>NC_136262.1:87371981-87934481 GCF_964187855.1 Myxine glutinosa | reverse complement strand
TAGGGGGTGCTTACCTTAATTCGTTGTGTAGGGGTGCTTAACTTAATTCTTTGTGTATATATATATATATATATATATATATGTATACATAACTGGGCAATAATAATAATCAGGCTACATTCGTTGAGAGATGATCCGATCTCTTCGTTATTTTTCATTATTCATAGCACATCTATTCAATATCAACTGCTTGTAGACTAGGAAGGTTCTAAATAAAGGAAAATGACATTTTAGTCAAAAGTAATCACAATATTAATGTAATCCAGGAAGTTTTTGTTGCATTTACAAAAAGCTTTCTGAGTACGAATCCAAGGCACCCTGCTGGCATTTATGCATCATAAATGGAATAAATAAAAAAGGAGAAGTCAGACATCATCATCATCGCTCGTATTCAAGTCTGAATGAATCGGAACGTGGATCAGAAAACGAAACTGCCATTTTACAGTACTTTGACTCCGAATTTGTTCCGATTGCACATGCACAGAGAGCAGTGAGATAATTGTTTACTCTGCCTGACAGTCAAATAAAATTGAAAATCATTCCAAACAGGAAAGTTACTGTGTTTAGCAACGTTATATAGGACACAAACAACAAGCACGAATATCTAATGTAACGTTTTCAATAAGGTGGTGTAAAAGACACTGCGTAAACTTCCCAAAAAATTTCTACAACCTTTAAAATCGTGTTTTAATTCGAATTCCACAATACACTTAAACACTGTAGAACAAAATTGGCTTTTTGCCATTTTCAAAACCCTTCCGTTTAGCAGGACTTGGTCAAAACATTACGTCATTTTGCGTCATAACGGCCAATCAAATTTGCCACTCATCGACCCCACCCATGTCCTTGTTTCTCAAGACAGCATGGGTTAATGTGTTCTATGAACTCTTTAGTTATTATTATTGTTGTTATTAATAATACTAGGGCATGCCCGTACTATATATAAGCTAGGACGTGCCCGTACGTGGGTGCCCGTTCCTTGCCAAAAAAAAAAAAAAAATTTGTGTAGGGGTGTGTGTGTGTAAACATCCTAGGGCGTGCCCGTACGTGGGTGCAAAAAAACATGCGTGCAAACAACAACAACAAAAAAAAACTTTGAAACCACGTGGCAGTAACGACCACAGAACCCCCCCCCCCCCTCTATTTACATGAATGGTTTGGTCCATTCGCAACGACCACAGAACCCCCCCCCCTCTATTTACATGCAATGGTTTGGTCCAAAGCGAACGGTTTGGTCCATTCGATGTGATTCGATGATTCGATGTGAATGGTTTGGTCCATTCGCAACGACCACAGAACCCCCCCCTCTATTTACATGAATGGTTTGGTCCATTCGCAAAGCCAAAGCGAACGACCACAGAACCCCCCCCTCTATTTACATGAATGGTTTGGTCCATTCGCAAAGCCAAAGCGAACGACCACAGAACCCCCCCCCCCCCCCCCTCTATTTACATGAATGGTTTGGTCCATTCGCAACGCCAAAGCGAACGGCGAACGGCTAAATCGCCATAGCTCGGTAAGTACTTGTCCGATTAATATGAAACCTTGAAAAGGCACATCCTCGGGTCCCCAGCAATATACCTGGCAAGTTTCAAGTATATCGGACCGGTAGTTGTCGAGAAACAGCGGTCACAGACAAACGTACAGACGTACAAACGTACAGAGATTACTGGAATTATAGATAGACTAGGGCATGCCCGTACTATATATAGGCTAGGACGTGCCCGTACGTGGGTGCCCGTTCCTTGCCAAAAAAAAAAAAAAAAAAAAATTTGTGTAGGGGTGTGTGTGTGTAAACATCCTAGGGCGTGCCCGTACGTGGGTGCAAAAAAACATGCGTGCAAACAACAACAACAAAAAAAAACTTTGAAACCACGTGGCAGTAACGACCACAGAACCCCCCCCCCCCTCTATTTACATGAATGGTTTGGTCCATTCGCAACGACCACAGAACCCCCCCCCTCTATTTACATGCAATGGTTTGGTCCATTCGCAACGCCAAAGCGAACGGCGAACGGCTAAATCGCCATAGCTCGGTAAGTACTTGTCCGATTAATTTCAAACCTTGAAAAGGCACATCCTCGGGTCCCCAGCAATATACCTGGCAAGTTTAAAGTATATCGGACCCGTGGTTGTCGAGAAACAGCGGTCACAGACAAACAAACGTACAGACGTACAAACGTACAGAGATTACTGGAATTATAGATAGATTATAGATAGATAACGTGCTTGGTGCATGACACACCCTTCCATTGTATGGCTCGATGTAAAATTTCATTGGGAGCTGCGGTTGTTTATAGAAACACAAAATCAAAGTTGGCAGCACATACAAAATCAGCACGTCATGCCTTTTACAAAATAATTACAGTAATAAGTCAAGGCATTTTACAACAATGATAATTACATAGTGGGTCATCTGGATGTTAATTAAGTCCTTTAAATTTTGACAGAACGATAACTCACAACGAAACAAGATCCGTGTGTGGTGCACAGAGAGCTCTCAAGCCCATGCTTTATTTTATGACATGAGTGCTGTTCCATGTTTAACAATCCACTCCCATAATCCCACCCTTCTGGCCCTCACCATTTCTGGTCCCCGGAGTTATGCTGCTGCACGGTGTAGCCAAACTGTGCTTTGGCAGGTCCATGGAAGACCACAGGATTGGAGGTATCCAAATTGAAAGCCGCCACGCTGAGCCAGTATGCCGTCGTATAAACTGTGCGCACACACAAAACACACACCACACTTGTAAAATCAGGCTATTTTCCTCCAAGGCCTTGTTCAGTGTGCCCTAAAGACAGTCGTGTTGCTGTTGTTATGTGCCATCCAGATTTCAGGAAAAAAGAGCACGGAAAGGGTAAGTGATGTGAACAGGCCGAATGCTCTGAGGTTATAGTGATGATAATGAAAAGGCCCATTCACTCCATTCACTTTCACAATACAAGGGGCATTGCTTCTCTCGAAACCATCCCCAACAGACGGAAATATCCAAAATAGTACAATGTTGTCATGATGATAACTATTTCACTCCAAAGTAAATCTAATTAACACCACCAATGAACATCAAAATAATGACAATTCCCATAGTAAGATGTGATAAATCAATTGTTACCCTTGATATATATATATATATATATATATATGACAAATTATTGGGATCCTAGGTGAATAATAATAATAAACATGGGACGTGTTTTGCTTGAAATGGGGTTTCAACTCTAACATTTCTGAACAAGTCTTCCGTAAACTACAAGGGGGATGTTTTTGTGCAAATAATTCAAACAGCAAGGGACTTGATTTGTGGTGAGAAACTCAGATTCCAGAAGCTTGCATAACATGCCATTTCACAGTGACGCGCAAATGATGTTTAAAAAGGCCCACGGCCTACACAAGTCGAATTTTCTTTGCATCCCAAAATGAGAGAGGAGAATGTCTAAAGACTTTTCTTGGCACAAAATGTTCCCTTTGGAGATGGACGACGAGTAGATGAATTTCCTCGATTCCCGGGGTTTGCCTGCGAGCAGATGTCCAGATGTTTTTCGAGCCGAGCTTGGTTTCGTCTTAGTGACACCATGGCCTGCAATGGAGGCTAAGCCTGGGAAAATTACCACGTGCTGGAAGATTAAGAAAACACATGATGAACTGCATGAAGAACAAGAAAGAGCAATCAGAGATTGCACACCCTCCCCGGGACATGTTTGTGTGCTGTATTTTGTGTGGTGTTTATTAGCTGCTGTGTTTGTGTGGTTTATTCACGACATAGATTCACGATCAATCCAATATGGCTGCCGAACCACGTGACCGATGACATCATCAATTTTAACTCTCCCATAAAATTTTAGTGCAGATCACGCTCAAGGAATATCAAACTGATAGGATCAAGCGTTCTACTCGTCTAATTATGACGTCATAATGAAGGCACCATCATGAAGACAGTGAGCCATGTTTCAATTTTTTTTCCATGGAGCGGTTTCGGAGATATAAAGGCGCAAAGTTTTTCAGTTTTTCCAAGATGGCGCAAGTACCATGTGACCTATAACATCATAATATCAGTAAAACATTATACAGGAGGTGTCCTATGGTGAAAAATTATTTGCGATTGGACCAACGATTGCATGGACTAAAAGACTAAAAAAAGGTTTCACAGACTAAAATTGGACTAAAAGCATACTCATGTTCTGTGCGGGCAGACAGACAGACAGACTGGCCCGCATGCAATACCCTCTCCTCTGGCGAGGTAATTAAAATTGATTTAAATCATAAAGATGGAATCATCATTATTATTTCATATGCAGCCTGTGGTTGCTGGTTGCATCATTTATGGGAGTGCGGTGGTGCTGCTGATGCAGGGCCCTCTGTTTCCAGTAAGCTGGCTCTCATTTTGCTGACCTCGGAAGGATGATAGGCCGAGTCAACCCACTGGTGTTAATTCAACGGCACGACATACACTCAAACTCAACACCCGAAGATCTCAAAAGCCAGCTATCTTAACCGTTAAAGCAACACCAGGCTTAAAGACGGAATTATTCTACACCTCGAGGTGCTCAGCAAAAGCGCAGATTCCTCGTTGCACAAACCAACTAGATGGTATTCATAGAATACTTACCCTGCGCAGTAACTTGTTGCGAGGCAACTCTTCTGTTTTTGAACATTTTTTTCTTTGATCCAATATGGCTGACAGACCACGTCAGCGATGACATCATAAATTTATATTCTCTAATATAATTGTTGCATAGATTACGCTCAATACATTTCAAACTGATCAGACTGAGTGTTGTCCCTGTCGAATTATGACGTCAGAATTAAGGCACCAATGACGTCATCGTTAACAGCACCTATTCCCCATATGGAGTTATTTACAATGAGCTATGTTTAAATTTTTTTCATGCAGCGGTTTTGGAGATATAGAGGTGCAACGTTTTCCAGTTTTTCCAAGATGGCGCCTGTACCACATGACCTATGACGTCATGATTATCATTAAAATATTCTAAAGGAGGAGGCGCTCCTATGGTGAAAATTTCGTGTCCATCAGACCAACAGTTGCAGAATTTTTTTAAAATAATGATCGGATGGATAAGTGTTGTATTTGTCGAATTATGACATGATAACGAAGGCACCGATGACATCATCATTAACATATCTTATTCCTCATGGGGAGTAGTTGACAATGGCCCAGATCTCAATTTTTTCCATGGAGTGGTTTCAGAGATAGAGGTGCGAAGTTTTCCCAAGATGGCGCCTGTACCACATGACCTATGACGTCATAATAATCATTCAAATATTCTACAGGAGGAGGCGCTCCTATGGTGAAAATTTGATGTTAATCGGACCAACGGTTGCCGAGAAAATGAATTTTTAAAATGCAGACACGGCACACGTACGCACACGAATGCTTAACCCCGCTTTTCGTTTCGCGAGCGCAGGGTAACAACACGTGTTACCATTCACGGTGTTTAAAATAACCATCAAATTGGCCACACAACACAATCCCTGCGGAGGATTTAACTCTGGCCGTCCCAGGTCCAGCTGGAGATTCCATTACATCTGCACCCCGCGTGCTTCCGATAGAAATCGGTGGGTGTACCGCACGTGCGAACACTTGTAAAGCTGTACCGCTCTGTACCGATGGAACACGGGACGTCACATCAGTATCCCTCCACGAAGGATTGTCCGAGAGACTTTTAACAATCGGAGCATGTGTGGTCTCTCCTCTCCATGGAAAATGCTGAAAAACTGCAATCGCTGCAAAAGTTTGGAGACTCAGTTTCCGACCACTCGTTGTTAGGCGGAACTTCTAAAACTTGCCCATGGTATAAATAAAAAGTTTCAAAGAAGTGTGAGAAATGTGCATCAACACAGTAGAAAACAGGCAGATGTTCTAACTCTAATAATTTCTTGAAAGGACAACCTGCCTCATCACGTGATTTAAAAAAACAAGACGGCAAGGTCGGGATATGTGTGCACTGTTGGACTTTCTGTTGCTCCTCAAAGATCCATTTGACTGGAAGTTTGGCATCCTTGTAAAGGCCAGGCAACATTTTAATCTGTGATGCTGCTTCTGGAATTCATTGCCATAATGCCCATTGCATGCCATGGTGCTTGTGTGGGTTTTCCTGTTTACAGACACATGCGGCCCAAAGCAGCTAAAAGTGGGGGGAATTATTCCTTGTTTGGTTCTGTCCTCGGCTTCTTGTCCGGCCAGAATGTCACGCGTGATGGCGAATAGAACGTAACGCTGCTGTTGTGTTATGAAATCCTTCCGAGGTATGGGCCATCATATATGGTGCTCAGCTTTGATGAAATTGTTTTTTGGTATTCACAATTAATAAGAAAGAGAGAGAGAGAGAGAGAGAATGAAGGAGAGAGGGAGAGAAAGACAGATTACAAAGGAACACATGAAACTTGTATGCCAGACATTACATTACATCTTATTTAGAGTCTGCAAACAATATTGGGTTTTCACCTCTTATTGGAGTAACAAGAGGCTGAGAGGACAACTTAGACGTACGCACACTCGCCTCTTAAGCTGTCTAGCCCAGGTTCGAATCCCGACCCGGCTATAAACTGCCATCCTGGTGTTTTACAGCTTGGGTGATACATCAGGGTGTGCGCCGTCCCTCGGGTGGACATCAAACAGGCCTCCTGTCTGCCGGAATTAGTAGGTGGACGTTAAAGATCCCACGGTGCCCTTCGTGAAGAGTAGGTGAGCCATGTCCGGCACCCTGGAAAAAAATAGAAATTCCTGCCCCGGTTGACTGCTTGTAATGCAATGGCAAACCATCCAGCATAACCCTCGACCAGAGACTTCCAGTACCGAGACACTGTCAAGACTCCCAAAGTATGAAACTGATGATGAGGATGATGATTATTAGAGTAAAAGAGGCTTACAGATTTAGTAAGATCCGTTTCACCATCCACCCAGATTCTCATTCTTGTATTTATACTGTGATGTGAAAATCATGAATGGTTTACCATCTGTCAATGGATTTCAGACTCTGCAGATCTCAAACATCTGGAACTGGCATTTGGAAATTTTAAGCACTCGAGTTGCTGGGAACGAGTATTCAGTTATAATGTTATATACGATGACCTTTAGCAGCATTAATCCACAATGAGCAGGTCCACACTTTGGACCAGTTCAAAGGAGAATGCCACACATCTGAGCCGTGGGGAAATAATGGGGGCGGACGGTGAAAGTGAATGCACAGCAACTGTGTTATGTCGTGAGCAAAATGTTGTTTAAGCGCACACTTTCTTGTTCAGATTGCAAGGCTCACGAAGGACGTGTGCGTGCCTCGGAGAGTCTTTCACCCAAGCAAGAGAGGGAGACAAAAAAAAATCCCAAGGAATAGATGTGTTCTAACTTAGCTGACCTCGAGAGCTTCAAGGGACGGAATAAAACACTGAGAATACATCGAGTTGGCCATGAATTTCATCTCTTATCAGTCGGCTCGCACAGTCTTCTTTTACTCTCTCGTGGAAAAATGATTTGTTACTACCACTGCTACTACCACTACTGGTAATACTACTACCACTCCTACTAATACTACTACTATGACTGGTACTACTACTACAGGTACTACTATTACTACTCGTAATACTACTACTAATACTACAGGTAATACTACTATCGGTACTACTACTACTCGTAATACTACTATTACTACTACTACAAATACTACTACTACTACTACTACCATCACTACACGTAATACTACTACGATTGGTAATACAACTACTGGTAGTACTACCGGTAATACTACTATCGGTACTACTACTACTAATAATACTACTATTACTACTACTACTACTACTACTACTACCATCACTACTCGTAATACTACTACGATTGGTAATACAACTACTACTACTGCTAATACTACTAATGCTAATACTACTACCAGTACTACTACTACTACTACTACTACTACTACCACTACTACTACTACTACTACTACTACTACTACTACTACGACTAGTAATACTAACACTAATACTATTACAAATACTACTGGTAATACTACTACCAGTACTACTACTACTACTGCTAATACTACTACTATTGGTAATACTACTACTATTACGCCTCGTAATACTCCTACTACTGGGACTACTACTACTACTGGTACTACCACTCCTACTAATACTACTACTATGACTGGTACTACTACTACAGGTACTACTATTACTACTCGTAATACTACTACTAATACTACAGGTAATACTACTATCGGTACTATTACTACTACTACAAATACTACTACTACTACCATCACTACTCGTAATACTACTACGATTGGTAATACAATTACTGGTAGTACTACCGGTAATACTACTACTACTACTGGTACTACTACTACTACATTAATGCCCCTAATTATTCCCACCTTGTTGTCATGAGATCTGCCAGCGACCGTTTTGGCCAAAGTCTTTCGAGAGTCTAGACTAGAGGAAGGTGCGGGAACTCGCCCCTAAGCTATCTTGGTTTGAATCCCGACCCAGCTATAAACTGTCATCCGGGTGTTTCAGATGCAGGGCGAGGCAGGCATCAATATGTGTGTCGTCCAAAGGAAGGACAATAACCAGGAGGACCAGTCTGCTAGCATTAGTTTGAGGATGTTTAAGATCCCACGGTCTCTTTTGCAAAAAGTAGGTGAGTTATCACCGGCACCCAGTCCAAATTACAAATGTCCAGGCCTGGCCAGTCAGTTTGTGAAAGATTTGGGGCAAAGAAGCTCCCGGCTGACCCCACAATAAGATGGGAATGATTGTGGCCGTCAAGGATCCGTGAAACATACGAGGGAGCACCTCATTGAAAGGAGGTTTTGGACATTGAAATGACCAAGTTATGACCACGGACGAGTTGGCAGATCGGATAGCTGCCTCAAAATCTGCCTTGTTTGTGAAAAGCCAGAATGATAGTTTCTACTCGGGATTTACATTGATCAGGAGGGAACTCAGCAAACAAAACTCACAGGTGAGTACACTCACCGAGTTATCCTGCTGGTCTAGTTTTAGTGTAACCACCTTCACAAATATACCTGATAAAATGAATAACCACTGAGCTGGGTCTCACTAACAATCCATTTCATCAAAATTGTCTCAAGCCATACTGCAGCTATACACTATCTATATATATAAAGTAGAGTTGGCCTCTGTGTCTGTATCCTGATCTATGTATGATCTCTAAGATCTCGAGAACCCGTGGACGGATTTGCGAGCGGAAAGTACTGTTCGACTCGGGATGGTCCCAGGAATGTCACGGAGACATAAACATTTAAAAAATTTCGGGTTTTAAAATTAGCGTATTATTAGCACTAGCAGAAGAGAGAGGGATTCGAAGGGAGGGAGCGCAGCGCTTCTAGCGCTTCTGACTACAGCACACCTTAAAATTAAAAAAACTTCGGGTCTACAATCTCTAAGATCTCGAGAACCCGTGGACGGATTTGCGAGCGGAAAGTACTGTTCGACTCGGGATGGTCCCAGGAATGTCACGGAGACATAAACATTTATAATCACTTGCTAGCGAATAAATAATAACGCATAAATACCTTTCAGCAGCGCGTAAAATAATCTTTCGTTTCAAGTCACTCTCACAAATAGCTTTCCGGAAATGACGGGTCGAAGTGGTCAAGCTGTTAGCATGACGCCTTATCTTTTCAGAGTCCGGGGTTCGAATCACCCCTCTGACATTTATTTTTCGCTTTTATCACGTCCTTTCCCGCACAATTTTTGGGACAGATCCCGTTGAGTGTTTTATTAAAGTTATTGTTTTGTCATTTTCTTATTGTTTTCATGTTTATTTGGCTTGAAACAAAAAAATTATGCCGCCGTTAGGCGTTATGACATCCGATCATAATGCAGCTAATTAGCTTCTAAAAACCAAGACCAAGAGTCTGCCGTCTATCTATATATATAAAGTAGAGTTGGCCTCTGTGTCTGTATCCTGATCTACGATCTCTAAGATCTCGAGAACCCGTGGACGGATTTGCGAGCGGAAAGTACTGTTCGACTCGGGATGGTCCCAGGAATGTCACGGAGACATAAACATTTAAAAAATTTCGGGTTTTAAAATTAGCGTATTATTAGCACTAGCAGAAGAGAGAGGGATTCGAAGGGAGGGAGCGCAGCGCTTCTAGCGCTTCTGACTACAGCACACCTTAAAATTTAAAAAACTTCGGGTTTTAAAATTAGTGTGTTACGCGTAATTAGCGCTAGCAGAAGAGGGAGGGAATCTAAGGGAGGGAGCGCAGTGCTCCCTCCAGCGCTTCTGTTAGCGTAATTAGCGTATTTCGGAACGTTAATTTTTCAACTTCATTATTCGGAATCAGTACGTCCCAGAGAACCTTCGTAACGTTAATTTTTCAACTTCATCCGATTGACATGGGACCAACGGCATGTGACAAAGAGTGAAACATACAGGCTACATTTATTTGACGACAATGAGTTCCGACTTCCGACCTCGGTGGGATGACAGGCTGAGTCAACCCCCCTGGTGTGAAGGGGGAGGAGGAGGGGAGGGGGAAGAGAAGGGGAGGGGAACGAGGGGGAAGGGGATGGGAGGGGGGAGGGGGAGGGGGAAGGGGGAGGGGGAGGGGGAAGGGGGAGGGGAGGGGGGAGGGGAACGGGGGGGGAGGGGGGAGGGGAGGGGCCCTTCTTCCCCTGGGCACCCCCGCACCCTTCCCTCCCCCCTTCCCCTCCCCCCCTCCCCCCCATTCCCCTCCCCTCCTCTTCCCCCTCCCCTCCTCCTCCCCCGCTTCCCCCTCCCCCCTCCCCCCCGTTCCCCTCCCCTCCTCTTCCCCCTCCCCTCCTCCTCCCACTCCCGTGCAAAGCCGGGTACCTCTGCTAGTACTATATATACTATACTATACTATATATATATATTACTGTTAATACACAAAAAAACAGAGAGTTCATAGAACACCTTACCCCACGCAGTGTTCAGGTATATAATTCAATTGACATAAAATAATGATTTCAAAGGTCATAGAAAAAAATTCTGGAAGTTTAGCACCGTTTATACAGTCTTATACACCACCTTATTTGACATGTCCAGGTACTGCAAAACTGCAGGGTTTCAAAAGTGGAAAAAGACAATTTATGTTCTATCGTGTTCAAGTATATAATTCAGTTTAAATAAAATCAAGATTTTAAAAGTCATGTAAAAAAAAATCATGAAGTTTACTGTTGTTGACGCAGCATCTCGTACACCACCTTATTTAACACATTACATTATATCTTCATGCCCATTGTTTGTGTCATTTATGAAGTCCTTAAAAACAGCAAGTTTCTTGTTTGGAATGATTTTTCATCACTTCTGTTAGATGCCAGACAGGCAGACAGAGTATAAGTATTATCTCACTCCTCTCTGCTCATGTGCGGTCGGGACGGTTCAGAACCAACGTACCGCTAATCTAGTGCGTCAAAATATAACATCAATAGAAATGAAGACGTTCCGCGATCATAAACTGATGTCTGTAGACAGAAGGGACTGACAGACAGAAGTGAACGAATTGCTTTTTGCTTCGCATACGGTACACCGGGTAATCAAGAAATAAGCGTTTCTTAAAATATAATATTCTCATTGTGCCAAACAACAAAGATTTATCTGCATGCGGTGCATGGCCAAAATGTTTTATTAGTCCCCTACCGGTGTACACCGGAGGGGACTTTAGGTTTGCACGCCGTCCTTCCGTCCGTCAGTCCGTCAGTCTGTCAGTCCGTCAGTCCATCAGTCCGTCACGCAAAGAACAGTTTTCCGGACTTTTTTTCTAAACGCTTAACGCTAATGATTTCAAACTTGGCACATGGTTTCCTCATGATAAGTTACAGGTCAAGTTCGAACTTCACGACGTTTGGATCATTTTTAACAAAGTTATGGCACTTTGAACTTTGGGAATTCTGATAATTCTGATGATCCTTAACTCAGTGCCATTTTAAGTTTTAATTTCCTTTAAAAACCAATTTCTCTGCAATAATAGGACCCATTGAGATCAAATTTTCACCATATGATGGACTCAGTCTGTAGAATATTTTAATGGTAATTATGACGTCACAGGTCATGTGGTTCGGCCGCCATATTGTTTTTCGTGAAAACACGAAAACCCCTTTTTCTCTGCAACGGCTGAACAGATCGAGGCCAAACTTTGCAGCCGGAATCGCATACCCATGACGAACAAAAAAGGCAACGAGCATGACGTCATGCATCACATGGTTTCAGAGTTATGACGTTTTAAAGCATGAACCTTTAAAACCGAGCTCCTCCCTCATTTTTGATCCAATCGAGGGGAAACTTCATAGATCTGTTCAGCACTAAAATGTCCTTTTGCAATTTGCGATAGGGCACGTGGTTTGGCAGATATCGTGAATTAAACGAAAAAGAAAAAAGAAAAAGAAAAGGATATCTCTTGTTTATTCTCGAGTTCTCCTCAAGCCGCACTGCGTGTCCTCAGCCTCGTCTCGCGAACGTCAACAGCGTGACACAGTGTGCGCTTTCGGGAGGGGTGGAGCCAAGCCTAGCAACATATATATACACATCGATCATTGATCGTGAACTGGAAAATATGATAAATTACTGATGGTTTCACAGTTATGACGTTTTTAAGCATGAACCTTTAAAACCGAGCTCCTCCCTCATTTTTGATCCAATCGAGGGGAAACTTCACAAATCTGTTCAGCATATCAGTCTACTAAAATGTCCTTTTGGAATTTGCGATAGGGCATGTGGTTTGGCAGATATCGTTAATTAAACGAAAATATTTTAAAAAACAAAAAACGATATCTCTTGAATCGCTAGTACCTCAGACCGTGAGTTGGTAATTATATAATTCACACAGTGCAATACGTGCAGGCCACTCCACGGAGCGACCTTGGGGGCTTATCAACGAGGCGGGGCGTGACACACGTGTCTCAGCATACCTCAGATCAAGTTTGAAAACCAGCATCAACTGTGCATACATTTGCATATTCGATCATTTTTGACAAAGTTATGGCACTTTGAACTTTCGTAGGGGACATGTATTGCAGCGCAATACTCAGAATGCTTGTTTGATAATCCTTTGAGTCTCTCCCCATTTGCCTTACAGTAGTTCATTTTGCTCCGTGCGTGAATGCGGAGAGAAGCGGCCTTTCGTGCACAATCGCACTTAATATGTGCTGACACATACAATTCCTGCATTGTTACTCGGCTATGAATAAAAGCAAGACGACAGAAAGAAGTTTGAATTCTGCAAGGATATAAATGTATTCCGCATTCAAACTATGGGAACAAACTATGTAGGTAGGAATTCCATAAAGAAGATCAATTTCCAAACTCATAATCTCAACACAAAAAGAAACTTCTTTCTTTAATCAAAATGTAAGTTGAAATGGCACAGCTGGCGAAGCTTCCCTGTTGGGCAGCAGTTCTGGTGCCCGGAGCACCAGACATGGAATGCACATTTTGAATATAATGAAATTCTTTATTCTGCTCCTCTGGACGGCATCTGTTGGAATTCCGTGCCACCAGTTTCCTCAGAGAGGAAAACATGGGTTCTCCATCATTTCCAGCAAATGCAGAGATGGCACCACCTTTTAATGAGCGATCCTTCAGTTTCCGGATGGTAGACCAGGCATTTTGGATTTGGGATTGGACAATGGAAATCTCTTAACAGCAACAATGGAGCAATTATAGAGTGACTGCAGCATCTTTAAAATGACTATTTGAAGTGGCACAATAATTTCTGGCTGAAAATTTTGTGTCAAAATGGCCCTCAGGCTCCTGAAGGAGCGTGCACATACTGTAGGCCTATATATCAAATCTAGGACAAACATCAGTAAACATCAGTGTACCTTTTACATGAAATACAAGGACAATAGTCGATGATGGGCAAGGACACATGGTATACAGGATTTGAACCTGAGTTCCTTCGATCACAGGCCAGGGGTTGAGATGGGAACACTAAACAGGCCGTCCCGAAGATCTATCTTAATCTCATGAAAAGTCCATTTACTCAGTAAATTTCTCTAGCCGTGCTCAATCTCTCATGGCCTGTACTACATCAAGCTTCGGGTTAAAACTAACACGTCCAGAAGCGCTATGTATACAAGCGTATAACACACACCAAAGCTCAAAATACAATATAAAGCATTCAGCCAAGGCCCATATTCTTGATAGAGCTTCAGAGCATTCAGGACAAGTCGAGAAACGTTTCAAGGACATAACCAATCCTGGACAGATCTCCATCAGTCAAATACAGCAGGTAATTTATGTGTTCAGAGCTGCAGCTCACCTACTCTTTCCGAAAGACACCAGGGATCGTTAACATCCACCAACAACCAGTGTTAACATACAAACAGAGACTCGACGACACCTCTGATAACACCTGCAACCTCTGCCAGGCCACTCCACTCAAAACAAGAAGATAAAAGACATAAAATGTCATTGCCCCTACTAACCCTAACCCTAACCCTAATCCTAACCCTACTGTGGTTTTAGTAAAAGCCTTCGTTTACCAAATCCATAAGCCCCCGTTTCGGACTAAGTCCAACGGGGGATAATAAAACACATTATAGAAGACTATGCACTTCTGGCTCCATGACGGCAATAGTACAACGTTTTAGATGAGGGATCTCTGGGTTGCTCGTCGGACATTGATCAGCTCTCTCCGTGCCGCCACGGGTCTGTTCAAGCAGAACTGACTGGGGCGAAACAACAACAACCACCACGACCACCACCAGTGCTAGCAGACGGGTCCTCATGCCCAGCATACATCCAAGGGACCACACACATAGACGATGCGCCCCGCCTGCAAAAAACCAGGATGACAGTTTATAGTTGCGTTGAAATTCAAACCTAGGCTGGACAGCTCAAAGATTGGAGTGCATACCGCTCACCTACCAGTCATACCTTAGCAAGTATTAAAGGCCAAAATTGTTAAAGTGAAGAAATGCATGAAATGATCAAATGAGAATAATCTTCATTATGATATAATCAAGTACAATAATAAGCTTCAGGATTGATTTTCAAGTTTAATACATTGGAGTTCCTGTGGGTAGGCTTGCTGAACCTGTGGGTAGCCTGTGGGTAGGCTTGTTCGTATCTAAACCAAGCTTGGAGCTCAATGTAAGGAACTCAGATTCAAATTCCATTAACATGTATGTTTGTCTATTGTCTGCTCAGGTCCGTGTAATTCATGTTAAAGTACACTGATGTATACTGTTGTCTGTTTCCTCAATTTGACTTATGTACAAGCTGCACAATGAGTCTTAGATTGATGTAAAAGTATGTTTTTCCTTAAATTCCACAATTATGTTTCCTTCTATCTCTGCAGTTCCCTTAGTATTAAGATCAGTGCTACATAATTAATTATTTTATATTGTCATCAGTAAACTCGCTCTACCTTTTAACAAATAAATCTCCTTTTTATAGGTCAGGGCTCATCCACAGCAGGTTGATATATGTATGGTAGAGTATCGAGTAATGCTTGCAGGTGGGACACCAGTTTAATGTCTATCTGACGGACGGGCCATACACATTGATGGATCGCTCCACCTGTGAAACACCAGCATGACAGTTTAGAGCTAGGGAGATTCTAACGCAGGCTACACATCTCAGAAAGGTGAGTATGCACATCTCTAGGCCACCCCACCAGCCCTTAATGGAGGACAAATAGGAATTTCTAGCTGGAGTGAACATGTAGGCTCAAGGGGTGTTGTAAGGCTATGGTAAATGGTGAGGCCAAAGAACACCAACAACTGTCCTTTTCTGGCAGGTGGTTGCATACATATATTTGGATAAGAGTCCCGATCTTTCTGATGAAACAGAGTAAGAATTTGAGACTTTCCAACAGGGAATGTCATGTTCAGGATCAGTTCATCAGTTTCCAATTTTGTTTTCCCAGATCAGCAGATGGTAATGCAGCTGCAGCCTGTCTGCTTCTCATGGGGTGTATTTCTGACAACCCTTAAAAAAACATTTTGATCATCCAACATTATTTGTTGGATCATCCATTTGATCATCCAACATCCAACAACGCTCATTATTTGTCACCAGCGATGATTATTTTTTAAGGGATCAATATAATCGACAAACACCATATGGAAGACCTATTCTCTTGGCAGAGCAAACTACCGAGAATTTGAATTTAATCTCATAATAAAACCTGAAGATATGCAAGTCTGAACAGAGATATAAGGCAGTGAGCCATTTGGAACATGGACATGCCACGCGCAATTATTGTTTCTGGAAGATGTTGCAATCGGACAAGCTTGGGGGTAACTCCAGAAAGCAGACTTTGAGGAGATAAACTTCTCAAGCTGCACTTGCCAAGAAAAGCAAATTACCCTTTTGGTTCAGGCTTCTGGAAAAGGTAATCCAACAATGCCAAAGGCATCGCACTGGGCGATGTAAAGATGTCCCACGTGGGGTTTTTGGCAACATTTAAAAACTGCGTGGTTCCAAGATTTCAAAGAAGCAGGAATTGAAATGACAATACTTAATTCCATAAGTGCTTAAACCTAAGGCAGCATATCTTGGCTGATAAATCGACATCATGATTGGATCTGATGGAACGAGCAAAAAGAATAACCGGTAACAGGACCTTGCTAACAACTTTATCATGGAAAATGAAAGCAGAGTTGATGGATGACAGAGCTTGAAAACTTGCCAAGCAAAGTCAAGTGCAAGGAAATCTCACAATTATCACAGATGTAACGTTGAGACAACTCCTCCATAACACGAGGGGATCATGATGCCGCGTGTTTGCTTGAGGCAAGGTCATGTGCCTGCAATAACGGAACACTACTGATGGACATATGCAGTCTGCCATGAAGATTTGTTCTTCCCCTCAGTGTACTGTGACAGGGCATTGGAGACAAATTGGTAGTTGAGAGGGCTTGCCTTGGCAAATTGTACTCAATCCAATTGAGGTTTATTACATTTCCTGTTCATGAAAGACTGCTGTGCCTCGACAAATGATCTATACATTATGGAAAAGGGAGAGATGATGAGCAGTTTAAGAGGAATGGAACTTTTTTCATTTGTGATTAAATGCTTGATCAAAGTGGAAGCTTTGATCTTCTGCTTTTTTCTTTTTTTTCTTTCTTTTTTTAAATACTGCACTCTTTTTTACCAGTGACCTGTCGCAGGTACACAAGAACTCTGTGTGGTTGTTGCTGTTGTGGTTCTTGTTGGGGGTCGATTTTTAAATGTGCACTGATTGGTCGGACAATTGCCGGACCCCACCTACATTTGTCGCTCGACTCCACCCACCATGGCACCCAGCCGAAATAATATGGCTGCCATATTGGCTTTCTTGTGGTCGTAAGACATCAGGCCTGTAGTCATTTACTGATTATACACTGCTCAGGTTTGTTGCATCAGTTTTCCATGGGCTTTAAGGTTTAATCAAGCCCTTCAGCACGCATGGCACGTGATGAATTGCAAGGATGAGGGATATATATTTTTTTTTTTTAATTTTTAATTTTTTTAATCAAGCCCTTCAGCACACATGGCACGTGATGAATTGCAAGGATGAGGGATATATACATATATTTTTTTTTTTCACAGGTTGCGACCACAGTGCACTCATTCGTGTTATTTCTCTGTCTTGATGATAATTAATTAAATTATATTTCCTCAATGGTGGCTATATTTTGAGATCTCGAGTGGCTCCCACTTTCTTGCAGCAGTTTTAGTAATTAAACTTTTCCGAATAGTCCAGTACAATCATGTTATGAAAGTAGGTTGAGCAGTCAGTCTAAGGGCTGTTACGACGACGCACGATAGCCTATAATAGGTATGCACACTCACCTCTGAGCTGTATAACACGGGTTTCAATCTTGACACAGCTATAAACTGTCATCCTGGTGTTGAGCAGGCACGGCACGAGGCCGTAATGTGTGCACCATCCGTCGGATGGACACGAAACTGGGCGTCCGTATGCTGCCATTGATTGGTGGACATTAAAGATCCCATCATGTCCTTCATGAAGTTTTGGCGAGCTATCGCCAGAACCCTGAACAAATTACGAATCCCTGCATCATCAGTCAAGTAAACTGCATAGAAATGATGACCCGTCCAGGATTGCCAAAATAAATTGCTTAGGCAGAACCGACACTCTGTATGGAGCGTGGTGCACTGGACGAAGAAGAAGAAGAAGCATTAGTTTAAAATGACCAGAAAAACATTAATATCTGACAATTACCATTTGTTAGTTCATCATACACCATGAGTGTGCATTTTTAGTTTGCATACCTTCGTGCTTGCCTCATGATGTCTTGAGCCACGTTCATAACCCATTTGTTAATTTGTCTAACGAGTGAGGTACCCGTGCTATGCACGGGTGGGAGGCCAGAAGCAAACAGACAAGGCAGAAACGGCGAATGCTAAAGCATGAAACCAATAAATTCCACATTCCTGTAGCACCTTCAGTCGCACGTCAGACATGGACAGCAAGTTCGTGAAGGACTTCCATGAAAAACGTACCCATCGCAAACAAACGGGTACGTTTGTTCCATACACAGTCAATGGCGAATCTGCATATGGCGATCCGTGAATTCACGTTTAGAAAGTAGAAACAGTCACGGCATTTCGTCATTCACTTGAACTCGATATCTCTTTTTTCTTTCCAAACAGCATAACTCCAATCACAAATGAAATAGCATTAATATAAAAAATAAAGTTTTAACAACATTCGTGACATAAACAAATATTTAAATCCTGATGTGAAGTTCCGTACAGTTGGGTGAATACAATTACGAATTTAAAATCGTAATTGTATTCACTCAATTCCAATCATCAATTGATATTTTAACAAAATTATTAACACGATTAACGTTTAACGATTTAATATTACGATTGAATGACGGTCGTATTTGCATATTATCAAACCCGCGCATTGCCGTCATCTGTCCACTTCCACATTCGCGGCAGATTCATAATTCTCATCAAAATCTAAACAATATTTGTAGCATTTCAATAAAAGCCACATCACTGTTCATATCGGTAAATATTATTCCATCGTGTTTGGAAAAACTGGAAAATTGGAAAACTTGGAAAACTTGGAAAACTTGGAAAAACAATATAGCCTATTTTACTCCCAGGGGTCCCAGGAATACCCACCCAAAATATCGTTGCAATCAGTTGAGCCGTTTTTGCGGTACCTTCGAACGGACAGACGGACATTTGGTGAATTATAGTAAGATATGTCCTCTAATGCCCTTGGAATTAATGTAAAGTATCACCATGCCCAGTGATGTCCTTATCTCGCATGCAATATACATACGGCTTTAGACCATTTCGAAAACAAAGACGCAAGTGAAACAATGTCATTTAATTGTTTATAGTTCTGCCCTTCCCTTTCCTGATGACACCCTGCTGGGGATCCAACAGCTAAAAGGTTAGTGCACTCTCCAGAAATTCTGGCAATCTTGTTTATTGTATAAATCTAAAATTTAAAAACATTTTATTAATTCACAAATATATGTTACTTGCATGTCTCAAGCTAATTCACCATGTCTGCAGAATTCATGATTATGTTTAACGCCAGGAATGCTTCTTTTTTATGTCACACGAAGCAAAATAAATCAAAAAGTCAGGTACTGGCAGTGCAGGTAGGAAGTGTGTTGGTTTTTGCATGCATCCCCTGACACCGGGTTGCACTACCTGCCATTTCAGAGTGTGGTTCCTGTGCGGGCAGCACCTCCCGCATAATATTTTTTTTAAATCACACACCCAGGTTTTCACATGTGATCTGTGAACGGCCATTTCTGATTTAAAAGTACACCATTATTCGTAATTCAAATCAATCAAAAACTTGAGCTGACACAGTCCTATGTCCCGTTTTGATCAGTACAGCATTTGGTGTAGTGTCGATGATGACCACTCAATTCATGGATGAAATAAACAGGACGTTGCTTGAGTTATGCTGACCACCATGGGAAGCACTATGAGAAGCTGACTTGTTGGGTGTTAACTCTTGTAGTTAACCAAGAGGGGGTTAACGCCCAAAATGTCAGCTTCTCCAAGTTCCGACACAGTCATATTCTGTCATCCCGGTGTTTCGCCGGCAAGGGGATTCATCAATGTGTGTGCCATCCCTCGGATTTCGTTGGTGGGCACGTTAAAAATCACACGGTGTGCTTCGCACAGTAGGCAAGCTATCGCCGGCACCATGGGCAAATTCCAAATACCTGCCCGAACCTGCAGAGGGCATCAGCGGTGCAGCCACTCCTTCAGCCAATGATGCCACCCCACAGCCTTGCGCTGCATTCGAACGAAGAAGAAGATGAGACTTCTGCATTATTTTTTTGAAAATATTTTAAAATTGTGAAACTTTTTTCATGGCAAAGAATATCAGCTCAATTTGTCCGACTTGATTTCAGAACGTTTATCCATTTGGTTTGTTATACATCATTTGCTGTAATTTGTAACATCTCCTTTGCTGTATTATCTTAGAGCAACAATAAGCATGCTGGGTAATGATAAATATATGTTAAAATACACATTTCTATAAGGATTTTCCTGAAACACTTGCTTGTGGAATCTGGGAAGCTGAAGTACAAAAAGAGCAGGGACCTCCATGACTGGATAAATTAGACAATTGTCTTCACGATATGGATGGACTATTTGCAGATGGTCAAAACAAGGGTCATCCATTCCAAACAGTCCACACAGATTCCAAACAAAGCAAAATGCTTTTTGTCAACGAGACATCTGAAGTACAAACCAGGAAGCAACTTTAACCTCCGATTCATTTTACTGCGCTTCTTATACACCGAGACTTCCGTGGGACACGCGTCTGGAAACCATCTCTTCATTCTGCTCCTTTGCCTTTTCATCGTCATGCAACACCCACACCTGCCTCTGCCTCTGCCTCTTTGCTCTCACCAACAACCTCCCCCGTCCCCTTCAAAAACAACTTCCTGCCGTTGATTAAACGAATGCGGAGACTAGGTTTTCCTGCAATTCTATACTCGACATTGCAAAGCAGCAAGACTCGGCACCTTTCCAGGCTCTTAGGACAGGTGCATCATGATGGAACATGGCCAGCGCGAGAATGGAGCATCAAAATGATTCTCTCCAGATGCAAGCTCTGCAGTGACCTCGGAAGAGAGCTTATTTAAAATGGTTGCCGTGCAGAGCATGTGGCAACACATCTGATAAAGAGTACGTGAAATGAGTGCATTTAACTTACTTTAAAAGCACATTATAAGATCATTTTTCCAGAAGGAACTCAGAAACATAACAATGTTGTTCACACAATGGGTCTGCACTTAAGACCTCTTCACCCCAATCCGTACCTGAGTTTGCTGTTCAGCAGCGCTCTTTCTGCAAGGCCCTAGCTATGCTCGGCTGGTCGTACTCAGCCAGCATGGCTCTAATAGTGCATGTTAACCTCAGTTGAAGCCAGAGGCTGTGACATATTTGAGACACAAATGCCAAATTTGGAGTTCCAGAAGTTTACGGAGCTGCTCTGTGGAGAGCCCCGTGTTCCGCTACAGCGTGATAAACCCTGACTCCCTATTTAAACAAAGAAGGTGATAACTGCTTACATACTGTGTGCTGGCTCACCTGCATCCTCTTGGATGGATACACGACGCACACTGGATTCTCATGATGGGCTACGTATTAGTGCGATTTGGTGTTAGGTTGGAGATGCAGGGCAGACGGCAGTAGCGGAATTGTCTTTTCTGCCTCTCACCTTCCTCGAATAACTATGAAAACATTCAAAATGATATATAAACGAGATACTCAGAATAGTTCGAGATACACAACGATTTTTATAATTTATTTGTTATACAAGTACATATACAAATACATACAAGTACAAATCAGGAAGGAAAAAAATATATAAATGTTACATTTTTAATATAGTGCACACGCCCTTTTTGGTGCAACTTGGACGATTGTGTCGATCGGTCGGACAAATGTTTGAACGATCCACGTATCACTCGATTTGTTTTTTTACATTTAACGGTGACAGTGCCAGGAAATTAATCTCATCGCATGCAAGTGTTGATGGCCAGAATTTCATTTGGATGAAAGTCAAACTTAGTTTACCATTAATTATTTTCAAAAGAGGAAATTGTTTCCAAAAGATTTTTAAAAAATGGAACAATAATTGCAGGTTTGTTTCATTGGTAATTTTGGGCTGGCAAGGATGTGTACTAGCCTCTGAGCTGTCCAGTCTGGGTTTGAGTCTTGGCCCAGCTATCTAGTCTGGGTTTGAATTTGTACCCTGGTGTTTCACATGCAGGACGAGGCATTGATGTGTGTGCAGACTATCTGATGGGCATTAAGCCTGGAAGACCCATCTACCAGCACTGTTTATTGGTGGAAAAGTAAAAGATCCCACGGTGTCTATTCTGAAGAGAAGGCAAGTTATCGCCTTAACCTGAACAGATTATAGATCCCTGCACCTATATTCGAATTGTTCAACGTCAGGCCTGGCAAGTCAGTTATTTTATAGTCAGTCGAGGCTCATGTTGCGAGGAGTAGGATTAGGATTAGGATAGGAGTAGGATAGGAGGAGTAGGAGTAGGAGTAGGAGGAGTCGAGGAGTAGGATTTTTTTTTTTTGGATTAGTAGGATTTTTAGTACGATTTTTAGTACGATTTTTAGTAGGATTTCCCCCCCCCCCCTTCCCACGCCTCCTGCCCCCAAGCCCTCTCCCTCCCACACTTCTCCCTGCTCTCAAATGTTGTGTTTGTGTGCTTCCCCTTCTCTCCCCATCTTGTCTTCCACTCCCTCTTTTTGTATATTTTGTTTGTCTGGTTGATTTGTTTGTGAAATAAATGTTAGCTCTTTCACGAGCCTCGATTCAGTATACAAAAAAAGAAAAAAGAAAAAAAAAAAAGCAGGGTGTGGACAAGCTAGGAGTAGGAGGAGCTAGGAGTAGGAGGAGCTAGGAGTAGGAGGAACTAGGAGTAGGATGAGCTAGAAGTGGAGGGGCTAGAAGTGGAGGGACTAGAAGTGGAGGGGCTAAGAGTGGAGGAGCTAGGAGTGGATGAGATAGAAGTGGAGGAGATATAAGTTGAGGAGATAGATGTGGAGGAGATAGATGTGGAGGAGATAGAAGTGGAGGAGATAGATGTGGAGGAGATAGATGTGGAGGAGATAGAAGTGGAGGAGATAGAAGTGGAGGGGATAAGAGTGTATGGGCTCGGAGTGGAGGGGCTAGGAGTGCAGGAGCTTGAAGTGTAGGGGCTAGGAGTGGAGGGGCTAGGAGTGGAGGAGCTAAAAGTGAAGGGGCTCGGAGTGGAGGAGCTAAGAGTGAATGGGCTAGGAGTGAATGGACTAGGAGTGAATGGGCTAGGAGTGGAGGAGCTAGGAGTGGAGGAGCTAGCCCAGAACAGTCACCCTCCCTTCCTCAACTGACCTGGTTGGTAGCAATAATTGGGGTTGTAAAGAAGAATTAGAAGAAGAAGAAGAAGAAGAAGAGGAAGAAGAAGAAATTGTATTTGGGGTTATTCTAAATATGTATTTTTGTAGTAGTATTAGTAATAATCAATCACCTTGGGCCTCACAAGGAGAAATAAAATTGTCTACGTTTCTTATTTTTTCAAATTGTTTGGTTAAAGGGAGGGTGTGGAGCATGGGAGATAGGAGTTTGTATAATCGGAGATTCGCTTAAAAAAAAGTAGAATGCTCACTCAGTATGCAAGAGGTAGTGGGATCGATGTGCGCATCTTCCAGTGTTTTTAGTACAGTCTTAATGGACCAAACGGCCTTCTCCTGTGTCCAAGTTCCTTGTGTAATGTAGTAGTTAAATATTTAGCATTTATTAATGGGAGAATTTATTTTTAAGTTTACATCGGAGTAAAAGCACAAACTAGCGAATGACAAAGAAGTACCGGTATGTTCAAACCTCTTCTGAGAACGGTGCCACTGAATCTAAAAGTTCAATAATGATGAGACAAAATGCAAGCAAAAAAGTATTAAGCATATAAATAGCAATGAAGAGGAGGAGAATGAGGAGAACAACGACGATAAAAAGAAAAACATCCACATTTGTGTGAAAACTCAGCATGCACGGAGGAGCAAATCTCCCTGTCCTGATGAACATTTAAAAAATTATGTATTAATTTATGCATCATATAAATTTCAAGAAAGAGGCCACGTCATGAATGCAGAAATGGTACAACTTTGTGAAAAAGCATCTCCTCCACCTCCCACTTCCATTGGCCATGTCCGTAAAAAAATGGGTACTGGAACTGCCACCATTGACTTGGTCGAGACAAAATCTGACAGGGGAGTGCACACCACCTTTAGAACGACCTTTCGAGGCCATTTTTTCCCGCAGAGCAGGGATTGACCTTTTTCAGGCACCGTGGTCCCCTTTTTGAAGCAATGTTTGTGGCCGGATGCCCTTCCTGCCGCAAGCCCTGTTAGTCACCTCTTGCAAGAGACAAGGAATTACCAGTGAGAACTGGTACTCAATTTGCTCGATCTCGAAAAGATGACAGGCTGAGTTCAACCCACCTGGCGTTAATTCAGCGATCGACCGGGATTCGAACCCAGGATCCTGGGATCCCAAGCCGGCACCCGAACCGCTAAGCCAACACCAGGCAACACCAGGCAACACCAGGCGCACGTACAAACCTAAATGCTATAGCAAAATAAAACGATCATTCCCAATAACATGTGAGTGTTAATGAACACAGAAGCCAAAGGGAGCAAACATAACACCAGCTTTACCATTAACCCATTCTAAATTAACATCCACATCCCTACATAACACAAGGGCGGTTCGAGGTTGATGTGCCCTGTGTAGACATATAAAAATAAAAGTTCGATGCAGACATTTCGTGCAATGAAGCTAGGTGTTGTGAGCAATTTATATGTGAAATAGCATCAACATGCTGGTCCAAATTATGTTGGGTAAAACCAAAATTGCTGTCAACATGGGCAAGTGCTGCGGAAGAAGGAAGAATGTTGAAAAACATTCAGGTGGAGGAAGTGCGGCTGATAATATGATTGGTAGGGCCAGGCAGTAAAAATAATTACGGGAAGGGAAAACTTTTAAAACATTCTATAGCAATGCGAGGAATTGAAATACCGTACTGTAAAAAGCAATTTTTGGAGAATTCCCAGATCACTACAGGCTGAATGAATGAATGAATGATCGTTTTAGGGCCATTTTCCCCGCTAGAGCGGGTGGGTGGGGGGTGGCCTTGCAGGCCCCATGACAATCATGGTTCCCTGTTTGAGACAACGTTTTTATGGCCGGATGCCCTTCCTGACACCAACCCTTAGTCGCCTCTTACGATGCGCAGGGATATGGTGTACCTATTCTAAGCCGGGGTACACACCGGGATCATTCATCCCAGCAAGCTGGTGCTCAATTGGCCGGCCTCAGGGGGATGACAGGCTGAGTCAGCCCCCCTGGTGTTAATTCAGCGATCGACCGGGATTACGAGCCCAGGATCCTAGGACCCCAAGCCGGCACCCCAACCGCTAAGCCAACACCAGGCTTAGAGATTGCATAATTAGATGACATTTGTGGAAGTGTGAAAATAATCAGTTTCTCACTTGAAATTCAATAAGGTGAATGCAGGTTCAGTACCAAAGGACCTCCGCTCGACCACACCTCAAAGGACCTCAGTGCTCGAGCAAATACGATTTGGGAATTTCTAAATCATTCCCCATGCAGTCTTGCGTCGTCACCTTATAATCGTATCTCTTTGGATCACTGAAAGAACATATGCCTGGAAAAATGTTCCCAAATATGTCTAAGCAGACGGACTTCACTATATTGATGGGATAAGTAGTCAGGTTCACTATGTCAATAAATAATTATATTTCGTTCAAAATCATGGTAGATTAGCAAACCTATACATTTTTGGAAAGGTTATAGCATAAGGAAACTAAAAATCAATGTTGACATTTGGAGAGATACCTGTATGGCGGCCATTTTGGATTTTCAAATGGCCACTGTAAAATACATATTTTGTTCTATTTCTGCCTCTAATTACCCTAAAAACTTTAAAAAATATACTAAACCTATATTTTCAGGGACAAGGAATCCAATGAAAGTATCAAATTAGTGCTATGGGGAATGGTAAGACACGAATCAAAGGTTTTGAATTGCAAAATACCGTCTTTATATTCGCGATAAGTTGCATAATCAAATACATGTTATCATTTTGTACAGGCAGTTAATAACATCAAAATGTGTCACAATAATTCATATCACCAAACATACGCAGGCAGTCAGCAAAATCATATATACACATGCAGTCGGTATAACTTCACATCTACACAGGCAGTCAATGACAAAATATACACAGGCAGTCAATGGCATCAAACATACACGATTACAGAATATGCCATTTAGAGTTCGTCATCACTGTCCCGTGTGTCGTATCCGACAATATAGTCCGCATCGTTTTCACAGTCCGTTCCACACAAGCAAAGGTCGGTCAAATTGATTGGCAAATCGAATTGGTCGAATGGTCGATCGAATCGAATTCGATGAATCGAATCGAATCGAATCGATCGAATGGTCGATCGAAACGATTGGTCGAATGGTCGAATGGTCGAATTGGTCGAATGGAATTGGTCGAATGGTCGAATGGTCGATCGAAGCAATTGGTCGAATGGTCGAATGGAATTGGTCGATTGGTCGAATTGGTCGAATTGGTCGGAATTGGCAAATGTATACATTGATTTTCAGATTTTCCATGTAATAACGTTTCCAAAAATGTATAGGTTTGCTAATCTACCATGATTTTGAACGAAAAAACATAGTGAACCTGACTAAAGTGTTTACCTGCAGCAGAGAAATAACCTTAGACACCGGTGCAGGTTTCATTGATTCCCTGTGCTTATTGATTCTCACAAATAACAATGGCCAAGTCATGTCATATTGCCTACATCACAGGCAATGGATAAGAGGAAAAATTAAGAAAAAAGGGAGAGGAAAGGGGTAGCGAAAAAAATCCAACCAACAAAATCAGAGCGGAAGTGTATTTTTTCACATCACGTGACCCCTGCGAGCATCATCGATTTACATCTGCAGACTAACAGAAATCAAGCGGACAACCCAGACCACTCAAACGATCCAGATCAAGGGGATTGACTCCCAAGGCCCAACCACGCAAGCCCCACAGCAAAGCCCAGACCACCATAAAGAGGACATAACTATGGGATTTAATTTACTGCTAAGTCAAGTTGCAAAGTGGTTTAATGAAGAGTAAAGTCGGACGACAGGAGTAGACGTCTACAAGATGTACAGGTGTGATCGGAAAGGTAAAATAGGAGGGGACTGTGGCAACCCGAGGAAAAGACATTATTGTGTCACGAGAAACGGATGACAATAAGGAGGGTATTATTGTGGAGGATTCGGTGTGGATAGACATCTTGGATTGTAAGAATATTGAGATACTTGGAGAATGCTTTCATTGGGCTCCTGATACGAGGGAAGCGCAGGAAAGAAGGATTCATGAAAAATTCAGGACATGTGGTTAAAGGGAAGATTATTGATTGTTGGAGATTTTAATTTGCCAGGGATAGATTGGGTCCATGGACAGGGAAAGGGCCGGATGGGTGAGTATTTTCCAGATCTAGTTCAGGATTCCTTTTTTTAACAAGTTTTCACATAGGCCTGCGAGGGTGAGTGTAGTCTTAGAGGCCTTGTAAAGTAATTATCCCAACATGGTAGAGAAGATGGAGGTAGGAGGGATGAAGACAAGATCAAAATCTCGTCCGCCACGTCTTGACGTCAAATCTTGAATCAAAATCTCGTCTCAAGACAAGGTGACTGGAACCCGCCCCTCACCCTATGACTGTTTGCCCCCCTCCCTCCACCCACATCAACTCTTCACAAAAAGACCAATAATAATTTTTTTAATAATTAAAATATATATAAATAGGTAAAATATAATATATATATGTAAATAGGTTCCAAGAGTATGCCCTGAAAATATGACTGAAAAGCAACACAAACACGGCAGGAAACATGGGATTCCATGCATCAGAATATGTACAATGCCCTCACGTGCAATGTTTTGGCTATCCGAGATGTCGACAAGTTTACGTATCTAGGTTCTATGGTCGCAGTAACAAGGAGTGTATTATAGGGGTTGTGCATTTAAATCCAGCTGAAGGCAGCAGTATTAAGGATTTCGATTCCACACTTCAGGGAGCAGAGTTAGTTTCAGAAAAAACTTCCAAGTCATGACTGGATTGTCAGTAAAAACCCAGCTGGCTCATGAACGACTTGCAGGGTGGGGATAATCTGCCTGTCCGACCTGCTCTGGCGGACACTTACTGCTGGTGCACTCACTGGGGTGGCCCCTCATTCCCTTCCCTTGTTTGCAGGTGATTCCTAATGACGATGACTCTATACGAGCTGAGCTCCGTAAGCTTTACTTAAGAGTTTATACCTGGTGTTGGCCTAATGGTTAAGGTGGTGGGCTTGGGATCCTAAAGTCCTGAGTTCGAATCCCGTTGAATTATACATCCAAGTGGGGTTGACTCAGCCTGCTCATCCATCCAAGGTTGGCAAAATGAGTACCGGATAACTGGTTATAGAGAGGCATTGCATCAGCGGCAGACGCACCCACTGATAAATGATGCAACCAGCAGCTGGGTGGCTGCACACGAACCATCCACCACTTAAGAGTTGCGCCTTGGACGATGCTAGTCATTTTTGGGAACACAGGAACAGTGGTTGGCAATGCATAAAGTGAAAAAGTTCGGTCGTTCTCCAACAAAGTGCCGAAAAGAAAGCAAGAAAGAGCAAGATTTGCACAAGCAACAGCTGGAAATAAAAACCAAAACCAGAAATGATGCCAGGACAGAAAAACATGGAGATATAACTGTTTTTCCTTTTCCTAAATATACACCAAATAAATAAATAAATAAAATTCAATAACAACTTAAATAATGACGTCACCAGAAGAGCAAAAGTAATTTATATTTAGAAAAGAAAGTTAACAAACTTTCAAATGTCATAAATGGTCAAACATCTTTCCGATAATGTTGCTGAACCCAATCGAGGTTGTAAATTTGTAAAGATAAATAAATCTACAGGTTGTATTGAATTCCGTGGTTGCACAGCGATGGACGCACGTTTCTGAGGTCGAATGGTCCGAAAACCTTCACCATGGTGTGCAGATCCCAGATCCGCGATACTGGTCTTTAACCGCTTTAAATCCTCGAAACATAATTCAGCGGCTTCATGAAACACGAGGGAGAATATGGTACCGGTATCAATGGTAGATTGTCGTTCGCACTTACCCCAGAGCAGGATGAGCCGGTAGTGCAGGTGGACACGGTGCATGTCTGCAGCGGCCGAAGGACAGGTGGTTGCACGCGCGTCGATGGACGTCCGACGATCGCGTAAAAGCGCGCTCCCTTCATGCTGCTCCCCGTGCGCACCAACCAACCCCTTACAAGCTCCTCCCCCCTTCCTCGCGAACCTACCAACGCCCCTTACATTTACAAGCTCCTCCCCTCCCTCATGAATCCTCACGAACCAAGCAAGCAACGCCCCGCCCCTTACAAGCTCCTCCCCTCCCACACGAAGCCTCATCCTCTGTCTTTGACCATTTGCAGGAACTTTTGTCAGATAGAAACAAACTGACTCAAATAATGTTTTAATTTACTCAATCAAAGCGATACCTGAACTATAAATACGAACAATCCCAATGAGGTAACAAACGCCACATTAACACAAACTTTTAAGTATTCACATTGAATTTCATCACGTTCACCCTGCTTTTAAAATTCAACCAAATATCCTCCAAGATGTTCGGCAGGTGCGTCTGATGCGCTCAGATCGACGTCATGGTGGCTGGAGGTGCATCTGATGCGCTCAGATCGACGTCATGGTGGCTGGAGGAGCATCTGATGCGCTCAGATCGACGTCATGGTGGCTGGAGGTACGTCTGATGCGCTCAGATCGACGTCATGGTGGCTAAAGGTGCATCTTATGCGCTCAGATCGACGTCATGGTGGCTGGAGGTACGGTACGTCTGATGCGCTCAGATCGACGTCATGGTGGCTACAGGTGCATCTGATGCGCCCAGATCGACGTCATGGTGGCAAAAGGTGCATCTGATGCGCTCAGATCGACGTCATGGTGGCTACAGGTGCATCTGATGCGCTCAGATCGACGTCATGGTGGCTACAGGTGCATCTGATGCGCTCAGATCGACGTCATGGTGGCTAGCTATACAGGTGCATCTGATGCGCTCAGATCGACGTCATGGTGGCTAGCTATACAGGTGCATCTGATGCGCTCAGATCGACGTCATGGTGGCTACAGGTGCATCTGATGCGCTCAGATCGACGTCATGGTGGCTACAGGTGCATCTGATATGCTCAGATCGACGTCATGGTGGCTACACGTGCATCTGATGCGCCCAGATTGACGTCATGGTGGCTAACTATACAGGTGCATCTGATGCGCTCAGATCGACGTCATGGTGGCTACCCGTGCATCTGATGCGCCCAGATCGACGTCATGGTGGCTGCAGATGCATCTGATGCGCCCAGATCGACGTCATTGTGGCTAGCTATACAGGTGTGTCTGATGCGCTCAGATCGACGTCATGGTGGCTAGCTATACAGGTGCGTCTGATGCGCTCAGATCGACGTCATGGTGGCTAGCTATACAGGTGTGTCTGATGCGCTCAGATCGACGTCATGGTGGCTAGCTATACAGGTGTGTCTGATGCGCTCAGATCAACGTCATGGTGGCTAGCTATACAGGTGTGTCTGATGCGCTCAGATCGACGTCATGGTGGTTGTAACTTAGAAAACTCATCCACCAAGTTTCGTCTTAATCCATCCACAACTTTTTGAGATGTCATTTATCGTTTTTGGCCCTATCTCTGAATAGTGAAGAATCACTTTTAAAATTCTACTCGCCTGATCCGGATTTTCACCAAAATCGAATTATTTCGTCCTTGTCACATACCCAACCTCTCCACCAAATTATGTCCTAATCTGTGCACAACGTTTTGAGATAACCTGCACACAAACAGACACAAAAGACGTCGTGCAAATCACGTTACTTGCGGAATCCTTGAAACCAATTCGACCTTAAAAATAATTAGCGGTTAAATTCAAAGACCAAATCTGCAAATCCTGTTCAAATGTCAAGTCAATCAGATAGAAATTGAGAATTTTAGAAACTTCACCTAAGTTGTTGACCTTTGGCCTATTTTGACCTTTTACCCTACATTGACCTCAAAGATAATTTGTTGTTGAATTCAATGAAAAAATATGCAAATCCTCTTCAAATTTCAAGTCAATGGGATGGAAATTGAGGATTTTAGAAATTAGGCCTATTTTGACCTTTTTGGCCGATGTTAACCTCAAAATAATTGACGGTTGAATTCAGTGAGTTGATATGAAAATCCTGCTCAAATTTCAAACCAATTGGATGAAAATTAAGGGTTTTAGAAACTCCACTAATGTGGAGTCCACACAATGTGCCCAATGAAATCCTGCCAATGATTATGGGAAAAACTGGCGCAAAATCGCACATTTACATTACCATCTGCTGACGAGTCTGATGTTGAAATGAAAAAGGTGTCTAACTGTGTGAACCTGGAAAGGAAGTACTGTACAAGGTGTCTAACTGTGCGACCTCCTATTCGAGAATGGGAGGTCGGTGTTTCAAACCCCAGCCGAGTCATACCAAAAACTTCAGAAATGGTCTGTGCTGCTTTCTTGCTCGACGTTCAGGATTTAAAAGGATAGAGCACTGACAAGCTCCATATGTTATTGGGGAGTGGGATGGGGGGACGGGTGGCGTAGAAAGCTGAAATTTGGCGTGCCGACAGACACCGAAGTTGATACAACGGGAAAAATCACAAGACCGTTGGAAAGGGTCCGTAAATGGAAATTTATGTAAATTTTATTTATGTAAAATTTATGTAAACTGCTCTCCCCTATGGGCTGGTGCTGCTGCCTCACACCTAGCTCGGCTTCACGCTGTTGAAACCAAAGCTTTCAGAATCATTGAAATCTCCGCGATGAAGCTAACTCTGGGGGCCTTTCACTCACTCACCGCAGGCAGGTTGGTGGTCTTTCTGTCTTCTACCGACTCCTCTCCGGCCTAGCTCCCCCAGGTCTGTCTGTGCTCTGTCCCCCAAATATTCCTACAGGTCGCACAAGATCTGCCTGCAACCCTCTTATGATGAAACTGCCAAAATCTAGGCTCTCTGCTCACCTTCACTCTTTCATTCCTCTTTTCTCCCACCTCTGGAACAAACTCCCTCACTGTCTCCAATTCCACACATCCCTACAGGTCTTTAAAACAGCTGTTCACCACCATCTCTTACCTTCCCCCATCTAAAACCTTGATCTTTTCTACCCCCATTAATTCACCCCAGATCCACCTTTCTGAAATACCAACTTCTTTTCTGGAAGTCCTAGATGTGTCCATGTGTTTTTTTTTGTTTTGTTTGTTTTTTACTCCATGTGTCATCATGTACCCACCTTGGCCCCACCCCCCTTTCCACGCCTCCTCCCCCCAAGCCCTCTCCCTCCCACAGATCTCCCGATGTCCCTGCTCTCAGGTGTTGTACTTGTGTGCTTCCCCCTTTCCCCATCTTGTCTCCCGCTCCTTTATTTTGTCTTATGTATCCATTTTGTTTTTTTGTGTGATCAATGTTAGCTCTTACACAAGCCTCGATCTTGTAAACAAACAAAAAAGAAACAACCGTAAATGTGTCCGTTAAAAAAACCTCAGTCGATAGCTAGTATTTGAAAATTGTAATTTCTATAACGGTAAACTGTGAAATATAAACCCCAATGAAAATTTATGTAAAAAACCATAAATGCGCCCGTAAAAAAAACACAAACAAAGACCGATAGTCTAATAACGGTGTATCCGAGCTTGTTTAAAACTTCAGTTGAAGTGGACAGTATGATCTGGTTGGGGATACCAGTTAGCAGTTAACAAATAACGTAAGTATTAAATTTTGTTGACTTCAGGCATGGACAGCCGGTTTGTGAATGACTTGGGTAAAAACGGCAAATGCTAAACCATGAACGAATAAATTCCACATTTCTGTGCCACCTTCAGTCGAACATCAGGCATTGACAGCACGTTCTCTATATTTTCATTCCAAACAGCATCATTCATCATTCCAATCACAAATTAATACTATAGTGTAATTATATTAAAATGTAATTTTAAATCACGATTGTATTGAGATATTTTCAAACCAGCAACCATCATCTGTTCACTTCCGGATTTGGGAGCAAGGTCCGTGTCGATCACATTTCAAAGCGAGAACAGCACTCAGTAGAGAGCATGTACCTCCGCCTGGTTGGCCATATCACTCAATGATGAAGAATCACTTTTTAAAATGCTACTAGCCGGATCCGGATCTTCACCAAAATTGAATCGATTCTTCCTTGTCAGACACCCAACCTGTCCACCATGTTTCGTCCAAATCCGTCCACAACTTTTTTGAGATATCCTGCTATGTATCGTTTTTGGCCCTATCTCCCAATGGTGAAGAATAACTTTAAAGATTCTAGTAGCCGGATCCGAATCCGGATCTTCACCAAAATCTAATAATTTCGTCCGTGTCACATACGCTACATCTCTGCTAAATTTAGTCCGAATCCGTCCACAACTTTTTGAGGTATTTTGTTCACAAACAAACAGACAGGGGTGAAAACATAACCTCCATCCACCTTTTGTGGTGGTGGTAACCAGTCCCAGCTCTACAAACTTATGTCATGTGTTACATATTTATGTGAATGTATGTGGATTACCATTCAGGTCTTTGCTTATCCATGTGTAGTATATTAAGGGTTGTTGTGATTGGAGGGTCAGGAGCCCTTCTGAACAAGTGGCCGGAAACGGAAGTGACCGGAAACGGAAGAGAAAAAGACACGAGGTAAAAAGGACGAGTATTCTTCTTCCTTGCCCCGCACCGACGAAAGGTGGGATTGATTGAGCCGTGTGGAAAAGCGGCGTTCCGAAGCCCGCCTGGCGAGAGGAATCACCGGGACGTGTACCTGCCCGGTGGGGACGTCAAGTTGACGTGGGGCCGTGCATCGACCCCGCGTCTGGCACCGTTCCCAACACCGTCTAAAAAGACGCGTACGGGTCGCCCGTTGGGGCCTAACACGCCTGGCAAGCGGCGTGGGGCTTTTGGCTTGCTTTCCCGTCCCCGCGTCGCGTGGCCGTGAGGGGCTGTAGCCGGGGTGCCGGGTACGATACCTGCCCGGTGGAAACACGTCCACCCGGGGTTCGTTCAACCGCCCGAGTGCGGCGACGCTGACTATCATCTTGGTCAGGAGGGGCCCAGAGACATTGTGCGGGACCGAGACCAAAAGGGTGTCGTGAGTACTCACCGGGACACACGTATATAAGATGGCCATCTTACTCATAGGGAATTGATTGTGGCTGGGGAATTGTTGATGGTAGTGTATTGTTGATTGCTCGGGGAAAATCTCCGTGGTTGTGTCATTGAAATATTGTTGATGGTTGTGTATTGTTGATTGCTCGGGGAAAATCTCCGTGGTTGTGTCATTGAAATTGTATGGTATCATTACCATTGGAAATATATCCTTGAACATCAGTTGTCTCCTGGGTGAAATTCATATGGATTGCGTGGCGAAAGCGCATATATAATACAGCTTGCTGGCGGAGTTCCTCTCACGGTCCGGGGGTCACCGAGACCAGGTATTCATCGAGGGGACCACGTAACAGAATTGGGGGCTCGTCCAAATTACGATTTGCGGTTTCGCAATTGGGTCTACGTCCGGGATCTAAAATTGTATAACATAATAAAATAATAATATTTTATTAATTAAAATTAATTAATTAATTATTAGTTGGTAAAATTTTTTGAGAAATTGGGGTAAAGTCTTGGGTGAAGGTTAACAGGTGTTAACGATAGACACCATGGCGTTTGTGGCACAGAACTTTGGGGTAACCCCGAGTGAGGCACAGTTCCGAGCGTTGCTAAAGTCGGACCTATTGAAATTGGCCAAACATTTTAACTTGGAGGTCCGAACTAATTTGAGGAAGGCAGAGTTGCAGGCCACGGTGATACAATCTATGGTGGGATTAGGAACATGGGACGAGTTAGCCTGGGAGTGGCTACCCGAAGAACCAGAAGATGTTGAGCTCCGGAAACTGGAGTTGCAATTACGGAGCCAGGAACGGATTAAAGAAGAAGAAAGGAAAGCAGAAAAGGAAAGAGCAGAAGAAGAAAGGAAAGCAGAAGAGAGGAGAGAAGAGAAGCAAGCAGAGGAAAGGAGAGTGGAACGAGAACTCCAGGAAAGGTTAAAAGAAGAAGAAAGGAAAGCAGAAAAGGAAAGAGCAGAAGAAGAAAGGAAAGCAGAAAAGGAAAGAGCAGAAGAAGAAAGGAAAGCAGAAGCGAGGAGAGAAGAGAAACAAGCAGAGGAAAGGAGAGTGGAACGAGAACTCCAGGAAAGGATGAAAACAGAGGAAAGGAAAGCAGAAGCAGAGGAGAGGAGAGCTGCAAGGGAACTCGAAGCAGAGGAGAGAAAAGCGGAAAGGGAATTAAAGGAACGTGACATGGAGCTTCAGCAAGAAATCAAATTCAAGGAGCTGGAGTTAATGAGAGAACGGGGAGAGGCACCACCCTCGCGGACGGGGTCGACACCTAACCAGAGAACCTGGGATGTGGGCAGACATGTGAGGCTGGTTCCACCGTTCAGTGAAAAGGAAGTCGCGAAATTTTTTCCACACTTTGAGAAAGTGGCTCGACAATTAAACTGGCCGGAGGAGGCCTGGACCATACTCGTGCAAAGTGTGCTGGTGGGGAAAGCTCAGGAAATTTATTCGGCGCTACCAATGGACCAATGTGCAGATTATGAGGTACTGAAGACGCACATCCTCAAAGCCTATGAGTTGGTTCCGGAAGCTTACAGGCAAAAATTCAGGAATGCCAGGAAGAGGGAGAGTGAGACCCATGTGGAGTTTGCCAGAGTGAAAGAAAACATGTTTGATCGGTGGTGTGAGTCAAAAGGAGTCGGGAAAGACTTCGAAACATTGCGTGACTTGATCCTGGTGGAGGAATTCCAGCAGTGTGTCCACGAGGACATCAAAGTGTACCTGCAGGAAAAGAAGGTACCAAAGTTGTGGGACGCAGCCACCATGGCAGATGATTATGCCTTAACCCACCGAATAGGGGTCCACGAACCTAACTCCTCGCCTAGATCTCCGCAGGGGAGGTGGGGAACAGCAGGTGCAGAGAACGACAATACATGGCGGCGGCCTCGAGAGGATTATGGGGACAACGCGGATACCCCACCTGTTCGAAGTCAGAGGGCTGCGGGCTCAAGACAAACTTATTTTTCAGGGGGCCCGAGGCAGACCACGAGTTTTTCCTCCGGGCCTACTTGCGCGTTTTGCAAGAAACCTGGACACTTGATGTCCAGTTGTTACCTCATGAAAAGGGACAACCCAGAGCGGAGTCCGACTATTACAACTCCGAATGCGATGGCTAGCGTAAGAAATCGCCATCAAAAGGGTTACCAACCATTTATTTCAGAGGGGTTTGTGTCCCTGGATGGAGCCTCGACTAACCGGAGACCGGTTAGGATATTGAGGGACACAGGGGCACATCAATCTTTAATGCTTGAAGGCATTTTGCCATGGTCCGAGGAGACGGCAACGGGGGATAGTGTTCGTTTGCAGGGGATCGGGGGCGGTGTTAGTGCTCCCCTTCATGTCATCCATTTGGAGTCCGATTTGGTGTCAGGACCGGTCACCGTCGGGTTACAAGCCACGCTTCCTGTAGAGGGTGTATCTGTGGTTATCGGGAATGATTTGGCTGGGGGTCAAGTTTATGGTAACCTGAGGGTTGGTAAAGAGCCCAGCAGGGAAAATAACGCCACACCAGCTCGGGATGGCGACAAAAGTGCCAAGTTATTTGTAGGGGGACTGAACTTCAAAACAGAGGAAGAAGTTCTGACCTCTGTCTTCAACAGATATGGGCCGCTGGTGGAAGTGCGGTTGGTAAGAGACTGGGAAACGCAACAGTCAAGAGGGTTCGGCTTTGTCACGTTTGCCAGCACAAAAGACGCCAGAGAGGCAGAGAAGAATTGGAATGGCAGGGATTTGGAGGGTCGGACCATAACAGTAGGGAAGGCATTTCGTAGACGTCGAGAGGTCTACAGGAGAGGACAACTGGGCGGTAGTGTTGGTGGTGGCCGCAATCAATATTATTATGGAGGCTCCCTGAGTTACGGCCGCTCCCGAAGGAAGGATTGGCAAAGTAGTGGCCGAGAAGGAGACCGCTATTCATGGGACTACAGGGACAAGTGGTCCCACCCTAATTATTAGGGAAGTTCTGAGAAGTTGAAGCACTGAATGCGGCGGAGCCGCCGAGCCAAGATTCCTACACGGATTAACCGTGAACGCCGTTCCTAAAGGCGTCCATGTAGTGAACTTTCATGCACGGACTAACCGTGAACTCCACGTTCCTCAAGGCGCCCATGTAGAGAACTTTCCTGCACGGACTAACCGTGAACTCCACGTTCCTAAAGGCATCCATGTAGTGAATACTCGGCTTGGCCTCCCAGAAAAAGTCCTATCGAGTGGCTTAACTTTGGATCTGTGATCAACCCCTTAACCTTCATTCACAAGAAACTGGCGGTCAAAGTCAGAGGGTCCTGAGATGGAGTTTGATTTGGCAGGGACAATGTCGTTGCTGGTGCTTAGTCCAGAGTGAGTAATCTGGAGGGGTTGTGGTGAAATTTTGGTTGCTTTATTTTTAAGTGATAACTGTGCCCGGGGGCAACTGATAATGTGGGGGGGTTGAGTTATCTGGTTTGTTTCTCCAAATTGGCCGGCAAAGAAAGTTTTCGCTGGGTTCAAACTTTCTTTCTTGAAGGGGGGGAGTGTTACATATTTATGTGAATGTATGTGGATTACCATTCAGGTCTTTGCTTATCCGTGTGTAGTATATTAAGGGTTGTTGTGATTGGAGGGTCAGGAGCCCTTCTGAACAAGTGGCCGGAAACGGAAGTGACCGGAAACGGAAGAGAAAAAGACACGAGGAAAAAAGGACGAGTATTCTTCTTCCTCGCCCCGCACCGACGAAAGGTGGGATTGATTGAGCCGTGTGGAAAAGTGGCGTTCCGAAGCCCGCCTGGCGAGAGGAATCACCGGGACGTGTACCTGCCCGGTGGGGACGTCAAGTTGACGTGGGGCCGTGCATCGACCCCGCGTCTGGCACCGTTCCCAACACCGTCTAAAAAGACGCGTACGGGTCGCCCGTTGGGGCCTAACACGCCTGGCAAGCAGCGTGGGGCTTTTGGCTTGCTTTCCCGTCCCCGCGTCACGTGGCCGCGAGGGGCTGTAGCCGGGGTGCCGGGTACGATACCTGCCCGGTGGAAACACGTCCACCCGGGGTTCGTTCAACCGCCCGAGTGCGGCGACGCTGACTATCATCTTGGTCAGGAGGGGCCCAGAGACATTGTGCGGGACCGAGACCAAAAGGGTGTCGTGAGTACTCACCGGGACACACGTATATAAGATGGCCATCTTACTCATAGGGAATTGATTGTGGCTGGGGAATTGTTGATGGTAGTGTATTGTTGATTGCTCGGGGAAAATCTCCGTGGTTGTGTCATTGAAATATTGTTGATGGTTGTGTATTGTTGATTGCTCGGGGAAAATCTCCGTGGTTGTGTCATTGAAATTGTATGGTATCATTACCATTGGAAATATATCCTTGAACATCAGTTGTCTCCTGGGTGAAATTCATATGGATTGCGTGGCGAAAGCGCATATATAATACAGCTTGCTGGCGGAGTTCCTCTCACGGTCCGGGGTCACCGAGACCAGGTATTCATCGAGGGGACCACGTAACACATGGCTAATACCCTGTGATGTCACCATTTGTTCTCAATAAGCATTATAAAAGAGGGATGAATGTCAACCTAATATATCACAGATTGTACACCCTTGTCCTGGTGACAGCTGGAGCATCATATTGCCACAAGGCATTCTGGGTAACATGCACAGCAGGGAGGAACATGTACTCAAAGATCACGTCTCTCTACAGTATTCCTACTACAACCTTTATAAAGGTCCTCGACAAGATCCTGGGGGTTTGTGAAGTTCAGATGCGAGACGGTTTTCATCACGCCATCATCATTGTGTTTACTCAACACGTAAACTTTCCCGCCCTGTCTGTCCCCACTGGTCTCGTGGGCAGTGGGGGAGGAAATGACCACTTAGACCAATGCTGATGCCTAATGGACATTAGCAAGCGAATCCATCTCCCCTTACCCCAGCCCTGATCAAAGTTCATTCCTTTTCAGCCTTCCCTGTGAGGTCCGGGTTTTCCAAAAATAGATCATCCCAAATGGTCATTAGTGGTACAGAGAAAACCTTGATTGGGGGGTAAAAATAACAACGATGAAAGCCTTTCACCATATCAATGTACATACTCTTTACAGTGCTCCCAAAGCAGCCCCTGAACAAGGCTGTCATGCTGTATGTGGGTTGCCATTGCTTTGGCGTCCACCAACAACCAGTGCGGGCGGTGGGGTCCTCCGGCCTAGCGTCCATCCCAGGGACACACTGTTGGGGAACCAGGGTGGCAGTTTATAGCTGGGTTGGGATTCGAGTTTCGAACCCAGGTTGGACCACTCTAAGAAGCGGGTGTGTGTATCTCGAAGCCATCCTGCCTGCCCCACAATGATAAATAGGCCTCCATTATTTATCTAGATACACCAGCAGGAAGGAGCAGGTTGAACTAATTGCTTCCTGTTGAGGAATTTCGTGGAGATGTTTTCACAAGTGCTTTGCATTTGGAGAAATGTGAAGAGGAAGGCGCTTGAGCGATAGATTCAGGTGCGAATCCTGTGGCTAGGAATGCCGCAGTGGTCTGGAGGTCAAATCCGCGTGATGTTTGTGAAACTTTGCAACACTTTGCTTGAAATAAGTTACAAAAGGTCAAAGTTCACAGATTGTTTCCCGAAGTTTATGAAAACATCATTCTTCCCAAGTGGCTAACCCTCCATGGTCAGCAGAGCCTTGGCTAAGCGCTCGGCCTTCCTAATCTGCAAACTCACAGTGAATAGGAAACTGCATGGATGTGCTCATCTTAGTTGTCATGTCGCAAGAAACATATGTGTAGCCGGTAATATGCTCATAGGTTAGAGTGAAGTCTCAGGGTTACAATTTATTCTGGGCACATGGAAATAGGAAATATACCATAGGCAAAAAAAGAGGAATATCAAGGATTGCGATACAAACTAACCATGCCAAATCAGGTGCGAAACTATGAGTTCAAAAAAATAAATAATTGGGAAACATATTTAATGTGCAAAATTTTTTTACCTCGCCACCTCGCATCCATGTCACCCTCTCCACGGTTATATCAGAATGACCAGATTCGTCACGTGGTCACGGATTGCCTAACCCCAATATGGGGCCCTTAAAAAATTACGTAACGCTATTTTTCTAGCAATTTGCATAACTTCGTTCTGACGGCCTTAATTAAACCTTACTATTATTTGACATATAATTTGATTTTTTGGGGTCATACCTAAACAAAGTGTTACGTGCTCCTCCCCAACCCCCTGGTCACGGTGTACCTCCGAGCCCCGAGAGGAGTCACGGCAGAAAAATGTGTTATTCTGTATGTCAAAGATCAATGGTGAAGCCACACCAATTGTTACCAACAAACAAATATTGTATTAAGATCACACAAGAATAACAGTACAACAATAATAGTAATCAAAAGTACAATCAATATATATCCTATGATGGTACCATCAGTTTCGTAATATATAACTCACTGTGCTCCAAGTGAGTGAAACAAGAACATTCCCATTGTCTCTTTCCCGGCTTCAAACCACAGTTGATTCCGGTTTCAAGCCAAAGTCGATCCCGGCTTCAAGCCAAAGTCGATCCGTTCCCGCGATCGTCAGAACGATGTCCAATCGAGATCAGAATCCCATTCGAATGACAGTCACAGTCACACGGCCAAAGCTGCACAAAGGCGCCCTCAAGGCGATTGGGAAATCCAAAGGCGCCTTCCAGGCGACTGGGAAATCACACCCTCGGGTATGGACGTTTCACGGCTCACAGTCGGCGAATCTCAGATTTACCTTCAAAATCCGCGTTGCACACACACACACCAGATAAACATCTGAATGTGGTGAGAACGGCTGAAGCGAAGCAAAGAAACCTTGCTCGATGCACAAAGCGCGCGAGTCAAAATGGCCTACGGCCCATACTCGAGACGTAATGGCACAACGAGGATTCTCTTCGGAATCAATCGCAAAACCTGACACGCAGGTGAATCTGTCACAGCGATAACCACTCTGTCGCAGGAAGCCCTTTCCTGGGAAACCCAAAGTTCACTCGTGACTCTTGCTCGCCAACGTTCGCTCCAGACCTCGAAGCGACTAGGCTTCTTGTCCGACTTCACTCGCTCCGCCTTCTTTTTCTCTCTTCCTCTTCTTCTTCGTCGTCCGGTCCCAGTTTCATTTAAAACATTAACTTTTTTCTTTTGAAAATACTAATATCTATTTCCCTTAAACGACAACAATAATAGTACATGGAATCAAAAATGTTCACAGTGGATGAAAACCACAACAACGGAAGTGACGAATCCATAACACTTCCCCCCCTCAAGAAAAAAAGTTTGAACATAGTGAAAACTTTCTTTGCAGGCAAAACTCTTTTAACAAACAAAAGTAAAACTCACACCCAAATTATCAATTCACGTGAGCAACAATAATTAATATTCCCCAAAATAAAGCAACAAAACTTCCAAACAACCTTCAGAAATTTCCAAAGTTAGTTCACTCTGGACAAAGCATCAGCAACGACATTGTCCCTGCCCTTTACATGCTCAATTTCCAAGTTGAACTCCTGCAAAGCCAAACTCCATCTCATCAACCTCTGGTTTTTATTTTTCATTTTTTGAATGAAGGTTAAGGAGTTGTTATCAAAAATCCAAAGCAAAGCAAATCTATAGCACTTTTTGAAGGAGGCTGAGCTGGGAGCCATGTTTCATGGTAGTTGGTGAGGCCTGGAAGTATTCGCTGTGTGGACGCATTTAGGAATGCTGAGTTCACAGGTTAATCCATGTAGAAATCTTGATTCAGCTACCCCGCAGCATTCAGTGCTTCAAAGTCTTCCTAAATTTCATAATAACCACGGTTTGAGCGCTTGTCGCTGTCGTCACGTGAATAGCGGTATCCTTCTCGGCCACTACACTGATAAATCATCCCTTTGGGAACTGCCGTAACTCTGGGAGCCTCCATAGTAATCTCGACTGCAGCCACCACCAAAACTATGACTCCCACCCCGGGAGCCATAGCCACCCCTGAAACGACCTCCACGTTTTCCTCCTCTGTAGCCCCCTTGACGCCCATGGCCTGCCTTCTCTACTGTTATGGTCCGACCATCCAAATCTTTGCCATTCAAATCCTTTTCTGCATCTTTGGCATCCTTTGTGTTTTCAAACGTGACAAAGCCAAACCCTCTCGACTTTTGCGTCTCCCTGTCTTTTATCAGCAACACTTCCCAGAGTGGTCTATATTTGCCAAAGATAGAGTCCAGAACATCTTCTCTTGTGTCAAAGTTCAGTCCACCTACAAAGAGCTTGCCAACATTGCCTCCATTCATGACTCGTGTGTGCTGACACTTAGTTTCAGGGTACTTGACAAGACGTGACTGTGAAAAGCGTGACGTCCGTACCATCTCCTTCTCTTCAGAGCACTTCCTACCCATAGAACGAGTCGCGGCACAGGACGGAAAGATACCCGGAATCTCCTGCTCTAACTGTGCGATGTTATTTTCCAAACTAGGCTTTTCAACAAACATCGGATTACCAGAAACTTGACCACCGGCCAAGTCATTCCCGATAACAAAAGAAATTCCCTCTACAGGAAGAGTGGCTTGTAAACCTACGGTGACCGGTCGTGACACCAAATCAGACTTCAAATGGATGACATGAAGTGGAGCTTTAACATATCCACCAACTCCCTGTAAAAGAACACTAACCCCAGTTGCCGTCTTCTCTGACAATGGCAAAATGCCCTCAAGCATCAAAGATTGATGTGCTCCTGTGTCCCTCAATACCCTAACAGGTCTCTGGTTCGTTAAGTCTCCATCCAGTGACACAAACCCCTCTGATATAAAAGGTTTGTAACCGTCTTGAACAAGGTCGCTCTGTGATGCCGTAACTTTAGCATGGGAACCTTCACAGGGTACTGTCCTCCAAGGACGATTTCTCACATTTGCCAATGCATTCGGAGTTGTACTAGTCTGACTCCGCTCCTGATTTTTCCTTTTCAGGGTGTAACATTGGGACATCAAATGCCCACGTTTCTTGCAAAAAGTGCAAGTAGGCCTGGGGGAAAAACTCGAGGTCTGCCTCGGGCCCCCCGGAAGATAAGTCTGTCTTGGAACTGTAGTCTTCTGATCGCTAAAAGTCGCAGTATCAGATTTGTCCCCATAGTCATCTCTAGGCCGCCTCCATGAATATTTGTTCTCCGCACCTGATTTACCATAACTCCCCTGGCTAACTCTAGGCGAGAAGTTAGGTTTGTGGAACCCCATCTTGTGTGTCAAGGCATAGTCATCTGCCACGGTTGCTGCCTCATACAACTCTGGTACTTTCTTTTCAACCAGATGTACTTTAATGTCCGCGTGAACACACTGTTTGAATTCCTCCACCAAGATCAATTGTCGCAACAGTTTGAAGTCTTTCCCAATCCCTTTCGAGTCACACCACCGATCAAACATGGTTTCCTGCATTCTGGCAAACTCCACATGGGTCTCACTCTCCCTCTTCCTGGCATTCCGGAATTGTTGTCGGTAAGCTTCAGGGACCAATTCCTAGGCTTTGAGAATGGTTTTCTTCACTATCTCATAATCTGCACATTGATCAATCGGTAAAGCCAAATAGATATCTTGAGTGTTTCATGGGTATGGATGTTTCACGGCTCACAGTCGGCGAACCTCAGATTTACCTTCAAAATCCGCGTTGCACACACACACACCAGATAAATGTCTGAATGCGATGAGAACGGCTGAAGCGAAGCAAAAAACCTTGCTCGACGCACAGAGCGCGAGAGTCAAAATGGCCGACGGCCCGTACTCGAGACGTAACGGCACGACGAGGATTCTCTTCGGAATCAATCACAAAACCTGACAGGCAGGTGAATCTGTCACAGCGATAACAACTCTGTCGCAGGAATCCCTTTCCTGGGAAACCCAAAGTTCACTCATGACTCTTGCTTGCCAACGTTCGCTCCAGACCTCAAAGTGACTAGGCTTCTAATCCGACTTTACTCGCTCCGCCTTCTTTTTCTCTCTTCCTCTTCTTCTTCGTCGTCCGGTTCCGGTTTCATTTAAAACATTAACTATTTTCTTTTGAAAATAGTAATATCTATTTCCCTTAAACGACAACAATAATAATACATGGAATCAAAAATTTTCACAGTGGATGAAAACCACAACGGAAGTGACGAATCCGTAACAAAAGCCAGTGGAAATATAACGCAACAAACCCGGGCAGTGTATTTCAGTTCAGCAAAGACCTACAGGTCTAATGTGAATTAGGCCCATCAAAAAACCAAGATGGTGGCCATATTATTTCCTCAAGGTGTTATGGTGGGTGGAGTCAAGTGACAGATGTGGGTGTGGTTTGGCAGCTGTCCAACCAATGTGTGCTCATTTCAAAAATCGACCCCCAACAAGAACCCCAACGACAGCAACGCAATGTTCTTGTCGACCTGCACCATGGTGGGGAGGTGGTGGAGTGGGTTCAGGGCATGAAGTGGGTGGCAGTGGCCTTGGAAAGACAGATATAATTTGTTCAATTGATCCCAAGACAATCCCTGGCCAAAGAGCTGAAGCCCATAACTGATAAAATGGACACATCACATGAATTGCTTCTTCTTCTTCTCCTTCGTCCTTTGTAGAGCTGAGAAGAAGCTATCACCACAGTTTTAGTTGTAAATCCACTGGCCAGCCCAATGCCCTGCTAGAGAGTACAACTCCAATATGTCACCCTGAAACTTATGTTGGGGACAGGATGTTATGATGTGCTCCCAGGGCCGGATTAAACAGTCCGTGGGCCCTATGACCCTTCCCTGCAATCTTCGCCACACAAATCTTCAACTTCAGCTTGACACCACACAGAAAGGCTTCAACATGCGAGAAGCTGGAAAGTCACTCAGTAACATGGTAGTCCACCTCTGCCTCAAGTAAATCCGAGTCGTACATGAACCAGTGCTATTTAGGAGTCTCCACACAGTTCTTACAATCCTTGCATCTGCACTCGAGCTTTTCATATAGTCTGGCACCCCGCCTTTCCCTCCAAACTCACTGCCTATGGCATCCAAGGTCAACTCCACTCTTGGCTTACTGACTTCCTCTATGCTCGTAGCCAACATGTGGCTCTCAATGGAATCCTCTCATCTCCTCTCCCTGTTAAGGCTGGAGTTCCCCAAGGCAGTATTCTGGACCCCATACTATTCCTAATCTTCATCAACGATCTCTCTGAATCTCTGAATGTTGGATACTGCAAAACCCTTTGTAGACAGTGGGCCAAGCCTCCAAAATCTGTCTAGTTTTTGACTTTCGTGACCCACCTCTCATATCTACCTGAAATTTTGCAAAGATTTAGATAAAAAATCACTTAGAAAGAATTCACAACTCGTCAGTGCAAAAAGTTGCACATTAATTAGTTATGCTAATTAGCAAAATCTATAGCGCCATCTTGTGTCCATTATAATATAGTGTACAACTGAATGTACAACTATGTACAACTGAATGGGAATTCTAAATATAAATTATGTAGTCTATGTAGAGATGGGGAAACCGTCCAGGAGTTTGGGTGATCGAGGTCCGACACCCTCTCACACACACACCTACACACACACACACACACCTACACACACACACACACACACACACACACACACACACACACACACACACGGTATATATATACACACACACACACACACAAACACAAGGAAATGATAAAAAAAAATTTTATCAGAAGATGGCCATTCTAATTTTAATATCAAACTAAGTGATATATATATTTTTTAATTCTTCATGTACTGAAATTAATTATCAAACTAGTTATCCAAGCTCTTATTAAAAATGAATTGGAATGTTATAAAAAATAACATTTATGAAAAAATTAACTTATTAAAAATCTTATTAAATTGGTTCACGAGTTATCAAGTGACCACTATATTCGTCATGGGTGTGTGTGTCTGTGTGTCTGTCTGTCTGCAGCATAACTACCCGATGATCATCTGATCTTGATGAAACTTGGGTGGGAGGTTGATATCATTATCTAGTTGTGTCCTGCCTAGAGTGGGTGTATTGCGCCCATTGTGGGCGGAGCCACGCCCGAAAAAGATGTCTTTTTAGGGGGTAATCGATTTCAAGCTACATCTTCTCCGAGGCGTTTGGTGGAATCTGACATGGCTTTCGGTATTTGGTTTGGCCAATGTCATGTGTCTAGCCCCACGGAGCTCGATTTTTCATTTTCGCCCCAAGGTCAAGGTCACAAGGTCACGAAATTTAGAAAAGTCGATTTTTGATGGTTTTATTACATTGTTCGCTTCCTGATCGGGTGAAATGTCATACATGATCTTATATTAGCACATACAGTCACGTGAAAAAGTAAGTACACCCCATGTAAAGTTTTGACTTTTTCAACATATTTCAACATACAGCTATTTGATCTTCATTTCAACAATATTGATAGATAAGGGTGATATAATATAACAAATATCATGAAAGGTTTACATTTTGTAGTCCATTGTATAATTTAAATAAACATAAATGCAAATTTCGCGTGTGGAAAAAGTAAGTACACCCCATGTAAAGTTTTGACTTTTTCAACATATTTCAACATACAGCTATTTGATCTTCATTTCAACAATATTGATGGATAAAGGTGATATAATATAACAAATATCATGAAACATTTACATTTTGTAGTCCATTGTATAATTTAAATAAACATAAATGCAAATTTCGCGTGTGGAAAAAGTAAGTATACCCTTGGCTCTAATAGGTGGTATTGCCCCCTTTGGCAGAAACAACCTCAAGTAGGCGTTTCTTATAACTGTCTATCAGTCTCTGACATCGACTGGGAGAAATTTTTGCGCACTCCTCCATGCAGAATTCTTTCAGCTGTGCGATGTTTGAGGGGTTTCTTGCATGCACAGCTCGTTTCAAATCCTCCCACAACATGTCGATGGGATTTAGATCCGGGCTTTGACTTGGCCATTCCAGAACCCTCCATTTCTTTCTTTTCAGCCATTCCTTGGTGGATTTACTGGTATGTTTAGGGTCATTGTCATGTTGCAATGTCCACCTTCGGTTGAGCTTCAACTTTCCGACAGATGGCCTCACATTATTCTCAAGCACCCTCTGGTACAATGAAGAATTCATTGTGGATTCTATGATGGTGAGCTGCCCAGGCCCTGATGCAGCAAAGCTGCCCCAAACCATAATATTTCCACCACCATGCTTTACAGTTGGTATCAGGTTCTTGTGGTCAAATGCTGTCTTTGGTTTTCGCCAAACATGTCTTCTGGTACTGTGGCCAAATAGCTCTACCTTTGACTCATCTTTCCAGAGCACATTGTTCCAGAAGTGCTGGTCTTTGCCTCGGTGTTCATTGGCAAACTTTAGTCTTGCCCTGATGTTCTTTCTGGACAGCAAAGGTTTCCTCCTGGCACACCTCCCAATGTAGATCAAATTTGTGCAGCCTCTTTCTAATGGTAGACTCGTGCACTTTGACATCACCAGTGGCAAGAGCTACCTGCAGGTCCCGTGATGACATTCTGGGGTTCTTAGAGACTTCTTTCAGCATCTTGCGGTCTGCTTTCAGGCTGAACTTGCTGGGGCGGCCTGGCCTGAACAAGTTGGCAGTTGTTTGGAATCTACTCCACTTGTAGATGATCTTCCGGACAGTCGAATGATTGATTTCAAATTGTTTGTAGATCCTTTGAAATCCCTTCCCAGACTCGTAGGAATCTATAACCTTCTTTCTGAAGGCCTCAGAGAGCTCTTTTGATCTAGGCATGGTGACGCCACACACTTCAACAACAAAGAGCAAACCAAACTAAATGTCTGAGGTTTAAATAAGACAGGTTCCTCCGAGATCCTCTCTAACGATGTTATAATCATTTGCACCTGAGCTGGTGCACCTGCTTCTAATTTTAGGTATTTGAAGTAGTGATAAATGTAGGGGTGTACTTACTTTTTCCACATGCGAAATTTGCATTTATGTGTATTTAAATTATACAATGGACTACAAAATGTAAATGTTTCATGATATTTGTTATATTATATCACCTTTATCTATCAATATTGTTGAAATGAAGATCAAATAGCTGTATGTTGAAGTATGTTGAAAAAGTCAAAACTTTACATGGGGGTGTACTTACTTTTCACGTGACTGTACATCATGAAATCCAAGTTTTCCAACAAATTTCAGAATCTTTGACCTTCGACCTTTGAAGGTCAAAAAGGTCAAAGTTTCAAAGTTGTTGGAATCAAACCCAATTTTCGGTATTGTGTAGCTAACTAACCTCATAACTGATTATACATTCTTTTCTATCTCATTTCCAGGTCAGTAACCTTTGTTTTGACATTTCCGGGCCTGGCCTGTCCAGGCCTGTTTCGGTTATAGTCCGTCCTTTGTCATTGAATACCGATCGCTCTTGAACCATCGTCGTCTCCTGAATTGTCTTATTTAAAATTATTAAATAATGGAATCACTCTGCTGTGCGCATTGACGACATGTATGAAGCAAAACCCCGAAGAACTAACATCAGAATCTTCGCCTTCCATGGCTGCATCTGACTACATGTAAGTCGCAATGACAGCTGCGCCAGCACTGTATGTACAGTCTGAAACGAAGCGAGCGATTGGCTGATTAGCGCTCATGGCCACTCGTGGCCTATGTTACATGTGCTGTGATTGGACAATATTTATTTAAAAGATCGTCAACATTTTGGGTGTTTTTTCCACATTTTGAAAATATGTGCAAGTTTTGTGTTTGACGAGTTTCAGATATTAATTCTGTAATATTTTTACACAACATATTATAAATGCAGGTAGATATGCGAGGTGGGTCACAAAAGTAAACAGAACAGGGGCTCCATTCCACGGTCTATTGGTATTACACATGGCGTATTATGTAAACCTGTTTCCATTTCCGGGTAGGCGGAGTCAGTTGCTCGATGATGGCCTGTGGCCGAAGGCTTGCGTGTTTGGTAACTGTGTTGTTTGAATAAACTCACATGTTCATTTCTGCCTCCTTGAACTTTTAACATGGCGTAGTCGGCAAAAGAAACATTCTGCGCAGCTCTGGGTGTGATCAGTGGTTCCAATCTAAGCTGATAATGGTGGATGGCAGCGGATTGACTTTCGATTTCCGTCTGTCGCCATCGTTTGCGGGAAGGGGATTTCTCACGTTCGTGTCCATTTTACTTCTCAGTGAATACGTTTAACACACAGACATGCCTCCCAAAGATAAACCTACGGAGCACTCTCAGGATGTGACCTCGTTGGTGGTTATTATGAAGGACATGATGGCGATGCAGCAACGTGCTATGTTGAACCAACAACAGGTCGCGGCCGATCAACAGCAGGCACACATGCAGGAAATGAAACTGCTACGTGAGGCCATAGCAGGCCACCCGCCCACTGGTTCTGGTGACGATGGTGTTCCAGATCGTCAAAACACCCCTGAGGCATCATCTTTATCTGCTCCGAAATTCTCGGTTAAACAACCACCAGTGTTATCCGAGTCTACGACCTTGCGGGATTTCAAGGCATGGAGAGAACAATGGGATGATTACTACCTCATCGCACGTCTCGATCGTATGCAAGCTCGTGAGCAGTTAGCAACTCTCCGGAACTGTCTGACATTGAGCAGGAGATCAGTCCTCAAGAATGCCATTGATATCGATTTCACATCGGACATACTTTCTGTCAGGGATGTTCTCGCCAGCATCGAAGCACATCTACAAAGACAGCGGCACATCATCCACGATCTGGTTGATTTTCAAGAGCGGCACCAAGGGGATGGAGAGACCTTCAACTCATTTTATTGTGCACTAAGGAGATTGCCGCCAATTGTGAATGACTGTTGAACAACAGTTTGTTATTCAGATCATCACTGGCATACCTGATTCAGAGGTGCATCGTAAGCTTATGGCTGAGAGAGATCTCACACTACAACAAACTTTGGACATGTGCCGTAGCGAGGAAGCCAGCAGGAAGGCTGAAGATATGATGGCCGGACATCAGGCCCGGGCTGTCATTGCTAAAAACTCTTGTCGACCATTTTATCGTCGCAGTCAGTCCCGACCCGAGACCACCAATTGTGGAAATTGTGGGGGCGATGCCCACAAGAACTCAAAGAGCTGCCCGGCTCGTGATAGGAAGTGCCAGAAGTGCGGCACCATGGGCCACTTTGCACGTGTATGTCGAAAATCGAAGGAGGACAAGCCTGCATGGAGAGCTAGACAGCACAATGACAACAAGTAACCCCCAACTGTTCGGCGGATTGTCTTGGTCGCTGATGTGTCTCGCACATTGCAGAGGAAGCAACATTCACCACGGATTCGTGTCGACATCGACGACTTCGAGGGTGATTATATTGGTACACTGGAGGCGCTCCCGGACACAGGAGCTGAGGCAACTATCATCGGTCCTGGACACCTGCAGCAACTTGGCATGCATCCAGATAACTTGGATGATGGTGACGACCTCTGAGTGGTGAACGCTGATGGTGCTTCAATGAAGTGCATGGGTACTCTTAACGTTGGTATCCGTCATGGAGGTAAAACTGTTTGTGAGACTGTATACGTGTGCAATGAGGTCCGAACACCTTCTCTGGCATTTTATTTATTGAACGAATTGGCGTGGTGCAATTGTGGCAGACCATTCGAACAGTCGAACAGTAAAACACAGCCTGTACAACATAACATGGTCAGTCGATCCGATGATGACTCACATACCGTGTCACCAACGAACTCCAGCACATGGGATTTCGGCTATGAACCTATTCAGCAACAATGATCACAGGTTCGTGATCATCTGATAGCCGAATTTCCAGACGTTTTCACCACAGATGATAGCATTCGACCTATGGAGGGTATTAAACTATGGTGGCCATGCGTATTAAACTAAAGGATGACGCTGTACCTTTCCAGCTGAGGAAGGCACGTTCACTACCAGTGGCTTGGCGGGATCAGGTTAAGTCAGAACTTGAAGACATGGTGAACAAGGGTGTCATTTCTCCGATGGGAAGTGAGCCTTCAAATTGGTGTCATCCACTTGTGGTTACTCCGAAACCTAATGGTCGCATTCGCATGTGCGTGGATTTCCATATGTTGAACCGCCACGTGAAACGCCCTGTATACCCTCTCATTGCACCTGCTGAGGCAGTCTCGCATGTGAAGAACACTTGCTTCTATACTGTATATAATGTGAAACGCCCTGTATACCATCTCATTACACCTGCTGAGGCAGCCTCGCGTGTGAAGAACACTTGCTTCTGTACTGTATATGATGCGACCAAGGGATACTGGCAAATTCCTCTGGACGAGGTCAGCCAATCCCTTACCGTATTCATGACACCGTGGGGTCGGTTCAAATACTTGCAAGCTCCAATAGGCCTCAACGTGAGTGGAGATGAATAATGTTACAGAGGTGACATCACTCTTGAGGCAATCCAAAATACGGTCAGGGTCGTCGATGATATGCTAACCCATGGACCGACATCCAATGAGCATGTTCAACAGGTGCGGAATGTACTTCTCCGATGTCGGGAACATGGCATCACATTGAACCCACAGAAATTTCACTTCGCTCAGGAAAGTGTCAAATTTTGCGGCTACATCATTAAACGCGATGGCGTCGCATCGGATGCGGGCAAACTAAGTGCTATTGCGGACTTTCCTACACCTACCAACATCACCGACTTACGGTCGTTCCTTGGTTTGGTTCATCAGTTGGATAGCTTTTCCATTGAGATTTCGACAGCTTTGGATCCTCTTCGGAGTTTACTGAAGAAGGGATCAGTCTTTGATTGGACTGCCGATCATGACGGCGCATTTCTTGCTACCAAGCATGTTCTTACATCACCACCTGTCCTTGCGCACTTCCACCCTTCGTTACCTACGATGATACAGACCGATGTGTCTCGTCTCAATGGACTAGGGTTTGCATTGCTCCAGCAACACGGTGATCTGTGGAAACTTGTTCAGTGTGGGTCTCGTTATCTCAGTGATGTCGAGTCTCGTTTTGCGATGATTGAGCTCGAAGCTCTGGCTGTAGTTTGGGGCATGAAGAAATGCCGTCATTACCTACTGGGCCTACCCATATTTCAGATTGTCATCGACCACAAACCGCTTGAACCCATATTGAACACCTACACATTCGACGCTATCGAAAACCCACGTCTGCAACGACTTGTGGAGAAATTGTCTCTCTACCAGTTTACGGCAACGTGGAGGAAGGGATGCGAGCATGCGACCAGACGCTCTATCACGCCACCCGGTGGATAGCCCATTGCCAGATGATGAGGAGGTGGAGATACACGTTCAACATCACGTACACCAAGTCATCTTGGCGGCAGTAGTGAACGTCGATGATGGAAGTCAAGATCATCTACGTCTACGTGATCCGATACTCGATAAACTCCGTGCGGAAGCACGATGCGATGAGGAATACTGCTTACTAGCTCAGGCAGTAAATACCGTCTTTTCAGCAAACCGTAGCGAGTGGGACCATCGCCTCAAGGCTTACTTTGGGATACGTGATCAGCTATCAATTGACGATGACATCGTACTCTACGGTCAGCGCATTGTCATACCTCGTGCAGCACTTATGCCTTACGGAGGTATTGAATCGACTACACGACTCACATCAGGGCATGGAACGTACAAAACGCCGAGCTCGACAGACTGTGTATTGGCCAAATATCAACAACGATATTGCCAACGTGACTCGCTCGTGTCCTGTGTGTCAAGAGCGAATGGCCATCCTTCAGAAGGAACCATTAATGAGCGATACACTACCACGGCGTCTGTTCGAGGAGGTATCTGCCGAATTGTTTTCCCACGTGGAAAATCCTATTTGGTCTACGTCGACCGACTCTCTGGGTGGCTATGCATCTATTTTTTCACGCGAGACCCCACGTCACGTGACCTCATCCGAGTTATACGGTTATTCTTTGTGGATCTGGGTGTCCCAGTTCGTCTTCGAACCGATGGCGGCCCACAATTTGCATCCTATGAATTCCGAAAATTCATGGACCGTTGGGGAGTTAACCATGGCTTCTCCATATGTCGTCGGTTTGAAGGGAAGGGGAGATGTTGTATACTGCAAAACCCTTTGGTATTATACATGACGTATTATGTAAACCTGTTTCCGTTTCCAGGTAGGCGGAGTCAGTTGCTCGATGATGCCCTGCAGCCGAAGGCTAGCGTGTTCGGTCACTGTGTTGTTTGAATAAACTCAGATGTTCATTACTGCCTCCTTGAACTTTTAACACTGGAAAATCTAGTTGCCGATTCCACCTCTGTCGTGACACCTCCCCCCCCCCCCCCCCCCCCTCCTTCAGGTAGGCTGCCGCCTCTTCCCTCTCTTCAAACTGATGGAGTCATGAGCTGGTGGAAGACCTGGAGTATGTCTTTCAATCCTAATAAATCTAACACTATCACTATCTCTCTCCAAAAGGACCATTTGGCAAACACTCCCATACATTTCCTCAACAATCATCTTGAAGTCTAGTCACTGAAACTTTTGGGTCTCAACATCAGTGATGATCTTTCCTGAAAAACCACATTTCAAAATTGGCCTCCAAAGCCAGATGCTGACCGGGCATCTTCCGTCATAGAAAACTCCTTCCTTGCACACCTGAACTCTTAACCACCTAAAAGGCATTCATCCGCAGCTTGATGGAATACTGCTTTGCTCTCTGGAATGACACAATTTGTCAGCTTGATGTCATGGAATCCAAGGCCTTCAACATCAATGGAATTTCCCGTGATGAAGCTTCTTTTATGGGCCTATCACTTTCACATCACAGACAGGATGGTGTCTCCCTGTCTACTATCGCCTCCTTTCTGGTCGTGCACCCTCTGCTCTTTCTGTGCCCCCCCCCCCCAAGTTTTCAGCAGTGCACACGGTCCACCACCACACACTTTCTGTGGAACTCCCAAAATCTAGACTCACTGATCACCTCAACTCATTCGTTCCTCTTTTTCTCCGCTTGTGGAACCAACTTTCTCTTCAATGTTCTTCCCTCCAGATCTTCAAGACAGCTGTTCGCCACCATCTCAGGTCATCCCCCATCCAAAACCATAACCTTTTCTACCCCCATTAACCTCAACCGCCCAAGACCACCTCTTTCCAAATTAACATGCTGTGCTCAGCGTTGGTAGCAGGTAGGGAGAAAACCGGCTGCATAATGGATGGTGAGGAAATCTATACCGATGAAATGTTTGTGCTGCTTTGCAATTTCATGACTCAGTCCGTCCAGATTAATCCATTTTCTAACACATTCTACATACCGAGTCCATCTCTGGACGGCGAACGAAAGTACACCGTAGTTCTTGATGAAATCGTAGTGCATTAAGCACCTTAAATCGGATTTTCCTCCTGACATTCTGACCTCCAGCTGAAATCACGGTTCCTTGAGCACTGCCATTTTGACCAGTCACAAGATGTCTGATCAAGTGATCTGATTCCTCGGTCATTGACGACCTATTACCCCTGCTGTCCAGTCACTTGAATAACCTTTAGCAGTCAGGTCAGTCTCTTGACCACCACTGGTAACATGTAACCCAGTGCTATCTGCTGCATGGTCGGGTAGTCGCCGGCTAAACAGACTACCCTCACTGGCTTGCCAGTGGGGCGGGTGATTGTCACACCCTGCAGGACTAAAAACAACACCTGTTAAAGGGAGGATGAGCTCCCTTCGTGAGCCAACCACCAGCCAGTAAGGAGATGGTGTCTCCTAAAAAACACCCATCCAGTTGGACCGGTTTTTTATGTAGTAAGTTGTAGACGGCAACTACTCAGGGTAGTACTACCGTTCTGACTTAGGAGCGTTAATGTGGTTATCATCTTACACACTCTGTCAGGATTACTGGTCTTACTTTCATCGCAAAACCATCTTACACACTCTGTCAGGATTACTGGTCTTGCTTTCATCGCAAAACCATCTTACACATGCTGTCAGGATTACTGGTCTTACTTTCTGTCTCACTCAAACTATCGCTACCGGGCTAGCTTAAATATCTTTCTTGAAAACAAACATCATACACTTTTCATCATACACTTTTCTTACTCATTTTCACTCCTCACCTTTACATTCTCTCTCTTTTATTTCTCTTTATGCAGCTCTTTTATTTAAGGCCTCGATGAGGACTATATAGTCTGTGTCTGGAGCCTTCAACATACAAAAAAACAACCTGCCCCCACTAGATGAGCTAGGTAGGGCCAGTGAGTTGAGACAATAGAGGGAACTCAAAAAAAGAATAGGTGCGAAAAAAAACAGAGAAGCGATTCACCTGTTTGCGATGTGAAACACCCATCTGGTGGTGCCTCCTCGTAAAAAAAAAAAAAAAAAAAAAATAGGCCTTGTGCTCTGGCGTCATCATGGGAGATTCCAATAATGTTGAGAGCTTTAGATTACACAGAATCCAGGAGAGACTGATATGATGCTGGTGCACCAGCCCACAACGGAGATCACTACTCCATTGAGTTATTAGTCAGGTTCACTATGTTTTTTCGTTCAAAATTTTGGTAGATTAGCAAAACTATACATTTTTGGAATATTCAGAGCATGAGGAATCCAAAAATTAATGTTTACATTTGCGTAGACACCTTTGCGAAAATGACACTCAGGACAGTGATGAAGATCTGTAAAAGCATATTCCTGAACGGTATAGACCTCGTAGATCCTGTGTATAGGACTTATAGTTCAATCTGATACTACCTATAACTTCCTATAACAACCTATAACTTCAAAGGACTTGCAATATCATGTATTATGTAATACAGTTATATCACAAATATAAAGACAATGGTTTTCAATTACCTTTGTTTGTTGCTTTTCTATAATCCTGAGCACTATTTTGAGGCCTTTATTGGATTCCTTGACCCAGAAAACATAGGATTAGCATATTTAATTAAGTCTCTAGGTTGACTAGAAGCCGAGATCGCGCAAAATATGTATTTTATGGCGGCCATTTTCAAAATCCAAAATGGCGGCCATGCAGGTGTCTGTGCAAATGCCAACATTGATTTTCAGATTCTCCATGCTCTGAAGATTCCAAAAATGTACAGGTTTGCTAATCCCAAAATTTTGAAAGAAATTATATTTGTTAACATAGTGAACCTGACTATCTTCATCACTGTCCTGAGTGTCATTTTCGCAAAGGTGTCTACGCAAATGTAAACATTAATTTTTGGATTCCTCATGCTCTGAATATTCCAAAAATGTATAGTTTTGCTCATCTACCAAAATTTTGAACGAAATTATATTTGTTAACATAGTGAACCTGACTATATGGACAAAGCCCTCATAGGCTGAGTAGTCCTGATTTTCAAGGAATGACTTGGAAAGACAGAGGATACCCAGTCTTTGGCTGGATTTGGAGGCTATCTGTGCTACTCTATGCCATGCTATTCTTTGGTACCATCCTCACAATCAGTCATAACCTCTCCTGGCAGACCCCGTAGAGATTTGTGGGGCTAGCCTGCAAGACATTGAACATATTCCTGTGGCTGACCATGAAAAATAGCAGATGGGTGGGTTCATTTGATGAGGCTTGTGATAATGGTTTGCACTTATTTAGATACCATTTTATGTTGCAAACCGATATGCACCTTAATTCGTGCAAAATGTGACCCTGTTCTTCCATCGATGACCAAAATGCGAACTTGTTACATACCCTGCACCACCTTGCTCTTTCATGAACTCAACTTTGTTTAAAATAAATAAATAAAAAGGTTATCGAGATTGAACTGCAGTGGACCAATGGCAATGTGACTTTGAAAAATGAGTGACAAGTCACACTTTTATGCACAAACAGATGGTGAGAGTTTGACAACAATAAGCTCACGAGACTGTGAACAATTTTCCTGTGTTGTTTACACTTTTCATGCTGGTGAAGGAGTAATGTGCAGGGAAAGGTTTCATGCCATGTGTTGGTCTTGTGGTGCCTACGCTCGTCAAATTTGCCTGACAGATTGCTTCCCATGTTGGCACAACACCACCGATGGCTGCATAAAGTCCCACCACAAAACCACTCGCGAACAGACATGTTCCTTGCAAACTGGATGCGTTGAGAAATTTCAGACTATTTCTCATCATCTGCGGAAGATTCAGCAGCAGAGAGCGTAAATCACGCAGCGAGATGTGGGGTGAGGCATAATGTCCCATAAGGGTACTTACTCATCGATGGTCCAAGACATGCCAAGAAAAAAGTATAACCACACATATTTAGAAATAACAAAAACATTTACACATTGTCTTATGAATTGCATAAACAGTACTATCTATTGAAAAATAAAACAATTAAAGTGTTGGCATGTCTTGGAGTATTGCGAAGTATCTTCTTTGTACAACTTATAAAACACTGCTCGTAATTTACCTTTAACCTTCTTTAACAAAAAAAATACAGGGTATCCACAAAGTCATGCATCATCGGCAAAACATTTATTTGTAAGTTTGGCGACATCAGTTGTTCGAAGTGTGTCCCACCAATCTCAAAACAGGTTTGTAAATGGAAAAGCAGGTTTCTCTGAATGTTCTTCAACATATCCAGGCTAATTGTTGAATTAAATAATAGAATTTCCTATGATAAATAATCAATTAAAAAATTTCCTATGATGTGCGACTTTGTGGACACCCTGTAGAAAGGCCACCAAACAGTTTGCTGGCGAGTATCCTCTACCACCTCCCTAGTGGTCTTGCACCCTTTGTCTTTTTCATGCGCTGTCACCTCTCAACGTCCCTCCAGGTCACAAATGTTCTGCCAAACAACCCCTTCTGATGAAACTCCCAAAATCCAGGCTCACTGCTCCCCTCCACTCTTTCGTTCACCTGTGGAACTTCTTCAGTCGGTTCAATCCCATCTTCTACTCCAGGGCTTCAAGACAGCTGTTCAACACCCCCATCAATATCCATGATTTTTTCTACCCTCATTAACCTTCTCCAAGCCAATTCTAGTTTTTCCTTGCTGTTCTTTTCAGCCCTTTACTTGTGCTAGAGCTAGAGCTTGTATCCAGCATTTTCCCCATCACCAACTATTCCTCCAAATGTCCTTCTACCTGGCTGTTGGTGTATTTCCTCACTTACCGCTGTGTCATGGCTCTTCCATGAGCCTCAATTTTGATTACAGAATAAGAAACTGCTGAGACGTGGGAAGTAGAGTGTACATAGCATCGAACTACTGAAAACTGGCTCGGATGTGGGAGATGGGACTCACAATAACAAAATCAAAAGTACTCATTCATCAAGCACATGAAAAACTACAACGGCACTCGGTAGAGCGCATACCTCCGCCAGGTTGAACAGTTTACATTTTCTATCCCACAGATAGGCCAGAACTGCATCAAGGCCTGAAACAAAATCTAATCAGCTTGTTCTTGTCACCTAACCAACTCATCCAACTAGTTTTGTCATAAGTCGTCCACAACTTTTTAAGATATCGTGGTATTTATCGCTTTTGGCGTATCATTCACTGAACATACAGTATCATTCAACGGTGAAGAATCACTTTAAAAATTTTTTATAGGATCCAGATTCGGATCTTCACCAAAATTGAATCATTCTTCCTTGTCACACACCCAACCTGTCCACCAAGTTCCGTCTGAATCCGTCCACCACGTTTTGAGATATCCTGCTCACAGACAGACAGACAAACAGACAGGGGGAAAAACTAAACAATCGGGTTAAGACAAAACACTGCATATTTGTACATTGGAATGGACGCAGAGCTCTAATAATATGAATTTGCCTCCAATGGTTTTAATAGACCTTCGATGTGTTTTTACCTCTTTGACCAATAAAAGCGCAGTAGATTTCCTTTACAATCAATTCCAGGCATAGTGGTTTCATACTTGAGTGAGGGCAGTAAATCCAGGGATTACGGTACTTCTATTTCCCTGAAGAAATGTTTTCGAACATTTGAACTTGAAAAGTGGTTAATGCTTTGCAAGTATTAAGCGATAGAAAGCTCAAAACAAAATCAAAATGCTCTTATTTCAAATACAAAAGGAATATTTTATTGAAACAAATGTCAATTCTATAAAAAGTCACACAGTGAGTGATGCATCCTTCTTGTGCTGGTGTTGTAGTTCGTAACAAGCTGTTATTTGTTTAACGGTAATATAACAGCAAACCAGTGATTTACCCAACTCCAAAGTGCAAAGCGATGCTTTAAAATGATCCAAAACAATTGGTATTTAAATAATTGATTGTTAGCTTCCATCACCAAAAATAATGCAAAGTATTGGAGTTCCAGTGCGTCATTACAATCGAAGGAAGACACAATTGCGTCATCCGTTTTGAACCGCGCGATGAAACTTAATGTTCTGTGAAATGAATAAAGGTTTGAGGCCTGTATCGCAAAAGTGTACAATGATCAATATACAAATGTAAAAGCTAAAATCAACAACCAATTTTAATGATATGCTTGTACTTTACTAAAAAATGGAAAAAATAAAACAAATCCTAGCTGTGGCCTTTCTTTAATTTAAGAAAGTTGAGACAAAACATAGATTGCTTAAGCTGGAGTACATGAACTTTGGCATTAAAACAAGGAAGTTCATTGATTGTTCTCTCTCGCTCTCTCTCTCTCGTTCTCTCTCTTGATTGGCCAATTTAACCAGCAACACAAAGTTGCTGATCAAGGGCCATCTACCTATTGTGTATGCAAAATGTCGGCATATAAAAAACTTCTCCTCCCACTCTCTCGCCACCTTAATACGGGGAACTCGGACACAGGAGGATGCCATCTGGCCCACAATGCCTGCAGTTTATTAGCACCACATTGATTTAATTTACTAGGGGTGGGAGAGAGGACAAGGACATCAGAAGGGTGTTTTCGGGGGGAAGAGGGAAGAGGCGGTAGGGACAGGGATATAGGGCGAGGAACGAACAAACACCGACAACATATTAAACTTGTAACGAGGCCCTCTCACAGACACAATCACGACACATGTATACAATCACCCATCAACACCTAACCTATCCACACTACCAGTTTTGCCAATATCCATGTACCTCTCTATCCCCAATGCTACTAGGTATCTAATTCAACTCAAATTTAAACTTATCTACCGTTTCTTCTGCCAGTACCCTTGCAGGAAGACCGTACCACACATTCACCACTCTCTGAGTTAAAGACCACCCTACTACCTCTTCTCTTTTATATTCTCAACCTGTGGCCCCCTCTTCCTGTCACTGTCTATTCTGCTGAAAACTTACACTACACTTATTTTGCCTATAGCCTTCATTATCTTAAACATTTCTATCAGATCCCCTTGTCATCACCTTTAGAACTCTTCTACATACTCTTAACCCAACCCACCAGTCCTTTGCTCAACTTTATTTCTGTCAGTTCGATGTCCCTTCCACCATACTTTGCATACATGGTAGGTCAATAGCCCCGAAGGCAAATGCCAAATAGTGGTTACAATCTGGAAACAAAAAACAATGATGTAAATAGTGGTGAAAATAGAAACACTGGTAAAAAAAACACTTAGAAATAGGAATAGAATGAGGGAGACACACACACACACACACACACACACACACACACACACACACACAGACACACAGATGTAAGTTGTTGATGAAAGGATGGTATCAGATGGAAAATATAATTGTGTAATTCAGTAGTTTGAACACGTCATACATATTCAGTCTATTTCTACATCATCAATTCTTCTCACAGTAAGCAGAAGCCCCTCCGGTGGTGTAAGGTAAGGAACTTCATGCAGGCACGTTCTGTCAAAAGCCAACTACCTTTGCAAACATTGGCAATAAAAAAATTCAGGAAATGGTAAGTGATTGTACAAAGAAAATCAGTGCATTGAACAAAGACTCAAAACTTACGCTGCCAAAGTTTCTTTCAGTAATGTAAATATGGCCGAGCCATTAAATGAGTAATTGGTAGGATGAGTGATCCTGTGGACCAGATTCCATTTATTTGAGGTGATGCGGAAACAGCGGCTGAATTGTTACGTCTAAAGTACGGGGATGTCATATTATGACTACGAACTGGGTTTTCACTGTACAAATAAAAACGTTATTTGTGCTCCCGAGAATTAGACGATGCATGGAGAGTACCTACACCATCGCTTGAAGCTTTAAAAAAAAAAAATCCTGCAGTCTCAGGCGGAGATAACAATGACATTTACAACCTTGAGTCAAACATGTGATAGCGCTTGTATATACAGTATGCTCTCTTTAAATGAAGTTACGTTCTGCGGACTGTTTGGTTATCAAAAATCAGTTATACCGGGACCTCCTCCCACCTAGCCCCTCACTTACCCAAATACCTCAAAAAAAGGTGTCCTCTAGCATTCAGGGCCCAAAAATGCGAAATACCACCCTGACCACCGACAAAAAAATTATACACTTTATCGTACACTGTTCGGCCTGCAGTGCCAGTTTTGCCATAATAGTTCGAAACGAACTGCCATAAGTGGGGTTTACGCGACTTCCCGGCAACGTGTCAAAAGTGTTTGATAATTTAATAAAATGAAACTCTAAATTTCACTGCTTGTTATATATTAAGTTGAAATTCGTTTAGTAAAATGGGATTGTCCACCAAAAGTGCCATTCGTTATACCAAAATGTTATAGGATGAATGTTCCTTACTATGGGGAATCTAACGTCGTGCATAATGGCTGCCCCTGCAGTGAACCGTGATTCAGCATTCCTTTTTCTTTTGTACAAGCCAAGGAGGGACGAGACAGGATTGTCAGCCAGCATTCAAACATGGGCACGAAGTGCAAGTCATTAAAATTCGAAAAAATTCCTCCACCAGAAGCTGGAGCTTACAGCTGGTCCTCGGTAAAATTGAGAGGATTGTCTTCTCCTTGGTCTGCTGGTTCCTCCTGCATGAGTAACTGGTACGGTCGGTGGAAAAAGTTCACCTGTGTCGGAAACATTCAAAAAGCCTCGTGACACAACAAATCCGCGAGATTAGGCCAACATGCAAGAGCTGTGCTAGTTAATAGTGTCTGAATTGGGTGATGGGCCCACATAAAATGGCGCATCGTATTAATCACACCAGGCTGCACCATTGAGAAATCTGCAATCGTTTTTTGGATAGCTACATGTGCAGGAGAATTTAACAAAGTCCTCACCTTCCACAAAACAAAAATCACCAGTGCGAGTAAAAGCATTCCTCCGATAATGCTTCCGATAATAATTCCGACTGAGATCACGGCCTCCTCCCTTTTGACAATCTGCACAGACACCTTCACCCACAGACACACACCACGTTAAACCAAGAGCACACACTACACTGGAATATCAAATAGATGAAGCGATGAATGAGAAAACATATTGTTTTTGGCTCATTCATGCGTTATGCCGATAAAAAATGGACAAATTAAAAACACATGTACTGTATGCAAAAATCTTATATACTTATGAGAGAAACTGTCATAACAAAGTTTGCATATTTCATAAGCAACCTGCATCATAGCCAAAGACCTCTCAACATTAATGTTTCTTTCTCAGTTTGTTCAATTCCACGCTTCCCTCTGACGTTTTGATTGTCAGTGCCCACCTTCTGAGATCATCCTGTACCCACTTCCCATGATCTTTCTTATCCTCATTAACCCTCACTTACCTCTCCCCACTGGGCTGGCAGGATGGCCTACAGGTACTCACGGTCACCACTGAGCTGTCAAGCCTGGGTTTGATAAACTGTCTTAATAAACTTTTGTCCAGCCTATAAACTGTCATCCTGGGGTTTCGCAGACAGGGTGAGGCATCAATGTGTTTACCATGGATGGACATTAAACTGGACGTCCCGTCTGCCAACATTAAAGATCCCATGGTGTCCTTCGCGAAGAGTAGCCGAGTTATCGCTGGCACCCTGGGCAAAATCCAAATTCCTTCTCAAATCTACAGAAGGAATTGCATCAGCGGCACAACTGCATCTCCAGTAAATAATAGGACCCACATTTTGTATGTGCTGCATACAAACGAAGTGGAACAAGTCAGCCACTGGAAGAGGTTCAGTCACATCCACGTCTAGGCCTTACCATCAGCCATGACCACTCATGGGTCGACTACAGTATATCACCAAGTTGTCCTTTAACGTCAGCTACAGATTGGGCAGCACCCATTGCTCAAAGTCATTCCTTGAAAAATGAGAACGACCAATAGCCTACAAATACTTGATATGGAGTAGTGCTCTTCATTATAGGCTGGTTCCACAGCAAAACATCTATCTCTCCTGAATTACATGGAATTTCATTATTGGTATGTCCTGTGGTGCGGAGCACTAGGTCTGCCGCTATCACATCACAGACAGGTCACTGGTTTCTCTATTTTTACTGCCTTTCCTCTGGTCCACCCCCCAATGTTATATTAACCCACAGACTCTCCAAAGCTCCTCCAGGATTCACGTCCTCTTTCACTAACCCCATTCTGGTTGAATTCCAACAATCATTACTTACCATCCATTCTTTTCAATATCTCAAAAGTAGCTGTTCCAAACATTTAGAACACACTAATTGTAAAGTACTAATTTAGCAGCCGGGGGTCCATCTACGTATTGCAATAAGGATCAAGGTGATGCAAGATGCGAGGAAGGAGGGTTGAATTTTGAAAAAAGTATCAAGAAAAACAATTCCCTCATCTCAAGTAATTCATTTTGATGTTTTATACTGTCAATAATCTGATTATCATCAGTGAAGGATATATCATATGGTGGGTGATAAATCAGTACCATACTTGCCAAATGGGCTTGTCATAAATTTAAGGAATTCCTGGATTCTCCTAGAAATAGGATTATGGCCTGGGGAATATGTGGAATACCCTAACCAAGCCAAGCTCGTCTGGCTGTGTACACATCACTGTAGTATAGGCGGGGGCATGGCACAGGGATCCCGTCAGACAGATCCCGTGCTCAATGTCAAATTTGAATCCGTATCTATCTGTGCACACATGTGTACTGGTATTAGATCATCCTAATACCAGTACACATGTCACGTTGGTGTGGGGTTGCTTAGAGATTGCTGTAGCAGTCTGAGGACCCCCAAGTAAGTACACACGATGTTATAGCTGGCATACCTAAGTACCTACACATGTAAAGGGGAACAGATACAAAGTTCAAACTGTGCATATGCATCACTTCTGGGTGGTGCAAGAATGTTACAAACTGCAGTACTCAGACTTGTACTCACCACATACCTCTTTGAAGTCCGTTTTGAAGTGAAAATTATTGTTATGTAACACTATGTCATGTGTGGGAGGGTATAACCGTGTGCGTCCAGGGAAGATTCCCACTCTATCCAGAGAATGGGCTATTTGGGTTTGGAAAGTATATGTCAAGGTGTATGACATATCAGGATGAAATTTTATTAATGACAACAAAGGTAATGGAACTTCCTACCTCCAATATAGGCCAAAAGCATTCCATGACTGATACACCATGCTAAGCAACACATTTATGTTTCACAATAATACTAAGTTTGCCACCACCATGTGGAATATGGCATTCATAGACATGACGGAGATGTGTTAGTTGTTGGACTCAATATAATAATAATTAATACTGTAATCGTTTCGGATACTAAATGCCAATCAAACAATTCCAGACATAACGCACAACTTCCGAAACACAACGTACGGTTCTCTCTCTTCCATTGTCAGGTATGACAATGAGGGAGTTGGCAGCCAATTCCAGGTGAGCAGATGTTATCAGGCTCAACGTCTTAAATGTGGCCTGGAAACGAAAACAGGTTCCCAAATGAAAAACAACACATGGAGTGAAAATTGAAAACATTTCCCAATGAGAAATCATTCCACCGTTTCAATAACTTTGTGCGACGGCCACCTGGTGAAATGTTCCGTTCCACAGACGGAACTGCATGGAGATGCCCACAGCTTGACGTTTGGCCAACGTTGGTATACGGCAGAGGACTTGCATGCACTTGGCTGTTTGACAAGTCTGCAGAACAGGGAACATGTCAAAAGTTATCTACGGCAATTTCGCTGTTCACCTGTGGGGAATTTGCATTGTGTATTAAACGAGAAACTATCTTGAAATTTGTGCTGGCTCCATGGACTGTCCAACAGTACCCAACAAGAATAAAACATTTTTCATCTTTTCTATTAACATTTCAACATTAAAAATCACTCAAAAAAGTGTAAATCGTGCATTTTTGTAATTACTAGCAGAGTACCCACCCTGTGGGGGATCTTGTTCTAAGCATGCAACACGTTCTTCTGACACATACCTTTATTTGGGTGGTGTATAGGCAACTGACATCTCCCCCAATCACTCCCGAAAATAAAATAAAATAACCCGGGTTACATGTATGAAGCAAAAACATGCCTACTGCATATAATTCAAAACACACCACTGCCTTGGAAAACGTGGGGACAGGAACACTTTACTGTGAAGGTTTGTGACTTGTAATACCCTCTCCCACCTGAAGGGGGTTACTACAAGATACACATTTACTAAGAGAATTTGTGGTCCTTCCCCTTTCTCCTCCCCCCCCCCCCCCCCCGAAGACCACCAGCAAAGATAAAACACCCCGAAACACCAACTGGGATCATGCTGATCATATAGAGCAAGTCTGGATGTAATCGGGCCAGAACTGTAGGAGGAGGTACGCTACAAACAAACACACAAACAAACAAACACCGGTCCGTGAATCATAGTAAGGATTAATTACAAGATTAGGAATGTTGCTGAAGTCTTCTGTGACGTAATCAATGCTGAACGGGTGTGAAGCAATGTGCAATGGGTCCACAGCGGCACTAGAGTTACACAGAACTTCGTTTGTCTGTAAAGGGCACACAAAACAGAAAGGTATAATAATTATGGGTAATAAGGATTGGGTGGGGTTGGGGGATTGAAAACTGCATTAAATAATAAGTGCAAGGACAATAGTTCTGTAAATTGTGACTTATTTCATAGATGAAGGGCTAAAACAATTAAAATTTACTTTTTATTCACAAGGATATCATACGTTTTAGAGAATGCGTCATCTCTGAGTTTGAGAGGTCGGCAGTTTGATTCTTACCCTGGCTTGGTCATACCAAAAACATTTTTTGAAATGGTACATACTGCTACCTCGCTTGATGCTCAGCAATTATAGGATAGAGCACTGACAAACACCATAGGTTGGCATCCATGAGGAGGCGGAAAACCCGACTTAATTGGTCCACTGAGTGCGGAGAGAAAAGCGACGTCATAAAGATAGCGTCGCTGGTACCTAGTGTGCTCTGGGAAGTGACAGCACTTCCTCCAAACTTCCTCCAAAAGATTTGTCTGAAGTCAAGTCCAGTATTGTCTCACATATCTGTCTACATGTGTGTAGGTGTGATTTCTGTTACAGCTCCACCATGAGCCTTAGACCCTGTAGAAATAAAATGGACAAATTAACAAAGTATGTGAAACATGAATCTGGAATTGAGTTTTGGACACAGAGGGAGCACCAAATAAACCAGCTATTTTTTTCATCATATCTAATTTGAAGCCTGTGAACAAAGTAACGATGGAATATCAAAGAAACTACAATTAGGTCACTGCAAACAAACTGCAAGATATACAAACGGAGACTCACCGCTGTGTATAAACAATGCGAAAACTTTGGCCTGAATGAAGATGCAACAACAAAGTTTCTTTTAAAACAAGATCTCGATATCTATATCAAAATATAATCGCAATGTTAATTATGCACTAGCTGTGTGCTACTTTAAATAAACTGTTGGTTCGTGTGAACAAAAACAAAGTTTGTATTTTCAAAACAACCACAAAATGGAACTGTTTTTTATCCTTTTTTTTATCATCCCCAGCTGATCAAGCTGGCTGACCACACCGGAAAGTGAGTAGCTCAACCTCTCGTGGATGAATGGCTTTTTGTTACAATAACACTTATAACCGGATCATAGCAACAATAAAAAAGGTAATAGTTATATACATATACTGTAACACCTATCACAGGGAGATTATCATAAGGGTAGTATTTTCGGGTTGTATATACGTATCTGCAGTAATGCACGAGAATATTGCTTAAATTAAATAAATAAGAAAACAATGTAAATAAAAAACACTGCACAGAGAGTGCTTAGAAACAAAGAAAAACAAGGCTAGGTGTGGAATGGTGTGAAAGAGGTAGAACGGAAGGAGCGACAACTTATCCTGAATGAGATGTGCAGAGGTCAAACTGACCGCGCAGGCTTCGGCTACATGAAAAATCAAAAGCTGATAAGAGACATGACCAGAAGTGAACACAGGAAATGCCTCACTAATTTGGTAAAGGATATCGACGAGGAAGACATGTTGGTCTACCTGTATGGATGTGCTAAATAAGGGCAGTGGTTGAGATGGGATTCTGCCATACAGACCGATACATCATGGAAGAAACTCCTCTATGTATGGACACCGAAACTGCTGTCATTCCACATCAATGCTATCCACGACCAACTCCCTTCCCCAGCCAACCTAAGATTGTGGGGAAAAACCAACCTTGGACTGTGTCAACTGTGCCATGACCACCATTTCTAGGGCGTTGCACATCTTAAATGGGTGCAGCTCCACATCTGCTCCACATCTTAAATGGGTGCAGCTACTCGCTCCAAAATGGAAGATACAACTGGTGCCATGACCAAACCCTAAGAGCGATTGCATCAGGCCTGGCTCCTTATATCAAAGATGCAAATAAGAAGACAATTATTCTATCAAAGCCAAACTCCATTCCCACCATTGCATTCCGTACAGCTGATGGTACATCCTACAGGAACCCAGCCCTGCCACTTCCACAGGTAGAAACACAGGACATCATAAAGAAGGCTAATAATTGGATGTTTCTGATGGATGAGGACCATAAGCCAATAGTGTTCCCTCCACAAATTATGGAAACTGCCAAACGGCCTGATATCACCATCTATTCGGCAGGAACTAAGAATGTCATCATTATTGAATTGACAGTCCCGATGGAGGATAACCTGGCCAATGCATATGCCAGAAAGAAAGGAAAATACGAAGACCTGGTAGCTGATTGTGAACAGGGAGGATGTTCTGTAAACTACATTCCAGTAAAAATAGGTAGTAGAGGATTTTACAATACATCTTTCAGCAAATGCCTTGCCCTTTCAGGCATTCCAAAAGGAAAGAGGAAGATTATTATTGACACTGCATCCAAAACAGCCCTTAGATCGGGCTATGTCATCTGGTTATGCAGAAGCTCAAAGGCCTTCAGACAAATAGAATTACTGCTCACACCAGAAATATGCTCTGAGGGAAGAGGGACGGTTGAGCGCTCCTAAAACCCGTTTAACCCACCAGAGCCTGGTCTGGAGTCCAGAAAGCTCATAGTATAGTTTCGAATATAGTATAGTTTCAGATTATTGTTCCAGACAGAGACATTCTGCAACAAGGTGCAGATTTTTTTCCTAAAGTCATCTTCATTATTTCAGGAGTGCTCATCCTAAAAGGGGTGATTGGAAGGTTCCGAAGATGACTGCGCTGGTGTTTCACCAATGAATTACCCGCCAGACATTGTGGCTCTCCAATGAATCAGCCAAAAGTGTTCAGACATCTACAGAAGGTTGTAACAGGTGATGAGATTTAGGTGTGCGAGTACAATGCCGGAAAAGTTTGCAATGAAAATCATCACATTCAACATAACCAAAGAATGACCACTACTCATACATCGGAAATGTTTTAAAATGCTGTATAGTCATAACCTTTCTTTAACCATGAAGGACCATCATGGAGGACAAATAATAAAAACAATTGATCTACATTTATGTTATGAAATATTTAAGATACACATTACACAATCCACCGATAAGAGAGATAATGCAATCAGTTATATGAAGGATGGATGGGCAAAGGAAAAAATTAGGGGAAACCTGGAAGATGGGGGCGAGGGGGTGAAGGGTCATGGACCGATGTGCTGCATCAGCCGATTTCCGTTGGTGACAAAACATTATTATATCCAGACAAATGGGCATCGAAATAATGTTTTTTTAAATTGCAGAATGCTTATAAAAACCCAACTCCACCACCATGCAACTTCTTCTAAACTCTTACATTAATCCTCTGAACTTATTCATAGAGCTTCAAAAAGGTCATTACAAGTGAAGTGCCACTTGGATACTTGAAATCAAACTACAATGGAGCAAACATGGATGTCACTGAAATTCCAAAATTGACATAGCGGAAATAGCCCCACCTTTGATGGTAGCCGGTATTACAAAACAACTCTATCATGATATGGAGTATGATATGTTGTGATTAATAAAATTTCTTTCAAAAATGACAAAAATTATAGAGTGCATTTCCAAGACTGTGCTGCAGCACATTGCCCACCAAAGGTGGGCTGCTAGTGTATGTAATTTGGTCAGGTCATAATAAAGGATAATCCAGAATGAATGATGCAAAATCCACCCTTACTCTCGCCTGCTAGATTGGCTTTCTTTTTCTGCATGTGACTGCACAGATTAGGACATGAGTCAAACAGCTGCCTCACAAACCCAGACTGCATGGGAAAACAATCCACCAGGCTTGTGAAACAAAAGGCAAAGCAACGAAACGACTCTAAAATGCAATCTTTAACTAGAGATATGCTCATAAGAGCACAAAACATTGCCTTGCAGTGTTGGATACTATTAAGCATTTATTGAAAGCCATTTTTGTAAAAACACAGATAAACAGAGACACACATACATACATACACACACACACACACACACACACACACACACACACACACACACACACATATATATATATATATATATATATATATATATATATATGTATATATATATATATATATATAAATATGGAAATTTCATAAAACACACACACACAAGCTTAGGTAGATACTTTAAGACCTACTAGGTCTCCGTCCCATCTTCTGAAATCCACCCACATGTGGAGATAGCAGTCCACAACAGCAACTTGCATGCGCACGCACATGCACACAAACACACACAAACACACACACACACACACACACACACACAAAATCAACGACACACACACATACATCTGAATACAGATATCCCTATAGGGGGAATTGAGAGGGGAATAATGGTGCAGCACAGAGTGAAAGAAAGCATACCGGATATGTATGTAATTTGGTCAGGTATAGAAGGTAGCTATTTTGCTTTGATTGATATGGTACATCAATTTTCAGATATAGATCTTCTGTCAAGGATAATCCATCATTTTGTATCTGCAACAGCAAAAACAAAGATGCAAGAGAAATGGTTAAATGCAAAAGTCACTTTCTATACCAGGTGTGCACACACTTCTTGGGGCAATGTGAACGGATGCAATGTATATATCAGTGTGTCCAGGGCAAGATAAGTTGAAAACATTTCTTTAAAACTCCATAAAACACCAAATCAAAGGTCAGAATATTGAATTACATTACTTTATTTTATTTGACATGGTGCAGGGAGGATGAATGCAGATAAAATGAGTTGCCAAAGGTGGTGAGTTACCTGCATTCATAAGAAAATGTTTGTAGTATTCTACATCAGAGGCAATGATGTCATATCAATCCAATGGAGATGAGGAGTTGGAATCGCATTCTGAGCATTTGGATGAGAAGGAGTTGGCTGTTTGGCCGAGTTTGAATGTCATCTTGATTTTCCAATTGTATTCTAATGTTTTTGTTATGGAACCGATATTTGCAGAATTTCCTCCATGAGCTGGATACCTCTTCCGCACTACAGAGATTTGGTGTCGAGTTCACTCGGGACAAGTCACACAAAATTATTAATTTTTTGGGCCAAGTCACAAGTCTGGCTATATTTTGGCAGGGACAACCACGAAACTGGTAGGTGGTAGGATGGATGGATTTGGGCCGTAGCATTAGTGGGTATTATACATGTAAATAGAACAGAAAAAATAATTATCTTTTACTTTGAAATATCGTTTTTTATCAGCAAGGAACGATGAACGATTTCTGTGATGAAAATCAATAGTGACAAGATATCTTTTCTGCAGATGTCTGTAAAAAATGCAGCGATTGTCTTATTTTATGAAACTAGTACACCTGCTCACTACGGGAGCGGCAGGAATGGTCATTCCTCTTTGGGGTATATAGATTACAGTCGATCTATGGTCGGGTCTCAAGAACATTGGGTGTGTGTTCATTTACCAAGTTTCTTGTGGAGAGAGCACCAAGTGGTTTAAGCATTCGAGCAAGCACGCCATTCAAAACCGTTAAGGAACGGCTGGCTTGGCAAATAAGCACAACCCGGGTTTCCTCCCTTTCAGTTTCGTGTTAAACAGCAGGAGCAAGTTTCAAAAGTTTGCTACAAAAACCCCACATTAGCGGCATGAAGGGTCATGTTATTAACCCAACCCTTGTGGGGTATAATCTAGATTACAGGAGATCTTCACTCAGTTCTATGAGTAAAAGTTACTTCACTGATGTCGGGATTCCTCCAAATTTCTTTGTTTAGTGTTATAAACAGCAGTAGCGACTGTTTAAAAAGCTAATCATACGTGTTTGTGGTTTATAATATTTTTACTTCTGGTGGAGGCCCCATTGGGCCGTTTCTCCCATGAAAACGCCATGATAAGCTATTTATAAACATTGACTCGACGTTTGTTCAAGGAGGAAAAACACCTTCGGGAGGTGGGATATTATTAGTATTAATATTGTTTTGTAATAACATTAATATTATGCTATTACCATTCGTTTTGTTATTAGAAGCGGCTTTGGAAAAACGCCATGATAGAGCTAACTTAACATGGATATATACCTCAACACATAACCCCATTGTTGGCAATGGCGGGAAAAAAAACCCTTGGGGAGCGGGGCAAATGAATGCACTACAACCTTCATTGTGTAACCCTTCGTCATCCTGTCAAGTTGGGTTGAGATTGGATAAGTAATGACGGAATGTATTGCGGGCAAAAAATCATCAGACAGACAGACAGACAGACGCCAAATTGCGTATTTTAGTATGATGAAAAAAATCTAGCTGAGTCAGATCTGCCACACCAACCAGAATTGGCCAGAATATTTATCTATATTGAAAAAAATGGCATTTTATATGGTATATTAAAAGGAGAACGCAGTCAACACAGGAAGGGTACAAGAAAAGTGAATTAAAACAAGACCAAAAGTCTAACAGCGGCGTAGCCGGGCTTGTAAAATATTATAAACCACAAACACATATGATTAGCTTTTCAAACAGTCGTTAATGCTGCTTATAACATTAAACAAAGAAATTTGGAGGAATCCCGACATCCATGACGTAAGTTTTACTTACAGAACTGAGCGAAAATCTACTGTAATCTATATACCCCACAAGGGATGGAGGTGTGCTCTTTTACCAAGCAGCTAGTTAGTGCTTGCCAAGCCAAGCCAATTTACCAAGCAGCTTGCCTTGTTTTGAATGGAGTGCTTGCTCGAATGCTTAAACAAAGCATTCGAGCTTTGTTTCTGGAGTGCTTTTCGAATGCTCTCAAAGCATTCGAGCTTCTCCTTTCACAAAGCCTGAAACAAGTGTGTGTCCACCCTCAGGAGAGCCAGGAAACAATATCTCTCCGTTCTCAAGACCGAACTCTCTTATCTGTCTCCCTCTTCCAAATCCTGGTGGCGTCTGGTCAAATCGGTTTCTGGTGTTTGTTCCCCCTCCATCCCCTCCCTTACCTCAAACAGCTACACAGCTGACTCCGCATGTGAAAAAGCTGAATGCCTCAACTCTGTGTTTGCCTCTAAATCTTGTGTCCCAAACCCATCCCTCTCTGTACCCACCATACCCAGTCGTACCCTGCTGCTCCTGGACTCCGTGTCCTTTCCTCCTGACAAGGTGGAAAAGTTTCTGTCAACCCTCGACTCTGATTCTGCAACTGGACCTGACGGCATCAGCCCACGGGTCCTAAAATCCTGCTCTGCCGCTCTATCTCACCCTCTCTCTGTTCTCTTCACCCTCTCTTTTGCTCAAGGTCAACTGCCATCTGCTTGGAAATCAGCCAACATCACCGCTTTGCACAAAAAAGGTGCAAAAACAGATGCTAGCAACTACAGACCAATCAGCCTTCTCCCAATTATCAGCAAAGTCATGGAATCCATCATTGCTTTGGATATGAAATCTTTCCTCTTCTCCAATGGCTTGATCTCTGATCATCAATTTGGTTTCAGACCAGGTCACTCTACTCTGGACATGCTGCTTCTGCTGTCTCAACAATGGATGGAGGTCCTCAATGCCAAACAGGAAATTAGAGCTGTCTCCCTCGACATATCACGTGCCTTCGACACGGTCTGGCACCCCGCTCTGCTCACCAAACTCTCCTCCTTTGGTATCCATGGAAATCTCCACGCATGGCTGGCGGACTTCCTCTCTAGTCGTCGTCAACGTGTGGCCCTGAATGGGTTTCTCTCATCTCCTCTTCCTGTTCAGGCTGGAGTTCCCCAAGGCAGTGTTCTGGGCCCCGTGCTTTTTCTGGTCTTCATCAATGATCTCTCTGACTCTCTTGAAAATCCTCTCTTTCTCTTTGCTGATGACTCCACTCTCTGCCGCTCCATACCTCTTCCCTCAGATCGGCAGTCTGCAGCCTCCTCACTCTCTGAAGACTTGGACAAAATCACAGACTGGTCAAACAAGTGGAACATGTCTTTCAATCCTGACAAATCTCACACTCTTACTATGTCTCTCCGAAAAGATCGACTGGACAACCCTCCCATCTACTTTCTCAACAATCCTCTCCAAGAAGTTCTGTCGCTCAAGCTTTTGGGTCTCACTATCTGCCATGATCTTTCTTGGGAAAACCACATATCCAAGCTGGCCTCCAAAGCCAGTCGCCGACTGGGCATCCTCCGTCGTGCGAAGTCCTTCCTCTGCACACCTGAGCTCCTCACCACATACAAGGCTTTCATCCGCAGCTCAATGGAATACTGTTCTCCCCTATGGGCCGGTGCTCCTGCCTCACACCTAGCTCGGCTTCACGCTGTTGAAACCAAAGCTTTCAGAATTATTGGAATCTCCCACGATGAAGCTATCTCTGAGGGCCTTTCACTCACTCACCGCAGGCAGGTAGGTGGTCTTTCTGTCTTCTACCGACTCCTCTCCGGCCTTGCTCCCCCAGCTCTCTCTGTGCTCTGTCCCCCAAATATTCCTACAGGTCGCACAAGATCTGCCAGCAACCCTCTGATGGTTAAACTGCCGAAATCTCGGCTCTCTGCTCACCTTCACTCTTTCATTCCTCTTTTCTCCCGCCTCTGGAACAAACTCCCTCACTCCCTTCAATCCCACTCCTCCCTCCAGGTCTTTAAAACAGCTGTTCACCACCATCTCTTATCTTCCCCCATCCAAAACCTTGATCTTTTCTACCCCCGCTAATTCACCCCAGATCCACCTTGTTTGAAATTCCAACTTCTTTCCTGGAAGTCCTGGCAGTGTCCATATGTTTTATACCTCTCCCACCGCCCCCTTCCCATGCCCCCCCCCCCCCCCCAAAGCCCTCGCCCTCTCTCAGATCTCTCGATGTCTCCATGTCTCTCGGTCCCTGCTCTCAAATGTTGTGTTTGTGTCCTTCCCCCTCTCTCCCCATCTTGTCTACCGCTCCCGATGTTATATGTTTTATGTGTCGGTTTGTCTTTCTGTGTGATTAATGTTCGCTCTTTCACGAGCCTCGATCTTGTATACAAAAAAAAAAAAAAAAAAAAAAAAAAACCACTTGGCGATCTCTCCGCAAGAACCTTGGTAAATGAACACACCCAATGTGAGACCCGACCATAGATTGACTGTAATCTATATACCCCAAAGAGGAATGACCCTTTCTGCAGCTCTCGTAGTGAGCAGGTAGGTGTTGGCCTACTTGTAAATTAAAATGTCGGTCGGTGGGGTCAACCGTCGTAATGACATAAAACGTAATGACGTAACGGACACAAAACTTCCGCTACTTTAATATGTAGAAAATGATATATTTTAACTTCCAGTAAGTTTGCAGTCACTATGAAGGGATTAGTGTTACGATTAGATTTACTATAATATTAACGTTATATTTCGAAAATGATATTACCATTAAAAAACCAAGGCGAATTCCTTACTTCTGCGATTATTAATATTAGTGCCGAACAAAGCTCATCACTGATCATGCACCATACACCACTTCAATCCATTATCTTTCGATTCATGACATTGGGATTAAAGTGTTATGGTTATATTTACTATATTATTATTATTATTATTATTATTATTATTACGAAAATGATACTACTGAAATGATACACTACTGTATTAAGAAACCTGGGCTTCATTTGTCCGAAGATGAGGCATAAAGCCTCAGGCCTATATGTACAGTTTTGTTGGAAGACCCGTAACGCCGATGCTTTCGATATTTAATGGTCATTTTAACAATCGGTTTGTTTGTGCTTCACACTGAATGAAAAACGTAAAGGTAGAGCATGGCGATTGTGATATATGACAGGTTCGACATGTTCGGCATGAACGGCATATAAATCAAAATGGCGGTGTGTGGAGAGTGGGCTGCCATACTGGGTAATGACATCAGACGTAATCACATCACCCTGTCATGTGACCAGATCCTCAGCTCTGATTGGTATACATTTGAGGGGACATACATACATACATACATACATACATACATACATACATACATACATACATACATACAGACGGACAACACTGTTCTAGATGGCTTTGCCCGATGGGCGACACCGTAAAAATGACAATGAAGATGTACAATATATGACATATCTTTGTGCCGGCATTAAATTAGAAACATGCATCACTTCTGTGGAGCAATCTACTGGAGCATGCACCCTTTTATCAATGTGAGTAAAAATTCATTCAATCAAGCTACCCTGACACAGCCACACCCACTGACGAAAACCCCACCCACCGACCAAAGCCCCACCCACCGACCCATGCCCCACCCACCGATCAAAGCTCCACCCACCATCCGTTCAGCATCCCAACAGACAAACAAACTGCAGTTACGAGCGGAAATAATAAATTACCTGAAAGTCGCAGTTCAATTCTGATCCAATGTTATCAAATGAAGAAATTGTTTTTTGAGGTTTGCTGCTCATATTGATTTCATAGCTCGTGATGTCAGAATCCCTGATGAAAAACAATCAAATTAGAATGCTTTGCAGACACAGGCTGAACGTTGTCAATGTAACTTGTTTACAATAAATATTTGGGCTTTAAAGTGTTTGTAGAATCTTAACTGTAATTACTATTATTAAGTGTAATTACAGCTTCTTGGTATGGGTTGGCATTTAGCATCCCCATCTGAAACCCTAGCTCATGGTGATGCAAGGAACCCATGTTCAAATCCCAGATACCAAGTGTTTCTTCATCGTCTACTAATATACTTGTTGTACAAGTAAAGGGTTGACAGGATGGCCTACAGGTACACACACTCTCCTCCAAGCTGTCTAGCCTGAGTTTGAATCCCGACCCAGCTAGAAACTGTCATCCTGATGTTTCACAAGCTGTGTGATTCATCAATGCGTGTTCCGTCCCTCGGATGGACGCTAAACGACGTCCCATCTGCCAGCATTTGGTGGTGGACGTCAAAGATCCCATGGTGTCTTTTGTTAAGAGTAGGCGAACTATCACGGGCGGCTTGTCCAAATTCCAAAATTCCTGCCCTAACCGGCAGAAGGCATCAACATCAGTGGCACGGCCGCACCCTTGGCCAATGATGCTACCACGCAGCCTTGTGCTGCATACGAATGAAGAAGAAGACTCAAGTAAAGGTACACTGACGTCCATCAATGTTTTCCTCATGAATGGGATATATGTATAAGCTCATCCACAAGACTTAGTTCCCTGCAAAATAAGAAGTTATTATTACCATATTAACAAATGGTATGACTGGTACCAAGTTACATGATACGAGGTAGGTGTGAGACAGCCTTGGCTTATTAGACTTCCAAATATATAACAATAATAAACTTCTTTATACATTAATAACATTTTACTCTTCCTGCATGCTGGCAATTTAGGTACAGCAAACACAGAATAAGGACATTCAGAATAAGTCCGCGCACCTTGTGAACAACAAGTCGGCCTGGTATCGAACAGAGACCGAGAGGGTGGCTGCATTATCACTCTGTGTTTCTGGAGATTCTTCACTGTCACTGTGAAATTGAAGCAATGCAAAAAACTTGGATTATTCACCTGAAGCTCAAATATCACAACTGCTTTTTAAAATAAAAACAATAGTAGTTGACACACTTCTCAGCAAGCATAGAAACAGATTATTAAATAAATAATCCAGATAAGAGGATGACGAAGAGGATGTTTTGCAGTTGGGGGATATCTCAAACAAACTTGGTGGAAAAATCGCCATAAGGAAAGTTTCTGCCAATGTTCATGAAAATCCTCTCATTGGTTTCAGAGAGGTTTAACTTGTTAACGGAGATGAATGGACGATGCACCATGACTAACTCACAGGAAAATATGTTCGAGTGTCAGGTCAGGTGTCATTTCCATTCAGGAGCTTATAGCTGCCATGTGTCTCCAAGTGATTCATCTTGGCTGCTATCCTCAAACACTCCGCATAGGTCAGTCCAGCCCACTTCTTTATATTGGCAACCTGAGTGATTATTGGTCTACTATTAGCTCTCTTGCCTTCAACCTTGCCTTACAATAACTATTTCTTGGTGATGTCCCTTCCCTGGCAGGATACCAAGATAACAACCCACGTTACATTTATTGATATTACCCAACAAGCTTATCTTCTACATAACTGTCCTAAACACTTCTTAATTTGTCTTTTTCTGTGTACAGGAGTTTCTGAGCATATGGGACATATGGGACCTCAAGATATTTGATGGGATTTTTTTTGGGACAAGAAGGGATTTTTTGGATTTTGATGGTGTTAAGTTATTTGTTATATGTACGTACAAGTGTTAAAGTACCAATAAACGATAGCAGAAAATGGTAGAGTAAATAGTGAGGATTTTGGACATTTAATTTTGCGGTGCTAACAAGGTTGACAAATATATTAATAAGAGGTTGCCAAAGTCAAAAATATCTAAAGATTTCTTAAAAGGAGCAAATAAATGTCCTGATGGATAGGTTAATTCCCCCAGTTCTATGATGTCAATGGTGTATTTTATTATAACTTGTAATACCAGCTCCCACATCTTCCGGGAGTATTAATTTTATTATTTTGGACATGCTGATCTTCACACTGTTCATCATGCTCAGCATCTCTGTTTTGCTGTTCTCGTTCTCTAATACTGTCAGTGGTAAATCAGGTTTGGCATCTGGGATTATGAACTTCTTACCCATCGAAACCTTCCCATGCCCTAACCCTAACCCTAACCCTAACCCTAACCTAACCTAACTAACCCTAACCCTAACCCTTTAGTACAATTACCAGTTTTCAACTCATTCCATCCAGCGGTTCAGGAGTGCATAGAAGGCAAACAAACAAACACACAAACAAGAAAGATGTCGTCCATAGCACGATACTTGGGCAATTCAAAGAGAAAAATGTTTTTTGTTTTTTTTTGTACACAGGATCGAGGCTCGTGAAAAAGCTAATATTTATCACACAAAAAAAATCAAACAGACACACAAAGTATATAATGAGGGGAGCGGTAAAACAAGATGGGGAGGGAAGGGGAAGCACACAAACACAACATTTGAAAACAGGGACATTGGGAGATCTGTGAGAGGGAGAGGGCTTGGGGGGGAGGAGGCGTGGGAAGGGGGTGGGGAGGGGGGAGAAGTATAAAACACAAGGACACTGCAAGGACTTCCAGGAAAGATGTTGGTATTTCAAAAAAGTGGATCTGGGGTGAAGTTAGCGGGGGTAGAAAAGATCAAGGTTTTGGATGGGGGAAGATAAGAGATGGTGGTGAACAGCTGTTTTAAAGACCGGGAGGGAGGACTGGGTTTTTTTTTTGGTTTTTTTAAATACAAGATCGAGGCTCGTGAAAGAGCGAACATTAATCACACAGAAAGACAAACCGACACATAAAACAAATAACATCGGGAGTGGTAGACAAGATGGGGAGAGAGGGGGAAGGACACAAACACAACATTTGAGAGCAGGGACCGAGAGACATGGAGACATCGAGAGATCTTTGGGAGGGAGAGGGCTTTGGGGGGGAGGCATGGGAAGGGGGGGTGGGAGAGGTATAAAGCATATGGACACTGCCAGGACTTCCAGGAAAGAAGTTGGAATTTCAAACAAGGTGGATCTGGGGTGAATTAGTGGGGGTAGAAAAGATCAAGGTTTTGGATGGGGGAGGATAAGAGATGGTGGTGAACAGCTGTTTTAAAGACCTGGAGGGAGGAGTGGGATTGAAGGGAGTGTGGGAGTTTGTTCCAGAGGCGGGAGAAAAGAGGAATGAAAGAGTGAAGGTGAGCAGAGAGCCGAGATTTCAGCAGTTTAACCATCAGAGGGTTGCTGGCAGATCTTGTGCGACCTGTAGGAATATTTGGGGGACAGAGCACAGAGAGAGCTGGGGGAGCAAGGCCGGAGAGGAGTCGGTAGAAGACAGAAAGACCACCTACCTGCCTGCGGTGAGTGAGTGAGTGAAAGGCCCTCAGAGATAGCTTCGTCGCGGGAGATTCCAATGATTCTGAAAGCTTTGGTTTCAACAGCGTGAAGCCGAGCTAGGTGTGAGGCAGGAGCACCAGCCCATAGGGGAGAACAGTATTCCATTGAGCTGCGGATGAAAGCCTTGTATGTGGTGAGGAGCTCAGGTGTGCCTAGGAAGGACTTCGCACGACGGAGGATGCCCAGTCGGCGACTGGCTTTGGAGGCCAGCTTGGAAATGTGGTTTTCCCAAGAAAGATCATGGCAGATAGTGAGACCCAAAAGCTTGAGCGACAGAACTTCTTGGAGAGGATTGTTGAGAAAGTAGATGGGAGGGTTGTCCAGTCGATCTTTTTGGAGAGACATAGTGAGAGTGTGAGATTTGTCAGGATTGAAAGACATGTTCCACTTGTTTGACCAGTCTGTGATTTTGTCCAGGTCTTCAGAGAGTGAGGAGGCTGCAGACTGCCGATCTGAGGGAAGAGGAATGGAGCGGCAGAGAGTGGAGTCATCAGCAAAGAGATAGAGAGGATTTTCCAGAGAGTCGGAGAGATCATTGATAAAGACCAGAAAAAGCACAGGGCCTAGCACTGTGCTTTTGAGATTGAAGAGAGTGAGGGAGTTTGTTCCAGAGGCGGGAGAAAAGAGGAATGAAGGAGTGAAGGTGAGCAGAGTTGTTGCTGGTTTGTTGCCATGGAAACAGCAATTACGAAAATTTGACCTATCAAGTGCTTTGCATCATTGAATGTTATGCATAACACATTTTTTTAACTGCGGCCTAATAGGTGTTTTACATGTTTCGGATGGTCTTGACTTGACATCTGAATAATTTTGACCAAACCTTACACACATAATACACATATGTAGAAATAAGCAGCAAAGGTTTCAATGTGATATCTTGAAACCCTTTTGAGATATGGCAATAATGAAATACACACAGACCTATTTAATCATAATGGGATGGAATTGTTGTCATGGAAACTGTTGACATGTCAAAACGGATAAATTGATCGTTCAGAATTTTTGGTGAACTAATACAGTGACCCAATATGCAAATTCTGTTCAAATTTCAAGTCAATCGAATGGAAATTGACGATTTTAGACAATTGACCTTGAAGTCAAAATTTTTGACCTTGACCACTTAGGAAAATGGCTGACTGGAAGTGATCGACCAACCACTGATTTTAAAGCGTTGGTTGAGAATGGCATAGTGACGCAAACCGGAAGTCTCAACAATGACTGTGCCAGGTTGTCTCAAAAATTATATCAGGAACCATAACCTTGCTGTGACCAATACATTTGACCTTTTGACCTGAAAAAAACAATAGGCTTCTAGCTTTTGACTATCAACACCAGTTGGTTAGGTTTTGTGAAGATCAGTGCGACCTGTAGCAAAATTGCGACCTGTAGGCAACTGACAGACAGACATTCAGACAGATAAACATACTCAAGAAACGAATATACAGTAATACCTTGTCCAACGCGGGTCTTCACAACACGGATTCGTTTATACCCATGGAAATAAATGCGACGCTTAATTCCCAAATGTGCATACATCTTGGTTATATGCGGGTTTGAAACCACGCCATTTGGACAAGTGACATCTCCCGCCATTTTCTACCATCCGCGCTGTTTTCAGTCTACCTAGCACCACGGTTGAGTGATCTTATGGCCAGGAGATTTATTTAACTCAACGTTATTTAGCCACATATCGTACCCTTAAATACAGTATGGCATCGAAACATCAAGCTTCCCCAAGTGGAAGTGGTGTGAATAAATCCCGTATTAAGGTTGTCACATTATTAGAGAAAATCGTGACTTTAGACAAGTTGCCTGGCGGGATGAGTGTAGTGTTGGAGGATAAGATCCACGCTGGTGTGAAAGCTTCTCTGCCGACAAGTGCAAAGGTGTGTCTCAAGTTCCCGAGGAGAAATCCTCTCGTTGAAAAGTTGGAGAGTGTTTACATTTTATACTTTAATAAAACCGATCCACTTAAATGGACATTGAGGTCATTGATGCCCCGGCTTCAAACAATTACCTCCCATACAAACTCAACCTCCACCCTACAAATATATACATGCAGTATATGTATAGGCTGTTTTTTCAGCTACCCCAGGAAGTGACGTCCATGTCCTATACGAGTCCCGGGCTCAGCTGGATCTGGGTGACTACCTGGTGTGGGCCTCTTGTCCAGGGTAAGGGACCCCCACTGCCTTGTGGGGGAAAGCATCTTTAGGCTAAGGCTATGAGAAGGACACACAGATAATAAACCGCACTTGTAGGTCAGCCTGGGCAGCGCTACATCATGGATAAATGTGCCCATGCAAGTTAGTGGTTGCACCAATTCAATTTAGGCATCACTGCCCAGCATCTGCAGACAGCTGTGTCCACTTTGGACATCAAGGGCAGCCGTCATCATACCAACGACCTGGCCAGTCTGCTGCGCCGACAGTATGTGCATCAGACTTCACGTTGCATTAACTGCACCTGCAGCCAACGATGCTCATAGGAATAGAGAGTGGGACAGGGATAGCTGTGCAGGTTTTTCCCTTCATTTGCACCAGCTCACCTGCTCACTCCCCATTTTTACTGACACAGCCATCGCACAATGCTTCGTGAGCACGCCAATGAAGGGAAGAGATCCCTCGAAAGCGACGGCTCACACCATCATGTATCGGTATTCTCTCTGGGGTTTTTTATTTACAAAAAAAAACGGACAAAATATTTGTTACATTCCGTGGCCGCGTTCCCCTATCGCCATTTACCCCATATGGTCTTAAGCTTGAGCAACACGGTTTTGCCGAATGCGCCGTTTCCAGGAACCTAACCCGGTCGTTGAATAACAATCTTCAATTTTTCAACTAACAACAAACTTCTTGAATTATATGTACTATTATTTCTTTATTGGAATTCTGTATAAAAAATTCTAAGCATTCAACAAATAAAAATTCTAACCATGCAATAAATTAGTGTATATTGGCAGTAGGATGCTGTACCCATTCCAATGACCTCTACCCCCTGTGAAGCACCATAGAACCCACTACAAGTCGTGACGTTTTCCAAGACTGATAATTAACCCCACTGCACAAGTTCATATGTTGTTAAGAGTCCAAGAATACACTGAGTCGCTTTGCCATTACTTACTCAGCGGGGTGAGAATTTGAACCCGCAATCACTAAATTACAAAACAGGAAGTTAGACAGTTAAGGGAACCCAGAGCCTCGAAGTGTTGCAAACTTTTTCAAGGTCGAAGAGTGTGCAGCATCCATCCTTATAGGGACACCTAGCGGTAGATTTACAATCGGAAGCATTTGGCTGAACTTTTCATTGAATAGCGCGCTTTGTTTATCCCAATGTCAGATAATCCGACTCAAGTTCAGAACGATGTATTGGAGGCCAAATTCAAGTCATCACAATGTGCAGCTCTAGAAAAATGGTTTCAGTCAATGTGCTATGATTCATGAACCATTATAAAGTGAGGATTTTAAAAGATTGGGGAATTGAAGCATGGGCAATCTTACCTAAATACTTGTGCGTCGAAGTCGACAGTAGGCAGAAGCCTATTTGAAGTAAACTCAAATTCGAACACGATTGTCACCTGCCAAGAGCATTCCAAGGAAGATCAGTTTTATTTGCAGATGGAACACATTTGTCCCACCACTCCTCTTTCCATACGTGCATCAATCTTGACAGGAAAACGTTAGCATCAACACAAGACATAGCAACAACACCAAATTTAGTACATACAATAAGCAGTGTTACTTTAACATTTCAATATTGCTCTGCAAACAAAATGATGCACGATAAAGGTGTGCACAAAAAGTCATTTCCATATTTTTTATAGCTCAAGCAAAGCTCAAAATGTCAACCACACCTGGTTTCCTGTGGTGAGAACCACTGTTAGAAAGGTTTGGATGACAAAATGCATTGTTTATTTTTCTACCAACACAGATTGGCCTAGACCTAGAGACTAGCGTTGACTCACTACAGATACAGATAGGTTTTGAAAGCTGCGAGGGTGATCACATTCTTCGTCCATATGAAGCACAAGGCTATGGGGCAGCATCATTGGCTGATGTCGCGGCTATGCTGCTGATGCAATGCCCTCTGCTGGTTGGGGCAGGAATTTGGCCAGGGTGCTGGAGATAGTTTGCCTACTCTTCGCGAAGGACACCATGGGATCTTTAACGTCCATCAACAAGTGCGGGCAAAGGGACACCAGTTTAACGTCCATCCGAGGGATGCCACACATTGATGAATAACCCTGCCTCTGAAACAGCGGGATTTATCGCTGGGCCGGGATTCAAACTCAGGCAAGAGAGCTGAGAGGCGACTGTGTGTACCTCCAGTTCATCCTGTCGGCTCACAAGTATGATAACTGGAAGTAACATCAATTATTTTTTGCCTCGTAATTTTGCCGTGGAAAGGTTTTTAAGAAACTGTCTTTTTTGGAGACATTATGATGATGACGCGGAAACTAAGTGTTCGTGAAGGAAAGGAGAGGGTTGAAAATTCCTCCATTTTTGTGAATGTAATATGCAGATGGATTCAAACCCTTAGGTTTTTACAATTAGACAATAACCAAAATAATTTCGTTTTTTTACTTCCACTTTTTTGTGAATAGTTTTGGCATTTGCTGCTTTACACATGGAAGATAGAGGCTGAAAAAAATCACTATTTATCTGCTTATAATACATTATTATATTATATTTTCTTCTTCTTCATTTTAAACGAGAAACACCCGCTCCCTAAGGGAGCAGCCACGGGGTCATGTTTTTATTATTATTACTGTTAATAATATTATTATTTTGTAATCTATATAAGAATACAATTGTTCGTCCATCCGTCCATGTGGAACATTCCTTTTCACCCATTGCTTGGACTATTTGCCTGACTCCACCCAAAATTTAAACCTGAAAAATCATATAGCCACCATGTTGGTGCTTACTGCTATGTGAAGACAAAGACATCTTTGAAGTGGTCATATTTACAATTGCCATGACCTCCCTATAAGCTTGTCCTCTAGTGTAAAACGACCAAAGCGAATGTTAAAAGGATTTTGGATAGATAGGAGACACAGTCATTGTGAAGATAAGCCTCAGCGTCGAGGCAGCGGTCTGTTGTCTATACACCGCTCAATAAGTATGTGGCATTCTCTCTAGCAAGAGCTTTTACCGTAGAGGTTCTGCGGGTTCTTGCTATTATTTCTGACTATTTTCTCTTCAATGACTTGACCATGTGCCATAAAACCTATGCCATTATAAAGTTTTTTTCCGAGGACTTCCAGAAATCTTGTGACATTGTGAAAGAAAACATCCGTCATTTATTTACTTTTAGCGATGTGTATATATGCATGAAGAAGATAATTGGTTTCGGGTATCACGGTCACTTGAAAGTTGCGATTCCATGGGATTTCCGCATATCTCGTGCAATTGTGAGTTAGACAGGTGACCATGATGGGCCATGACATGTTGGAGCTGTTTTAATTGCGGTTTCTGTGATGTCGATGATAGCATGATAGGGGAGGGGAAAGCGTTAAATATTCCGGTTTCAATATGGGAATGCCCATTTGCTTTTCTGAGTGGGAGGATAGTGAGGTGGAGAGGACAGAGTTGGGGTTGAGGTGGGGGAGCAAAGATGAGATAGGGGGGATATTGTTTGTTTTAATTAACTCCGCCACCGAAGGAGGAAGGAAGTTATGTTTTCACCACTGTCTGCTTGTCTGTGAACAGGATATCTCAAAATGTCGTGGGCGGACTTGGATGAAACTTGGTGAAGAGGTTGGGTGTGTGACAAGGAAGAATTGATTCGATTTTGTTGACGATCCAGATCCGGATCCGAGAAGTGTTTTATGTGATTCTTCATCATAGGGCTAAAAATTCGCACAAAACTTGGTGAAGAGGTTGGGTGTGTGACAAGTAAGAATTGTTTCCACTTAGGTGAAGATTCAGATATGGATACGAGAATTTATAAATTTCTGAAGTGATTCTTCACCATTGAGATATGGGGACAAAACGATATATAGCATGTTATTTCAAAAAGTTATCAACGAGTTATGACAAAACAAGGTGGATGAGTTGGGTAGGTGACGAGAAGAAGCCGATTCAATTTTGGCTTTGGTCTGGATCCAGATCCGGCCTATGGGTGGGATACAAAACAAAAACTATTCAGCCTGTCGGAGGTATGTGCTCTACCGAGTGCCGTTCTCGGTGTTTTTTGTAAGAACATGGTTGGACACAATTTTGGGTTACTTCCGGTTAGCAACGGTCATTTTAGTGCAGTTAAATCTACAACTTAGCTATGAGTTGAATGCTAATTAGCAATGACTCAAGGACGTCAGGTTTCCTCCAAGAGTGTCAAACAAAAGTAGCGACTGTTTAGAAAGGTAATCATATGTAGGACAGAATGGACTGAATAGTTTGTGGTTATAATAATTTTACTTCCAGTCGGTGTTCCCCACAAAACGCCACGACAAGGTATTTATACACCTTAACACGAGTGTGTCCAAGGCAGAAACCCCTCTTGAGGAGGGAGGGGGGCATTCGGTCGCTCCAACCTCTGTTGTGTGACCCCTCGTCCCCCTGGCAAGTTCAGTTGTGATTGGATAAGCAACGAGCAAATGTATCATGGTCCGACAGACAAACAGACCCCAAATTTCATATTTTTGTATGACAAACAAACGTCAAGCACAGTCGCATCCACATACATGTAAACCGTATGTTGCGATTGAAACATACCTTTGATCCAGATTTAAACACTGGGTAGCCAACATTGCAGGTTTTCGACTGGAGGTAAGGTTGCGATAAAGAACATTCCACCTCTATGGTTTCATCATTCTGGAAAAATATTCACAAGCACTTGTCATTTTCTAAAATGAGCTTTCAAAAGAGGCACACAATTATTTACTTCAATATGGTGTATTAACCTTTAAATATTTGCATAGACACACTAAACGTCAGTACAGCAACATAAAGAAGAACATTAGTATTCACGTTGACCAGCTATTACATACAAATATGTCTAAAGCATGGAACCCTTGTGGAGACAAATCTTCCATGAGTGTGTCCGCACTATTGCGCCGGCACTGTTCTAGTTCCGAATGATGTCCATTTCTCTGCAGCGTAAGCCACACCTTCACCATGCCTTAAATGCCGCTACTGCCGAGCTATCGAAAATGCTTTTCGATATGATCGACATGTGGCAGAATAATGGGTGGCCTTGGAGCGCTGTCATGACATTCCTCTGCACAGGACAGTGTGGCAGATACTTTGAAGGTTGAACAAGCAGGTTATTGAAGTGCTAAAAACCAGGTTATTGAAGACTTGGAATTAAACATTTTTCATTGCCTTTGAATCATATTAAATATATTGTTGCGGATATGAGGATGGCATTTTTTTTGATTGTGTGTATTGGATTGTGGTAAACTGCTGTGTACCATTGGTTGGATATGGCCCCTCTTGCCTCCAGAGTTGTATAAAGGTAAAAAGGGCGTCTCGGTAATTAGTCCATAAGCATACACGTCAGCCAATCATAGAATGCCCCTGTTCATAGCTTATATCTTATTATGTGTCTTAGGGTAAGGCTGTGTCTCCCATTAACTTAAATACTCCATTGTACCAAGTGAAATAAGAGTAGATCCCCTTTCATTTCATTTCGATGGCCAACTGCATTTTGGGCGGTTTTCTTCAACCACCATTGGCCACGAGGCAGGGTTGGGGAAGAAAGGCGTGTCTCCACCTTATCATAGAGGGGAGGAGTGAGCCAGCCCAGAACAACCAACTAAGCACGAGGGGTTTGGTTTGAGAGGGCGGAGGAAGAGCGTTTGGGGGAGGTTCGCAAAGGTTGAGGGGCGGGGCCTATATAACCCGCCGGCGGGGCGTTCCCCAAGCAGTTGAGACAAGGAGGGAGGAGACAAGAGCTGGGTCGTCAGAGAGTTGCGCTTTTACTGAGTCCAAAGAAAGAGCTGGGTCGTCAGAGAGTTGCGCTTTTACTGAGTCCAAAGAAAGAGCTGGGTCGTCAGAGAGTTGCGCTTTTACTGAGTCCAAAGAAAGAGCTGGGTCGCCAGAGCAGATGTGCTTTTACTGAGACAAGCAGCTCCGACCCGTGACTCCGCGCACACGACAGGCTCGGTGGCATCAGCGGCCGTCGAGGTCCAGCCCGACGTCCCGTGCGGGATCAAGCTCCAGCCCGCTCCGTGCCGTCCTCCCCCCTCCAGCCACACACCTCCTTCCAGCAATCCACTCTGCAATTCCCCGCGTGAGTCAGTGTCTTTGTTTGTTCTGTCCTGGGTAGTAAGTAAGCCTGTTAGATAAGCTAGTATTTTCCCTGCGTCTCTAAAAGCTTCTGTATATTATTTTATTATCTTTCCTTCTCCTTGGTTATTTTGAGCCTGTAAATAGTAAATAAATTTAGTAGTATTTTCAACCCTTTTCTCGTCTTATTCCTTTTCCTCTTTGCATTTGTCGTCTTAGTCTTTTCCCGATTGAATAGCGGTGGCGCGATACGGCCAACGTTTGGGTTGAATCGGGTTTTAGTCGGGGAATAACTGTTCGGCCGCGGTTACACCACCGCTCGGTCAAAATAACATCTAATCCGCGGTCCGTAACAAATTGGTAGTCAGGAGTTGGGATTCTAACCTGGGACTAAATTTATTTAGCCCAAATTTTGGACACCAATTGTGTTATTGACCGTAACAAATTGGTGTCGGGGAGTGAGATACGAAGCCCGAAGCGCGCTTAACGCGCTCAAAATTACGAGCTGCTGGAAATTTGTGTTGTAAAGCAAAACCCGAATTTTGAAATCGCGCCATGGCTGGTCAAGGCGACGGGATGCCGGTGGGAGAGATAGACGGGGTGGAATAGACCCAGGACCTCGGGGAAATGTATGTGGAGGAAAGGGAGGAGGAGAAAAATGGCAATGTGGTTGCGGAGGTTTCAGACGCACAAAATGGCGCTCTCGCGCACGTGGTTGAGGGGGCCACGGCCGCGGAGCCAATGAGCGCGGCCCAAATGCAAGCCTTCATGACCCAATTGATGGCAAAAATGGATGCAATGAGGGACGAAAGGAGGGCTCAGAGAGAAAAATTGGGAAACCAAATTGAAGCAATAACGAACGGAATGAGGGCCGATAGGGAGGAAAGGGAGCAGAGGGACAGAGACCGCAAGTTGGGCGAAAGGGTCCCAAGGGTGCACGAGGAGGTAACGCGGGTCGAGAAGCGCCGGTTGAACGAAGTTGAGAAAAGCACGGGTACAATGACGGGGGTAGAAATCGCGACCCGGGGTTTGGAAAAGCCGGCGACCGCTGAGGTAGAGGAGGGTGTTTTATTAAAGCCAGCGGTCGTCGAGGTTAATAAAGAAAAAGCAGTGCTGGGAATTAAAATTGAAGAGATGACGGAGGTAGCCCGGGAATTGCAGGGAGAAATGGAAAATGTGCAAAGTCCCTGCTCAAATCATGATGATATACGCACTAACCAAATAAAGAGTTTGCAGGTGCGCGTGGAGAAGGGAATCCCCCAGGTGAGTCGTGCTGTATATTGTGCGGGTAGATTTTGTAAAAGGATGTTTAGCGACAAAAGAATTGTCGCGCGATTGGGATCGATATGGCACCCTGGCGTTGGTAACGGGTCCCGTGTGAGTGGAAATGGCACGCGTGTGGGGAAAAAGTGTGCGTCGGCGAGTGGGTGTGTTATAAAGTGTGGGAGTGAAACCGAGTGCGAGCGAGAATGCACGTCGGAGGGTCTGTGTGAAACAGAGTGTGCGGAGTGTGACACGGAGAGTGAGTTGGTGATGGCGCAGGTGCGAGAGGGCACATCGGAGCGCGAGTGTGAAACCGAATGCGAGCGAGAATGCACGTCGGGGTGTACGGAGTGTGACACGGAGAGTAAGGTGGTGGTGGAACGTGTGCGAGGAAGCACACCTGAGTTGGTGGTAGCGCGAGTGTGGGAGAGCCCATGTGAGCGCGTTAGTGGGTGGATGCCAGAGTGCACGCCCATGGTGAGTGTTACGGAGGACGTAACGGAGGAGAGGGGTGGACCGAGGTATGCGCAAGAGTGTGCACGAGAGGTGTGGTGTGTAACAGGGAGAGCGTTGGTGGAATGTACGGACGGCGTTGGAACGCCGGGTTTTGTGAGGGTGAAAGGGGTAGCGTATGCGTGTGAGCATGCCCGTGAAGCATCGACGGCAACTGGGTTAGCGGTTAGAGCGACGGATAGCCGATGCGAGCACTCGGTGCGAGGAGCCCTTTGTTGGATGCGAGGCCCGGCGCAGATCGAAGCTGCGTCGTTTCTCTTCGAAGCGTCGTTGCCGATTCGGGCTTGGCCCCGCCCCGCACGGTCGAGTCCGGGCCTTGTCGGGCCAGGCGACCGGTCCGGTTCAAGGGCGAGTGGGAGGAAGCGGAACGGTGCCCCCTCGTGGGGACGGGGTTCCGACCGAGGGAGATTGAGTCATCGGGCCCGGGACCGCAAGGTGCCGCGCCGAGATGGTGCGTGGAATCTCCGCCCGACCAAACCACCTCCCTTGAACCGAAAGCTGGACGGATTCAACCTGCAGGTGACCAAACCACCCGAATTCATTGCTCGGCTTTACGAAGCCGAGTTTAATGATGTCATGACGCACCGAGGCTGGGATATAGTAGACAGTGATGACGAGGATAGTGTTTTGGCCCCGAAATTAGAAAAACAAAATTTGATGATTGGCAAAGGATTGGCAGAGTGATGATTGGTAATGGTACAGTGATTGGCAGATGATTGGCAAATTTTTGATTGGCTGAAATTTGGTGAGCAAAATTGGTAGTGGAACGTCCCCGATGTGGTGGGATGGCAACCCTGTCATCCCTCACAGCGGGGTGGCAAAGGAGCACTAGTTTATGGGGTTTGGCAGTGAAAACTAGCCCGGGAGGGTTAGGATATATCGTGTGTAGGGATCTAGCGAAGATGACATTAGGTAACGTTAAGATTAGTTAGTGACAAGGATACCTGTAGTGGGGACGCAGGTAGGTTAGTGTGGATGATAATGACGTGGTATGTGCTTAGTTTAAAGGGAAGACGGGGAGCACTAGGTTAGCAGGGCAACAGGTAGTTGAGATGATGCCGTGTGAGTGTTGGAGGTGTATTCAAGTGCAACAACAGGTATGAGGAACAGGTGTGATTGAACAGGTGTGATTGCACAGGTGTGCAACTGAACAGATGGATGGAGCAGTGTATGAGTAAGAGTGATAGAGATAGTGATGTGTATTGTGTTGACCAAATGGTCCAGGGAGAAGGAGGGTGCAGGTGGCACCAGGTGTGATTGCACAGGTATGCAACAACAGGTGTATGGAGAATGGTTGTGTGAAATACATGGAGTGTGGAGTATATGGAGTATTGGAATGGATGGTCGTGGAGTGAGTAGGATGGAAACTGTGGAGTGGAGTGGATGGTGCAGAGGTGTGAATGGGGGAAGAGTGGACCCCCATCACGAATACCCGGGGCGGGTAGTGTAAGTGTTAGGTAGAGGGTATAGGTAAATTGTGGTTGGATATTGGCATCTGTGGTGCGGGTGGAAGAATGGTGATTGGATGGGTGCATTAGTGTTGTGGAAATGGCTGGGCGTGTAGCCTGTTAGTGTGTGTAGTTGGTTTGGGCACTCCACCACTGTGAGGATGTCGGCCAGGTGAGGCCGCAGGTGGGCTCTGGGAGCCGGTAGTTGTGGATGGGGCCCGAGGATCCGGAGGACGGACCCGGGTAGCCCAGTGCCAGAGGGCACCAAGGGGTGACAGAGCCAGGAGGGGCCTTCCCCAGTTAGTTAGGTTAGGGTGAGGAGCTAGGTAAGCTCGGGTGGCAACTGCAGTGGTGGAGGTGTGCAGGTGGGTAGACCTGCTGGGAGAGCTACACGTCGCAGCCCAGAAATTGTGCAAGGGCACCGGGAGATGAATCGGGGGAGTGAGACCCCAAATTGAGAAGCACCACAGTTTGGTCAATGGGAATTGGTTTTTAGAACCCATAGAGTAAGTGGCCAATGCATTTGCAGGGAAAGACCCCGGGTAGAGTAAAGAGTGTTAAAGTCATTTAGAGGATAGATAGGATGAAGGATCTCCTCGCACCATCTGCACCCACTCACCTGAGGTGACGTAACTCCACACCATGCCATGTTTTGATTAATTTTTTTTTGTGCAAATGTTTTGGATTGTGAGTCGCATCATGACGTGGGTGTGACATTGTGCTTGATGTTCCATCTCTTCCTCCTTATGAGGATTGATGACGAATTGGGTGATGGCAAATTTTGGCTAGAGGGATTGTGGTGACGAATTTGGTGTAAGGGAAATATGGGGAAGACGTGACAGTAGCGACGGATTGGTAAATGTGTAGATTTTTGTACATATGGGGTAAGGGCAAGGGTAGTGTAGGTGACAGGGGGGGTGACGTACGGTAGGGACGAGCTTTCTCACTTCGCCCTCCGTACGCATTTCGCCTTGCATTGCCTTATTGATGTGTACCCTTGTGACCTTACCCCTCGCTCATTTGTCTTCCCCCTTTTGTCTCCCACATGACCTGTGCGCCATTGGGCGCCGAGGGGAGCGTGCGTGAGTCGGCCATTGTGCGCCCGGAACTCTCAGAACCAGCTGTCTGCATCGATGCACCACATGATGGACCACATGTCAGTGGCCGAGCACCACTTATGGACCCCATGGGTTGGGGCATGGCCCCTCTGCTGGAACCGGCCATGAAGGCCCGAAATCTTGCTGGCAGACCTGGGCCACAGGGCACCGATGCCCCACAGGTGAACCACACTAGTCGGCCCCTGTGGGCCATAAATAAATAAAATGGACACGTTTGGGCAAGCTTTATTGCAAATAGGCAGCCAGTAAGAAAATGAAGGAAAAGACAACAACTGGAAGAAATAATAATAGCCAGCTGAGGGAGCCGAAGAGCAAGAGATCACCTGCAGGGTTAGGGGTTGTTGATTTATTTTTATTATTGAACATTCATGAACACTGATGAACAATGGTGACTGCACCGATTGGTGCTTGAGGGTGTATTGGTGCGTTTTGGGTGCTTTCATGGTGCTTCGATGCAGAGCAGACTGTCTCCCCCCCCCCCCCCCAGAAAGAACAATTACAGGTCCTGGGTTAGTTTTGTAAATAAAAGTAGCGTCAATTGTAAATAATGCTCCCCACCGTCAATGTATAGTTTGAAGACCATTCCGCAATTCGGTTAACTGTGGGCGTAAGTCTGTTAGGCAGGGTGCAATGGAGCAGCGGGACACATTTATTGATGTTTTAAAACTGTCGCACTCAGGGTCAGGTTAAAAGTAGAGGGAACTACACCTACGTGTCACACTAAATTAAAGTTATAGGCCCGGGATGTGCCTAAGAGCAGGAGGGTGCAGTGTTGCGGATATGAGGATGGCATATTTTTTGATTGTGTGTATTGGATTGTGGTAAACTGCTGTGTACCATTGGTTGGATATGGCCCCTCTTGCCTCCAGAGTTGTATAAAGGTAAAAAGGGTGTCTCGGTAATTAGTCCATAAGCATACACGTCAGCCAATCATAGAATGCCCCTGTTCGATAGCTTATATCTTATTATGTGTGTTAGGGTAAGGCTGTGTCTCCCATTAACTTAAATACTCCATTGTACCAAGTGAAATAAGAGTAGATCCCCTTTCATTTCATTTCGATGGCCAACTGCATTTTGGGTGGTTTTCTTCAACCACCATTGGCCACGAGGCAGGGTTGGGGAAGAAAGGCGTGTCTCCACCTCGTCATAGAGGGGAGGAGTGAGCCAGCCCCGAACAACCAACTAAGCACGAGGGGTTTGGTTTGAGAGGGCGGAGGAAGATCGTTTGGGGGAGGTTCGCAAAGGTTGAGGGGCGGGGCCTATATAACCCGCCGGCAGGGCATTCCCCAAGCAGTTGAGACAAGGAGGGAGGAGACAAGAGCTGGGTCGTCAGAGAGTTGCGCTTTTACTGAGTCCAAAGAAAGAGCTGGGTCGTCAGAGAGTTGCGCTTTTACTGAGTCCAAAGAAAGAGCTGGGTCGTCAGAGAGTTGCGCTTTTACTGAGTCCAAAGAAAGAGCTGGGTCGCCAGAGCAGATGCGCTTTTACTGAGACAAGCAGCTCCAACCCGTGACTCCGCGCACACGACAGGCTCGGTGGCATCAGCGGCCGTCGAGGTCCAGCCCGACGTCCCATGTGGGATCAAGCTCCAGCCCGCTCCGTGCCGTCCTCCCCCCTCCAGCCACACACCTCCTTCCAGCAATCCACTCTGCAATTCCCCACGTGAGTCAGTGTCTTTGTTTGTTCTGTCCTGGGTAGTAAGTAAGCCTGTTAGATAAGCTAGTATTTTCCCTGTGTCTCTAAAAGCTTCTGTATATTATTTTATTATCTTTCCTTCTCCTTGGTTATTTTGAGCCTGTAAATAGTAAATAAATTTAGTAGTATTTTCAACCCTTTTCTCGTCTTATTCCTTTTCCTCTTTGCATTTGTCGTCTTAGTCTTTTCCCGATTGAATAGCGGTGGCGCGATACGGCCAACCTTTGGGTTGAATCGGGTTTTAGTCGGGGAATAACTGTTCGGCCGCGGTTACACCACCGCTCGGTCAAAATAACATCTAATCCGCGGTCCGTAACAATATCAACTGTTTACGCACGCAGCATAGACACAACATCCAATAATACTGTTACATTTGTGGGGGTAGAGGATGGAATACCATAGAAAAGATAGGATTGTATAGCAATAGCATGGACCGTGGACGAGTAGGAAGCATTTCAATGTATTAAGTAGGGAAACTGGAGTTTAAGATTGTTTACGTGTCCTCACACGAGGGGTGAAGCTATGGTAATTAGATAGGGTTTAAGATTAGTTCTCTCCCAGTAGGTGATCGACCTCAGTGGTTTATGCCTATGTTTTTACAATTATAACAAGGCTGGCCATAAAAAAAACCGTTACAACAACAACAATAACAACAACCGTCCATTAACCAACAAGAATCTGCATAATTGCCAACCGAAACCCGGACATTCTCAATCGGCAACTAAACCCCGCCTCCAAAGGAGCCGGCAGGCCACGGCCCGAGCTTCATCATTGGTCAAGCAAGACCACGGGGTCATACGACGGAGCTCAGACATTGGTCGAGGTGAGATCATCGAGAAGTTCGATAGGGAGGAAGAAGAAGAGTCTCTCTCTCTCTCTCTCTCTCTCTCTCTCTCTCTCTCTCTCTCTCTCTCGGTCTGGCTTTCATCTCTGGTGGTCGCTTTTGTCTCGTGTGCGCTTGTGAGACGTTTCTGAGCTTTGTGGAACCTTTGCAACGTTGGAGGAGGGGGGTGTTGTTGGATGGTGGTGCTTTTCGGGGGAGCTGGAATCACGTTGCTCTTGGCGGTGGAAGCTAGGAAGGGCCGTTTGACTGTTTGCTTCACGCCTGGGCATTTTCGACGCGGGGTTTCGGCGCCATTGTTGGAGCACCTCCCTCGCGAGTGGCTACACCGGCGGCAACAACCAAAAACCCCTCAACACATTCATGGCTCAACTCATGTTCAACTCAACTCATTCAAGTTTATAGCTCAACCCAAATATGGATCAGTAATTCCTCTTGTACCAGAATGGCATTCCATGGAAATTATCAGTATTGGCTCAGCATATAAAGTGTCTAAGCATGTAACAGGCAGGCACAGCACAGACAACATCCTTAGGTACTACACTGATAGTACACTGACTTGGGCTAACGTTGGCAAAAACTTGAATGGTCAGTTGTAACGTTGGGCCAATGTCAGTGGGCTATCTGGGTAGGGCCAATGATAATGAAGAGTCAAAGTACAGTTTCCAGGCCCAGTGTGGACAAGAACATGGAAGCATATTATATTGGCCTTGCAGAGAAAAATAACCTGAATGTACCCAACTGGCATGAAGTAATCACCTGAGAGCCATGTACGTGTGTGAACAAACGTACAAACTTACCACCTCAGTACTGACGAACATCAAATTGGCAGAGTGACTGATGTTGAGATGTGTGAAGTATGCATTCTCCTTCCTGTTCTCCAATGTTACAGTGAATTTCATCTTGTTCTGCGATGTAGTGATGATGAATGGAGATTCGCTACAGTCCACACAAAGAGCCAATGCATTCAATAAACAAAAGGTGTTATTTACAGTGTAACACTGTTTCTGCAACACATTTTCAAGCCTAAAACTCAGTTACACCAAACATAGTACCTGGTTTCAGAGATGGTCGAATTCAATATTACGACCAAATCGGTCACGCATTTCTTGTCTGCCCCACAATCCCTTGCAAATTCAATCTGCAGTGAAAAGGTGATGTCAAAATAGACTTGCCGAAAGTTTGAGTGTAATGTCTAGGGAGTTTAAGTTGAAGGTGAGCCAGTTTGTTTGTAATTAATACATGTATTACCATTATCAAAATTGATCAACATAAAATGTTATGAACAATGTGTATTTTGAATCTTGACAAATGGACAAAATTATTTATTGAATGATTATGCAGTTAGTTGATAATTCAGTACTTGAAGATCGTCCACCAATAACAGTGAAATATTAAATAGATAGTGTCAGGTAAGCAAGTTTTGTGCAAGTGAAATGATACCTTCCTACCAGGGTAATCCACAATTGTAAGATTTGAGCACACATGTTTATAATTTACACAACCAGGAAGATCATGAACTGGCAGATTAAATATTCAGGGAACAGTCTTATTGCTCACATATGGAGCATCATTTCCCAACAGATAGAACAATGGATTAAATCAACAGGAAGTTGATTGAGGTACGTTAACCTCCAGGGGAGCGAGGAGATGCTAACGTTACAGGCGGTAACCCTTCGTCGGAGCAAAAAAGAGAGAAGGCATAGGGGTAAGGGTTGATTATAGCGTGGGAGTGAGTCAGTGGTGCGTGTGTCAGACTGGGGTCAGGGGTCAGCAAACATGTGGGGGTGAAAATGAAAAAAAAAAAGCATGTTGGGTGGGTTCATCAGTTAAAAGTTAAGGGAAATGGGATTGGGGGAAAAGTGAAAATAATAGGGAAATAAACAAGAAATGACAGATTAAAGAAGAGTGAGAATTGCTTTGCAAGAGAATGTACCCAACAAGTGAGAATTGCTTTGTCCCCTACCAAGTTTCAATTCAATATCAGTAAACACATCACTTTATTTGGGCGGTGTATAAATGCCATGTTCGGTGCCGAAAATAATAATAAACAAGGAGAAAAAGACATGAAATGTCATAGCCCCTGTGGTTTTAGTAATTTTGCTGAACAGAGTTAAAGGCCGTCACTCGGCCATCTTTGGCCAGATTACAAAACAAAATATTCTGCATATGTATACTCCCATGTTTTGTCTTTTTGCTAAGTTTGAACAAAATCGGTAAATGCATGTCCGAGAAATGGATGCGGACGGACGCACTGATGCATGGCCAAGACCCAATCCATTAGCCCCCATTTCGGACTAAGTCCAACGGGGGCTAAATAGTAAATAAGAATAAATAAAAAGCACGTAAAATAAAAAGACTAATTTCAGGGGGAGAAAAGGGGAAGAGGAGAGATAAGAGGAATAGGAGGGCAGGAGAGAGAGAAGATAAATAAAGGAGAGTGAGAAGAGAAAAAGCAGAAGTGAGATAGATAAAAGTGGTACAACAAATGGGTATATGCTGGGATTTTGAATTGTAGAAACACGTTTCTTGGAGTGACGAGTAAATGCACACGCTGCTCAACTCTTGTGGCAGGATCTTTGAGACACGCTGACCTAGGTGACACATTATGTGAAGAATGGTGAAGATCCCCAACTTGGGGGAGGGGGGAAAGGGGGAGTGGGCAGATTCCACCTCCCATCCCCCCCACACCACCCACGCCCCTCTCCCCCTCAGGATCTCAGCATTAAAAAAACGAAATAAAACCAAATTTGGTGCACATGTAGCTTATGTCAAGGTGAACACGTCTGTGAAGTTTAATCATAATACACTCAATACTTTTTTTTAGTTATTAGCTCATTACATATTCACATGTGCAAATTTTGACGCGTGTGCTGTGTAAAGTGAATGGGAAATCCCTAGTTTATGGCACGTATCGCCAAAAATTCCACACTGCGTGGCAACTGTAGGTCGGATTTTTATGTAATTAGCATCAAAAGGTGCGCAAGACTTGAACAGAAAAAGTCATGAAAGCTCAGCACGAGAAAAACAAATCTGCAAAGATATGGTGAAAAAAGGTGAATGGTGGTGGAATCCCCACTCCCTCCCGGGCCTGATCATGGCTAAACCTTTGAAAAATTGGGAGCAGATGATAGAGAAATAGTCTAAGCTGTGACTTGGGTACAGGGAAGTTGTTAAATGGTCATTCACCAAAAGTTTTTAATACAGTGAACAAAATCCGTGGGTATCCCATGACTTTGGGTAGGATAGTGTCAATAACATGCTGAGGTAGTGTGGGGCACATGTAAATGTAAGGATCAAGAATGTTTTGATAAATACTGTATGATCTTGACTGTGTGGTTGGTTCACATCCAATACTGGCCCTGTATCTGCATCCATCATTGTCCATGTGATGCGAACAACGATGGGCTTTATGATGTCCACGAGGTCCTGAGAACAGGGAATCTACATTAGGAGTTTAAAAAAAAATCCTTAACATAATTTAAGTTTTATTGGTACAAAGATAAAAAAAAAAAAAGTGAAATTTCTCTCTGCATGACATATGTGACTGAATGCCCATCTCTTAGTGGCCACGGCCCATGGTCCATCTAAGAGTCCAAAATAAATTAGTCAAGACGTTTTGGCAGATTGAATATCTCCAATTTCCTTATGGTACACCGCTCCTTTCCTATGTCATCTCCAGGCGCTGGATGACGTCATGGCCCGGCAATGACGCACGCTGAAAGGGAGTACTCAGTTTTCACTCCGGTTTCTTGTTTGTTTGCTTGTTTTCTTGTTTTTTTTTGTCCGGGTGATATCTCAGCCATCCTTTGAGCTAGGAAGCCGGCATTTTGGCATAATAGTGAGCAGGTACTTTGTCAAAAACATATTTTCTGTTTTTTGATTAATCAATTAATTGTTTAGTTAATTAATTTTTATCGATTAATTAAGCACTTATTTATTTCCTTTCTCTTCTGGGCATTATCTCAGGCACCTTTTGAGCTAGGAATTTGATATTTGGACATGACAAAGACCACGTGATTTGGCTGTCAAGGCTATTTTGATTTATTGATCAATCAATTAATCGATTAATTATTCGATTAATGACTTAATTTTTTTTTTTTTAAGTTACAGATTCGGATGAAACGGTGGTGCTTTTGGTATTTTATTTGCCAATTGATTAGTTATTTAATTATTTTATGATTATTATTTATTTATTTTCATTATTAATGATTTCTTTATTTTCTTTCTCATTTGGGCAATATCTCAGGCACCTTTTGAGCTGGGAAGCTGATATTTGGACATGCCAATTACCAAGTGATGTGGCTATAAAGGATATTTTTGATTTATTGGTTAATCAATTAACCCATTAATTATTTATTGATTAATCAATTAAACCTTTTTTTTTTCAAATTAATGACTTATTTAATTAATTTTCAAAAAGCTACAGCTTCGGATGAAGCACTGGTGGTTTAGGTATGCTATTAGCCAATTGATTAAGAAAATATTTTAAGTTGTTTATTGATTTGAATTATGCAATTAATCAATCAATTATTATTGCACACCTCTCCCTCCCAATACAGTCTCTATGCGCTGGAGGATATTTATTTATTTGCCATGGGGGCAGTGTACTTTTAATGTATCTGTACTTATGAAAATCTATAGTCAGGAGCAAAATATCACAAATGAAAAATAAGAAATAATCATACTATTAAGTATAAAGATTCCTCCATGCAATCTTCAGAAGAGGGTCTAATGTCGATTTCTTCCACCATGGTCTTCTCAGAATCTTTCAGGAAACGCATTCTTGAAGCGAGTCTTTCAGGATCCAGTGTGATGTTGAACATCAGTGCTTAAAACCAAACACACAGCATCAATTCAGCATCCAACAGTGTCCTCATTTTTAAATATAATCAGTAATTAAACAATAAGCAGCCTCAAACCATGTCAAAAAGGATGTCTCAGTGAGCAGACGATCCCTCAATAATCAAACTGATAAGGCTTTTTTAAGAATCTCACCGATAGAGGTTACAGTTGCATCCTGGAGACGCAGGTTGGATTGGTAACACATGGTCATAACGAGACAGAAGTTATGCAGCAAGCAATTCTTATTCTGCAGGTTTATCTCTGTGGGAGAGAATTTCACCGTCCACCATATAGAGGCAACAGGTCGGGACCTAGGGGTGAGGAGATTGAATGGAGGACGCAGGTAGTTAATAGAGAATGTGTGGTTAAACAAGGGGCTAGCAGGATAGCCTAGACTCACAGAGGTATGTGCATTCAACTTTGAGCTGTCTCGCCTAGGTTCGAATCTTGACCCAACTCTAAACTGTCATGCTGGTGCTTCACATGCAGGGTGGGGCATCGATACGCGTGCTGCCACTCGGATGGACGTTAGGCTGGGCATCCCGTCTGCTGGCATTAGTTGGTGGATGTTAAAGATCCCTTTGCAAAGAGTAGGCACCCTGGCTAAGTTACACAGTAGGTGAGAGAAAATTCCTTACCACAGCAACAATGCCTTGTTGTCAGCTCCGACTGCTATGTCAGCAATGCCATTACCATCCATGTCCAGCTTGCCATGGATGGAACGCCCAAAATAGCGCAGTCCAGGCATCACGTCAGCCGCTGGAATTCTCTGCACGTGTAAATAGTAACGAAGGACCAACCAGATCACAACCAGCTTCATTGAATACATTATTATCCTCATGCTTTTTGAAAAAAAAATGATGGGATATTGTAATCGGCTCCATCTGTCTGTCTGTCCGTCCGTCACGCTATCTCCTCATAAACGGAGGTGCAGAAATTCACTAAACTTGGTAGTTATGATCACCACATGGCAAGAAGGTGCGAGAGCGGTATAATTTTTGGCGCAGACCCCTCAAATTTTGATGGGGTCAAAAGGATTTATTGGTTAATCAATTAATCCATTAATTATTTATTGATTAATCAATTAATAATTTTTTTTCCCAATTAATGACTTATTTAATTAATTTTCAAAAAGCTACAGCTTCGGATGAAGCACTCGTGGTTTAGGTATGCTATTAGCCAATTGATTAAGAAAATATTTTACGGTAGTTTATCGATTTTAATTATGCAATTAATCCAATTATGCATAATTAGCCAATTATGCAATTAATTGATGGCCCAATCTCGCAATACCAAAAAATGCAATTTTTAAACATCTTTTAATGAAACTTTGTATAGGCAATCAACATTAGGGGACGTATTAAATATGTAACGAGTTTTATGATTTGACCTCTGGTTAATGCCGTAGAATGTTGGGGCCTGGGGTCACAGGAGTCAAAACGATGAAAACTTTTTGAAATCTTTCAACGTTGCCTTCGTAAAGAAGGGATGGCAAGCCATTTTGCGTTGCAATGGCATGACATCGACTTTGCTCTAGTTCATGGCCCAATCTCGCAATGGTGAAGAATCACTTAAAAAACTAGAACGGCACTCAGTAGAGAGCATACCTCCACCTGGTTGGCCATATCACTCAATGGTGAAGAATCACTTAAAAACTTCTACTAGCTGGATCCGGATCCGGATCTTCACTAAAATTGAATCGATTCTTCCTTGTCACCAACCCAACCGGTCCACCAAGTTTAGTCCAAATCCGACCACAACCTTTTGAGATATCCTGCGATGTATCGTTTTTGGCCCCATCTCCCAATGGTGAAGAGAAAAATTAAATAATTCTAATATCCGAATCCACATTCAGATCTTCACCAAAATCGAATCGAATTGTCCTTCTCAGACACCTAACCGGTCCACCAAGTTTCGTCCAAATCCGTCCACAACTTTTCGAGATATCCTGACGTATCGTTTTTGGCCCAATCTCCCAATGAAGATCTCCCAATCTCCCAATTGGCTTAGCGTGTAGGGTGCCGGCTTGGGATCCTAGGATCCTGGGTTCGAATCCCGGTCGATCGCTGAATTAACACCAGGGGGGTTGACTCAGCCTGTCATCCTTCCGAGGTCGGCAAATTGAGTACCAGGTTGCTGGGATGAATGATCCCGGTGTGTACTCCGGTTTAGAATAGGTACACCGTATCCCTGCTCATCGTAAGAGGCGACTAAGGGTTGGCGTCAGGAAGGGCATCCGGCCATAACAAACTGCCTCAAAAAGGGAACCATGAGGTCATGGGGTCCGTAAGGCTAACCCCCGCTTTAGCAGGGAAAAAATGGCCTCAATACGATCATTCATTCATTCATTTCATTCATTCCCAATGAAGAATTACTTTAAAAATTATAATAGCCAGATCCGAATCTGGATCTTCACCAAATTCTAATCCTTTCGTCCTTGTCACATACGCTACATCTCTGCCAAATTTCGTCCGAATCCGTCCACAACCTTTTGAGATATTTTGTTCACAAACGGACAAACAAAATGGACAAACAAACAGACAGACAGTCAGCAGTGAAAACCTAACCTCCATCCACCTTTGGTGGCAGAGGTAATTTAAAAATTCTCATATTTGGATCGATATTGGGATCTTCACCAAAATCTAATCAATTAGTCCTTATCACCCACCTAACCTGTCCACCAAGTTTCGTATAAATCCGTCCATAACCTTTTTAGATATCCTGCTCAGACATAGACAAACAGAAAGGGATGAAAACATAACCTCCGTCCACCTTCGGTAGTGGAGTTAAAGAGTCAAAGTGGATGAGAACCGGTTCTAATAATGATTTTATTTGTTTTGCCATATACGAGTTATAAATCTCAATCTGATGCAGTTTACACACCTGGCTGGGTTTAGAATCCAGCGTTCTTCCTTGACCAGAAAAGAGGTATAAAGCTCCTTGACCATCATTTTCCAGTGGAGCCCCGACGGCGAGCTCAGCAAACCTGTCGTGGTTGAGATCGGTCAATGGGCTGAGAGCCGACCCAAAACGTGAGGCCTGGCCCTGATCCTCAGCTGGAAAAAGCTCATTCTCTAGCTGCCACGTCCCCTAAACACAAACAACAGGTAACATTATATTTATTTCACACGTTTACCACTTAAGCTTCAGTTGGAGCAGAGAATTAATGAATAGACAGCGAGGGAAGTCACTTTCGAACTTTCTTGTGTGGTGGAAGAGCATATTGCCTTCTCTACACTTGCCCATAACATCACCAGCAACAAGCCAATCAAAAGACAAGACAATAAAAGTGGACAAATTAAAGGCAAAGTAAAATTAAACAACTAGGCAATGGCCCAAATAATCAAACATCTTTAAGAGGAGATATGAAATCAACAACAAAAACCGTCACCTTCCATCACCTAACATTGGCCAACAGCTTTTTATGGTCGACTCCTCCCAACCTCCCACCATCCCCATAGTACAACATATCCCTCCACGCCTGACAGATAGTCTCATGTCAAATCCCAAACCCTATGGTCTTTGCTGCATGGGATGGTGAGGGTCTATTGCAGTGAGGAGATGTATGGAATCCATAATCAGAAATAAGGAGATGGAGTGGAGGAGGCCAGGGGAGGGTGGTGATGGTGGTAGAGAAAACTCCAGGTGTACAGAACGCCCCTGCAGTTTCTCTCTTGACAATATCTGGCCTCACATGCATATTCACAAGATACAGACCATAATCTGTGTTATAGAGTGTTAGATCTGCCCAAGCAGTTTCATGACTAGAGAGGTCATGCTGGACAGTTTGCCATCCAATTCCCAGCAGTAGTTAGGCCAGGAATTTGGAATTTGGCCTTAGTGCAAGGGATAACTCTTCCACTCTTCATGAAAGACACCATCAGATCTTTAACGTACACCAACAAATGGTAGCAGTTGGGACACCCCGCCTAGTGGCCATACGAAGGGTGCTGCACACTCTGACTGCCAAGCACCAATTCAACAGTTCAAATCTGGATTGGGAATTAAGCCCAGATGGGATGACCCAAAAAGGATAAGCATGTCGGGCTGCACTACCCTATCGGCCCACTAATCAGAGAAAGCAATTCCAAAGGAAAAATGTTCAGTATACTGACATGGATTATCCACTGACATAGATACTCCCGCCTCTGGAACAAACTCTCTCACTCTCTTCAATCCCACTCCTTCCTCCAGGTCTTTAAAACAGCTGTTCACCACCATCTCTTATCTTCCCCCATCCAAAACCTTGATCTTTTCTACTCCCGCTAATTTGCCCCAAATCCACTTTTTTGAAATACCAACTTCTTTCCTGGAAGTCCTTGCAGTGTCCATGTGTTTTATACATCTCCCACCCCCACCCCCTTCCCACGCCTCCTCCCCCCAAGCCCTCTCCCTCCCACAGATCTCCCGATGTCCCTGCTCTCAAATGTTGTGTTTGTGCCTCCCCTTCTCTCCCCATCTTGTCTACCGCTCCCCTTATTATATGTTTTATGTGTCTGATTTTTTTTTTGTGATTAATGTTAGCTCTTTCACGAGCCTCGATCTTGTACAAAAAAAGAAAGCAAAAAAAAAGGAACCGGAATCGCGGACGTATACAATTGAGGTGATGGAGAGTGAGGGGTGCATGTGTTTGGGGGGTTGAGGGGGATTGGAGGACTGCATTCTTTAATTGTCTCTTGCAAGACTAACTTTTAACCTGTCGCTTTGCTGACAGTGCCTGCACAACATAACCTATATATGTTACAGTCCAGTAATACAGTTCATTGAGAGTCAATATTTGCATAAATTTTTTTATTCCACAAACATTTTGTTTACTGCTAACAACCGAGCGTTCATTTTAGTAATCCGCACACCTATTCGCCAAAAAACAATATTATGAATAATGAATTCATTTTACGTTCCCAGGGATCAGACGTTACATCGGTTTTTTTCAAGTTGAAAAATGCAATTTTCATTGAGTCAAAATGAATACACCGTCGTAAAGGCCTAGCCTAGCGCTAGACATCCCAGACGTAATGCCATCTTAATACACCACCATCTTACTAAATCTGTCATCCCAATGTCCAGCGTCTGGCATTCAGCCTATCACCTGTGAACGTAAGAAGTCGTAAGATAGTCAGATATATGAGTTACGTTGTTCCACTGCCATCAGGGAAGTGACGGGATGGGTCGAGTGCTGGATGCCTGGATGATGCGACCATCTGTATAGTAGTAAGGGAAACATATGAAAATCTGTTAACTAAATTGTTACCAAAAAATTTCTTCACCAATATGTTTGTAAAAGTGTGTAATAACATGTGTTAAAATGTTGAAGGTCAACTCCCGTGGGAAACCCAGAAAAAAAGCTGTTGAATTCGGGTACCGAAAAATTATTTTCGAGAATTTTTATTTTTTTTAATCGGCCCTTAAGTAACTTATGAGGGGTCAAATAAGGGTTTTTCATGATTCTGAGTTGATTGTTAACATTTATATTTCACCACAGACACTCCTTTGTGGAAAAATAATTTCTAAATATATCTCATTTTCTACTTTGCAGGACATGGGAGTCTAGCAATATGGATGAAGACGTTACTCCACCTGTGCTCAATTGCTTCATCTGTGCACGCTCGGATACACCAGCTGAAACGCTCATACAGGCAACTCCAAAGGGATACTCAACTTTATTGAAACAAGCAGAAACTGTCGAAAATGTTACTGTTGTGGAACGTATGAAGGAGGCTCAAAAGGAAGGAAAACTGAGGTACCACCAGAAGTGTAAAAATAATCTGTACAACAACTTTGTTGCAACCACCAAGAAGTCAGCTCAAGCATCAAAGGCAGAGAAAGAGTCATCAAAGTTGAAGAGAAGACGCACTACTTGTGAGTTCAGTTCATCAACTGGCTGCAGTTCTAGAAGATCACAGTCAGTTGACCTCCTGTATAAGGATGTATGCATTCTTTGCAACCAACCAGCCCAGCTCTACAAAAATAATCCAGCACAAGCTAGAAAGAAATACAGAGTGCCAGATAATTTGACTGCAGATACACTGAAGGCAAGCTTGCTGAAGACAGCACGGAGTCGCGGGGATGACTGGGGCACTGAAGTCACTGGACGCCTGGAAGGGATCAACGACTTGGTAGCAGAAGAAACACTGTACCATTTGCGATGCAAACTTATGTTTGCGAGAGGTGACAGTTTGTCCAAGACTGATGAGGAAGGAAAAAGGAAGAGAGGACAGAGGAGTATTGATGAGGAGCGAGAGGCAGTTTTTATTGAATTCTGCGAATGGTTAGACTCAGAATTAGAGCATGGGGTAATGAACATGGACCAAGTCCATGAAAAGCTGCAGGAGTTTGATCAGTCACCAGAGAAGAGCCTTTCTTATTCAAAGCATTGGCTAAAGATAAAACTACTAGAGAAATACGAAGACACCTTGTATTTCACAACACAGGAAAGAAGGGCAGATGTACTCTGTCTCAAAGATGGCACCGACAATATTCTGCGAGGGCATCATGCTAATCTTGACCATGGAGATGAGAAGACTCAGATCATAAAGACGGCACTCAAGTTCTTATCCAATGATATTGCCTTGATTGATTTAGGTCCAAAGTCATACCCCACCACACACAGTATGACTGACATCGATAGTCAGCTGACACTTGTTCCTGCAAGCCTTCAGATGTTCTTGAGACCGATTGTCAAGACAGACGAAAGAGTTGCCGTTTGGGGGCAGAATTTTATTAAGGCCTGCCGACCTCGGTCTGGAGTATTGCCACACCAAATGGGGCTTGCCATACAACTTGATCATAGATTTGGGTCAAAATGGATGCTCAACAAGTTCCACTGGCTGGGATACACTGAGTCTTACACGGAGACACAAAACTACAAATACTGCTTCCTTAATAGTAGGAGTGGAGATGATGTTCCAGATACTTCTGGCACTCTTGACACCATTGTGGAGGAAACCGATGAACAGATCAATGATGAGGTTGCGGTTGATGCTGCGCTTGAGGATCAATCAGTGATGACAGCCAAAGTGCCAGCCAGTGAAAGTGAATTGTCAAGTAATGATCAGGTGGTCTTTATGGAGGTTGGGGAAACAAACAATGCAGTCACTCAGTTTGTTGGAGACAATATAGATTTAAACATTGTCTCTATTCACGGAAACACTCCCTTTCACTCAATGGGTTGGATCGAAGTCACCTCTCCGGCACCACCCTTGCCAGATCCACAGACAACAGCAGCTTTCCCCCGGGTGAAGTTGAAGGCACTCGACAAAGCTAAGATCCTGAGAGGAACTGAAGTAAAGATTATTCCATTTACGAACAGGAAACAGATAGGAACGAACGCGATCATGTTTCTCCCCCTCGCTGAGCTTTCCTCCTGAGGAGCATGTCTCTGAACCCCAGTGACTATGGATGGACAATAGGTGTGCATGGGTATGAGCCAGTTCCAACACTGGACCCCACGGCTCCTGAGGAGCTATTGCAGTTCACGAGCTGTAATTGTCATGGAGATTGCAGCAACCGGCGATGCAGCTGCAAGAAGAATGGGGTCACGTGCATCTCGGCCTGTGGAGTCTGTAATGGCATTACATGCAGAAACTGCAGTCATGATGTTGTTGAGTCTGAAGAAGACATAGACAATGACTGTTGAAACTTCTGACATTGTGAATGAGAAATAACTCTTGAGTATTATATATGTATGTGAAATAAAAGCTACTTTGTGTGTAAATGTAAAAGTGAAAATATAAATGTTAACAATCAACTCAGAATCATGAAAAACCCTTATTTGACCCCTCATAAGTTACTTAAGGGCCGATTAAAAAAAATAAAAATTCTCGAAAATAATTTTTCGGTACCCGAATTCAACAGCTTTTTTTCTGGGTTTCCCACGGGAGTTGAACTTCAACATTTTAACACATGTTATTACACACCTTTACAAACATATTGGTGAAGAAATTTTTTGGTAACAATTTAGTTAACAGATTTGTGAAATATCTCATAAAATGCCCTTACTATAGGCCCAGCCCAGGCGCTAGATGTAATGCTGTAATGACGTCCCAGTGAAAAGAGCGTGACAGAAGGAAGGATGGATGGAGAAATCCACCTACTTTAACATACAGAGTCCACAATTTTGAGAGAAGTCACGAATTAAAATTTCGAATTAAAAATGTGATTAGTAATGGCATCCACTAGTTTATGGTGTGAGAACAATTTGTAATGCAAAGTAGGCCTACGATATATTGCAATTAAGAGGTGTCTGAGGGTGTAAGAGACCTGGGGGTTGCTGTGGCAAGAGACTCACCTTGCTGAGGGCGAACACATACACCTTTCCTGTCTCACGACCCTGCCGATCCATGAACATGGGCGCTGCGACGAGGAGCAGGTCGCTCTTCCAATCTCCGTTCACGTCCATGGTACAAAGCTCTCCACCAAAGTATGAGCCAATCTGGACGAAACCGGAAGCATCAGTTTATACGTTTGTGTTGCACGCGTGTGGATAAATAGTTATTCAACATTTATTTTTTGCAAGCAATGATGAAATGAAATACAGTGATGTTACATTTTCTGAAGTCAGATTTCCAGATACAGGCACGGTTATTGAATAACTTATTGTCAATAATCAGTAGTTGGACCGCTGGTATTGGTCTAGCTTCATGTTTATTGTAAACAGTTATACAAAACGAACGGAAGCTTTTCTTTAACGAGCTGTCGATGCTTGCCTGCTGTCCAAGAAGTGACTGCTGCACATTGATGGTGTCTTTTGGTCCAAATGAGAAAACCACCACCTTTCCGGTGTGGTTGAAACGTGGTGCACCAGCTACATATAACGTCTGTTCGTCGAACACACCAGAAGTGACTGCATACCCTGAAAGGAATATAAACATCCATAAACACGAAACTAAATGTCATTGAATGTGCTTCACTACTTTCATCTTTCCTTGCTCCGGCAGGAAGCGGTTACATTTTGCAGGTTTGCTGGGAATAACCACGCCTGGCCCAATGGCAAGAGTAGAGTTCCTTACTTTGATTTACATTGTGGTAACGTTTTAAAATAGAACCATCCACTGAACAGCAGCACCCTCTGGATATGATTATTCTTCTTAACTTTAGAATCTCATTTCATGGCAAAAGTCTTCCTTTTGCTTTTAATCTTCCCCTTCGATTCTTTTGATGTTCGTGTTTTTTGCTCTGATACATTCCCATCGTCTGACCACTTTTCCCCATTTCCCTTCTCTACCCCTTGCTTAGATCTCCAATACAGTCGAATCATCATGGCCTGCCACTCCAACTTCCCCTCCTCGTGACATTGTTGTTGTCATAAAGTGTGAGCGAGAGAAAGCCTTGAAATAGGAGTAATCTCTACAATAGAGGTTAAGAAAGAATGGGTGTCTACGACAGTTCCGCAGTTGGGATATCAGAGAACATCAGTAAAGAAAGTATTATTTACATCAATAAAAGAGAGTATACATTGACGATTCTAGGGTATTATTGCAAAATGAGGCCTGGAAGATTAAAATACATTTTCAAGTTGGCATAACGTGACAGGACAAGGAAACACAGCTCTAAGAACTGTTGATAATTCTCATAAGTATAGGACATCATAAAGGACACAAACAACAGGCACAATAAAGACATCATAAAGGACACAAACAACAGGCACAATAAAGACATCAAAAAGGACACAAACAACAGGCACAATAAAGACATCATAAATGACACAAACAACAGGCACAATAAAGACATCATAAAGGACACAAACAACAGGCACAATAAAGACATCAACTAGAACGGGCACTCGGTAGAGCGCATACCTTCGCCGCAGATACTGTTCTGTACTTGGTAAAAATGGTAAACTATGGTAAAAATACGATTTTGACCTTTTCGTGACCTTGACCTTGACCTTTGACCCGATTGCTCCCAAAATCTAATCAAATGTGTCCCGTATAATAACCAATCATCTCACCAAATTTCATGCAATTCGGTTGAATACTTTTTGAGTTATGCGAATAACATACACACACACACACACACAGACATACAAATAAATACACAGCGATCAAAACATAACCTTCCGCTTTTGCGAAGGTAAAAAGGACACAAACAACAGGCACAATAAAGACATCATAAAGGACACAAACAACAGGCACAATAAAGACATCATAAAGGACACAAACAACAGGCGCAGTAAAGACCTCAAAAAGGACACAAACAACAGGCGCAATAACGACATCATAAAGTACACAAACAACAGGCACAATAAAGACATCATAAAGGACACAAACAACAGGCACAATAAAGACATCAAAAAGGACACAAACAACAGGCACAATAAAGACATCATAAATGACACAAACAACAGGCACAATAAAGACATCATAAAGGACACAAACAACAGGCACAATAAAGACATCAAAAAGGACACAAACAACAGGCACAATAAAGACATCAAAAAGGACACAAACAACAGGCACAATAAAGACATCATAAAGGACACAAACAACAGGCACAATAAAGACATCATAAAGGACACAAACAACAGGCACAATAAAGACATCATAAAGGACACAAACAACAGGCACAATAAAGACATCATAAAGGACACAAACAACAGGCACAATAAAGACATCATAAAGTACACAAACAACAGGCACAATAAAGACATCATAAAGTACACAAACAACAGGCACAATAAAGACATCATAAAGGACACAAACAACAGGCACAATAAAGACATCATAAAGGACACAAACAACAGGCGCAATAAAGACATCAAAAAGGACACAAACAACAGGCACAATAAAGACATCATAAAGTACACAAACAACAGGCACAATAAAGACATCATAAAGGACACAAATAACAGGCACAATAAAGACATCAAAAAGGACACAAACAACAGGCACAATAAAGACATCATAAATGACACAAACAACAGGCACAATAAAGACATCAAAAAGGACACAAACAACAGGCACAATAAAGACATCAAAAAGGACACAAACAACAGGCACAATAAAGACATCATAAAGGACACAAACAACAGGCACAATAAAGACATCATAAAGGACACAAACAACAGGCGCAGTAAAGACCTCAAAAAGGACACAAACAACAGGCGCAATAACGACATCATAAAGTACACAAACAACAGGCACAATAAAGACATCATAAAGGACACAAACAACAGGCACAATAAAGACATCAAAAAGGACACAAACAACAGGCACAATAAAGACATCATAAATGACACAAACAACAGGCACAATAAAGACATCATAAAGGACACAAACAACAGGCACAATAAAGACATCAAAAAGGACACAAACAACAGGCACAATAAAGACATCATAAAGGACACAAACAACAGGCACAATAAAGACATCATAAAGGACACAAACAACAGGCACAATAAAGACATCATAAAGGACACAAACAACAGGCACAATAAAGACATCATAAAGGACACAAACAACAGGCACAATCAAGACATCATAAAGGACACAAACAACAGGCACAATAAAGACATCATAAAGTACACAAACAACAGGCACAATAAAGACATCATAAATGACACAAACAACAGGCACAATAAAGACATCATAAAGGACACAAACAACAGGCGCAATAAAGACATCAAAAAGGACACAAACAACAGGCACAATAAAGACATCATAAAGTACACAAACAACAGGCACAATAAAGACATCATAAAGGACACAAATAACAGGCACAATAAAGACATCATAAAGGACACAAACAACAGGCACAATGAGGACATCAAAAAGGACACAAATAACAGGCACAATAAAGACATCAAAAAGGACACAAACAACAGGCACAATAAAGACATCATAAAGGACACAAATAACAGGCACAATAAAGACATCAAAAAGGACACAAACAACAGGCACAATAAAGACATCATAAAGGACACAAACAACAGGCACAATAAAGACATCATAAAGGACACAAATAACAGGCACAATAAAGACATCAAAAAGGACACAAACAACAGGCACAATAAAGACATCATAAAGGACACAAACAACAGGCACAATAAAGACATCATAAAGGACACAAACAACAGGCACAATAAAGACATCATAAAGGACACAAACAACAGGCACAATAAACACATCAAAAAGGACACAAACAACAGGCACAATAAAGACATCAAAAAGGACACAAACAACAGGCACAATAAAGACATCATAAAGGACACAAACAACAGGCACAATGAGGACATCATAAAGTACACAAACAACAGGCACAATAAAGACATCATAAAGGACACAAACAACAGGCACAATAAAGACATCATAAAGGACACAAACAACAGGCACAATAAAGACATCATAAAGGACACAAACAACAGGCACAATAAAGACATCACAAAGGACACAAACAACAGGCACAATGAGGACATCATAAAGGACACAAACAACAGGCACAATAAAGACATCATAAAGGACACAAACAACAGGCACAATAAAGACATCATAAAGGACACAAATAACAGGCACAATAAAGACATCATAAAGGACACAAACAACAGGCACAATGAGGACATCAAAAAGGACACCAACAACAGGCACAATAAAGACATCATAAAGGACACAAACAACAGGCACAATAAAGACATCATAAAGGACACAAACAACAGGCACAATAAAGACATCAAAAAGGACACCAACAACAGGCACAATAAAGCATCAAAAAGGACACCAACAACAGGCACAATAAAGACATCATAAAGGACACAAACAACAGGCACAATAAAGACATCAAAAAGGACACCAACAACAGGCACAATAAAGACATCATAAAGGACACAAACAACAGGCACAATAAAGACATCATAAAGGACACAAACAACAGGCACAATAAAGACATCAAAAAGGACACAAACAACAGGCACAATAAAGACATCACAAAGGACACAAACAACAGGCACAATAAAGACATCATAAAGTACACAAACAACAGGCACAATAAAGACATCATAAAGTACACAAACAACAGGCACAAATAACTAAAGTAACGTGTTAAAATAAGGTGGTGTAAACGATGCTGCATCAATGGCGGTAAACTTCTGAAAAATAAATAAATCGTACAACCTTTAAAATCTTTATTTTTTTCCAAGTGATTTCTATGATTCAACACAGTAGAACACATATTGCCTTATTGGCACATTCAAAACCCTTCAGTTTAGCACTACAAAGTATTACAGCATTTTACATCATCGCGACCAATCAAAGTTTCAGCTCGCAGACCCCACCCATGTCCTTTTTCTCATTATTTCATAAGGTAAGGTGTTATATGAACTATCTAGTACAAGTCTGCATTGCTTTATAACTTGGACTGTTTGTTCTCGTCAAAAACAAAACATGTTTGAGGACAGTCAACATCAAATTCTTGCCGAGAGTTGGTATCCGAGCATACCAAGGTAAGAGCCAGGCTGCTTCATCTCCAAAGGAAACTCCTTGCCAAAAGCATCATGTGGTGGCACAGTTATGACCTCGCTGTCAAAATTGTATCGCACCACGGTACCCGTCCACTCATATGCACCCACCGCTCCCAGCAAGAGCTCGTTCTGAACAAAGATGCAATGGAGATGAGTGCTCATTTCATTTAAATCTCTTCAGGGGGATCTTTAACTTTTATACATTACTAGCCGAAACCCGTGGAACATCCACGGAAGGGAGGATGTGGTGTATGGATAGAGTGTACCATTATGGATAGCATAGGGGATTTGCTTGTCCGAGTAAGAGTTAGGAAGAAAGATGAGAATGAAGAGTGCGTATATGAACAACGTATTTATTGCAATCTACTTAAATGACAACGCTACGATATACTTTTGAAAAATGAATGGATTCGTAATAGGAATCGGCATAGCACCACTCTGGGATTGTCCACTCAGTGGACGGCTTGCTGTCGCCTTCGCCTGTCCAATCAGCGGACGGCTTGCTTCGCTTTCACCCAGCAGACGCCAATACGATGGCGTCGTAAGATGGCGTCGTGTCGGCAGTTAATCGGATGCTTTTGGGCCCCAACGTCGGCTAATTCAGATTTTTCGAGTATGTCTGTACGTGATAAACAAAGAGCGCGGTTCGTAGATCGTAAATCCATTAGAGCCGTGGGCATCGGGTCACTGGGTGCGGCGTAAAAGGGATAACAAAGTCGAGTCCTTCCGCTATTATTATATAGATGTTATGGATCCAAATATATATATATATGTGTGTGTGTGTGTGTGTTTGTATATAGTGGAAAATGTATGTGAGTTTATTCTAATGCAGGTGTTTGTAAAATATGTTTATTTAATATTGACAAGAGTTAATAATTGGCACCAATATGTGTGGCCTGTAAACATGTGCACCATGCAGCAAGTAAGCCACTTTTAAAATCCTAAGTGATTTGTCACATAAAAGAGGCACAATTAACGAACGGTAAAAATGACAACATTCCTGCTGAGCTACATCTCATTTCAATCAATTCTCTCATCGACTTGCATCACTTAACAGACAATTATATCTATTCTGCAAATTACACTTTTAATAGGGGGTCTCAGCTCGCAGCCCCCACACCCTTGTCCTTTTTTCTAATTATTTCATGAGGTAAGGTGTTCTATGAACTATCTAGTACAAGTCTGCATTGCTTTATAACTTGGGATGTTTGTTCCAATATACAAACCGTGGCATCCAAGTATAATTCATATAATTCCGCGTGGTGATGACCGTGGTGTGGTCACGCAGTGGTGGTGCATTCACTGTGAAAGAGGCCATGGTGTCTGGCATTGTGCTAAGTTGCAATAGCTAGTTCGAAGACCGAGCCATATTGCATTGGTCATCTCTATGCAGCTGGGTGGGCTGAGGTCCTTTCAGTGAGTTAGCAGCCCCCCCCCCCTCCCAAAAAAACAAATGCTGGAGATTATGATTGTCATGAGTGAAGGCCTACTCCTGGGAAGCTTGAAATATTGTCTTGCAACTGAAAATATCTCAGGATATTATATTGTCAACCGACCACCAAATCAACCACCCTCAAAATCCTGGTGGTGCCTTGTCAATTGTATGCTTCCCCATCCCTTTCCTCACGTCAAATGGCACCACAGCTGATTCTGCTCATGAGAAGGTCAAATGTCTCAATTGTGTTTGCTTCCAAATCTTGGATACTCAACTCCTCACTCACTGTCCCGACCCTACCAACTCACATGTAACTGCTCCTGGACACTGTCTTTCCCTGTGCATGTGTGGTTGTGAATTAATAATAACTGCAAATTTACTTAATGTCCAAGTCACTATGGCAAATACAGTATATATTTAACATAAATTACAACAACATCCTCAGATATGGGACAAATCACCACAGCTTGAACGGTGGACTTGAACCGTGGATCCAGGCAGCATGAGTCATGTGCTGAAAGGGGAAAACCATAGAGTCCAACCCTTATGGGCAACTATCGGGAAGCAACTATCAGAGACGCCTCTTCACGGTGGTTGTACCCCCCAATGCAAGTCGGGGGCAAAATCTTCCCCATTCTTCCCTGTTGCCCAGATTCGTCAGGGGACAGTATTATATTGTCAACCATGGTGTCTGGCCATCATCCTGTGATGGTCACGGTCAGAGTGCTGATCGGTCCCCATTGAGCAGTCCTTTCCCTGTTGTCTCTTCTCTCTATCTCTCTCTCTCTTTTTCTCTTTTTCTCTTTTTCTCTTTTTCTCTTTTTCTCTTTTTCTTTTTCTCTTTCTCTCTCTCTCTCTCTCTCTCTCTCTCTCTCTCTCTCTCTCTCTCTCTCTCTCTCTCTCTCTCTCTCTCTCTCTCTCTCTCTCTCTCTCTCTCTCTCTCTCTCTCTCTCTCTCTCTCTCTCTCTCTCTCTCTCTCTCTCTCTCTCTCTCTCTCTCTCTCTCTCTCTCTCTAACTCTGTCATGGCCCTGACTTTGTGAAAGGGGGGTAAACCATCCTGGATGTGGGGGATCTCTGGGTCATTCCTGGGAGATGGATCGGCTGTCTTCATGCTTCGTGATTGGCTGGCCTGTTCAAGAGAACTGTCTGGGGCTATACAACAACGACAACAACAACAACCCTAATGACACACAGATTTAGTGGTTGGTTGACAATAGTTATTAGGTCGAAAATAACAATGTAATTTGTATCTGGAAATACAAAGTGGCCCCATTGTTAAAGAGCAGGCACTCAGGCACTCAGGCAGTGACATATCCAAATATAATTATGATAGGGGTCAAAAGGTATCATGTAAACAAAATGGTAAAAATTCTGCTTGACCACGTCTCCTTCCTCGTATGCTTTATTAATTTCCTATTTGTGTCACATGGTCTTTGATGAGGCAAGCAAGAACATAAAGCAGAGAGAACTATCTAAATCACCAACAGCATAAATTGCTCATGCCTGACTTTTCCATACCGACCTCAATGCATATCAATATCTCTACTTCACCTGTGTTTCACTGTCACATCACCCCCACCCCCTCCATCTCCACCCTCTTTCAATAAATAAATAAATAAACACAGGCACACAACTTTGCTATAATGCCCACATGAACTCTTACAAGACAACAATAAGGCCCATCACAATTCAACACAATAGCTTTTAACAGCTATTCTGGCCTCAAACGTGTCACTTACACTCATAAGATGAGCTGAAAATCCGGCCTGTGACATTTCCAGGTTTATTGTAGTTTTGTTTTTATCGCTTGAGCCTGCAGGACAACCAAGTAAGACAAAGCACTGTAAAACTCCATAAATCAGAGGTTTTTGTCCAACGTCAGCTAAGCGAATTCTCAATTACTCATTATTTCATGAAGTAGAATAATGTCAACAACCAATAATTAATTTTTCTTTCAATTAAATCGATTCTGCATTTTTCCATGCTCAGAATGCCTACGCCCTTGCTCCTTTTCTCAACGAGACTGTTGGAACACTGGTCGATATTAAGATTCAAGGTTTCGGAAGCGAATGCATTGAGACATCCTAAAACAAGGCTAGAATGGCACTTGGTAGAATGCACATCTTCGCCAGGTGAACAGTTACCTTTTGTATCCCACTGATAGGCCAAATCTGGATCCAGACCTGAAACAAAATCGAATCGGCTTGTTCTTGTTGCCTAACCAACTCATTGACCAAGTTTCGTCCCAATCCGTCCACAACATTTTGGGATATCGTGCAATACAGTATTTTGTTTTGGCTCTATCTCTCAATGTTAAACGTAGGGGCAATACCCCAGGTGCTCACCTGGTAGAGTAAACAGTGTACTGCACTGACTAAAGGTATTTTAAACAATTTCAATGATTGCTAGAAGACAGGGCAGCATGTAGAATCATACTAACATAATCATAAGACTTTAAACAAACAAACAAAAAAATACCTATTTTTGGGGGCAACCCCCCCCCCCCCTACCCCAACCCCGTATACTTCCTCAGACACCAATTTTTATAATTCCTTGAACAAACATTGATACATCACGGGTGATGAAGGTTGTGGTGAAGTTTCATCGAAATTGCGTGTGTAGTTTCTGAGAAGAAAGCAAATACCTATTTTGGGGGGCAACCCCCCCCCCCCCCCATATAACCCGAAAGAAGCAGATTTTTTTTAAATGTCGTGAACAAACTTTGGTACAGCATGGGTGGTGAAAGTTGTGCTCAAGTTTCATCGAAATATTGTGTGTAGTTTTAGAGGAAAAAGCAAATTCATATTTGGGGTGGGGGGGAGGGGGGGGGAGGGTCAAACCTGGATCCACTTTGACCCCGGTAACCCCGATTTTTTTTCATCATTTGTGCAAAGTTTGGTCACAATCCCATCAGCGGTTTCTGAGAAGAAGTTGCAAGTGTTTACAGACGGACTGACGGACGCGCCATCGCATAAGCTCCCCTGAGCTTCCTTCCAGGTAAGATAAAAATTACAATATCTGGATACAAAACTGGATTCTCACCAAAATTGCGTCCTTGTCACACACCCAACCTGTCCACCACGTTTCATCCAAATCCGTCCACAACGTTTTGAGATATTGCGTTCTATATCGTTTTTGGCTCTATCTCTCAATGCAGCAGAATCCCCCCTTTTTTTTTTAAGGCCATTTTCCGTGCTAGAGCAGAGGTTAGCCTTGCGGGCCCCATGACAATCATCATGGTTTCCTTTTTGAGGCAATGTTTTTATGGCCGGATGCCCTTCCTGACGCCAACTCTTTAGTCGCCTCTTACGACACGGAGGGATACGGTGTACCTATTCTAAACCGGGGAACACACCGGTTCAATGCAGAAGAATAAATGTTGTTTTTTTTAAAATCTCGTATCCAGATCCAGACCTTCACCAAAATCTCATCAATTCCTTATTGTTACACACCGAACCTGTTCACAAGTTTTGCCTGAATCTGTCCATAACTTTTTGAGAAATCCTGCTCACAAACAGACAGATAGACATACAAACAAACAGACAATAAATCAAAAATATCCCTTACAGCCAAATCATTTGGTCACTGTCATGTCAAAATATCAGCTTCCTAGTTCAAAAAGATGCCTTAGATATTGCACAGACAAGAAAGAAAATAAATGAGTGCTTAATAAATCAATAATAATTGAGTAATCAATAAATTAATTGATTAATCAAAAAAGAAAAAACACCGTTTTGGCTAAAGCAAGTGCTCACTATTGTGCCCAAATTTCAGCTTCCTAGCCCAAAGGATGGCTGAGATATCACCCAGACAAACAAGAGAACATTGACCTTTGACCTAAATAGCCAAAAACATTGACAGCCTCACTTTTGTCCTTTAGGAATCATCTGGTAAAGTTTGATGAAGATAGCTGAAAGCGTTCACGAGTTATTGCACTCATAAACAAACAAACAAGACAGACCAACATATGACAAACATTTAATCAGAATTTTATACATTAATTTTCATCAGAACAAACAGGGGTGAAAACATAACGTACTGTCGTGGCTAAAAATATTGGCACCCTTGCACTTTTTTCAAATAATGCACCATTTCTTCCAGAAAATTGTTGAAATTAAAAAAATATTTTGGTATCCACATATGTATTTCTTTGGTTTTCAGTGGAACAAAACAAAAAAAGCTGAAAAAATTACTAAATCTTAGCTTATTCCACACACAAATCCTAAAATGGCCCGGACAATATTATTGGCACCTTTTATAATTTGTTATAAATAATTAGATTTCAAGCAGGTGATTCTCCTTTACTTTGGAATTGAACTCACCTGTGGTGAGTTGTAGGTGCTTGAAACATAAAAATCACTCATTCAACCAGTTTGAATAGAGAAAAGGAGTCATTCTACTGTTTTGTGTCACTGTGTGTACCGCAATGAGCATGGAGAAAAGAAAAAGAAAACCAGATAATTGTCTGAGGAGGTCAGACACAAGATTGTAGCCAAGCATAGACAATCTCAAGGCTACAAGTCCATCTTCAGAGACCTTGATGTTCCTGTGTCCACCGTACACAATGTTATCAGGAAGTTTAAGGCCCATGGCTCTGTAGCCAACCTCAATGGATGTGGCCGCAAGAGAAAACCTGATCGAAGATTGCAGGGAAGGGCTTTTCAAATGTTGGAGAAAGCACCTCAATCAACTGCCCAACATATTCAAGCTGACCTCCAGACACAAGGTACGACAGTTTCAACTCACACCATCCATAGCCCACTCAATGAAAGGGGGTTCTATGGTAGGAGACCCAGGAGGACCCCACTGCTGAGAGAGAGACATAAGAAAGCCTGACTGGAGTTTACCAATACACACATGAACAAGCCGAAATCCTTCTGCGAGAATGTTCTGTGGAGAGATGAAACCAAATTAGAGCTTTTTGGTAAAGCGCATCATCTCTATGTTTATAGAAAACAAAATGAAGCCTTCAAAGAAAAGAACTCCTTCCCTACAGTCAAACATGGAGGAGGTTCAGTGATGTGTTGGGGTTGGTGTGCTGTCTCTGGAACTGGGTGCCTTGAATGTGTGCATGGCATCATGAAATCAGGAGATTACCAAGGCATTTTGGAGCACAATGTTCAACCCAATGTCAGAAATCTGGGTCTCCGTCGTACGTCATGGGTCTTGCAGCAGGACAATGACCCCAAACAAACTTCAAAAAGCACCCAGGCCAGCAATGAGTCCAGATATATATCCCATTGAACATATGTGGGGAGATTTTAAAACAGCAATTGGGAGAAGGCACCCTTCAAATCTGGGAGAACTAGAGCAGTTTGCACAAGAAGAGTGGGCCAAACTGCTAGTGGAGAGGTGTAGGAAGCTCGTTCATGTCAAAAGGAAGGGCTTGACTGCAGTTATTTTGTCCAAAGTCTGTGCTACCAAATATTAAGACCAGGGTGTCAATAATTTTGTGAATGTCATTTCTTTTTATTTCTGATTTAAAAGGATATATTAAGTTCTGAATCAAAAAACAAAGGTTCTGTAATATTAACAGTGAAATAAAGAATTGTGGAAACCAAATACTTTCGTCAATTTCAACTTGTTTTTTGGAGAGAATTGTGAGTTATTTGAAAAAAGTGCAAGGGTGCCAATATTTTTGGCCACGACTATTAATAATAAGGAAATTATCAAGCTTTTTTGAACAGATTTCATATTCTAATAACTTAGATTTAGAAAGCTGTATTTCATGCTTTAATATCAAAGAATGACAACAAATCCCTCCTCTTGGGTTAAAATTGGTCTTTCCCACACTTCACCTTCCAGGCTGAAGATTCGATCTCCGAGCGTTTCTGCAAGGCCAATGAGAACGCCTTCATCCGTGACATTAAAGAAATGGTCATTGACAGGGCTGCTAGCAATGGACTTTATTTCCTTGATGAACTTGGTGGGATCCTGGTGTTTGCGGATGTAACTGCTGAGCACCTGCGAAAAAGGGTTATGCAAATGACCAATTCTCTTTATCTTGCAGACAAAAAGATTAATGATTATCACAAACTCTGATTTCAATAAAGCACAATATAGAGACTTTTTACCGCAATTGCATAGCGTGTAATGCCTTCAACTTCAAACTTCGAAATAACAGCTGGCAGGATGGCAGAGTCGTGAGACTCTCCATCTGTGACCACCACCATCACCTTGGCTGCCTCTGGCCGCCCTCCATGGTCCAAAGTGAAGCCATGCTCTCTGCAACGACATGTTACACTCTCAGCTTTTATTTTTCAATAGAGAGGATCCCGGTGTGTACCCCGGTTTAGAATATGTACACCGTATCCCTGCGCATCGTAAGAGGCGACCAAGGGTTGGCGTCAGGAAGGGCATCCGGCCATAAAAACATTGCCTCAAACAGGGAACCATGATTGTCATGGGGCCCGCAAGGCTAACCCCCGCTTGAGCGGGGAAAATGGCCTTAAAACGATCATTCAATTCATTCATTCATTCATTCATTTCATTCAGAGAGGGAAAGAGCAAGGGAGAGAAACAGAGAAAGAAAGAAAGAAAGAAAGAGCAAGATATGGAGAGAGGAAACAGATATGGGGAGATGGAAAAAAGGAAATATGGAGAGATGGAGAAAGAGGGGAGAGGAAGAGAGGAATAGACAGAAAATCTCACCGAGCTTTGTCCATTGCAGAAGCTGTCCGTGTTTCGAGTCCCATGAGCTGGGTAATTTGCTTTGCAGTCTCGAGAATATCGTCCTTATTAGTGTGTGTGTTTAAATCAAACTCAACTCGCCACTTCTCTGCATATTGGTGCACACCTACCTGGACAAAAGTTGCAATATTAATTTCTCCACTCAAGTATACATTTACTATGAAAATGAAAAAAAAATACAGCGGATTTTAAAATCTTAGTATTTTTTTAAAACAAGATCAGTGAAATCATTAGTATTGACAAACTTGTCAATAAATGCATCAAAATGTTTTCAAAATACTATTGACGACCCAGAATGTTTCAATAATGCTGCATCACACAGTACTAAATGCAAGAAAATCCAAGCATTGGAAAAGACTTTTCAACTTCACTATTTTTCTAACTAGGTGACTTCCTCATTGGCATTTTCATCCTATGTTAATACATGGGATATAATGGGGTGTGTCTGATGAATTACTGGCATCAATACACTCAATCCCCTGGATAGAACTGGCAGCAATCAATCCAAATACAAAACAAGAAAGAGCAATCAGAGATTGCAGACCCTCACCAGGATGTGTTTCAGTGGTTTTTAAGGATTTTGTGTTGAAACAGACATGACGGCCGGACCAGGTGACCGATATCATCATCATTTCTTTTCTTTTTTTCTCCACCAATTTATCCATAGATGATGCTGAAGAAATTTCATCTTGATCAGATGAATTTTTGTACTTGTTGAATTATGATGTCATAATGGAGGCAATTCAGTGACCTGATATGCAAATCGTCTTCAAAGTTAAGTTAATCAGATCAAAATTGACAATTTTAGAAACTTGACCTATGTTGACCTCAAAAATAGTTGGTGGTTGGTTTCAGTAAGCTGATATGCAAATCCGATTCAGATTTTAAGTCAATCGGATGAAAATGAAGGATTTTAGAAATTCGAAAAAAGTGGTTGACCTTTGGCCCATGTTGACCTTTTGGCACATGATGATCTCAAAAATAGTTGGTGGTTGAATTCAATTGGCTGATATGAAAATCGCATTCAAATTCCAAGTCAATCGGATAAAAATTGAGGATTTTAGAAATTTGAAATAGTTGTTGACCTTTGGTCTATGTTGACCTTTTTGCCGATGTTGATCTCAAAAATAGTTGGTGGTTGAATTCAGTTAGCTGATATGTAAATCCCATTCAAAGTTCAAGTGAATCGGATGAAAATTGAGGATTTTAGAAATTTGAAATTGTTGTTGACCTTTGGCCTATGTTGTTCTTTTGGCTGATGGTGATCTCAAAAATAGTTGGTGGTTGAATTCAGTTTGCTGAAATGTAAATCCCATTCAAAGTTCAAGTGAATCGGATGAAAATTGAGGATTTTAGAAATTTGAAAAAAAGTGGTTGACATTTGGCCTATGTTGACCTTTTAACCTTTTGACCTCAAAGATATATAGGATTTTGTCGAACCAGGAACTCTACCATTTGGTGAAGTTTCGTGAAGATCGGTTTAAAATTGTGACCTGAAGGCAAGTATAAGTGAGCATACAAACACACAAATGAAAAATCTATATAAATAAAACAGTTTGTGTGTGTATGTGTGTGTGTGTGTGTGTGTGTGTGTGTGTGTGTGTATGTGTGTGTGTGTGTGTGTGTGTGTGTGTGTGTGTGTGTGTGTGTGTGTGTGTGTGTGTGTGTATGTTACCGATAGACTCCTAAACGGAGAGGCTCACGTGTTTGATATTTGGCATAGATATGGCCATTGAGTCTGGGAAGAACATGGCCTACCTAAAAATATTTGATGAGATCCATATTTTTTATTCATATTTACCTCAGCGCATTTCAGCGAGGAACATTATATACGGAATCTCAGCCTGTGCCAGAGCAGCTCGCTGATTCGCGCAGAGCGATCACGTGATGTTCCATCCTCGCCACCAGACCATTGAACTGAAAATATATAGAATGACCATTGCCATTCACACCACATAGGTGGAGATGCAGCTACCGGGCGCCATCTTGGTTGGCACTCGATGCTGGGCGATGGTGATTTCCATCACACGTTTGCACGTAATTCAAAGTGAAAAGCGATTGCGTTTTTTTACCTTTTGTGTGATCGTGTTTTGTGTCGATTTTTGTCGATTTTGTGCGATATGAATGAAACGTCTTTGAAACAGCTGTGAAACGTCTTTCCACAACCCTTCCTTAACCGATTGGAACAGTTTATTGCCGCACAAAATGGCATTTTAACAGTTGTCTCACTTTTAAAATCTGGGACACGTTCAAAACAAACGAGATCCGCGAAGCGAGTTGGTCGAATCGTGCTAACCAAGATGGCGACACGGCGGCTACACTTTTCACGGAGTATGAGCATTCTATATATTTTCAATTCAGTGCACCAGACTCGCTCATGTACTTGATTTGTGGCATAGACATGGCCATTGGGCCTTCACGGTGTAATTTGTGCGAGGCTTTTGTCTGAGTGAGCTTGAGTCGAGAGGGCGAATGTACGGGTTGGGAATGTACGGTTGGGAATGTATATATTTTCAATTCAGTGCACCAGACTCGCTCATGTACTTGATTTGTGGCATAGACATGGCCATTGGGCCTTCACGGTGTAATTTGTGCGAGGCTTTTGTCTGAGTGAGCTTGAGTCGAGAGGGCGAATGTACGGGTTGGGAATGTACGGGTCTCCCTTCCACCGCCCGGCAACGCCGGTACTGGAGGGCGTCACAGGATCGCTGAGTCTCCAAAATCCGCTTCATGCTGTTGTTGCGAAGATGCAGGACGATGTCGCGATTGTTGTGCTGCTCTCCTCCCATGAGAACTGCAACGTCATTGTTGACTGGCCCTCCCCTTCCTCCCCTCCCCTTCCCCATCCCCCCACTCCCTCCCCTTCGCTCCCCTCCCCCCTCCATCCTCCTCTTCCCCTCCCCCTACCCTTCCCCCTCCACCCTACCCCTCCTCTTCCACCCTCCCCCTCCCCACTCCCTTTCCCAGCCCCCCTCCCCCTTCCCCTCCCCTTCCCCCACCTCCCCCTCCCCTTCTCCCTCCCCCCTACCCCTTCCCCTTCTCCCCTCCCCCTCCCCCTCCCCCATCCCCTCCCCCCTCTCCTCCCCTCCCGCCCATCCCCTCCCCTCCCCTTCCCCCTCCCCCCGTTCCCCTCCCCCGCCCGGCAATGCCGGGTACTTCTGCTAGTCACTCATACAGCGACATTTGGAAAAACAGAACAAAGTAGAATGGCACTCAGTAGAGCATCTTTTTTTTTACCTCAAAAATAGTTGGTGGTTGAATTCAGTTGGCTGATATGAAAATCGTATTGAAATTTTGAGTGAATCGGATGAAAATTGAGGATTTTAGAAATTTGAAATTGTTGTTGACCTTTGACCTATGTTGACCTTTTGACTTATGCTGATCGCAAAAATAGTTGGTGGTTGAATTCCATTTGCTGATATGTAAATCATTTTCAAATTTCAAGTCAATCGGATGAAAATTGAGGATTCTAGAAATTTGAAAAAAATGGGTTGACCTTTGGCCTATGCTGATCTCAAAAATATTCGCTGGTTGAATTCAGTTTATAGCCAATATGTAAATCGTTTTCAAATTTCAAGTGAATCGGATGAAAATTGAGGATTTTAGAAATTCGGAAAAAGTGGTTGACCTTTGGCCTATGTTGACCTTTTGGCCTATGCTGATCTCAAAAATAGTTGGAGGTTGAATTCAGTTCGCTGATATGTAAATCCTCTTCAAATTTCCAGTCAATTGGATGAAAATTTAGGATTTTAGAAATTCAAAAAAAAGGAGTTGACCTTTAGCCTATGTTGACATTTTGGCCTACGCTGATCTAAAAAAAATAGTTGGTGGTTGAATTCAGTAAGCCGATATGTAAATCCTATTCAAATTTCAAGTTAATCGGATGAAAATTGAGGATTTTAGAAATTCGAAAAAAGTGGTTGACCTTTGGCCTATGTTGACCTTTTGACCGAAGCTGATCTCAAAAATAGTTGGTGGTTGAATTCAGTTAGCTGATATGTAAATCTTCCCCATAACCCCTCCCCTCCAAATCTTCCCCATCACCCCTCCCCTCCAAATCTTCCCCATCACCCATCCCTTTCAAATCTTCCCCCTTTCCCCTCCCCTCCTAATCCTTCCCATCACCCATCCCTTTCAAATCTCCCCCCTTGCCCCCTCCCTCCTAAACTACCCCCTCCCCCCTCCCCTCCAAGACTCCCCCTCGCCCCTCCCCTCCTAGACTCCTCCCTCACCCCTCCCCTCCAAATCTCCCCCATATCCCATCCCTTTCAAATCCCTCCCCTTGTCCCTTCCCTCCTAAACTCCCCCCTCGCCCCTCCCCTTCAAATCTCCCCACCCTCATTTCATCTCAATTTCCCCCCTCACACTCCCCCTCCTCAAAGCGTCCTCCCCACTTCTTCCCCCTTCCAACTCTCACCTCCATCTCCCCCAACCTTCTGCCTCGCTCTTCCCCCTCCTCAAATAACACCTCATTGTGCCTCACCCAATCACCATCAAACCTTTTGTCCGCCCCATCCTTCACTTTCTCCGAGCTATTCTGAAATCTCTGACACACCTTCAACAGCTCTCCCCACCTCTTCCACCTCTTCCACATCTTACCCTACCCCTCCTCCCCCCTGTTCTGTATCCGATGCTCCCCCTTCCTCTTCATTAACGGGATGGACCTCAAACATCCGGGGCCTTCGTTCAAACTTAACTGATCTCTCCATACAGGTTGCTTCTGTCAAACCAGACGTGATCTGCTTAACAGAAACTTTCCTCCTTCATCATGTCTCTGATTCCTTAGTATCTCTCCCGGGTTACTCCCTCCTCCGGTATGATAGACCTGAGCCTCGTCCTGGAGGTGGGGTTGCTATCTTTATCAAAAACTCTCTTCCTCACTCGCCCTGCACTGCACTCTCTCCACCTCAACCCCAGGAATACCTCTGGCTACGGCTTCCCCTTCGCTCCCACCTCTTGTTCATATGTGTGTTGTACCGTCCACCAAACAGTGATGACTCCATCTACATCTCGCTGTCTGATAATGTGGACCAACTTCTATCTACTCATCCCAACTCTCCCAACTCTCTCTTCCTCATATGTGGTGATTTCAATTGTCACCATGCCAGTTGGCTGGGTGTGGGTACCTCTCTCACCAGCCATGGCTCCTCAGCAAAGGACTTCTGCGACTCACTGGGACTGACACAATCTGTCAATTTCCCGACCTGGATCTCAGTCAACAGAGCATCTTCTCTTCTGGACTTGGTTATGACTAACTTCCCTGAAAATGTCTGCTGCTCTTCTTCTGCTCCAATCGGATAATCTGATCATGTGCTTGTTAAAGTGGACATCTCTCTGACCATTCTCAGGGAGCCTGCTCAGCGTCGACGAGTCTGGCATTTCACTCAGGCCAACTGGCACGCTCTTCAAGCAGCCATCAATCATCTGGACTGGTCTCCCATCTCTACCGCCTCTGACATCAACTCATCCTGGGAATTCTTCCAAAGTAAATTGCTCTCTCTCATGCACAGATTTATCCCATCTCGTCTTCAGTTGTCATACCCTTCCTCCCGTCCATGGTACATGGAATCTTGTGGTGAGGCTGTTGCCCAGAAACAACTTGCCTTCGTCTCCTGGAAAGCAAATCCAACGGAAGGAAATCTCATTTCCTTTCACAAAGCCCGAAACAAGTGTGTGTCCACCCTCAGGAGAGGCAGGAAACAATATCTCTCCGTTCTCGTCTCGAACTCTCTTATCTGTCTCCCTCTTCCAAATCCTGGTGGCATCTGGTCAAATCTGTTTCTGGTGTTTGTTCCCCCTCCATCCCCTCCCTTACCTCAAACGGCTACACAGCTGACTCCACACGTGAAAAAGCTGAATGCCTCAACTCTGTGTTTGCCTCTAAATCTTGTGTCCCAAACCCATCCCTCTCTGTACCCACCATACCCAGTCGTACCCAGCTGCTCCTGGATTCCGTGTCCTTTCCTCCTGACAAGGTGGAAAAGTTTCTGTCAACCCTCGACTCTGATTCTGCAACTGGACCTGACGCTGACTGCATCAGCCCACGGGTCCTAAAATCCTGTTCCTCCGCTCTTTCTCTCCCTCTCTCTGTTCTCTTCACCCTCTCTTATGCTCAAGGTCAACTGCCATCTGCTTGGAAATCAGCCAACATCACCGCTTTGCACAAAAAAGGTGCAAAAACAGATCCTAGCAACTACAGACCAATCAGCCTTCTCCCAATTATCAGCAAAGTCATGGAATCCATCATTGCTTCGGATATGAAATCTTTCCTCTTCTCCAATGGCTTGATCTCTGATCATCAATTTGGTTTCAGACAAGGTCACTCTACTCTGGACATGCTGCTTCTGCTGTCTCAACAATGGATGGAGGTCCTCAATGCCAAACAGGAAATTAGAGCTGTCTCCCTCGACATATCACGTGCCTTGGATACGGTCTGGCACCCCGCTCTGCTCACCAAACTCTCCTCCTTTGGTATCCATGGAAATCTCCACGCATGGCTGGCGGACTTCCTCTCTAGTCGTAGTCAACGTGTGGCCCTGAATGGGTTTCTCTCATCTCCTCTTCCTGTTCAGGCTGGAGTTCCCCAAGGCAGTGTTCTGGGCCCTGTGCTTTTTCTGGTCTTCATCAATGATCTCTCTGACTCTCTTGAAAATCCTCTCTATCTCTTTGCTGATGACTCCACTCTCTGCTGCTCCATTCCTCATCCCTCAGATCGGCAGTCTGCAGCCTCCTCACTCTCTGCAGACCTGGACAAAATCACAGACTGGGCAAACAAGTGGAACATGTCTTTCAATCCTGACAAATCTCACACTCTTACGATGTCTCTCCGAAAAGACCGACTGGACAACCCTCCCATCTACTTTCTGAATAATCCTCTCCAAGAAGTTCTGTCACTCAAGCTTTTGGGTCTCACTATCTGCCATGATCTTTCCTGGGAAAACCACATTTCCAAGCTGGCCTCCAAAGCCAGTCGCCGACTGGACATCCTCCGTCGTGCGAAGTCCTTCCTTGGCACACCTGAGCTCCTCACCACATACAAGGCTTTCATCCGCAGCTCAATGGAGTACTGCTCTCCCCTCTGGGTTGGTGCTCCTGCCTCACACCTAGCTCGTCTTCACGCTGTTGAAACCAAAGCGTTCAGAATCATTGGAATCTCCCGCAATGACGCTATCTCCGAGGGCCTTTCACTTAATCACCGCAGGCAGGTTGGTGGTCTTTCCGTCTTCTACCGACTCCTCTCCGGCCTTGCTCCCCCAGCTCTCTCTGTGCTCTGTCCCCCAAATATTCCTACAGGTCGCACAAGATCTGCCAGCAACCCTCTGATGGTTAAACTGCCGAAATCTCGGCTCTCTGCTCACCTTCACTCTTTCATTCCTCTTTTCTCCCGCCTCTAGAACAAACTCCCACACTCCCTTCAATCCCACTCCTCCCTCCAGGTCTTTAAAACGGCTGTTCACCACCATCTCTTATCTTCCCCAATCCAAAACCTTGATCTTTTCTACCCCCACTAATTTCACCCCAAATCCACTTTTTTGAGGTGACTTTTGACTTCTTTCCTGGAAGTTGGTGTCCTTGCGTTTTATACCTATCCTGCCTCCCCCCAGGCCCTCTCCCTCCAAAAACATCTCCCGATGTCCCTGCGCTCAAATGTTGTGTTTGTGTGCTTCCTCCCCTCCTCTCCCCATCCTGTCGACCGCTCCCCTTTTTATATACTTTGTTTGCTTGTTTGTTTGATTTGTTTGTTTGATAAATGTTAGCTCTTTCACGAGCCTCGACTCTGTATACAAAAAAAAAAAAAAAAAATCTAATTCAAATTTCAAGTTAATCGGATGAAAATTGAGGATTTTAGAAATTTGAAATGGTTGTTGACCTTTGGCCTATGTTGACCTTTTGGCATATGCTGATCTCAAAAATAGTTGGTGGTTCAATTCACTTATCCGATATGTATATCCTATTCAAATTTCAAGTCAATCGGATGAAAATTGAGGATTTTACAAATTTGAAAAAAGTGGTTGACCTTTGGCATATGTTGACCTTTTGACCTTTTGACCCCAAAAATATATAGGATTTTGTCAGACCATGAACTCTACCATTTGGTGAAGTTTCGTGAAGGTCAGTTTAAAATTGTAACCTGTAGGCAAGTATAAGTGAGCGGACAGACAAACAAACACACACACACACACACACTCAGACACACACACACACACACACACACACACACACCGGAGTGATCAACATACTTGCAAAATTAAAAAAAAAATTCTGCCAAGTAACAAACAAACGGACTCAAATGCAATGCCCTCTCCTCTGGCGAGGATGACTAGAACAGCACTCGTTAGAGCGCACACCTCCGCCAGGTACATAGGTGCATCCACTGATGGTCCCAATCGGCATCCGGACCTGAACCAAAATCTAATCTGCTTGTTCGTGCCACCTACCGAACTCAACACACACACACATACAGCAGGCCCTCAAAAATGAGGTCAAGAGATATTTGAAGCTGAAGAGCATCGAAATTGTACCAGTGATAATTGGAGCAATGGGAATGATAAAGAAAAACCTCACTGAGATTAAAAAAAAAAAAAAACATCCCTGGGAATATTACTACAAATGAACTTCAACTGGAGGCAATCTGGGGTTCGGTGACAATCTTGAAAAGAGCCCTTGCAACAAAACTTTGAAAAAGCTGAACAGCTTGGTTCATGAACCATGATCCCTTACCGAAGAAGAGGTGAATACTTTGGGTCCTAGAAGGAGTCTGTTCCACCTCCTGAAACCCGCAAATGGAGATAACAGCCAACGACACACACACACACACACACACACACACACACACACACACACACACACACACACACACACACACACACACACACAATTTTCCAGTCTTCTATGAAATTTCACCATAATAATCTTAACAAATGGGTGCATTTCTTCATTAAATTGGTTGGTGTGATCCCAACTGGGCCGTTTTTTAGAGACAAAAACACAATTTTATTGAAGAAAACTCGTATAATTTGGCAGTTTCTTTAAATAATTTTCATCAAAACAAACGGCTTAATCTGCCGGGAAGAGGCGTCTTTGATAATGGTTGCCTGGCATTCGTTTCTACTCGACCCAAGCTTTCCAAAACTGCGGTCATGAAATTGACCAAAATTTGTAGTCGCTGGTCGTTACATTGGCCAGATTTCATGGCTGGTGATGACGTTCAACAGGTGGTCACTTTTTCAGGTGGTTAGCAAAGGAAAATCCATACATTCACAAGTATACACAGTAGGTGGCTGGAAATGAAAGGATGTCATTCATTCTGAGGGTATATCAAGATAGGATCCATTATAATAGCAAATAGCAAGTGCAACATTGAGACAAAAAGTGTTTGCTACTTTGGAGAGTTAAAACGTGACAGCATTTGAATATTTCAGTGTTAAAATATTTCATATCAGTAGATTATAAAATTCTAGCAGGAGGACCCGACGTTGTCCGTTGATGTTCTAATCCTATTGGTATTGTGAAGAAATCAAGTTTTGTTTTGTTTTTATGGGTGCCTAAAACACTTCCTGACACACACTAAGGAAATTTTATATTTAATATTACATACACACTGTGGTGTTCCCTGGTGTTGGCTTAGCGGTTGGGGTGCCGGCTTGGGGTCCTAGGATCCTGGGTTCGAATCCCGGTCGATCGCTAAATTAACACCAGGGGGGTTGACTCAGCCTGTCATCCTTCCGAGGTCGGCAAATTGAGTACCAGCTTGCTGGGATGAATGATCCCGGTGTGTACCCCGGCTTAGAATGGGTACACCGTATCCCTGCGCATCGTAAGAGGCGACTAAGGGTTGGCGTCAGGAAGCACATCCGGCCATAAAAACATTGCCTCAACCAGGGAACCATGATTGTCATGGGGCCCGCAAGGCTAACCCCCGCTCTGGCGGGGAAAATGGCCATAAAACGATCATTCATTTTTCATTCACACACACTAATCTGAGATAATGTAATGTTACCTTTCATATTGCTACAAAGGCTCAGGCACCATAGAACGATATTTTAAAATCCCCCCCTTTTTTCAGAAATTTCCATTTTCTTTTTGCCTAAAGCATTCCTTGGCTCTCACTGAGGAACCTCTGAAAGTTTGACAAAGATCCGTTCAGCCATCTCTGAGAAAAATAGCGACAGACATACACACAGACAGACAGACAGACAGACAGACAGACAAACAGCTCTTTCTATAAATAAATATCATTACACAATTATTATAAGCCAATATTGTTTTGCCACATAATCAGGTCGACAAAGAGTTAGGAGGTCACATGAAAGAGCACGTAACTGCCAATAGATCTTTATCGTATTTGTACTGTACTTTATCGATCACAATACAATAAAGACAACGATGAATGATTTGCTGATGTTACCTGCACTTAAATTAAAGACACCAATTCACACTCCCATCGGTGAATGATGCCCAAGTTATGCCCAAGTGTGTGGCAGCACTCACAATCCAAACACAAACTGTCATTGGTGCCTGCATCTTGATGGAAGTAAATGAATGTTTAATGTTCCACCTATATGCTCAGTGCTTGTGATCGTAAGACTGCACCAAAGGCACCTTGCATCAACACAGAGCATCTCCACAGCAGCGTTCTGCTTGGTGCACTGAGCAAAGACACCTGTCCTCAGAGATATATAGATCATGTTCTGCCTATAAGCTGCAATATCGATGCAGCAATACCTCAAGTGTGCGCTGCCACATACAGATGATTTATGCTCGATCAGCAAAGCACATGAGGAAGTGTATGGGAGATTTCGAGCAAAGTTGGTGATTTCAAAGCTTGAGGGCAAAAACGATGAGCAAATCAACCAGTTGGATGGGAGTACTGAGACGATGAATGTTCTTGACTTTCCCAAGTCTTTCCATAGTGTCCTGGTTAATATGTGTTACCATCCAGTGAGTGCTCCGATATACAGGAAATGCTTATTGCAAGATAAATAAAATAATGAAGGGATTTCTATTAGGCTGGCTTTTTATTCAGTACTGTATGCAAAAGCCAACCAACCTGGGTGTGCATCGGACCAATGTCAAAGGCCTTGAGAACATCAATGAGAAACTCCCTCACTTTCGACCAATCATAGATGCTGTTGGAACCATCCAGGAGAAAAATAATGTCCATCGGCTTGCTGCAATCTGGACACACAAGTTCAACCAAACTGTATTATGTGACCATGTGTATTGCAAACTCCAAAATGCATATGCCTGAAAAACATCTATTACTAAAAGGAGCAGCGTCCACAAGTGCATGTACATGTGTGTGTCACACTTTATTATAAAGGATTCCTGCTGTCGTAGAATAATAAAAATGGTACCGTTGGAAAGCTCGTCTTCAACTTACTTGGAACAAATATTTCAAAGTTGTAAAACGTCGTGTCCATTAAATCATAAGAATGCGTTTTAGCAGGACTTGGAGCTTAATGTCGCAGTTCCTACATCACCATTTTTGTTATTGTACAAAAGCAGGAACCCTTTAGAATAAAGTGATAGACACGGAAGGAGCACACAAAATTATACATATTAATACTTCTCAAAGCAATAGAAAAAAATATAAAAGTACATGCATGGAGCACACAAACAACTACAGTCAACAACCACAGCTATGGCGACCACAATAACACCAAGACTCTTTGTGGTGGTTGTATTCCCCAACACAATTTGGGTGCAAAATCCTCCCCACTCTTCCGGATTTGTCAGGGCAGTGCGGTCTCGGTCAGAGCACCGATCGGTCCCCTCCCTTTTGTCTATTTCTCTCTTCATCTTCTCTCTCTCCCTGGCTTCACTCTCCCCATTCTCTCTCTCTCCCCCTCGCCCCTTGTCCTCTCTCATCCCTGGCTTCACAAAGGCAAGAGTATGCCATACTAGATATGAGGAATCCCTGGGTTGCTCCCGGGACATCGATCGGCTATCTCCGTGCCGCGGGCCTGTTCGAGCATAACTGTCTGGGGCTAAGCAAAGCAACAACAACTACAACAATATCTTCTTTTTTGTGCATTTCACTTCATTTTATTTTCCTCCTTGTGGAGGCCTTATTTTCTTAGCCAGACATGCAATATTGGACTTGTGAAGTACAACTTGATTATACCAGTCAGCGAAGCCACAGATCTTGTATTCCAGTTGTTTAAAAATTGCATCCTTGAAAGAAGTTCATGATTCCCAACTAAAGGCCATTTTACACTGGTTGCATGCATATATGCCATTGCATACACGAATTGTCTTCATACTGTATAAATACGTCGGGTGCGTGGAAATCAAAACGATTGGCTTGAGAGTGGACTGAAGGTGAAGGGGAGCGACGACTACATTCTGTTCAAGTTTCAAATGGCTTTGATTTCCGGCCGTTAAAAAGTTGTAGAACCTTCCCATGCTCAGCTCTTCAGTCTGCACTCTCATTGTACAATGTCTTAGCAGTTTTTGACAAGTTGTAGATGTGATTCTTTATTATTTTTTATATACAGGTGTTGAGGTTCAGGGAAGAGCAGAGTGATGGGGAGCAATTTCTTGCATATTGCATCCCTGAGTTCTTTCAGACTTTGTGACCGTTATTGCGGAGGCCATAATTTACATTGTAACACTTAGCAGTCAGCAATTTGGTTTGTAATTTGGGAGTGGAATTAGAAGAAAATTATAGGTAAGTGATAAGAATTACAAGAATTGTACAATGTTCTATGCTACACCCATCTGAAGCATTGTCTAATCCTGATTTCCAACCACCCCAACTTTTTTCGAGTAATTCATAAGCATTTTCACTTCCGTGACATGGAATGGAGACTGGCATGACATCATCATGCAATACATCAATGTGACATCACTGCATGATGTACTTGTGCATCACCATTATGTTACATTAAATATGAGGAACAAATGGTCAAAATTACAAGTGCTCATACTCTCAAATTCTGCTCTGCTGCTCTTGCTTCTCCAGTTTCTTGTAATCCCCATTTGCCGGTTTCAGAAGATGGACCGGAGTCCTCCCAGGACTCAAAGCATCCACCTCCATTTCGGTAAAAGATCACGTTTCAAGGACCAACCTGGGAAGTTTTGTTTTGGTTATTTGTTTTCTTCTGAGGGTTCTTTTCAGGACCATCACTGAACCCCAAACAGCCTGCAATTGTAGTTTGTTTGTCGTGATATTTCCCAGTGTGGTTTTTAAGATCCCAGTGAGGATCTTCTTTGGCTGGCAGGTTGGCCTCGAGGTGCGCACATTCACCTCTAAGCTGTCTAGCCTGGGTTTTAATGTCGGCCCAACTATAAACTGGCATCCTGGTGTTCTACATGCATTAATACATTAATGTGTGAGCCGTCCACTGGATGGGCGTTAAAGCAGAGGATTCGTCCACCAGCAATGGCCGCTGGTGGATGTTAGATATCACATTTGCGATGTCTTTTGTGAAGAGTAGATGAGTTGTCACTGCCACCTTAAACACATTTCAAATGTTCTACACCTTCAGTCGAACATCAGACCCGGTCGTGAAATAATTTGGCTAAAATGTTTATAATTAGGGCGGTTAAGTAAGTAAGAGTACGTAGTAGAGGTCAATAACATTTGTCTAGAATGAAGATACAAGGGATGGTATTTCTGTGACAAGTATAGTTATCAGTTTGGAATGTAATTAAATATCTCACAGTATATTTTGCAAAGATTAGATCCTGGCCAACATTCAGAACCTGCCTGCCCTTAGCATAGGACATTTCCCACCTCATTTACCACTAATTTCCATCCAATTAGCCACCCGATGCTTGATTCATGGAAAAAAAAAGGTTGAGGTCAAACAAAGAGAGAAATCTTTGACCTCCTCTACCTCCCCCCCCCCCCCCCTACCCTCTCCCTGCCTTTTTAATATTTTTCCCAAAAAAATCTGAGATTCGAAAGATTTAGATATATCTCTAGTGGCCATTGGGAGATTTTTTTTTTTTATCATACTCCCCTCACCTGCCCATACGCGGGGCTCACAGTTTTGATCACTGGATTTGAAAGCCTTCAAATTGGTTTATCTTTTTCTAGGTTGAAAAAAAACCATCCAAAAACACCCGAAATCGAGAGATATCGCAGAGCTGCTCATTTTAACATGTATAAGTATATACACTACTCAACGCTAATCCATTCAACGAGAGGGTGCCCCACAGGGGCTCGATACACTTTAAGTAGTTATATCATGTTTTGGGTGTACATCTCACCGTTTGATTAATCTCATGAGCATCCACAAAGTGTGAGCCTAAACATATCAGATCACCTTTAACATTTTTTACTACATTGTTGAAGATCGTGGACGAGCTAGGACACAGAAAAGATGAGGACACAACATAACAAAGGGAACAGCATGAGAAAGGGGAAACGCTAATAGCAGGATGGAGGGAGAATGTAGATGGAGATTGACAAACAAGGGATGCAGGTAACGATGGGGAGTAAGGGAGAATGCATAGGGTGGACAAGATGGATACATAAGCAAAAAAATTTGGAGAAGTTTGGGGTGGTTTAACAGGTGTAAAAAAAAAAAATCATGATTTTTGGATGGGGGATGACTTGAGATGGTGGTGAACAGCTGTCCTGAAGACCTGGAGGGAAGAATGAGATTGAAGAGAGTGTGGGAGGCAGTTCCACAGCTGGGAGAAAAGAGAGGAATAAACGAGTGAAGATGAGCAGCGATTCTCGATTTAGGCAGTTTCACTAGGAGGAGGTTGCTGGTGGATCACGTACCTCCTGCAGATACCTGAGGGGGGGGCAAAGCACCAAATGGGCAGAGGGTGCAAGACCAGAAATGGTGAAGGTTTTGGTGAAGATTTCGGCGGAACAAGGCAGAGACCACCAACCTATCAGTGATGGCGAAGTGATAGGCCAAATGGCGGAGTCTCCAAAATGAACAAATAAACCCAAGAGTCATGTTTTTTTCTGCTCTAAAGCTGATCATTATGTTTGTCCCCAAAAGGACTCAAACAGCCTTAATATCACGTGTAAATACACATTGATGCAGATCCATGTCAACAGGAATTGAAGGCAAAAAAGTGGAAGATAATTAAATAATTCATACACTTGCAAGACATTTCCAGATAATTAAAAGGATAAAAAAAACAATATTGCAAGGATTTTGAAATCGAACATTTATATGAAAACACCCCAAATCATCTCTAGATGGAAGGGTAATGTGAGTGGGAAAAACCTTTTTTAACATATTGACCATTTTTTTAAAGAGTCTGATAGTGTGATCTGTCACATGTTATCATCAAAACCCCCCTACTACTCTATATATGCCAATGGTTTCTCACCCACCTTGCCATGTCGGTGTGATGCTAAATTTATTTTCTGTGAAAGTGTTCTTCACTTGACACGCCCCCACAGGAAAAAAGGAACTTCCGCAACGCTGTACCCACAAAGGTGCGCAGGCCTGCATGGACAGTGCAACCTGTCTGTATGAACAATGCTCGAACATGATTAATGCCATGAAATGCATCTCTGATTTGCTGCTGTAATCATTTACACACAAATCATTTAGTAAAACATGTTTAACAACTATGCCTTTGATTTTGATTTTCTCTCAACACAGCAGATATGGGATCAACAATGTACAATGTTCTTCAACAATTTTCTTCTGGTTTCTTCTGATGACTCCAATGCATTATTTGGTTTTCCATTACATTACGATTGTACCATATCCTAATGCTTGGTGGATTCTGCTCCCCTGCTGATGGGCCTCTGGTAGCATGTAACTGTTGCTGCGTTTTTGCCCGAGGAAGAACTGCTGAAATCTATCTATCTGGGTTCTTCCCAACATCTCTGTTCCTTTCACATTTCTTTCTACTTTTTCATATTTCTCTCTACTCATTCTAATTATTGCTTCTTCTTTATTTCTCTCTTTCTTTATCTGTCTTGGGAGAAGTGAATTCTTGCAGAAATTTTTCTCGAAGGTTCACTTGGCTGCGCCCGGATGGGTTTGAGGGTTGAGGAGTAGCGGCTGAAAGCCGAATCCAATCCAGGTTCCTCCTGATGACACAATCTTTGCTTTTTACTTCTTCTGGTTTCTTCTGATGACTCCAATGCACTATTTGGTTTTCCATTACATTATGACAAAACTTGGTGGATGAGTTGGTTAAGTGACAAGAACAAGCTGATTCGATTTTGGTTCAGGTCCAGATCCAGATCCGGCCTACCAGTGGGATACAAAACATAAACTGTTCAGCCTGGCAGAGATATACGCTCTAACGAGTACCGTTCTAGTTATTTGTGCAGTAGATTCTGTTCTGTGAAATACAATTACTGATATTCTCTACATCATAAATGTCCATCGGATCCCAAAATCCTTTCCAGAATGAGAATGATTCACTATTGCATACAAGCCTAAACAAACAATGTGGCCAAAATAATAACTAAAACAACTTATTATCATTCACCTGGATAAATTATCTGGTAAAATTATATTCCAGAGTAGATTTAGAGATTATAACCCCCCAATATTACGTAATATATTGCCATAAACAATCCACCATGGTGTTGGGGATTATTTGTTCGTTTTTGAAGAACTTACCACAAACGTTCTCTCGTCTCCCGACAGGCTTAAACCCATGCTCATGTTTCTCTGCAGCTCTGTCGAGAAATGTGCTGCGGATTGAGCAGGCTATTAGTGTGATCATGGCATCAAGGTTTATACACCTATTCATTCACATCATTATGTACAAAACATGATCACATATTATTTAGCCCTCCAGTTTTCATGCCACTGGATCGAATTCCAAAGTGAAGGCTTTACACCTTACCTTATGGATTACATGCACATTACGGAGCACTCCATTATGCATACTGCTTAATCAACCTGTTATAACCCCGCACGTGCAACACAAAGCACGGTTAAGCAATTGGTTCACTGTCTGTCTATCAGTCGATTGATACGATCGAGGAACTACTTAATTTCAATTAAATTGTAAACATTGTAGAACATATATCGAAACACAAATCTGAACATGAACCTGCAGTTTAGCAGTACTTTGGCTCTGAATTTGGCAAATTGTACAGAATCTCATCCTAAGCACGCGTGTGCATTTGCGGTATCGCAATTGCTTCAGTCTGTGTCAGTCTGGCAGTCAAACAGAATTAGAAAATCATTCCAAACAGGAAACTTACTGTTTTTATGAACATCATAAAGAACAACAAGTACAAAAAGTTTTAATTAAAACAAAAGCCGCGTCGATGTTACACAATGCCTAGATGCAGCTGTGTCTATAACGTCGATGTTATAGGCACAGGACATTCCTATTGATTCGATTACTTGATGTTATTTTTGTGCAAAGTGAAAATATATCTCGGCAATTTCCCGTGTGTGGCGACGAATTTTTAATATATCTCGGCATTTTCCCGTCTCTTATTAGCGCTGAGGAAGCGCCTCTAGCGAATGACTTCCAGCCAGTGTAACGCGAATTCCTGTCACAGGAATTCTGAGATCATATAAGTGTGACGTGGCAGTTCCTGATTGGTTCGTGTTGGGGAACCCCTTCTCGCTGCCGACGTGACGTAAATTCGCGCACGCGCACTGGTGAAGCGCGAGATTCGGCCCAAGGTTCTTATTATTATTATTATTATTTTTGTATACAAGATCGAGGCTCGAACCATGATCGAGGCTCGAAATTCCATGCCCGAACCTCAGCGCAATCCAAGAGGATTCACTTGTTTCAGGCGGTGTATGACTGACCATGCCGCGATTTAAAAAAATATATATCTCGGCAATTTCCCGTGTGTGGCGACACGTGAACGAAGCAATGCTCCTCTCTCCACATTATTGTGACGATGTATAAATTAAATATTTCATCGTGACGATTGTCATCAAATGGACGAATTTTTAATATATCTCGGCATTTTCCCGTCTGTTATTTCAGGTGGTGTATGACTGACCATGCCGTGATTGTAAAAAAATATATCTCAATGGACTTGAAGTTACAGGCCTTTGAGAATTCATTTCGTTCTATAAAGGGCAACTTTCATCGGATTTTCTTCCCGTTTTTTTTCAACCGAGTCTAAAACTATGTTAGCGACTGTGAAAAATGAAATGATATATCGAATTTGATTTCAAATAAAACTGTGTGAGAGAGGAAGACACCACGGGCCTACAAAACAGGCCTCAAAGCTATGCTGTTAATGTTATGCTGTTATGCTGCTGTTAGCTATGCTGCAAAGCTATGCTGTTAAACCTCAAAGCTATGTTAATAAAATGGTGGATATTTGTTTATATGAAGCCTCTCCCAAAATGGGTGGAGCTATGGTTCCCAGAATGCGTGGAGCTTTGAGGTTTTGTCTTCTCTGCAAGAACAAGAAGAACAAGAACAAGAAGAACAAGAAGAACAACAACAACAGCAGAGGGCACTCTATTAGCAGCGTCTGCGACGCGGCTAAAAATAACTAATTTAACGTGTTAAATAAGGTGGGGTAAAAGACAGCAGTAAACTTCCGAATAAATGTTTTTGTTTTTTTTCTCCAGCCCTTACAACATTTATTTTATTTTAATTTAATTATATATTTGAACACTGTAGAACACAAAGCGCCATCTTATCACTTCCATAAACCTCCAGTTTAGCAGTATTTGGGCAAAACAAATATATAAATTTTTAAAATTCGACCAATCAAATTTGCTGCTGCCCTCTGAGGAGCCTGGTGTTGGCGTAGCGGTCAGGGTGCCGGCTTGGGATCCTAGGATCCTGGGTTCGAATCCCGGTCGATCGCTGAATTAACGCCAGGGGGGTTGATTCAGCCTGTCATCCTTCCGAGGTCGGCAAATTGAGTACCAGCTTGCTGGGATGAATGATCACAGTGTGTACCCAGATTTAGAATAGGTACACCGTATCCCTGCGCATCGTAAGAGCGTGACCAAGGGTTGGCGTCAGGAAGGGCATCCGGCCATAAAAACATTGCCTCAAACAGGGAAGCATGATTGTCATGGGGCCCGCAAGGCTAACCCCCACTCTAGCGGGGAACATGGCCTTAAAAAAAAAAAACGACCATTCATTCATTCATTCATTCTCTGAGGGCGGAGTTGGCAGAAGGCTCAGCTCTAGACTGTTCCGTTTGATCCATCGTCTTCATATGGTTGCCATCGCGCCTGTTATTCAAAGTTCATGAACAAGGCTAATAAAGATCGTGCTCGGAAATGCAAAGCAAGAGTTTAAAAGACTCGTCCCATGTCCTTTTTCTTAAGACTACATGGCCTAACATGCTCCATGAACTCTCTTGTTAAATTACTGAAAATGTAATTTAACGGATTCCCCACGGGCTCTACTGCGTCTCCTAGCGGAAAAGTGTAAATGTTTAAAAATGTATTTATTAAATATTTCACCAATTGTGTTTTCCTCATGGTATTAAAGAAATTCAATCTGTTGTCATTTTGTGACCTTAAAGAACATTCATCTTAATCTGATCATTGTAGTTAAGACTGATTCGCTGTTTTAATATATTAATAAGTTCTGTACTGTTATTGGTTACTCTCATTATTCAAACGAATACTTTACCATATAAGGGCTTTTCAGGAATGTTGCTGTCCACGAAAAGTGTTCGTACAATATGGAATGGGAAAACATCTTGTTCATCAAAGAACTTGGTGTGCAATTTGTTATTATTGATATCACTTTGTATTTCTTCTAAAGGAGACTTAAGTGCGAATTTGGTGTTCCTATTTTCATTCTAGCTCTTTCGCATAGTCGTCGCCATTAAGCTGATAATATAAACCCACCATTAATTGTCAGTAAATCATCAACGAATTTAAAGATGTTTCTGCACCTTCTCACAGTTGTTAGTTTATTCCTGCTCAGGTTTCTGGGCCCAATCAGACTTGTACATGTGCAGGAACAAATTTTGTAAAGAAAGGAGTTGTGTCCTAACCTTTGGGCATCCCGATTGTCTGCTGAGAGAGTATCCTGTCACCAGATGTAAAGTAGTCATTGTTCAAGAAATCTCATACTTTCTTCAAGTTCATTTTTTGAAAAAGTAAATAGACTTTCCTTTACGGAGCAGTGTGCTCGTTTGATTGTAATGTACACTTTACTACACCCGGGAAACGTTTTATCTACTGCTCTGTCCTATGCAGACACAGGTTTGTCGTGTGGAATGTTTGCATATAATGTGGAGGAACACACACACACACACACACACACACACACACACCTTGAATGCCAACACACTATTTGATGCCTCTCAAAAGGCTGTGAATAGGAAATGAATGGGAAATTCCTTTGATAATTGCAAATGGCCATGGCTTCTTTAGCAGTAACAAAAAGTGAAGAGGCAACTCTGTTATATCATGGCTTTATCTGCCTCAATCCCAGCCAATGTCTCCAACATCCAGCTCCCTTAATCAGAAATTCACCATGGGCATTTTCCTTGGCTTGAAAGAGGGGGACAGTCAATATATGAAGATTTGTTCCTTACAATCCAGAAGGATTCTCTTGCAATCATTCTTGCCATCCTTCTTCACAGGGCACCTGTAAATCTGCCCACTGCGTTCACCCACATTTCCTGCCCAGGGATCTGTAATGAGCAACCTGTGGACAGGTACATGCACATGCGTCATTTCAACAGAGCTTTTACCTAGTAAGAATTAGAGCAACTGCAGAGCAGTCTGTCTAACCACTATTTGGCTTCACAATTTACCTCAAAATACACAATATTGGTTCGTGAAGTCAGGTGTTGGTTCGGCTAAAGTAAGGTTCAGTATAACACAAAATTAATTGCTTTTGTGATTCACAGGCTCAAGAAATAGGGAGTAATAGTGATAAATGGTAATGGAGGTGGGTGATGCGACAAGTAGATAGATGGTTTAAGGAGGCTTGTCCTATGTTGGATGCCCGGAGGATAAGTGCAAATCACCTTGCAGTTTTGGCACGCGCCAATAGCTTATTAAAAAGGTGCGGAGAAAGGGAACAAAAAAAATGCTAACATAGTTTTGTGTTTTCATTCCCAGAAAATGGGTCTAACTTTCTTTTCAAAACCAAAACAATACATAGGAGAAAACCACAATAACAATATTGTAAATGTGTCGTGCTAGGAGTTCTTAAATGTGAGGATTTCTCACTCATTTCTCAAGATTGAGGAAGAAAACAAACCCAGTTTTGACATGCATGGAACATTGACACTGGGAAGTTTCGTACCATGCTCGCAAAGTCATTCTGAAATGCCGATAGACTCCGTCTACTCACCAGAAATGAGAAACAAAAATCAGACTTGAGACAAACCTGCCGCATCAGCATGTTTTAGGGTCACACCACATTGTGGGTGATACATGGTTGCTGTTGTAGCGTCACACTATTTAGGTCACAAACGCTATTTGTACATTTTCTCATCGAGCTGTTTCAATAAGCATTTGTTGGCACGTCACAGAAAAAAACATTATTCTTGACTGGCACATGCTAACAGGTTTCCTATTTAACTTCGTGCTTCGGAGTGCAAAACACTTGCAGTAAACCTTGTTTACCCTGCATTGCCCATTAGTATCCGGTGCACAGAGGCAGCAGCTACAGGTAGAACCTGGTTCCCAAAAAGGTGCGTAAGGATGTAATCAAATAAAGTATGGAGGTGACATTCTTTGATAATTTGAATGACATGAATTGACGAATGTGGTAAGTTTGAATTTTGGGTTTTCTTCTGCAGTTCTCGAGCAAATGCATCATATTTCGTCTTGCTTCATTTGGTACTTGAATGCCATGAGGGAATACTTAACGGGTGCGCGTTTACAAGTCCCATAACTTTGGAACTAAAACATAGTATACATGGGCAGTTTGTTCACCAACAATCTCCCATGATCTGGAAAACCTAGCAAGTGCTCTCCACTGGAATTCGACTGACTAGGTTTTTCCAGATGATGAGAGAATGACTGATAACAATTTACGTCATGCCAATGTACTGCATAACTTACAATAATGCAGCATACTGTTGCGAGCAGGGGTGCAGCATGGTCCTGGTGGTCTAATAACTAATGGACCATCTCGAGGATGCAGCATGGCCCAGTGATCCTAATGACAAATGAATAATGCCGTGGAAAATCAAGGCCTTCAAGATCATTGGAATCTACGACAATGAAGCTGAGTCTATGGGCTGATCACCTTCACATTGCAGGCAAGACAGTGGTCTCTCTGTCTTCTACCGCCTCCTCTCTGGTCTTGCACCCTCTGGTCTTTTCGTGCTTTGTCAACCCTAGTTTTTTCAGGAAGCATGTGGTCCACCAGCAACTACCTTTTGGTAAAACTCCTAAAATCCAGAATCTTCAAGATACACTACATGACCAAAAGTATGTGGACACCAAAACATCACACCCATATGTGCTCATCGAACATCTCATTCCAAAATCATGGGCATTAATATGGAGGTGCCCCCCCCCCCCCTCCCTTCCTTTGCTGTTAAAGCCTCCACTCTTCTGGGAAGGCATTGGAACATCGCTGCGGGGATTTGGCAGGTAGCGTTCTCCTGGCATCCGCCAAACCCCGACTCATCCATCAGATTGCCAGATGGTGAAGCCTGATTAATCACTCCAGAGAACGCATTTCCACTGCTCCAGAGTCCAATGGCGGCGAGCTTTACACCACTCCAGACAATGATTGGCATTGCTCATGGTGATCTTCGGCTTGTGTGTGGCTGCTCGGCCATGGAAACCCATTTCATGAAGCTCCCGACAAACAGTTGTTGTGCTGGCGTTGCTTCCAGAGGCAGTTTGGAACTCGGTAGTGAGTGTTGCAACCGAGGACATACGATTTTTACGCACTACGCGCTTCAGCACTCGGCAGTCCCATTCTGTGAGCTTGTGTGGCCTACCACCTCACGGCTAAGGTGTTGTTGCTCCTAGACGTTTCCACTTCACAATAACAGCACTTACAGTTGACCGGGGCAGCTCTATCAGGGCGGAAATTTGACGAACTGACTTGTTGGAAAGCTGTCATCCTATGTCAGTGCCACGTTGAAGGTCACTGAGCTCCGCGGTATGGCCCATTTTACTGCCAAAGTTTGTCTGTGGAAATTGTGTGGCTGTGTGCTTGATTATATATACCTGTCAACAATGGGTGTGGCTGAAATAGCCGAATCCACAAATCAGAAAGGGTGTCCGCATACTTTTGGCCATGTAGTGTTCATCACCATCATCACCATCTCAGATCCCTCTCCCCATCCAAAAGCATGATCTTTTCTATCCCTGTTACCTCCCCACATTCAAACTCTCACCCGAAGCCCACATCCTTCCAAATTTTCCAGTTTTTCTTCCTGAGAGTTTGCTAATGTATCCATCTTGTCCACCCCGTGCATCCCCTCCTTCCCCTCAATCCTCACCACGTCCATATTTGTCCAAGTCTCCTTCTATTTTGTCCTTCAACCCTGCTGTTGGTGTTTCCTCTCCACTTTCTAGTGTTCTTCTGTTGTGTCCTGATCGTTTCTGTGCTTTAGATTTTCCACGATTTGTTGTAGCGACCTGAGACAGGGCCTCGGCTTTTGTTGACATTGTTTTAAGCCTTGACTCTGTTTACATAAAAATCACGCAGAGGGTACGTAGGGCAGGGCTTGCAAGTGCTGCAGTCATAGTTATCAAAGAAATGGCAACATGCATTGGCATCGTTTGTTGTGGGAAGGCTGCTCACGATACCCAGCTTTGGCCTGTATTTTACCCCAGCATTGCCAGCCACATGGATCTGTCTCAGGTAGCTACAACTAATTTCCTCCCTCTCTCTTTGTACTTGGACTTAGCTGCTGTCCCTATCTGTGCGTCGTCTGCGCCCCTCCTGGATACCGCTAGCTCCATTCCGTCGCATGGCTTTTTCTTGTCATTTTATTCCCTCTGGCCGACTTCATCAATTTGGACTAACTTTTGGGGGTTCCTCACCATGGATTTGCCTGAAGCATGTCCTCTCCCCAGAGTTGGAGACCAAGTGTTGTTGCTTCTTCTCCCACACTGGGACATTGCAAAGTTCTGCTGCGCCTACGTTTGCTAATTTGCACACAGATTGGATCTTAATGGTTCGAATCACTTACATGACACATGAAATGATTGACACATGAAAGCCCACAGAATCTTGTTTCTCACAGTCTGAGAGTCCTTTAGGTGCTTTTTTGCAAACTCCAGGCAGGCTTTCATGTGTCTTTCACTGAGGAGAGGCTTCCGTCTGGCCACTCTGCCATAAAGCCCAGATCGGTGGAGTGTTGCAGTGATGGTTGTCCTTCTGAAAGTTTCTCCCATCTCCACACAGGATCTCTGGAGCTCAGCCAGAGTGACCATCGGGTTCTTGGTCACCTCTCTTACCAAGGCCCTTCTCCCCGATTGCTCAGTTTTGCCAGGCGGCCAGCTCAAGGAAGAGTCCTGGTTGTTCCAAACTTCTTCCATTTAAGAATTATGGAGGCCACTGTGCTCTTGGGAACCTTCAATGCAGCAGAATTGTTTTTGTAGGCTTCCCCAGATCTGTGCCTCGACACAATCCTGTCTCTGAGCTCTGCAGGCAGTTCTTTCGACCTCATGGCTTGGTTTTTGCTCTGATATGCATTGTCAGCTGTGAGACCTTATATAGACAGGTGTGTGCCTTTCCAAATCATGTCCAATCAATTGAATCTACCACAGGTGGACTCCAATCAAAGTGTAGAAACATCTCAAAGATGATCAAGAGAAAGGGGAGGCACCTGAACTAAATTTCAAGTGTCATAGCAAAGGGTCTGAATACTTATGTCAATGTGATATTTCAGTTTTTTCTTTTTAATAAATTTGCAAAAGTTTCTAAAATCCTGTTTTCTCTTTGTCATTATGGGGTTTTGAGTGTAGATCGATGAGGGAAAAAATGTATTTAAACAATTTCAGCATAAGGCTGCAACATAACAAAATGTGAAAAAAGTGAAGGGGTCTGAATACTTTCTGAATGCACTGTATATATATATACGTATATGTGTGTGTGTGTGTGTGTGTATTTTAAAATGAACAGTTGCCTACAGATAAAACAATCCATGGACCGATAGATAAAACAATCCACTCACAGAAACATGATATTACTTCCATGTACATCAAAATAGCTGTTTGAGTAATGTAAATTAGGTCTGTGCCTCAAAATCCTCATAACCTACATTTATAATTGTCTGTTCCAAAATCCTCTTGCCCTAGGTTGAATGTTATTTATGTACCTCTTAGCCAGACATGCCCTTACCTGTGCTAGTTGCATGGTAGGGGCCATATACATATAAAATATACAAAAACTGAAGCATTTATGCACCTGTCCTGCCCCTCCCAAGTTTCACATTTACACCACTTGCGCACTATTAACACTTATGTCTTAGAGGGTAACGGAAAGCTTATTACAAAAATGCAGAGAGGTAACAATATTGCAAACAGCATATTCACTTGCAGGTGACAAGTGCAGAGGAAAAGAAAGAGATAGGAAGGCAGACAATGTCTGGTTGGCAGGTGAGAAATTGATGAAGGCCTGAACTATACGATACTGTTTGAACAAAAATCCTGCCTCAACCAAAGATGTCTTTTTGACGCTATAACCCACACAATATACGCGATGACTAAGTCGGTAGTGGTTTCAAAGCATTCCCTCTGAGCGGATCCAAAACTCACGGTAAACATCTACAGCTCTTTCCTAGTGAGGATATGATTGAAGGATTATTATTCATCTGGGTAAATAAATGTCTTTCGTCTGCAGCAGTGTACAAACATACATGTTTGAAAACACATTTTAGAGCTTATACCTTTTGTTACCTCTGCTAACAAAGGTGGACGGAGGATAGGTTTTCACCGCTGTATGTCTGTCTGTGAGCAGGATATCTCAAAAAGGTATGGATGTATTCGGACGAAATTTGGTGGACATGTTGGGTGTGTGAGAAGGGTGAATTGATTACATTTTGGTGAAGGTCCAGATAAGGATCCTAGAATTTTAAAAGTGATTCTTCACCATTGAGAGATGGGGTCAAAAACTATATAGAGCAGCATATCTCAAAAGGTTATGGATGGAGTATGACTACCCTGGTGGTGGAATTGGGTAGGTGACAAGAACAAGCTGAATAGATTTTGGTTTACATACCTCCACCAGGTTGAACAGTTTATGTTTTGTATCCCATTGATAGGCCGGATCTGGATCCGGATGTCAAACCAAAATATAATCGGCTGGTTCTTGTCAACTAAGCAAGTTTCGTCCACAACTTTTTGAAATATCATGTTATATATCGTTTTTGGCCCTCTAGTCAGGTTCACGATGTTTTTTCGTTCAAAATTTTGGTAGATTAGCAAAACTATACATTTTTGGAATATTCAGAGCATGAGGAATCCAAAAATTAATGTTTACATTTGCGTAGACACCTTTGCGAAAATGACACTCAGGACAGTGATGAAGATCTGTAAAAGCATATTCCTGAACGGTATAGACCTCGTAGATCCTGTGTATAGGACTTATAGTTCAATCTGATACTACCTATAACTTCCTATAACAACCTATAACTTCAAAGGACTTGCAATATCATGTATTATGTAATACAGTTATATCACAAATATAAAGACAATGGTTTTCAATTACCTTTGTTTGTTGCTTTTCTATAATCCTGAGCACTATTTTGAGGCCTTTATTGGATTCCTTGACCCAGAAAACATAGGATTAGCATATTTAATTAAGTCTCTAGGTTGACTAGAAGCCGAGATCGCGCAAAATATGTATTTTATGGCGGCCATTTTCAAAATCCAAAATGGCGGCCATGCAGGTGTCTGTGCAAATGCCAACATTGATTTTCAGATTCTCCATGCTCTGAAGATTCCAAAAATGTATTGTTTTGCTAATCCCAAAATTTTGAAAGAAATTATATTTGTTAACATAGTGAACCTGACGATCTTCATCACTGTCCTGAGTGTCATTTTCGCAAAGGTGTCTACGCAAATGTAAACATTAATTTTTGGATTCCTCATGCTCTGAATATTCCAAAAATGTAGTTTTGCTAATCTACCAAAATTTTGAACGAAATTATATTTGTTAACATAGTGAACCTGACTACTCTCTCAATGCTGAAGAATCACTTAAAAAATAAAAAAATTCTCGTATCCAGATCTTCACCAAAATCGAATCAAATATTCCTTGTCACACACCCAACCTGTCCACCACGTTTTGTCCAAATCCGTCAATAGCTTTTTGAGATATCGTGCTATATATTGTTTTTAGCCTTTTTTATTTTATTTTGAATACAGAATCGAGGCTCGTGTAAGAGCTAACACATTGAACATGAAAACATGCACAAACACAAAAAAGATGCAATGAAGGGAGCGGGAGACAAGAGAGGGAGAGAGAGGGAAGCACACAAGCACAACAACAGAAGAGAACAGTGATGTCGGTAGATCTGGGGAAGGGGAAGGGCTGGAGGAGGAGGGAGGAATGAATGATGAATGAATGATCGTTTTAAGGCCATTTTCCCCGCTAGAGGGAGCGGGGGTTAGCATTGCGGGCCCCATGACAATCATGGTTCCCTGTTTGAGGCAATGTTTTTATGGCCGGATGCCCTTCCTGACGCCAACCCTTGGTCGCCTCTTACGATGCGCAGGGATACGGTGTACCTATTCTAAACCGGGGTACACACCGGGATCATTCATCCCAGCAAGCTGGTCCACAATTTGCTGACCTCGGAAAAATGACAGGCTGAATGGGGGGGGGGGGGGGGGGGGGGAAGAGACGTACACGGTATAAAGCAAAGCAACACTTCTAGGAATTTCAGGAATGAAGTTGGGGATTTAAAGAGGTGGATTTGGGGTGTTTTAACGGGTGTTGAAAAGATCAAGGTTTTGGATGGGGGAAGAGAAGAGATGGTGGTGAACAGCTGTTTTAAAGACCTGGAGGGAGGAGTGGGATTGAAGAGAGTGTGGGAGATTGTTCCAGAGGCGGGAGAAAAGAGGAATGAAAGAGTGAAGGTGAGCAGAAAGTCTTGATTTTGGCAATTTCACCAGAAGAGGGTTGCTGGCAGATCTTGTGCGTCCTGCAGGAATTATGTCTGATAATAATAATAATAATAATAATAATAATAATTAATAGCCCAATATGATATAAAATATAATATAATATAAAATATAAATATAATAATATATAATAATCAGGAAAAATAATAATAGCCCCATCACTTAATGGTGACGAATCACTTAAAAATTATCGGATTCGGATCCGGACCCGGCTCTTCACCAAAATCGAACTGATTTGTCCTCGTCGCATACCCAACCTTTCCACCAAATTTCTTCCGAATCCGTCCACAACTGTTTGAAATATTCTGTTCACAAACAGACAGACAGACAGATAGACAGGGCTGAAAACATATAACCTCCGACCACTTTCGGTGGCGGAAGTAATCATTGCAAATCTTTGGATGAAATGAAAAAAATTGCATCGTGTAATGATTGTTTTTTTTTTATTCGATCCGCAAAGCATGATTAATATGCAAAGTATAGTATATCGTTATAAGTTAAAGAAGAGAAATCATTACAAATCGAATGAGAACAATTCTGCCTTAGTGAGGACTTGTAACTGAACATCATGGAATGCGTTTTGATTATGAGCTGGAAATTACGTTCAAAGAACATCACCAAACGTCTGGCACAGCAGTGTTATACACTTGTCATGGAACCAGTCTCCGTTGGGTTTCATGTGTCGTGAGAGAAGTCTATTTACCGTTTCCCAACGAGGCTGCTTGCCTGACAAGGCCAGGCATTGAAGAGATGTTCCAACAACAGCCCTTTGTACATACGTGTTTAGCCTCTGGTAATAGTGAATGTTACCAGGGTGTGTCAAACCCATTTCATGGCGGTTTGTTTCCAAACTTCTATCAAGATCAAGCCCTGGCATGTTTTGGAGACCAGGCCTCCGCATACCAGCACAATGCCGTGGGCTGAACTATGCTACGTGAAAGGCTGAGTCAAAGTCTGCTCTCCTTGTTCATTTGAATTTATGGAAAATGACGCCATAGATTTTCCTGTTCAAATGTTGACTTTATTAAACGTTTGCCATGCCATGTTGGCTTACCAGGAGGCCATTTCAAAAGTTAAACATAGTTAGCTGATTGCAACAGAACAACGCAACACAAGGAAAATAGTTCAATAAGACAGTAATACAAAGGGACGCAAAGCATCCACATCAGCTGTTACCCTTCCTGACAGTACGAGGCAGCAATTACGAGCTTTTGAGTAGATATGATTTATTATACTCATAATTAATTGATTGCTGTAATGGTGCATTGCTGCTGCATCTTGGAGCACAACATCTTACACATGGTAATCTAAAGTCAGCTGTCCCTTTCAGTGGCTTTCAGCTTTCAGCAAATTATGCTCCCTGCAGCCATGTGCTACATACAAAGGGAGATGAAGAAGATAAAATAAGAAGGAAGAAGAAGGTGTATTATCTGCATCGAGGATGTGAATGTGAAAGATTGCAGGCTATCTTTTGATAAAGAGAAAGAAATTGTGCAATAGCACCCTGGTAACACTTTTTGTCCCCCACGCTTCTGACAAGGTCAGAGACGGGGACATAAAAATGAGCTCTGTCCAACCGACCGACTATCCGTCCATGTATTTTTGTATACGTGAAATTTCCAAAACCATTGAACATTTAGTTTTCATATTGCAGATATTCCTCATGACATTATCTCATCCTGATTAGATCACGGCAGCGATTGGCTGAATTATGTTGCCATGACAACCATCTCAGTAACTTGGCTTGTGCACGCAATATTTTGAAAAACCGTTCAAGATACAGTTTTCATATTACACAGATCTATTCCTCATACATACCAAGCAAAAGGCTGGGGACCTAGAGTATCAGCTCCTTTCTGATATAGATTTTCAGTGAAATTCAAATAAACACATGCGGTGTCATACAAGTGCATCTTAAACTTATCACTTACCTCCCTCCTCTCCAGTAACACTGACGTGCAACCACATAAGCACAAGTTTTCCCTACTTATGTTATGAGTTATGTAAAGTAGAATAAGTTATGCTTTGAGTTTTGTTGCCTTTCCAAAATGAAAGTTTAAGTACAAGAAAGTTGCATGTCCATTGCTGATGTGTGCAATGTGAATGTTAATTATAAATGGATGTAGATGATAATTTGGAATCAAAGTTCTTTATAAGAATGGGATTAATACATAGAAGGACAAGGAAATTCATAAAATAATTTAATGGAGTAGAGCTTAAGAAAAACTGGTGTTGACTTAACAGTTAAGGTGGCTGGTTTAAGATCTTAGGGTCTTGAGTTTGAGCCCCTGTCATGCTTTATTTAAACTAGAAAGAGCAATCAGAAATTGCAGACCCGAGCCAGCACTTGATTTCAGTGGTTTTTAAGGCTTTTGTGTTAAAACAAATATGGCGGCCGAACCACGTGACCAATGACGTCATCATTTTGTTTTTCTCCACCAATTTATCCCTAGATTATGCTCAAGAAATTTCATCTTAATCGGATGAAGTCTAATTATGACGTCATAATGGAGGCACCTATGACATCATCATTAACATATGTTATTCCACATTGAGAGTTCTTTACAATGAGCCATGTCTCTATTTTTTTCTTTGCAGCGCTTTCGGAGATATAGAGGTGCAATTTTTTTCGGATTTTCCAAGATGGCGGCCGAACCACATGACTGATGACATCATTATTATTATTTTTCTCCACCAATTTATCCCTAGACGATGCTGAATAAATTTCATCTTGATCGGATGAAGTTTTGTACTGGTCGAATTATGACATCATAATGGAGGCACCTATGAATCGTCATTAACATATTTGATTCCCCACGGAGAGTTCCTTACAATGAGCCATGTCTCAATTTTTTCTATGCAGCGCTTTTGGAGATATAGAGGTGCAAAGTTTTTCGGTTTTTTCAAGATGGCGCCCATACCATGTAACCTATGACGTCATCATTGTCATTAAAATATATATACAGGTGAAGTTACACATATGGTGAAAATTTCCTATCAATCGGACCAATGGTTGCAGAGAAAATCATATTTATTCTGTGTGGACAAACAAAAAGACCTGTAGGCAAGTATAAGTGAGTGGACAGACAAACACACAAACAAACAAATCAAAAATCACTCATAGAGCGACACTTGGCAAAACAGAACAAAGTAGAATAGCACTCAGTAGAGCATCCTTTTGACCTCAAAAATAATAAGTGGTTGAATTCAGTGACCTGATATGCAAATCGTCTTCAAATTTTAAGTTAATCGGATGAAAATTGACAATTTTAGAAATTTGGCCTATGTTGACCTTTTGGCCTATGTTGACCTCAAAAATAGTTGGTGGTTGAATTCAGTAAGCTGATATGAAAATCCTATTCAATTTTCAAGTCAATCAGATGAAAATTAAGGATTTTAGAAATTGAAAAAAAAGTGGTTGACCTTTGGCCTATGTTGACCTTGTGACCTATGTTAATCTCCAAAATAGTTGGTGGCTGAATTCATTTAGCTGATATGCAAATCCTATTCAAATTTCAAGTGAATCGGATGAAAATTGAGGATTTTAGAAATTTGAAAAAAGCGGTTGACCTTCGGCCTATGTTGACCTTTTGACCTCAAAAATATAGACGATTGTGTCGGACCACGAACTCTACCATTTGGTGAAGTGTCGTGAAGATCGGTTTGAAATTGTGACCTGTACGCAAGTATAAGTGAGCGGACAGACAAACAAACACACACAAAAAACCGGAGTTATCAACATACTTGTCAAAAAAAAAAGTTTTTGCCAAGTAACAAACGGACTGAAATGCAATACCCTCTCCTCTGGCGAGGGTAATAACACCAGGTAGGTTGACTCAGACTGTAATCCTTCCGAAATCAGCTAAATGAGTACCAGCTTATTGGGAAGAATGAGCCACATCGGAGTGGCGAATCGTCCAGGATTGTGACTCGGAGCAAAGGAAAAACTTCTTCGGCAGCCCTGTGCATCTGAAAACAAGAAAGGAGTGGTTCTTCTTCTTCTTTTTCAAGAGAAATGTCACAGCATCTAAAATACTGGGATCGACATTTAATTGAGGCACTTAAAAATTAGGAGAAAATTTGTGAAATTGAACTTGAGCGCAATTCCCTGCAATTTATGTGAAGTAGGCCAGTCGTGTGCTCGATTGGCAATGGAACAGATGTGATATAATATATACAATTTGGCCAATCATGGAGAAAGCGTACCTTTGCTTGCACAATTAAAATTCAGTCGAGTTATAATTACTGATTAATAATGGCTTTTAACTTACACGACATAACCAAATGTCATCGGATGGCCCTTTTCAGTTGTAAGATTTGTGCAAGTGCATGTGTGATTTTTATTTTCAATTTTTTCCCTCTACAACCAGGTAAGGATGGGAGATGCCATGAGCTGGTGGTACACTGCCTGCTTGAAGGCCTGGAGGGAAGAGTGGGATAGCACAGCCTCTGGAAGATGGTTCCGCATACTGCAAAGTGAGGAATATATGAGTTGAGATTTGCATTCAGCCTGAATATTGGAAGTTGTAAAACCAGGAGTGAGTTACTGGAAGAACGCGTGCATCCTGGAGTTGCAATATGATCGAGGTTGATGTGAGGCCAAGAACTTCAATACATTTAACCTCTTCCAGCCTCTGACCATATGAATAAATAGGTGGGTTCATTTGACTATCTTTACACAAAGATGCACAAGGAAATTGGACACAGGAAGAGGCCCGTTGGCCCATCAAGCCTGTTCTACATCTACACCATATACATTTAATCCAACAGTTTATAAAGCTAGATTCACTGAGAGAGAGTGTTTGGGTGGAGGAATGTGGATGAGAACAGTAGTGCAAACACAGACATCAACAGGGTGTTTTACATACATGTATATATTTTATTTTCAAAAATATATTGATTATTTTAAAAATATTTAAATTTTTATTATTATTATTTAATTCAGAGGTGTTTGGGGGTCATCACGGTTGTAAGGTGAGGAGTGAACAAACCAAGTCAACACATTCAACAAAGAACAAGACCCTCTCAAAGATGTCTCACGACACAGATATTCAATCACCCATCCATACCTCAGCTACCCACCATAAATTAATATACAACTCTATCCCCAATGCATGAAGGTACCTATATAACTCAAATTCAAAGCTAACTACTGTTTCTGCCGCCACTACTTTCCAGGAAGAATATTTCATGCATTAACTATTTACTCTCCGAGTGAAAGACTCCCTGAAAAAGAGTGAAAGACTACTCCGTCCACTGCATAAACCATGAACATCATCATAAACAGTATGAATAGCTAGAGAAGGGTCTCATTGCTCAGTTTTAGTGCATCTTCTCCCAGAGGAGGTAGTTAGCAGAGTTCCATTGAGAAATGATAATCATGGGTCAAAAAGTGGGGGAGCATAACGTGAAAGAACAAGGGGAACTGCAATGCAGGGAATAGCACACAACCTTAGCTCCAACTTGGAAAAAAAATGGATTGGATGGGATGTGACGATGGCATAACGAGGCCCTATCAGAGATTCAATGGCTATACAGCAAGGCTTGTTGTACTTTGTAAATAAAATTGCGTCATTTGTTCCATCATTTTGGTAGGATCTTACAGTAAGGTTGCAAGATTAATACAATTGGTAATTGTGAGATTTAGTGATTATCAGTTTTTGGAATTCACCCTTTTGTTTAAAAAAATTTTTTGAAACGTCATGCTGATACATATGGAATTTGCAGAACTGATGGGGATTGCAAGACACTTCAAGAGCACACTTTTTTTCTTTATTATTATTTTTTTTTTATTATTATTTTTGTATACAAGATCGAGGCTCGTGAAAGAGCTAAACATTAATCACACAAAAAGTCAAACCGACACACAAAACACAAAAAACAAGGGGAGCGGCAGACAAGATGGGGGAGAGGGGGAAGGACACAAACACAACATTTGAGAGCAGGGACATCGGGAGGACTTGTGGGGAGGTGGGAGACGTATCAAACACATGAACACTGCAAGGACTCTGGGGTGAAACTGGGGTGAACTCTGGGGTGAACACTGCAAGGACTCACTTACCCCAATTAACCGCACTTACCCCAATTTACCACACTTACCACAACCTCAGACTTTACCACACTTATCCCAACCTCACAATTTACCACACTCACCACAACCCCACACTTCACATGTACCACATTTACAACAAGCCCCTAATTGATTCCACATCCCCCAATTTACTTTACCAAAAGTTGATCCAGGATTCGAGAATGGCAAAAGGGGACGAGGGAAATTTAGAAAACTCTCTAAAATGAGATTGCTTTTTTTATTATCGAAAATGACATTGATAGCTTAGTGACATGATTCGTGTATGGTCTCTGGACAAAATACCAGGAGAATTAGAGAGTTCATAGAACACCTTACCCCACGCAATGTTCAACTCTATAATTAATTTAAATAAAATAATGATTTTAAAGGTCGTATAAAGAAAATTCCTGGAGTTAAGCACACTGATGCAGTCTTATACACCACCTTATATAGCATGTCCAAGTACTGCAAATCTGGAGGTTTTCGGAAGCAATAAGAAGACGATTTGCGTTTAGTCTGTTCAAGTAAATAATTAAATTAAATTAAATAAAGAATGTAAAGGTCATATAAAAAATATTCCAGAAGTTTACTGCCATTGACGCAGTGGCTATTACAGCACCTTATCTAATATGTTACATTAGTTCTTCGTGTCGCTTGTTTGTATTCTATATGACGTCCTTAAAAACAGTAACCTTCCTGTTTGGAATGATTTTCAATTTTGTTTGACTGGCAGGCAGACAGAGAGAGAGAGAGCAATACAATGGCATCCATGTCCGAAGGAAGCGGTTCAGTTTGGCATTTTAAATATTAAATAGCGAAAGCCATGACATGAACAAAACACTTTATAATCATCCTTTAGAACCCTTTATAATTACCCTTTAAAACCAATCAGAATGACCCTTTAGAATCACCCTTTATAATTATCCTTTGGAGCCCATAAGAATTACATTTTAGAATGACCTTGTAGATCCCATTAGAATTACCCTTCAGAACCCTTTAAAACTCTTTAGAATTACCCTTTAGAATTACCCTTTAGGACCCTTTATAATTACCCTTTAGAACCCTTTAGAATTGTCCTTTAAAACTAATTACAATGACCCTTTAGAATTACCCTTTAGGACCCATTTAGAATGACCCTTTATAACCCTTTAGAATTACCCATTAGAATTACCCTGTAGAACCCATTATAATTACCCTTTAGAATGCTTTAGAATTACCCTTTACAATTACCCTTTAGAACCTATTAGAATTACCCTTTAGAACCCATTATAATTACTCTTTAGAACCCATTAAAGTTAACCTTTAAAACCCATTAGAATTATCCTTTCGAATCACCTTTAGCAACCCTTTAGAATCCATTAGGATTACCCTTTAGAATTACCCTTCAGAATGATCCTTTAGAACCCATTAGAATGACCCTTTAGAATTATCCTTTGGAACCCTTTAGAATTACCCTTTAGAACCCATTAGAATGACCCTTTAGAATTATCCTTAGGAGCCCATTATAATTACATTTTAGAACCCATTACAATTACCTTTTAGAATTACCTTGTATAACCCATTATAATTACCCTTTAGAACCCTTTAAAATACCCTTTAGAACTTTTTAGAATTATCCTTTATAATTACCCTTTAGAACCCATTAGAATGACCTTTTGAATTATACTTTGGAGCCCATTATAATTACATTTTAGAACCCATCACAATTACCTTTTTTAATTACCTTGTATAACCCATTATAATTACCCTTTAGAACCCTTTAAAATACCCTCTAGAACTCTTTAGAATTACCCTTTAGAATTACCCTTTAGAATCCATTAGTATTACTCTTTAGAAAACATTAAAGTTCACCTTTAGACCCCTTTAGAAATATCCTTTAGAATCACCTTTAAGAACCATTTAGAATCGATTAAAATTACCCTTTAAACTCCATTAGAATTACCCTTTTGAATTACCCTTTAGGACCCATTAGAATGACCCTTTTAATCATCCTTTAGATCCCATTTAGAATAACCCTTTAGAATTATCCTTTAGAATGATCCTTTGGAGCCCATTAGAATTACATTTTAGAACCCATTACAATTACCCTTTTGAATTACCTTGTAGAACCCATTAGAATTACCCTTTGGAACCCTTTAAAAATACCCTTTAGAACTCTTTAGAATTACCCATTAGAATTACCTTGTAGAACCCATTAGAATTACCCTTTAGAACCCTTTAAAATACCCTTTATAACCCTTTAGAATTAAACATTAGAATTACCCTGTAGAACCCATTAGAATGACCCTTTAGAACTCTTTAGAATTACTTTTTAGAACTCTTAAGCATTCCCTTTACAATTACCCTTTAGAACCTATTATAATTACCCTTTAGATCCCATTAGAAATACTCTTTAGAGCCCATTGAAGTTACCCTTTAGAATTATCCTTTGGAGCCCATAAGAATTACATTTTAGAATGACCTTGTAGATCCCATTAGAATTACCCTTCAGAACCCTTTAAAACTCTTTAGAATTACCCTTTAGAATTACCCTTTAGGACCCTTTATAATTACCCTTTAGAACCCATTAGAATGACCCTTTAGAATTATCTTTAGGAGCCCATTATAATTACATTTTAGAACCCATTACAATTACCTTTTAGAATTACCTTGTATAACCCATTATAATTACCCTTTAGAACCCTTTAAAATACCCTTTAGAACTTTTTAGAATTATCCTTTATAATTACCCTTTAGAACCCATTAGAATGACCTTTTGAATTATACTTTGGAGCCCATTATAATTACATTTTAGAACCCATCACAATTACCTTTTAAAATTACCTTGTATAACCCATTATAATTACCCTTTAGAACCCTTTAAAATACCCTTTAGAACTCTTTAGAATTACCCTTTAGAATTACCCTTTAGAATCCATTAGTATTACTCTTTAGAAAACATTAAAGTTCACCTTTAGACCCCTTTAGAAATATCCTTTAGAATCACCTTTAAGAACCATTTAGAATCGATTAAAATTACCCTTTAAACTCCATTAGAATTACCCTTTTGAATTACCCTTTAGGACCCATTAGAATGACCCTTTTTAATCAACCTTTAGATCCCATTTAGAATAACCCTTTAGAATTATCCTTTAGAATGATCCTTTGGAGCCCATTAGAATTACATTTTAGAACCCATTACAATTACCCTTTTGAATTACCTTGTAGAACCCATTAGAATTACCCTTTGGAACCCTTTAAAAATACCCTTTAGAACTCTTTAGAATTACCCATTAGAATTACCTTGTAGAACCCATTAGAATTACCCTTTAGAACCCTTTAAAATACCCTTTATAACCCTTTAGAATTAAACATTAGAATTACCCTGTAGAACCCATTAGAATGACCCTTTAGAACTCTTTAGAATTACTTTTTAGAACTCTTAAGCATTCCCTTTACAATTACCCTTTAGAACCTATTATAATTACCCTTTAGATCCCATTAGAAATACTCTTTAGAACCCATTGAAGTTACCCTTTAGAATTATCCTTTAGAATCACCTTTAGAAACCCTTTAGAATCCATTAGAATTACCCTTTAAAACCCAGCAGAATTACCATTTAAAACCCATCAGAATTACCCTTTAGAATTACCCTTTAGAATCCATTAGAATTACCCATTAAAACACATTAGAATTACCCTTTAAAACCCATCAGAATTACCCTTTAGAAACCATTAGAATTACCCTTTAGAACCCATTAGAATGACCCTTTAGAATTACCCTTTAGAACCCATTAGAATTACCCATTAGAATCACCCTGTAGAACCCATTAGAATGACCCTTTAGAACTCTTTAGAATTACTTTTTAGAACTCTTTAGCATTACCCTTTACAATTACCCTTTATAACCTATTACAATTATCCTTTAGAACCCATTATAAATACTCTTTAGAACCCATTGAAGTTACCCTTTAGAATTAGCCTTTAGAATCACCTTTAGAAACCCTTTAGAATCCATTAGAATTACCCTTTAAAACCCATCAGAATTACCCTTTAGAATTACCCATCAGAATTACTCTTTAGAATTACCCTTTAGAATCCATTAGAATTACCCTTTAAAACCCATCAGAATTACCCTTTAGAAACCATAAGAACCACCCTTTAAAACCCATCAGAATTACCCTTTAGAACCCATTAGAATGACCCTTTAGAATTACCCTTTAGAACCCATTAGAATTACCCATTAGAATCACCATTTAGAACCCTTTATAACCCTCTATAATTACACTATACAACCCTTTATAATTGAATACGGTGGGTTAGAAAGGTTCTTCTTCATTTTTGACGGATGGATGGACATAGCCAAATATTGAAGCAACTTCACCGTTTAAAAATTATGTCACTCCTCTCTGCGCATGTGCAATCAGGACGAATTCAGAGCTAAAGTACTGTTTAACGTCAGGTTTGTTTTCGATTCGTTTTCAAAATATAACATTCAATTGAAATCAAGTTGTTCCTCAATCATAAACTGACGTTTGTGGACAGAAAGACGGACAGAAGTAAAACCATTGCTTAACCCCACTTTTTGCTTTGCGTGCGTGGAGTAAAAGTGACTTATTCTTTAATTCTGGTACAATGAACATACAGTAGAGTCTATTGCTTTTGCTAAAGTATGAGGTTCAAACCCGCCATGCCACTTCCCATCCTTCCCCCAACCCCCTCTTCCCCCACCCTTCTCCCCAACCAAATCTGTCTCTGTTGGGGTATCATTTTGGCAAATGCTAGTCAGAAGTAATGGAGATCATTTCCCAAATAATTAGGAAATAATAATAATTTTTACATTGAAACAAAGTGATGTCATTGAAACATTGAAACAAGCCGATATTCAAATGAAAGTTTTGTTGGATTTAACTTAGGAACAACTTACACAAAGTTAAATGGATGCAAAAAGTGCTCCATTTATGATCACCCAACACTAGAATCCATATATACTAGGAGTAATATAGTGTGTCCCGGAAATTTCTGGTCACGTGGGTCATGGGCACCATTTTGTATCCATCGATAGCTCATTGAATGAGCACACCGTAGCTCATCGTTCTTTTTAAATTGACAGAATGTTGTGCCATTCGATGCGCCAATCGATCAGAGAAGGGTTTCAAAATGTATGGATTCCCTGCGGATGCGGAAGGAAAATTGTTTGGGAAAATAAAGATTGACATCAGGTAGAAACCGATTTCGAGTGGTTTCTGCGCCAGGTAAGGTGTAGTTCTGCGTGTGTATGTATATGTGGGATGCTGTAATCGTATTGTTGTTGACAGTTGGGTACAACTTGTAAAAAGACATAAATTTATCATGGAAACATGTATAGATCATTTATGGCATATCAGGAATATCCTGAAAAGTTGCTTACAAGTAAACACGTCACGTGTGTGTCTGTAACGTAAGTTTGTTTATTTATTTATTTATTTGAATTAGTCTATGTGTTGCAGTTAACATTGGTTAGCAACATGACATGGTTAATGATACATTTAATGAAAATATAAAAGAATGAAGGATTACATGCACATCCATGTTTCAACAGCACAATGCTTATTGTGTTGGGAATAAATTACAAGTTGAAAAAAAAGAAGCCCTTCTGTTTCACTTATGGCTCATCTCCATTCCAATGCAGCCCTCTTTTATTCCTTCTTTGTTCTTTCTAAATCTCTTCTTTCCTGTTCCGTTTGATTGCAGAGAAAACTAGAACGGCACTCAGAAGAGAGCACACCTCCGCCTGTTTGGCCATATCACTCAATGGTGAAGAATCATTCAAAACATTCTACTAGCCGGATCTGGATCCGGATCTTCACCAACATCGAATCGATTCTTCCTTGTCGCACACACAACCTGTCCACCAAGTTTCGTCTACATCCATCCATAACTTTTTGAGATATTCTGCTATGCATCGTTTTTGGCCCGATCACCAATGGTGAAGAATCACTTAAAAATTAAATAATTCTCATATCCGAATCCATATTCAGATCTTCACCAAAATCGAATCGAATCGTCCTTGTCAGACATCTAACCGGTCCACCAAGTTTCGTCCACATCCATCCATAACCTTTTGAGATATTCTGCTATGCATCGTTTTTGGCCCGATCACCAATGGTGAAGAATCACTTAAAAATTAAATAATTCTCATATCCGAATCCATATTCAGATCTTCACCAAAATCGAATCGAATCGTCCTTGTCAGACATCTAACCGGTCCACCAAGTTTCGTCCACATCCATCCATAACTTTTTGAGATATCCTGCTATGTATCGTTTTTGGCCCGATCACCAATGGTGAAGAATCACTTAAAAATTAAATAATTCTCATATCCGAATCCATATTCAGATCTTCACCAAAATCGAATCGAATCGTCCTTGTCAGACATCTAACCGGTCCACCAAGTTTCGTCCACATCCATCCATAACTTTTTGAGATATCCTGCTATGTATCGTTTTTGGCCCGATCACCAATGGTGAAGAATCACTTAAAAATTAAATAATTCTCATATCCGAATCCATATTCAGATCTTCACCAAAATCGAATCGAATCGTCCTTGTCAGACATCTAACCGGTCCACCAGGTTTCGTCCAAATCCATCAATAACTTTTTGAGATATCCTGCTATTATCGTTTTTGGCCCTATCTCTCAATGCTGAAGAATCACTTTAAAAATTCTAGTAGCCGGATGCGAATCCGGATCTTCACTAAAATATAATCATTTCGTCCTTGTCACATACGCTACATCTTTGCCAAATTTCGTCCGAATCTGTCCACAACTTTTTGAGATATTTTGTTAACAGACAAACGGACAGACAAAGAGACAGGGGTGAAAACATAACCTCCATCCACCTTTAGTGGCGGAGGTAAACATTACCTATCCATACATCGTTTTATGTCCTAGCTCCTCCAGGGTGGCCTAGGCACTCGAGGTACGTGTACTTATCTCTTCGCTCTTTAGCCTGGGTTTGAATCCTGACCCAGTCATAGATTGTCATCTTGGTATTTCACAGGAAGGGTGATTCATCAATGGGCGTGACATACCTCGGATGAATGTTAAGCCGGATATCCCGTCTGCTATCATTAGTAGGTGGATGTTAAAGATCCCACGTTGGCCTTCGCCAAGAGAGGCGAGCTATCACCGGCATCCTGAACAAATTACAAATTCCTGCCCTGACTAACTGTTGGGAAGGCAATGGCAAACCACCCAGTATCACCCTTGCCAAGCATGCAAGCACCTGCCTTCAGGTGCAGCACACAAGATCAATCAATCAATCAATCAATCAATCTTCTGTATCTCTTTCTCTTTTTTTTCACTCACATTGTTATCTTTCCTAATTCTCTATTCTCTTGATGGTGTGCGCATCTGGCATGGATCATGGATGGTGTGCGCATCTGGCATGGATCATGGATGGTGTGCCCCATGTCTGTCTTTCACTTTCCTTCTTCCACTTCTTTCAAATTTTTGCATTCTCCTACTCACACGCTCTGTACACCTCAAATTTTGCACTCATCAGTGTGAACCTTCACTCTCGCATCAAACTTAATTTTGTCACGGTTTCTGTGATATGTTTTAAGGTTACAAATCAATCCTGTTCGATTGTATGCTTATTCTGACACGTTAGAAGAACGGAAATAAATTGTTAAGTCATATAATCTTCATTTTGGGCACAGAGAAAGACAGATTGCTTAGAAAATGGGCACATTATGCTTTGCACATTGGGCACAGGTTTGGTGTGCCGCTACTCCTAGTATAAAGGGACTTTACCCAATACTGCACCCTCCCTCACCATTCATAAACCCCATGAATTGCTCACCTCTCTTCCCCATGCTTTTAGTTTCTTCCAAAGTCCATCTTCTCCAGCCACCATGACTTCACTATGTCCACATTCTCACCTATTCTCTCCTCCCTCGCCATTATTTTCTGAATGTACTTCCTCCTCAATGGTGGCGTTAGGGCCATGCAAGCCAGCCAAGAGGCAACGAGGGCTCCCACACGACTGATTGTGGTGCACGATCTTTCGAGATGGGGCCCCCGAGGATGGTGGTGGTGGTGGTGTTAACCACAGTGCAAAAGGAATGTTGCAACTCAGGTAAAAACAATGTCAATTGATGAATCGAGGAAAAAAAGTTTCCCCCCTGTTGTTTAACTAGACAAGACTATTACAAAATTAGGAGGTGAGGTTAGTAGAAAATGCATGTTAAGTGCAATAATAACTACATTTAATGTATACAAATGCAACAAGAATGACAATAAAATGTGGAGAATGCATAACGTCAATAGAAATCGATATTGTTGAGCAAATCCACACTACGATTCGTTGTACAATCAACAAAACCCCTCATTGGTAAATGGACTAACCCATGTGCGCCACAGCGGTACGTTGTGGTTTTGTAAATCAGAAGTGTGTTGGCGAAGCCAAAGATGAAACAAAATTACTCCAACGGCGCTGAAAAGTGAAAGATAGCTCAACAAAAGGTGAAAATGATTGGAAAAATCACCCAAAATTAACTTAATTTTCATTACACAACAAGCAGTGGAGAAATTGCAACGCCACCATGTTCCGAACCTCCAAGGCAGGGGGTGGAAGGGGCAAACAAAGAAGCCACAAACCTTCATCTTATCATCATATGACATAATTTGTCCCCTTGGCAAGTTTGGTTGAGATTGTATAACTGAGTTCCAAATGCATCGGCCACGGGCACGCAGACACAGACAGACACCAAATTGCGTATTTTAGTATGACGACAGAGGCCCCCACTGGGTCACTATTGTGTTTTGCACGAGGCCTCCAAATGTCTAACGCCACCACTGCTCCCCCTGATATAATTTATAGACTTTCCCGATGCAACATCAAAGATGATTAATTTTAGATTCCGTTATCGGTGGAATTCCTTTGAACAAAGGCCATTTAGGAACTATCCCATGTATTTAAACTGAAAAAATGCATGTTTGAGTTCACCACGCTTTGTCCATTACTTTTAAACAGCTCACATGACCCTCATATAGTTAGGCAGCTTACCCATTTTTGGGGGAACGACTTTACAAAAGTACCATTTTTATTTTAGTGCTTCATTGGACCATATGCAATAGAATTAGGACCGGAGGCAAGACATATACAGTGTTTGACTTTTGCGCAAATACGACTCGCACAGCATAATATCGAGCAATACATTTATGCAAATAAATCATCAGCTATTGGAGTTGGACTAAAATCGTAAATACATAAATTGCTGGACAAATTACCTTGAACAACATGTTGTCTGTTCTAAAGCTATATTGTCATTACATCCTTGTAGTTGCGTACATGTTAGATATATGAGAGGTGCGCGAGTCACAAGTATAACGCATTTGTATAAACACTCGGTATTATATTACTAATGATTATTACATGGAAGCGAAAGATGTATTATGCAGGCATGCATAAGTTTTACAAATAACACTGCATGTAATGAAATAAAAGTTAGCCTCCTTGTTGAAAATATATACATAATTGGTTTTTGTCCAATAAAAAGGTGAAGAACACTGTATATTTCTTGCCTCCGCTCCTAAATCTATTGTATATGGTCCAATGGACCACCAAAATAAAAATGGCGCTTTTGTCAAGCCGTTCCCCATTTTCGATAAATATGCTGCTAAGCTGCCTGATTAATACCTTTGCAGATGATACAGCCCACAGCCATGATAAATCAATTAATTATCAAATTCAAATACTGTAATCCATGTATTTTGCCTTAAAATAATTTGCTTCCACAACTTCAGGGCTTTTGGGGCCTTGATCTTTATGTCCTGTAAAATCTGACAATGTATTGTTCGGAACAAAATGCCAAGGCAAGGTTTACAAAAAGGACAATATCAATAATGGACGACATGATAACTAAAGCGAGTCACATGTTCATCACCAAGTGGTAAATTTGTGGGTTAAATGCTATTTGGAACCAAATCGAATTATAAACTCATTCTGTGCATTGAGAAACAATCGTTTTGGGGAAACATTAGGCTGGCAGTCATGCTTGGAGGTGTAATACATTGGTACCTAAAAAAAATTCCTTACTCTTTGCTTCAGAGAGCATACCAGGGAGTCTGATAACCTTGTTTGTACTTCCTCATGAAGGTAAAATATTACAATCCTATCCACCGCACGAGTAGGCCTTTCGTTCAGGTACCGGTACCACAATGAATTAAATAATGATTAGGTAACAAGTAAGCAGCCATCTATGTGGAAAGAATTGCAGATGGGATGGAGTATAGGGGATGGAGTTTGGGGCAGGGATAGGGATGTGATGAATTTTCTTTTTAAACATCAAAGCGAGAAAAGGAAGGGCATAGGAGAGAAAAAGAAAAGTGAGAGAGATGGGGGAAGGGGAAAGGGGACTAAAGGAGGAGAGGTAAGGGAAATGCATGAGAAAGTGGGAGGGGTCAAAATGTTCACCTTTTTCTGTACATATTACAAAGATGTTCATGTATGGAAATTATTATGCGCTGACACTCCACACGTGCACGCACACATGGTCACAAGGAAATGGGGCTGGCAGGATGGCCGAGACCCCAGAGGTACACGCACTCGCCTCGAAGCTGTCAGACCTGGGTACAATTCTCAGGCCAGCTATATATTGGCATCCTGGTGTTTCACAGGCAAGGTGGTTCTTCAATGTGTGTGCCGTCTCTCGGATGGACGTTAAACTGGGCATCGCTTCTGCCAGCATTAGTTGGTGGGCATTAAAGATCCCACGGTGTCTTCGCAAAGAATAGGCGAGCTATCGCGGCACCATGAACAAATTCCAAATTCCTACTCTAACCTACAGAGGGCATTGCATCGGCGGCTCAGCCGTGCCCTCAGCTAATGAGCTACCCCGCAGCATTGTGCTGCATACTAAAGAAGAAGAACAAAGGAAGGGGATTGGGTGGAAAGTCATACATACAGATCGGAGTGCCAAGCATTCTGCCCACTGGACGGAGCTTCCAGTGTAACTATCGCATGACACACATGGTGTTATCACAGCTATGAAAACGATTAAGTACATTCACGACAATGACAATTATAAGGGATAAGGATGCCACATCAAGGGGAAAGATGCAACTTACGAGGTAAGTCCATTCACATGTGAATTAAATTGAAAAGAACAGATGGTACGGGCGATTCGGGCCAAGCAGCCTGTTGTGCATCTTTGAAGGTTTATTTGTAACTGTCTCGGGCTTACAATTAGTGAATGAACGTCGCAAACGTCCTCGGCAGACGTTTTCAGCATTAGAAAGGGAAGGTAATGTGGACACCTTGCACACGTTTAAGGAATCCTCGGTAGATAAAGAGCATTGGAATGGGTGAGGGAAGTGGCAAGTGGATGAGGGGGAGGGTGGGAAGGGGTAAGTTTAGGGTGAAGGAACAGATGCTGAACTGAAGACAGAAGCAAAACAGCTGCTTGACACAGCATGTTATCCCTGTGCGGAAAACGCTGGCAGGCGAGAATGGTGGAGGCAGATATAGGGAGCGGCTTTGAAGGAAACTACTGATAGTTGGGTCGAAAAGACGCCCAGTTTATTTAAAACATTGCAAGCAGACACACGAAATAAGAACTCTATGAATTTCCTTCCCTCTTACCAGTTCTCTTGTTCTTTTGAGAATTGTCGTACAGAATATGCGAATTGTCTTGAGGTAGGGAGCTGGAACACAGTAGCAGATTTCACACCGATGTTGAAAGTCCAAGCCCCTGGAAAGATTCAAAATGTCAAAAGCAAATAACATGGCTAAAAGTTGGCGGACGTGTGCAAAATGTAAAGAAATTAGAGTCACTTGACAAAGTGTGAAGGGTTTCTCAAAGTTGTGCAGCAAGAAGTAAGTGACAAACTGAATTTTATTGATGGGGTAAGAATGATACATCTACAGTAATTGAAAAATGAGTCACCACTTTTTTTTTTTACTGTGGTCAGGGCATTGTAGTTCAAGTGCTCAGATCGGAGTGCCAGGCATTCTGCCCACTGAACGGAACTTCCAGTGTAACTATCGCAATGACATTCACCGAGCAGTGAGCAACAAGGAAACCGAGCAGACAGACTTCGTGCGCGTGATGCAAAGAGCAGCGTCTGCTCGGTTTCTTGATAGCACAGTGAATGTCAGATAATAAATAGACAGACAGACAATAAATAGTTTGGCAATTCAAGTCACGTATTTACTTTAGAAAAGACAAACATCTGAGTGTGTGTGGGGTGTGTCATAGCACTGGGTCACAGGCTCGACAATCAACCTAAAGGAATTTAGTCACGTAAGGCTACCGCAGTGAATCGCGTGAGCTGTGGAATTTGCGTGGAACAAACCTAACCCGTGGAAACCAAGGCCTGCAAGATCCTTGGAATCTCCCGTGATGAAGCTGAGTCTACGGGTCTATCACTTTCACATCGAAGACAGGTCGGTGGTCTCTTTGTCTTCCACCACCTCTTTTATAGTCCTGCACCAGATCCTCTGCTCTTTCCATGCTTTGTCCCCTCCCCCAACACTCCCCCCAACCCTTCTGCACACTCGCCTCTAAGCTTCACCAAGTTCCTGCAGGGAGCACGCGGTACACCAGCAACCTCCTTCTAGGTTTTCAAGTCAACTGTTCACCACCATCTGCATGTTCACCACCCCTATCCCAACCATGACCTTTTCTACTCCCGTTAACTCTCCCCAAGCCCACCTCTTTCCAAATTCCCTGGTTTTCCTTCTTGAGAGTTTGCTTCTGTATCCATTCTTTCCACCATCTGTGTCGTTCCCTAATCCCCATTTTTTCTCACATCCCTTATCTTTGGAGTCTCCCTCTATTCTTTTTCCCTCAACCCCATTGTTGTGTGTTTTCCCCTCTCCTGCTGCTGTTTGTTTTGTTCTGTTGCGACCTGATCCATTCTATGTTCCAGCTCCTCCGCGAGCCTCGACTCTATATAGAAAACCTATGGCATGGGAATTGGGTGTAGCATTGGTGGAGTCACAGCGGCTGTTCCAGTACATGTCACAGTTACTACTGATCACCGTATTGAATATGTGATATGCATCATTGGTTAAACATACATGTAGAGTGACATTATCAGAAGGGCATAAATAATTTATTGCCATAAATGAATTGCAACTTTCAAAATTGTACATCCAATGAGGGCATTTCTGCAAGAATGTCAGGAGAAAGTGCTCATTGAGGCATTGAGCAATAAATGCCCATCAGCACAATCAATGAAATAAAGAGACAAATAGGCTTTTAAACAATCAAAGGCACAAGGTAATAGTGACACACAATAGCGAATTACTATCTATCTAGTTGATCAGTCTGGCTTCGAACGATCTAATTGATCAGTCTGGCTTCGAAGTGGCAATGCAAGGTTCGAACGCGTCGATCAATGATGTCTTAGAGATGTGCAAATTGGATTTAAATCTAATGAGATGGCAGGCCAGAGTGTCTGACATTAACTTTGGCATTGACAATAGCTTTCCTTGTTCAAATGGCCCAGTGATCGGGAGCGTTATTGTGCATATAGATGATTCCTGAACCATGTTGGTGAAGGGAAGGTAACACCTGTTGTTGTACAATCTCATTAATGTATCGATCTGCTGTCAGATTCCCATGGATATGGATAAGTTACTGCGAGAGGTTTCAGCAATACCAGCCCACATCATGACACTTCCACGTCCAAAATGTGTGGCTTCCTGTGCACAGACTGGGATGTATCGATCATTGCGTATTTTGTAGACCAGTGCAAGGCCAGCATGCTTTTAATGAGAAAACTGGATTAGTGACTGATCATAACTCTTCCCCTTTACCTCTGTGCCCATTGGATGAGCTCATTTGACCATTGCAAGCATGCTTCAATGTGGCATGGTGCAGGTCTTGGACACTGAACAGGATGACGAGCATGGATCCCTGCATCACGGGGACGCTTCAAGACATTGACACTTATCCTACCAGGGAACATGTTTGAAGTACTATGGCCAGTTTGAAACCAATCGAGTAGATAGATGGGTCATGCTAATCTATCGACCCTGTGCAGAATCGTTATCCAGATACGTCCACTTCTTCGCACAACTCTTGTTGATCCAGTAGCTTGATAATATTTTCTAGGATCATAAAGAGTTCCTCTCCTCACGTTAAAGAGCCTTGCAACTGAACTAATGGAGGACCCACTTTGAAGGTGTCAAATAATTTTATTCCTTTCATTTTTGATAGACATGGCATTGTAATGGATTGTTAAAGAGTGTAATCAGTGTGATTTTGGGGTGACCCACACACTGGTGTCTCAGAAAGACTGTTTCAAATTTGCTCAGAATGCCTCGAGTTCATGTATCATCAAAGTTTATCAATGTAACAGGTACAGTGGATGGCAGCTTTCTGGCTTCAAATTGATAAATAGGACCGCAGGTACTGAAGCTCATCTGGCTCAGGAGCAAAAGTCACTCAAACCCCACACAGACCCCCTTCAGACCCTGATATTTTTAATGCCATGAACAAACTTTGGTACATCATGGGCGATGAAGGTTGTGATCAAGTTTCATTGAAATTGTGAGTGTAGTTTCGGCAAAATACCTATTTTGAGAAGAAGATTTTGAGGGGAAGAGAGCAAATACCTTTTTGGGGGGGGGGGGGGTGGATCAAACCTCCCCTCCACCATAAACCCCTTTAATGAGCACAGATTTTGATGCGGTCAATACACCTTCATTAGGTGTCAGATATGCAGCTTGTGCCCAAGTTTCATCGAAATCGTGTGTGTCGTATCGGAGAAGAGAGCAAATACCTATTTTGGGGGGTCAAAACCACCCTCCACCATGGACCCTACAATGAGCACAGATTTTGATGCGGTCAGTACACCTTCATTATGCATCAGATATGAAGCTTGTAGCCAAGTTTCATCAAAATCGTGTGTGTAGTTTCTGAGAGGAGAGCAAATGCCTATTTTGGGGGGTCAAAACTTAGAGTCTTGAGCTTGAAGCCCCTGTCGTGCGGTTGAAATAACACCAGGTGGCTTGACTCAGCCTGTCATCCTTCTGAGGTCGGCAAAATGAATACCAGCTCACTAGAAACAGGGGCACTGCATCAGCGGCACAGCCGAGTCCCCAGCAAATGCTGCAGCCAAGCAGCCACAGGCTGCATACGAAACAGTAAAAATCTTGTGGGTTCGGCTGAAGAATGTATTTGGCCAAAGTCTTTTCACAAACCGGCTGGCAAGGCCTGCCGTTCAACTGAAGAGGGCAGGAGTTGTGTAAATTGTTCAGGGTGTTGGTGAAAACTCACCTACTCTTTGCAAGACTGATCTTTCACATGCACCACTTAACATGCGCAGACAGGACACCCAGCTTAACGTCAACCCAAGGAACGAAACACTTGTGACGCAACCCCCTGCATGCGAAGCACCGATCCGACAGTTTACAATCAGGTCGGGAATCAAATCCAGACTAGATAGCTTAAAGAGAAGTGCTCTACCACAGCACCAACTCCCTCTGCACCCACCACCTGTCAGACATGACAATCATAAATACATTTAATGTGTCATTCTGAGGACTTTGTTCATGATGGTGAGTTCCCAGATTGGAATGTCATATTTTGTGTTTAATTGTCTGATATCCTTTTAATTCACATTCAGTACTCATAGTATATGTACAAGGTGCTCCATGAGCCTTACATAGTCATCGTAGAAGATAGAAACATAACTGTTTAAGAGTTTAAAAGAGAAAGACGAAAGTCGGTTGTAACAGCAATGATATTGAATACTAGCCGAAACCCGTGGAACATCCACGGAAGGGAGGATGTGGTGTATGGATGGCATAGGGGATTTGCTTGTCCGAGTAAGAGTTAGGAAGAAAGATGAGAATGAAGAGTGCGTATATGAACAACGATCGCCGACACCGGCACAAATGCATGCTCTGGATTGTCCACTTAGTGGACGGCTTGCTTTCGCCTTCGCCTGTCCAATCAGCGGACGGCTTGCTTCGCCTTCGCCCAGCAGACGCCAATACGATGGCGTCGTAAGATGGCGTCGTATCGGCAGTTAATCGGATGCTTTTGGGCCCCAACGTCGGCTAATTCAGATTTTTCGAGTATGGCTGTACGTGATAAACAAAGAGCGCGGTTCGTAGATCGTAAATCCATTAGTGCCGTGGGCATCGGGTCACTGGGTGCGGCGTAAAAGGGATAACAAAGTCGAGTCCTTACGCTATTATTATATAGATGTCATGAAGGGTCACGCTCGCCACTCCGTCGAGATCCAAAAAGTGTTGGAGACATTTCGATTGGGACAATGAAAAATGCTGAACTAGAACGGCACTCGGTAGAGTGGATAATCTCTACCAGGCTGAACAGTTTATGTTTTGTATCCCACTGATAGGCCGGTTCTGGATTCGGACCTGAACCCAAATCGAATCGCCTTGTTCTCGTCACCTACCAACTCGTCTACCAAATTCATTCATAACTCGTCCATAACCTTTTAAAATACCATGTTATATATCACTTTTCACCAGATCTCTCAATGGTGAAAAATCACTTATAAAAATAAATAATTCTTGTAGCCGAATACATATTCAGATCTTCACCAAAATCCAATCGAATCGTCCTTGTCAGACACCCAACCTGTCCACCAAGTTTCGTCGAAATCCGTCCACAACCGTTTGAGATATCGTGATATATATCGTTTTTCGCCCTATCTCTCAATGGTGAAGAATCACTTAATAATTCCCTGATCCAGATCTGGATCCGGATCTTCACCAAAATCTAATTATTTCGTCCGTATCACACACCTAACCTGTCCAGCAAATTTCGTCCAAATCGGTCCACAACTTATTGAGATATCCTGTTCATAGGCAGACAGACAGACAGACAGACAGACAGATAGATAGGAGTAAAAACAACCTCCATCCATCATCCTCAGGTAGCGCAGGTAATAAGAAACTTTCACGTTCAAGTTTAACATCCCAATTGTCACCAACGGTCTGGATATGAGAGATGCAGTGAAAACGATGAGCACGACACAGGTACACCTTACCTGCGCCGTGGAAAGTTCTTCAAAAGTAAACTTTTGAAATTCCAAATTTTGCAAAGGTGTAAATCCTTTATTTGTATAATTTTTATCAGTAGAGTAAGCTTATAGACCTGTAGTACCTGTAGACCGCAATATCAATATACAGACCGTTAGTTTTAAGAGCCTCCCTAAAGTTAAGACGAAGTTGCTAAACTCGTGCAAAAGCAAGTTTGTGTGTTTCTTTACCCCGAAGGTTTCCGCTTTGTCCTCACCTTGTACAAGTACGACGGAGAGCACGCACAAGCCGAGAGTACACCTGGGTGCCATTGTCGTCAAACGCACTCAGGGTCTCGAGAAACGTTGCTGAGCGGGGATCCCAGGCCGGGCTCTGCAAAAGGAGTTCCGCGGGACGACGCGACCGATCCGCTTTGATCGGCGGGAAAACGAACAGGAAGGAGGAGGTGCGGCCGGTGCATGCCTTCAGGTGCCGCGCGGATCGCCTGTTGGGATGACGTCACGCCGTCTCTCTGCCCACCAAGACTCACCTTTCAGGGGGAGGTGTGATTTCACTCGCGGTGGGAGGGGGCACTCGTCTCCGAGCGCCAGGTGAAGTGGGGGATAGGGGGCGTCGGAGCTTTATTTAGTTATTAACACCGAAACTCACTAACTGTGTGATTACATTTATAACGTTTAGAATCTGCTTTATAACGGAGAGGGACGTTTCCCGGTTGGCAACGTCGAGGCGCCACTAAAGAACGTGTCCCTCCGGGTCCTCGAACCCGATGGCGTCGCCTCTGTGGGATTTGTCCCAGCTTGCGCCAGATCCACACCACCACGATGAGAAGGATCGCCTCCGCGTTGCCATGACGACGCACACACCGCCATTACTTTATCGCGGCGTCATCAGCGCACAGACCCTCTCAGGTTCACAGAAGCCCGGACCATAATAATAATAAGAAAAAGAAGACGTCATGCGTAGCACGATACTTACAAAATCCGCCCCCCCCCCCCCCCCCCGTCAAAGTTTTCCATTGATACAGCAAATTGTCCATTAAATGAATGTTAAAATTTACGATCTTGATCAAAGCTCGAGTCAACAGGATGAAAAGTGACAATTTTTCAGATGAAAAATGATGATTTTAGAAGTTTGACCTTGAGTTGACCTTTGACCTTTTGACCTCATGAATGGGTGGTTTCCCAATTCAGTGAGGCAATACACAAATGCTCTTCTATTTTCAAGTCAATCAGATGAAAATTAATGGGTTTTCAGATGAAAATTGATGATTTTGGAAGTTTGACCTAGAGTTGACCTTTGACCTTTTGCCCTCAAAAATAGTTGGTTTTCCTATTTAGTGACACAATGTGCAAATGCTGTTCAATTTTCAAGTCAATCGGATGAAAATTGACGGTTTTTCAGATGAAAATTGATGATTTTGGAAGTTTGACCTAGAGTTGACCTTTGACCTTTTGCCCTCAAAAATAGTTGGTTTTCCTATTCAGTGACACGATGTGCAAATGCTGTTCAATTTTCAAGTCAATCGGATGAAAATTGAGGATTTTTGAAACTTGGCCTATGTTGACCTTTTGGCCGATGCTGACCTTTAAAATACTTGGTGGTTGAATTCAGTGACCAGATATGCAAGTCCTCTTCAAATTTCAAGTCAATTGGATGAAAATTGAGGATTTTAGAAATTTGGCCTATGTTGACCTTTTAGCCTATGTTGACCTCAAGAATACTTGATGGTTGAATTCTGTGACCAGATATGCAAGTCCTCTTCAAATTTCAAGTCAATTGGATGAAAATTGAGGATTTTAGAAATTTGGCCTATGTTGACCTTTTGGCCTAAGTTGACCTCAAATATACTTGGTGGTTGAATTCAGTGACCAGATATGCAAGTCCTCTTCAAATTTCAAGTTAATTGGATGAAAATTGAGGATTTTAGAAATTTGGCCTATGTTGACCTTTTGGCCTATGTTGACCTCAAAAATACTTGGTGGTTGAATTCAGTGACCAGATATCCAAGTCCTCTTCAAATTTCAAGTCAATCGGATGAAAATTGAGGATTTTAGAAATTTAGCAAAGTTGGTGACCTTTGGCCTATGTTGACCTTTTGACCTTTTGACCCTCAAAACAATAGGCTTCTAGCTTTTGACCAAGTCTACCATTTGGTGAAGTTTCGTGAAGATCGGTTGAAAATTGTGACCTGTAGGCCGGTGACAAACAAAGAAGCAAACAGACAGAACCACAAACGGAACCGACCAATATACTTGAAAAATCTTCGATTTTGCAAGTAACAAGAAGACGTCATGCGGAGCACGATACTTGCAAAATCCCCCCCCCCCCCCTCCTCCCCCAAGTTTTCCATTGATACAGCAAATTGTCCATTTCATGAAGATTAAAATTTATGATCTTGATCAAAGCTTGGGTCAACAGGATGAAAAGTGACAATTTTTCAGATGAAAAATGATTTTAGAAGTTTGACCTTGAGTTGACCTTTGACTGCTTGACCTCAAAAATAGTTGGTTTTCCTATGTAGTGACATAATGTGCAAATGCTGTTCGATCTCCAAGTCAATCGGATGAAAATTGACGGTTTTTCAGAAGAAAATTGATGATTTTGTAAGGTTGACCTTCAGTTGACATTTGACCTTTTGACCTCAAAAATAGTTGGTTTCCCAATTCAGTGAGGCAATATGCAAATGCTGTTCAATGTTCAAATCAATTGGATGAAAATTGACGTTTTTTCAGATGAAAAGTGATGATTTTGGAAGCTTGACCTTGCGTTGACCTTCGACCTTTTGACCTCAAAGGTAGTTGGTTTTCCTATTTAGTGACACAATGTGCAAATGCTGTTCAATTTTCAAGTCAATCGGATTAAAAATGGCGATTTTAGAAATTTGACATCCAGATGACCTTTGACCTTTGACCTCAAAATCAAGGGCCTTCTCAATTGGGATGACCTATACAACTTGGTGAAGTTTCGTGACGATCGGTTTAGAATTGTGACCTATAGGCCGGTGACAAAACGACAAACAAACAGACAAACAAACAGACAGACAGACAGACAGACAGAACCACAAACGCAACCGACCAATATACTTGAAAAATCTTCAATTTTGCAAGTAACAAGAAGACGACATGCGAGCACGATACTTGCAAAATCCGCCTCCCGCCCCCCCCCCCCCCCACCCCCCAATAATTTTTTCCCCATTGATACAGCAAATTGTCCAATTCATCAAGATTAAAATTGACAATCTTGAACAAAGCTCGGGTCAATAGGAAGAAAAGTGTCGATTTTTCAGATAAAAATGATAATTTTGGAAGGTTGACCTTGAGTTTGACCTTTTGACCTCAAAAATAGTTTGTTTCCCTATTTAGTGACTCAATATGCAAGTCCTCTTCAAATTTCAAGTCAATTGGATGAAAATTGAGGATTTTAGAAATGTGGCCTAAGTTGACCTTTTGGCCTATGTTGACCTAAAAAAATACTTGGTGGTTCAATTCAGTGACCAGATATGCAAGCCCTCTTCAAATTTCAAGTCAATCGGATGAAAATTGAGGATTTTAGAATTTTGGCCTAAGTTGACCTTTTGGCCTATGTCGACCTAAAAAATACTTGGTGGTTCAATTCAGTGACCAGCTATGCAAGTCCTCTTCAAATTTCAAGTCAATTGGATGAAAATTGAGGATTTTAGAATTTTGGCCTATGTTGACCTTTTGGCCGATGTTGACCTCAAATATACTTGGTGGTTGAATTCAGTGACCAGATGTGCAAATCCTCTTCAAATTTCAAGTCAATCGGATGAAAATTGAGGATTTTAGAAATTTAGCAAAGTTGGTGACCTTTGGCCTATGTTGACCTTTTGACCCCAAAAACAATAGACTTCTTGCTTTTGACAAACTCTACCATTTGGTGAAGTTTCGTGAAGATCGGTTGAAAATTGTGACCTGTAGGCCGGTGACAATCAAACAGACAGACAGACAAGACAGACAGACAAGACAACCACAAACGCAACCGACCAATACACTTGAAAAATCTTCGATTTTGCAAGTAATAATAATCGATATTATAATAGGCGAAGGTGATTCTGTCTGTCTGTCTGTCCGTCTGTCCGTCTGTCCGTCTGTCTGTCCGGGGGTGTGGCTTACTCCGTTTACAGAGTAGCTCCACCCATTCATGGAGAGGCTTCATGTAAACAAATGTCCACCATTTTATTAACTCGAATAGCTTTCAGGCTTGTTTAGTTAGGCCCGTGTTGTCTTTCTCTCTCACACAGGTTTATTTAAACTCTAATTCGATATATCATTTCATTTTTAACAGTCGCTAACATAGTTTTAGACTCGGTTGAAAAAAAACGGGAAGAGAATCCCATGAAAATTTCCGTTTATAGAACGAAATGATTTCCCAAAGGCCTGTAACATTGAGCCCATTCATTGAGTCACCCTCACGATTTCATCTCGAGTTCACCTTCTGATTTAATTTTTATCGATGGTTTTAGACTCGGTGTCAGAAATAATTTAGAACATTCACGCACACACGGGAAAATGCAGAGATATATTTTTTAAAATCGCGCCACGATGATACACGAAAATACACCGCCTAAAATAACAGTCGGGGAAAATGTCGACATATATTTAAAATTCGCTTTTTCATTTCCGTTTAGATATATTACTTTTACTTTTGATGACAGTCGTCACAAAACGACATATATTTCTTCGTTTTCTTTCTTTCTTCTCACTCAACCTCACTACACCCAATGGATATTCTTACATCAATAAACCACGCTCGGAGGGCCGAGGTGGTGGAATTGCCGTAATTCACCGACAGGACATCAAGACCAGCCTCATCTCCATCTCATCTGCTCCATAATTTGAACACCTGGCTTTTAAACTCTCTGGTCACACACAGTCAGTCATGGCTGTCGTCTACCGCCCTCCCAAACCACACCCATCATTCCTGTCTGACTTCTCCTACTTTCTGACCCAGTTCTGTTCCCTCTCCCCCTCAATCCTCCTCCTCAGTGATTTCAATATCCACATGGACTCCACTGACTCCACAATAACCACTGACTTCACTGATTTACTCACCTGCTTTAACCTCACTCAACATATCGACTTTCCTACCCATAACCGTGGGCACATTCTGGACCTTGTCTGCTCTACCGGATTAATTTTGCACCATCTCTCTGGCTCCGACCTCACCCTCTCTGACCACTTAGCCATCACTATGACCATCAACATCCCCACCCCAGCACCAAGGCATTATCGCACTATCAACTTCCGTAAGCTAAACGCTCTTTCACCTACCTCATTCTCATCCACCCTCTCTGAAAAAATGTCCACTTCTACCTTTGTTGACCTCCACACCCCTTCTGACCTCACTGACTACTACAACCACACTCTCTCCTCCTGCCTTGACCAGCTTACGCCTATGAAAACCAAAACAGTTTCTTTCACCCATTCTGCTCCCTGGTTTACCCCTAAACTCCGCCTGATGAAAACTCGTGCTCGCCAACTTGAAAGACTCTGCAATAAAACAGGTCTCACAATTCACTCCCAAGCCTACAAGGACCACCTACAACACTACAGAGATGCCCTCTCCCGCGCCCGCTCCGCCTACTACTCTCAAATTATGCACTCTGGCTCTGGAAACCCAAAAGCACTCTTCTCTACAATAAACAAACTCCTCAGCCCCCTGAACACCACCACCCAGTCATTCACAGTAGACAACTGCATCTCCTTCCTTTCATTCTTCCAATGCAAAATTGACAACATCTACAACAGCTTAACCACCACCGCACCCGCTCCCCCTCAAACCACCTGCCCCCCCTTATCCTGCCAACCCCTGTCTCAATTCTCCCCAGTCTCCCCTACTGACCTCTCTGAACTCCTCATAGGAATGAAAACTGCCACCTGCACTCTTGACCCCATCCCCTCCAGCTTTGTCAAGACCTCCCTTCCTGCTCTCTCTCCACTTATCACTGCAACAATAAACTCCTCCCTGTCTACAGGCATCGTCCCACCATCCCTCAAAATTGCTGCTGTTACCCCCATTCTGAAAAAACCTGGACTCAACCCTGGCACCCTAAATAACTTCAGACCCATCTCCAACCTACCCTTTCTGTCAAAAGTTTTGGAACGCGCTGTAGCCACTCAACTCAAACATCACCTCTCTGCCAATAACCTGTATGAAACATTCCAATCCGGATTCCGCTCCAACCACAGTACTGAAACTGCTCTCCTCAAAATCACCAACGACCATCTCCTCTCCTCTGACGCTGGCAAACTCAACATTCTCATCCTCCTCGACCTCAGCGCCGCCTTTGACACCATCAATCACACCATCCTCCTCACCCGACTTGAAACCACCTTTAACATTACCGGCACTGCCCTCTCTTGGATCAAATCATACCTCTCTTACAGACGCCAGTTCATCTCCATCAATAACTGCAAATCCCCCACTGCTCCCCTCCCCCAAGGTGTCCCCCAAGGCTCAGTTCTCGGCCCCCTCCTCTTCATCCTGTACCTGTCCCCCCTTGGTCACTTAATCCGCCGTCATGGTCTCCAATTCCACTGCTTCGCTGATGACATCCAGCTTTTCATCTCCACCAAGTCCATCTCCACCGCCACCCACTCTATCCTGACAAACTGCATCACTGAAATAAAATCCTGGCTTCAAATTAACTTCCTCAAACAACTATGATAAATCTGAAATAATCATCATTGGCCCAAAAACGCTCACCAAATCCACCCATAACTTTGCCCTCAACATCGACGGTTTCCCAGTATCCACCTCCCCTCACATCCGGAATCTTGGCATCATCTTTGACCAAACCCTGTCCTTCGACAAATACACTAAACAGATCACAAAGACAGCCTTCTTTCACCTGAAAAACATCGCCCGTCTCCGTCCATCCCTCTCCTCCACGGCTGCAGAAACCCTCATCCACGCCTTCATCACCTCCCGTCTGGACTACTGCAACAGCCTCCTCTATGGTTCACCCTCAATAATCACCAATAAACTCCAATACATTCAGAACTCCGCTGCCCGTCTACTCACCCATTCCCGGACCCGTGACCACATCACCCCCGTCCTTTACAAGCTTCACTGGCTCCCCATCCCCCAGAGAATCCAGTACAAAATCCTCCTCTTGACCTACAAAGCCCTCCATAACCTGGCCCCATCCTACCTGGCTGACCTCCTCTCCAGACACACTCCCACCCGCAACCTCCGCTCTGCTGGTACCAACCTCCTGACCCCCCCCCCCCCCCCCATGCGGACCAAATTCAGATCCTGGGGGGACAGGGCCTTCTCCATCGCTGCTCCCACCCTCTGGAACTCACTACCTCACACCATCAGAGACTCCTCCTCACTCACCACATTCAAAACATCACTCAAGACCTACCTGTTCAACACTGCATTCAACATTTAACCCACAGCATTTAACCCCTGACTATCTCTTCTCCTTCTCCTTCCTTTTGCTTTGATTATTTACCAATTGATTTTTGTCTTTTTGCACTTGTTTTTTGTACTCTGTCAAAGCACCTTTGGGCTTCTTGAAAAGCGCTATATAAAATAAATGTATTATTATTATTATTATTCGTTCTAATTTCATTCAACATTATTATCCGGAAGTGAAAACTAAAATATGTTTCAGGAAATTACCGAGAAATATTTCTTCGTTTTTTTTTTATTAGTTATGTGCGCATATACTTTAAATAGGTTTATTTGAAATCTTTAATTTTCACAATGTAATTTATTTGCCATTTGATGATTACGAGACACTTCCTCTTGAGGGTCGTGACAATTCATGCGTTGCGTGGAAACATCCATTTCCAAAATGAATGAGACGGGAGAGGAGTGAGGAGTTGGAGAGTGAGGGAGTGAGGGGCGAGGGGTTGGAGAGTGAGGATCAAGGGGTTGGAGAGTGAGGGGCGATGGGTTGGAGAGTGAGGGCGAGGAGTTGGAGAGTGAGGAGCGAGGGGTTGGAGAGTGAGGGATGAGGCATTGGAGAGTGAGGAGCAAGGGGTTGGAGAGCAAGGGGTTGGAGAGCAAGGAGCGAGGAGTTGGAGAGCGAGGGTTTGGAGAGCGAGGAGCTATGGGTTGGAGAGCGAGGAGCTAGGGGTTGGAGAGCGAGGAGCTAGGGGTTGGAGAGCGAGGAGTGAGGGGTTGGAGAGCGAGGAGTGAGGGGTTGGAGAGCGAGGAGCGAGGGTTTGGAGAGCGAGGAGCTAGGGGTTGGAGAGCGAGGAGCGAGGGGTTGGAGAGTGAGGGGTTGGAGAGTGAGGAGCGAGGAGTTGGAAAGTGAGGAGTGAGGAGTTGGAGAGTGAGGGGCGAGGGGTTGGGGCGCGAGGGGTTGGAGAGTGAGGGGCGAGGGGTTGGAGAGTGAGGGGTTGGAGAGTGAGGAGCGAGGAGTTGGAAAGTGAGGAGCGAGGAGTTGGAGAGTGAGGAGCGAGGGGTTGGAGAGTGAGGAGCGGGGAGTTGGAGAGTGAGGAGAGAGGGGTTGGAGAGTGAGGAGCGAGGAGTTGGAGAGTGAGGAGCGAGGAGTTGGAGAGTGAGGAGCGAGGGGTTGAAGAGTGAGGAGTGAGGGGTTGGAGATTGAGGAGCGAGGGGTTGGAGAGCGAGGAGCTAGGGGTTGGAGAGCGAGGAGCTAGGGGTTGGAGAGTGAGGAGCGAGGGGTTGGAGAGTGAGGAGCAAGGAGTTGGAGCGTGAGGGCCGATTGGAGCGAAGAGTGGGGAGCGATTGCAGAGGAGAGTGAGGAGCGATTGGAGAGGAGAGTGAGGAGCGATTGGAGAGGAGAGTGAGGAGCGATTGGAGGGGAGTGTTAGGAATTGGAGAGGAGTGTGAGGAATTGGAGAGGGGTGTGAGGGATTGGAGAGGAGTGTGAGGAGGTATTGGAGAGGGGTGTGAGGAGGAGTGGGATTGGAGAGGCATGAGGGTGGAGAGAGGAGAGTGTCAGGTGGAGAGAAGTGAGGCATCACATATTATGTGAAATAAAAAAATTGTGTTCATTACACCATTTCTGGATCTGATGAATTGCCAGTAACCATTTTGTAAAATTTAATGTGCAGCATCTAAATCAAGATGTCCAAATGTCACACACGTCCATGCCCGTGGGATTCCCACGGGTGACCCCACTAGAAATAATGATAATAAAGGTGACACATTAAAAAAACATAAAACCATCATTAGCTCAAAACAAGAGTTAGATGTAACTTTCATATTTTTGTATTTAATACCTCAGCACCAAAGGTTGACGGAGGTTGTTTTCACCTCTGCCTGTCCGTTTGTCTGTCACTGTGAGCAGGATATCTCAAAAAGGTATGGACGGATTCAGACGAAACTTGGTGGACAGACTGGGTGTGTGACAAGGACGAACTGATTCGTCTTTGGTGAAGATACGGTTCTGGATAGGATATTTTTACGGCGTTGCCCATAGGGCAAAGCCATCTATGACAGTGTTTGTCCGTCTGTATGTATGTATGTATGTATGTAGGTATGTATGTATATATGTATGTATGTATGTATGTATGTATGTATTGTTACGGGACCGCGGCGAGGATGTTATTTGCCGAGCGGATGGCCGCCGCGCCCGAACAGTTACCCCGACTAACCCGATTCCTGAACGTTGGCCGAATCGCGCCACAGATATTCAATGGGGAAAAGACTAAAGCGAAGGATGTGAAGAAGAAGAACACCAAAGCAAAAAGGTTGGAAATGCTACTAAATTTATTCCTACTATTTACACAATCAAAGAAACCAAGGAGAAGGAAGGATAATAAAATAAAAACAGAAGAAGAAGAAGCGGACACAGTGAAACTTAGCTTATCTATGGCAGTCTTACTTAGAACCCTGGACAGAACAAACGAAAGACGGACTCACATGAATTGGGAATTTGCAGGCAGGAAGGATCGGAAGGAGGAATGGCTTGGCGGGGGAGGAAGGTTCAGCGGGGATCGGTCGGGCCGGGAGCGGATAGCCGCCGTCAATACCCGAGCTGGGATCGCCAACAGCCGCGGTTCCAAACTGCACGGCGAAGCCCCTCCGGTGCACCGTGCGCTCTCCAAAGCTCCTCCTTAGAACTCTCTTGCGCTTGGCACTGCACACTCGGCACTTGCCCTACTTGGCACTTCGCACTTCGCCGCTCTGACTCGCTTGCACTTGATCATCGCACGTATCTCTGCATGTATCTCTTTGGACGTATATCTTAGGACGTATCTCTCTCAGGACGTTCCTCTCTTGCTTCGCCCTCGTGCGCACTTCTCTTTCACGGCTTCCGCGCGCGCTCTTTATAACCCCGCGGGCAAATCAAGCCGCCGGCCTCTAGAACACGCCCATTGGTGAGCTCGCCTCGGCCCTGATTGGTCGGCACGACCCTCTGGCTCCGCCCTTGATGACGATGGGCGGGCACGCCCAGGATTCGGCAGCTCCTCCCCCTTCTTCTCCGAGCCGACCTCGTGGCGAATGGAGTCGCGGAGGGAACAGTTGGCAATTGTTGGAAGGGGAAGGTGAAGGGAATCTACTCTTATTTCACTTGGTGCAATGGAGTATTTCAATTAATGGAAGACTCAGCCTTACACTAATACACATAATAAGGATATAACTACTGAACAGGGATATATGGTGTCCTTCGTGTATGTTTTATGGAATTAACTACGGGAACGCCCTTTGACCTTTATACAACAACAAATGCAGGAAGGAGGGTGACATTTTACAACAATTCATTACACAACAATTAAAAAAACAACATTCTCATATCCACAACAGTATGTATGTATGTATGTATGTATGTATGTATGTATGTATGTATGTCCCCTCAAACGTATCCCAATCAGAGCTGATGATCTGGTCACATGACAGGGTGATGTGATTACGTCTGATGTCATTACGTTGGTGCTGCAGCCCACTCTCCACACACCGCCATTTTGATTTATATGCCGTTCATACCGAACATATTGTTGAACCTGTCATATATCACAATCGCCATGCTCTACCTTTACATTTTCATTCAGTGTGAAACACAAACAAACCGATTGTTAAAATGACCATGAAATATCGAAAGCATCGGGTCTTCCATATTATGAAATATTACGGGTCTTCCAACAATACGGTACATCCCCAACCCGTGTGGGCTATATAGATTACAGTAGATCTTCTCTCAGTTCTGTAAGGAAAACTTACCTCACTGATGTCTGGATTCCTCCAAATTTCTTTGTTTAATGTTATAAACAGCATTAGCGACTGTTTAAAAAGCTAATCATGTGTGTTTGTGGTTTATAATATTTTGCAAGCCCGGCTACGCCGCTGTTAGACTTTCAGTCTTGCTTAATTTTTACAAGTGATTCTATACCATTTATATAGCACGGTATCACAAAAAGTTGTGGATGATTATGTTATGACAAAACTTGGTGGATAAGTTGCCTGGAATCCTTAGATGACAAGAACAAGCCAATTGGATTTTGGTTCAGGTCCGAATCCAGATCCGGCCTGTCAGTGGATATAAAACGTAATTTGTTCAGCCTGCTGGAGGTACCATATAGTATGCGCTCCACCGAGTGCTCTTCTGGTTCAATTAAAGGCTTTAGCTGAGTCCCCCGCCTTTTAGGTGGTATGAGGAACAGTTCTGTGTAATATGAAAGCTAAATCGTGAACGTTTTTTTAAATATCACGCTCACAAGCCAGAGATGGTTGCCATGGCAACATATTTAGCCAATCACAGCTGTGATCTAATCAGGTTGAGATAAAGTTATGAGGAAAAGATATCTGAATGCGATATGGAAGCTGAATGTTCAATGGGTTTTACCTGTGACGTGTCGCTGGTGTACAACTAGAGCTTTGCATTGCTGTTGTTTGGGGGTCGATTTTTGAAATGTGTATGTTATAGATTGTCATTCCAAATCCTCCTCCATACTGTAAGCCCGAGAGCCTGGAAGCTGGAACTTTTCCCCTCCCCCATAGTTAAACAACAACAACAACATCAGCGTCATAGGTTATATATATATATATATATCCGGGTCTTGCGATTACCCGGAGTGCATTGCGATATTCAAGATGGATGCTGCGTGGGCCCGGAGGATGGATGATAATTACAGTAGGACTAATACTAGTACCGACTGCAAAGCCGCAATGAGCCGGCGAAGCCAAAGCCTCTTGCCACTATTTTACCCATCACTATGGCATCAGTAGGTTAGGTAGTTGGTAGTAGGTAGGTGTAGTAGATACCGTACCTGGTAAGACTTGGTAAAAGAGAAGAGCAGACAGTCCTCCCCAATGGCAATACCTGCATACAATAAATGTCACAAGAAGCTTAAGGAAGTAACTATACGATGTGCTAGCTCAGGGCCTATTTTAAGAAATTTTAACTGGGCTTAACATACGTTTTCACAGTATGTGTGTCGTCTTCTAACTTCAGTCGCTGTCAGGCGCCAGGGCTGGTTCTCTGACTCTCCGGGCACTGCAGCTTCCTCCACCAGAAGAAGTTAGCTTGCAGTGATTAATTCGGTGAATTCCGTCTCAACTTCGGATATTTCCGGCCGTGAAAAAGTATCCGTATTTCTAAACTAAATATGTAAACCGCTTATACTGTATTTCTGGCCGTGAAAAACTATCCCATATGGCCGCGAGATTTCTAAAAAATAATTCTTCGTCAATGTTAGAATATTTGATGCCGTTTTCACCCTCCGAAACGCGTAATAAGCTTTAAAAAAATATTTTTTCAAATGCTCGAATCTCATTGGTTCTGGTGTTTGATGACGATTTTCGTTGAAGATAACGAGGTTGGTCTTAACGTATTTTAATTAATAATTAGAGGTTCATTAGATTGTGAATCAAAGAACGACGGGTGAAACAAACTCCTATTGAACTCTTTCGCAATTGTTTTATGCAAACTTCCGCATCCGGTCGATGGCGGCCACCATTGAGTGATTTCATTTTAGAAATATTTTTGCAAATGCTCGACTCTCATTGGGTCCGGTGTTTGGTGACGCGTTTCTTTGAAGATAACCAGGCCCGTGCGGGCCGATGTTGGTCTTAAAGTATTTTAATAATACATTGGAGGTGCATAAGATTGTGAATCAAACAATGACGGGTGAAAGAAACTCCTAATGAACGTTTTAAATTTGTTATGCATACTTCCGCATCCGCAAGATGGCGGCCTCCACTGCGCTTCGGAATTCTCGAACCAAGGCATAATCAGGTTTTCAACATAATACGTACGCGTTCATTGACAACACCGGCTTCGCCGGCTATAATCGTTATGTTCTCTGTTAATTATTAATGTTGGATTGTTAAGCTTACGTATGTAGTATTATTATAATTATGCTTGTTGTATTAAGTTACAGACTTAGCTATACTATGCTTCTGTGTTGTTACAGGCTGTACTGTTCTCGCTGAATAAAGCCTATGTTGTGTGACCTAACGAATCGAGCCTATTCCATTCACTCTTCGGCTTACCACAATTTATTCAGTGAGAATTTTCATAATGGAGAAGTTCTTACGTCCTGAGCGGTTTGAAGCAAACCCAAACTCCAGCAATGCTGCAAAGGAATGGAACCATTGGTACAAGACGTTCGACAACTTCTTGAGAGCCATTGAGCATCACGAACCGGAGAAGCTATCTCTGTTCATAAACTATGTAGCTCCAAGTGTGTACGAGTATATCGCTGTTTGTGAAGACTACGACATTGCCATAGCTCGGGATTCTGTGTGTAATAAGTGCGGGGAAAACGGGGCATTTTGCTAAAGTATGTAGATCGCCTGGGCTGAGGGCTGCAGCTATGCTCCACACCCCAACCCTAGCTACGATATACACCGCATTTCTAGGAAACCTTTCTAAGGCAACAGTTAATGTGCTTGTGAATGGTAACAAGTGTAGAGCACTTTTGGATACTGGGAGCTCGGAAAGTTTTGTGTTCCAGAGGCTGGTTAAGGCGTACATACTATGTGTACACCCAGGGACAGGTAGAGTATCAATGGCATCTACCTCATTGTCGACACGAATAGCTGGACATTGTTTAGTGAACCTTGAGCTGAAGGGCTGTACATACCGTGATGTTCGACTCTCCATCTTACCTGACCAATGTAGTGATGTAATTTTAGGCCAGGGTTTCATGAAACGTCATGAGTATTACTATGCAGTTTGGGGGAGATAAACCGCCACTCTCTGTGCACTAGCTATCCTCTCCATACCACCTCCACCACTTTTCGCCAATCTCACTCCCAATTGTAAGCCCATTGCTATTAGATCAAGAAAATACAGTGCACCAGACAGCTGTTTCATTGAGTCAGAAATGAGGAGGTTGCTCGAAGAGGGCATTATTGAGCCCAGTACCTCGCCCTGGCGAGCTCAAGTTGTAGTCACAACGAATGAGCGACACAAAAGGCGGATGGTGATTGATTATTCGAAGACAGTCAACCGCTTCACGCAACTAGATGCCTACCCACTACCAAAGATAGACAATTTGGTCAACAAGGTAGCACAGTATCAACTATACAGTACTATCGACCTGAAGTCCGCTTACCACCAAGTCCCTATCAGAGATGGAGACAAACCGTATACTGCCTTTGAGGCGTGTGGGCAGTTGTATCAATTTCGCAGGATTCCATTCGGGGTGACAAATGGAGTCGCCTGTTTCCAACGGGTGATAGATCAGTTGTCTGATACCTATGCTTACCTGGATAACATTACTGTCTGTGGCAAAAGTAAGGAACAGCATGACAATAATCTTCACAAATTTCTCGAGGCTGCCAAGAAGTTCAACATGACCTTCAACCTTGATAAATGTTCGTTCTCTGTAGCCTCAGTTGATCTCCTGGGATATACAATCTCGAATGGGTTAATTAGGCCCGACCCAGAGAGACTTCGGCCACTCCGTGATCTTCCCCTTCCAGTGGATAAGGGGTCTCTACGTCGTGCACTGGGTATGTTTTCGTACTACTCAGTGGATTGTTAACTACTCGAAGAAGGTTGGCCCCCTTGTTCAGGTCGGTTCTTTTCCTATGTCTAATGCAGCCCAACAAGCTTTCAATGATCTGAAAGCAGAGGTGGAGAAATCGGTGGTTAATTCTACTGACGAGTCTGTTCCGTTTGTTGTTGAGACAGATGCTTCTGACATTGCGATAGCTGCCACTCTTTAAAAAAGTCGGGAGACCCGTGGCATTTTTGTCCCCCGTCGCACCGCGGAGCGAAAGGGGGACTATGGTTTTCCCGTGCGTGCGTGCGTGCATAAGCGAAAGACCGCATTCAAATTTGGTGTGTGGGTGCAACCCACGTCAAAATCCAAGATGGCCGCCGCCATGTATGTCTGATGCCATGTATGTCTGAACCTTGTGAGCAGAATATCTTGAAAAATAAGTGAAGTACCAACTTCTAACCTGGTGTGTAGGTGTATCTAGGCAAAAGGAAGAACCCTATTGAAAATTGGGTCGCCACGTCAAAATCCAAGATGGCCGCCGCCATGTATGTCTGAACCTTGTGAGCGGAATATCTTGGAAAATAAGCGAAGTACCAACTTCTAATGTGGTGTGTGGGTGTATCTCGGCGCATGGAAGAACGCTATTGAAAATTGGGTCGCCACGTCAAAATACAAGACGGCCGCCACCATATATATGTCTGAACCTTGTGAGCGGAATATCTTGAAAAATAAGCGAAGTACCAACTTCTAATTGGTGCGTGGGTGTATCTCGGCACAAGAAAGGACCCTATTGAAAATTTGGTCGCCACGTCAAAATACAAGATGGCCACCACCATATATATGTCTGAACCTTGTGAGTTGAATATCTTGAAAAATAAGTGAAGTACCAACTTCTAATCTGGTGTGTGGGTGTATCTAGGCATAAGGAAGAACTCTATTGAAAATTGGGTCGCCACGTCAAAATCCAAGATGGCCGCCACCATATATATGTCTGAACCTTGTGAGCGAAATATCTTGAAAAATAAACGAACTACTAACTTCTAATCTGGTGTGTGGGTGTATCTAGGCATAAGGAAGAACGCTATTGAAAATTGGGTCGCCACGTCAAAATCCAAGATGGCCGCCTCCATGTATGTCTGAACCTTGTGAGCGAAATATCACATCATAGCATGTTTTCTGCGTCTTCCACTTTGTCAACTCACATCACTTCCCCGACGGGGGACCTAGGCGTAACGCTTGTTTTCTAGGACACTGAATGTGAGTGAACGCAAACATTCTTCAGTGGAGAAAGAGGCGTATGCCATTGTTGAATCATTGCGTAAGTGGCGACGCTATCTGACTGGGCGCCATTTCACCCTGATCACTGATCAGAAGTCTGTAGCCTTCATGTTTGACTCAAAGCAATCGGGAAAGATCAAGAATGATAAAATACAAAGATGGAGGATTGAACATTCCTGCTACAACTTTGATATGCAGTTCCGACCTGGGAGCGAGAACATAATGGCAGACACTTTATCCAGAGCATACTGCTTGGCAATCAGTACAGATACCTTAATCGAACTGCACAATTCTCTCTGCCACCCCGGCACTACAAGGATGGTACATTTCGTAAGAACTCGGAATCTTCCCTTCTCTGTCGAGGAAGTGAAGAAGATAACGGCCTCCTGTCCAGTGTGTGCCGAGTGCAAACCAAGCTTCTACCAACCGCAACAGTCACATTTGATAAAAGCTACACAACCCTTTGAAAGGCTCAGTATGGATTTCAAGGGGCCCTTACCATCATCTACCGCTAACTGCTACTTGCTTACTGTGATAGATGAGTTCTCTCGCTTCCCATTTGCTTTTCCTTGCCCCGACATGACAACTTGCACCGTGATTAAATGTCTTAGTCAACTCATTGCTATATTTGGTATGCCTGCTTATGTACATTCTGACAGTAGTCAGGTTTGTTATGTAATTTCGTTCTTTTTTTGTGGAGATTAGCAAAACTATACATTTTTGGAAAGCTGATAGCACCAGGAATCCGAAAAACCATGTTTCCATTTGCGCAAATTTTTCTTTGGCGGCCATATTGGATTTTCAAAATGGCCACCATCGGAAACCTATTTTTCGCGATATCTCAACATCCGAACCACCTAGAGTGCTGATTCCAACACCTATACCCACATTTTTGGGGATGAGGAATCACATGAAGCCATCTAAAATAATCTACACCTACCCTGGGATACCAGGTGGCAGCCTACAGCGGATTTTCAAGATGGCCACTTTCAGGAAACATGTTTTTTTCTGAATATGTATACCACATTGAGTGATGTTTCGCTACATTGTGGCACACGGATCATAATTATGAAACCACATCCCTCATATATCCTAAACAGGTGATTTATGTATTCAAGAGGTAAGTATATAGAGATGAGGCTATACAATCCATAATTATACATGTAATAATTACTTTTATTTGAACATAGAATATTTCCCATAGATGAAATTTTATCTTTGTCAACATTCATCAACATTTTGTCCTCATAGGTTTTCAAATGTCCTCATCACTGTCGTCAGAGCAGAGAACAGGTTGACAGTCATCGTCGTTTTCACATTCGGAGCTGCACAAACACAAGTCTGTGCATGCCAAGTCATTGGCACGGCACGAACACCGTCTCGATGAGCAGTCTCCTTTGCACTGACATCTGACCATCTCAAGTATTGCTTTCGGTGCTGGTGGTACATCTGTCATTAGTGGTTTCAATTCCCCATCGTTGTCCTTGAAGTAGCCATGTTGCTGTGGATCCAGGAACACTTGATGTGCGATAGTAGCCTGAGCCCATACCCTTGCCTGAAGATGTACACGATCAACATGCTGATTTAGAGCCCCTAGCGTTGGAGGTAACTTGTGACTTTCAGTCATGTGTTTACAGAAGAGGTACCAGCGCAACTCCGGAATGCTGTTGATACATATTCCCTTTGGTACGTACACTGCACATACAAATCTTGCCAAGTTGGACATCTGATCTACGGTCACATCTGCAGCATCACCGAGCATTCTCATGGCCTGTATCACGTCACTATCGGCTCTGACGAAAGCTTCAAACCATGTTGTTTTGCCTATTCGCGAAAACCGTCCAGTATTGTCTGCTCCTGTGAATGTGTGGAATGCTGGCAATGCCTTGGCCTTTTCGACGCCAAGATTGTTCCAGATTGGTTGTACTTGCACAAGGCCCGACACAAGGGAGACAGCAGTGTTTTTGAGCAGAACATCATAGTTAGCTATGACCAAGACCAGGACATCCGTATCAGGAGAGAAGAAGGTAAGCTGTTCTGCGTTGGGATTGCGGCGAGTTGCCAGCACTGCTTGGTGAATCATCAGAGTGTCTGCCTTCTCATGATTATTGTCTTCAAAATGCACGCCTTTGTTACTCTTGGCCTTTCCTGCTGCACATATAATTATCAGCTTGGAGGCATCTCTGTTGTACTCCAACGTTTTCTCAGCCAGATATTCTGCCAAATCTGACTTTGTCTGATCGTGTGACAAGAACCGCTTCATGGTGATGTGTTGGATCTTGGTATTGTCCTTCACTTGGTACTGGACTGGATTGTGCCCCCCTCGTCTTTTTTGTCTTGTGCTTTGCTTCAACGAATCGGCCTTGTAAGTATCAAACACGAGGATAACTTCGTCAAAATGTCTTGTCAGTGACATCAATCTGGTATTAAAGCTGACACTGAGATCTTCAACGGTTACTGTTGCAGCTGGTTTTGTCGACAATTTCTGTACAAGAACCATGGCGTCGACTACTGCTATTTTCATAGCTGCAGAGTTATGGACTTGAGCTTGAGGACTTGAGGTCGGAGCTAAGTCACCCGGAGCTAAGTCTCCATGTTTCACAAGGAGATGGATTAACTTTGACTTGTCAAGGCAAGGAAGCAGGTCACCGTTTGGTGCGAACAAGGCGCGAGGTGTAAGGGTGAATTCGTAGTTGCCTATTGCGTCTTTCTGGTCATCATCACGGCTTGATTTTGTCAATATCATCAGCCTTCCATACAAGTCTTTTGTTTCCTTCAAGTCGACTGACTTGTCCCTGAGCATGATCTTGGTCTTCTTCACACCAGACAAGTACATCGTGTTGTTTTCTTTTTTCACGGGTGCAAATAAGCTGACTGTTCCGTTGATTCTTTCGTCAACATACTCTTCGTACAAGTGTTGACCAATGTTGTCGATATTCAGGATTTGTGACGTGTGCTCCTCTGGGACATAGGCATGTGTGATCAAGTTGTATATGCTATTTCCTTCTGTGGTAAATGGATTGCCATGACTCATGATAGCAGCCTTGATCTTTTCAACCGCTGTATTGTTCAGATTCACTGCCCTCGGACTAAGTTCGTGGTGTTCTGTCACTTTGTCTGTTTTGGTGTCGAACTGATCTTTGAATTCTCTGGTCAGCCGTGACAATTCTGGAGAGGCCATAAAGAATCTCTGCCTTGCATTGGCATTATTGGAGATGCCTGGAAGTCCAGAATGAACCTTCATTGCTCTGTTTTCCTGTTCACAAGCATGGTCTGCACCGATTGATACAAAGGGGATGCTAGATTTCGTTACTGAGATATTTCCATTCTCGAGTTCCCTGTATGTGGCCGGATGCGTCTTCCTCAGGTCATACATATCTGCTATGTATCGCGGCCAAAGACGTTTGTATTTGATACGATCCATGGAGAAAAATAGCTTGCTGAGTGCCTCACCAGATTCGAGGTGGAGTTTGAGATCTGCGTCCCGAGAAGCTTCCACAAAGAACAGAATTGTCTCCACTCGATGCAGGTAATTCATCAAGGACTTGAACATGGCTTTTTTGGATTGTTCTGTTTCCCAAGTCTTGAATATGTTCACAACATCAGCTGTAGTGATGACATTCAACAGTTTTGTGTTGGCTTCTTTCACACTTGTGGCTTTGGTGAACTTGTCCTTTTCTGAACATGCCTCGTCTATTTCTTCTGACATATCTGAGCAAACGGCTTTCAACTGTGGATAATCTTTGAAGAACAGGTCCAGCGCCATTTCATAAAGTGCTATATATGAATAAATATGAGCACGGAGAGTGCGTTTGTAATGCGAACATCTCAGGATCTGCCTTGTTGTTGAAGGTCCGTAGAGGTCGGCCTCTATCCACGCGTCATCAATACCTGAGTTCTCAATGGAAGTACCCAGGGCTCTCAAAGCAGCCATGACCACATGCAGCTCGCCAAGCCGAGGTACAACGGTACCTTTCAGGTCTGGCCTTGCATCCAGCAGCCTTATCACCTTTTCATAGAGGGCCATATCCCAGGAAATGACTGTAGGGTGGCTTGTACCAACAACTAAGTTCTTTAGCTGAGTTGTCTGAGAGATGACGGTCAGAAGAGTCGACCACTCGTGTGCTACTTCAGGTAGAAGGGGTAAGACTCCGACTTGTGTCAAACTGTGACTACCCGACAGCAATGAGTGGTATCCTGCCCAACCAGGTATATATGTGCTGTTTGATTTCTGCATTCTGGTGATCATAGAAGCAACCAACCATCCTAGATGTGTAAGGTGATACGCTGGTGATATACCATCCTTGCTGATGTGGAATGTGTCTGTTCTCTTTATGGTTTTCGGCACCGGCTTGTCACAATGAAGCATAGGAACCTGGTACGGGGTCACTGACAAACTGGTAGTGTCAGCTATGCTCAGTTGTGGCGCCAATGTTTCTCCTTGAGTGTCACGTTTTTGATAAACAGCAATGATTGTTCCATGGGTTGTCCCTTTGCCATCCACGCTGTCTTCAGCAAAGTCTGTGTTATCAGCTGCAAAAAACACAAAAGTTCCCTTCTTCAAAAATGGAGGAACATAAAGTCCTTGGAACTTCAGGGTGTTTTCCACAATGGCATTTGCTAGGGCTGTTTCGAGGTGCATAACACGACTGTACGAGACACAGTAACCTTGAGAGCAGAGACTTTCCAGGAGTTTCTTGTTTCTTGTGTCATGGTGAACTGCCAAGGCTAATCCTAGAGACTGTGGAGTTTCTTGTGATTTGGTTGATCGGAAGGTCGCAGAATCAGTTTTGGGCCTATAGTTCACTTGCTTGTCAGATTTGAATCCACCCAATAGCATCTGACTAACAGTGAGTACTTCTCTGTTAACGTGAGTGGTTCGTTTTTCAGTTTCTAGTGTTTCTGTTGGCCCCACCATAACCCATCTGATCATTGCGTGGAGTGCTGCTGGAACATCATCTGTGCTGCTAGTGACCTGTATAGCATCGGATGAGTTTTCCTGTTGGTGGAAGTTCTTGATAATTCTGCGCAATGCCTTTGCTGCTTTATAGATAATATTCAGATCGTCTACTTCACTTTCTATCATGGCAGACTGAACCATATCGGATTCGCATGCATCTGGGGAGTAAAGAACAGAAGGTTTTCTCCTGTCCTTTTGCCTAACAGACGTTACGTGTGGTAGTTCTAGAAGAATTCTCTCCTTGAGCCAGTGTCTACTATATGCAGGGAAGTGGTGCGCCAATGCATCTGTGCCACCAAGCAAGTTGATGTATGTTGTTTCAATATGTGCCATGGATAAGTATTGTTTATTCTGAGTTTGACAGTCGACAAGGCTAATCAACTCAATCAAACATGATGTTTGAAACGGATGACCTCTCTCTGTTGTTCCCTTGTTATCCTTGGTACGTAACACATGGAATACATTTGTTGTCCAACATGACTTGTGGTATTGAACATCGATTGCATGTGCATCAGTGGGTGAGATGGATGTGTTTAACCTAGTTTGCAGGGTGAGATTTCCAGACAGCTCCACAGCATCGTGTAATGCTTTCCCACCGTTTTCTGTTCTCAATGTGTACAATTTTTGCTCGTTATCTTCCTGGCAGAAAAAGCAATGTTCCTTAATGAATGGAGCTGTTGCAGAACGTGTAAACGGACTGGTGGTGGAAGTTGATGGTTCGTCCAGTTCTGTGCTTTTTCGCTTTTGTCCACGTTTTTTCTCTGTGTAGGAGCCGGTTGAAATGTGATATTGATGGCGGTCTTTGGCACGTTGTATCTTCTCTTTGTTGGTTGCATTTGAATAACAGATACGATGCCAAACTGCATTATTGAATTGCAGACTTTCACTTGTTTCATCCTTTAAGCGACTGTGAATTTTAACATATTTTCCATCATGGTAGGCTGCTCTATCATTAAGGGTTTGTAGCAAGTGTTCAAACGAGTCCGGTTTGGGCTGCTGGACAAGCGTTCCATATTTTGCTGAAGCGGTTTGACAAATTATGCAGTGCTGCCACTGTGTGGGCTGAGTCGTAACTTCACTCATCTTCTCTCAAGACCTGCAAATATATAAAACGACAACAGGTAAGTAATTGTGAGCTTCATGAGGTTTATTTTAAATGAACTATTAGGTCTGATATAATGACTTTCCATGTACATGAACTGAACATGTTGAAATGATCCCATTTATGACTATGACTGTACTGAGGCGAAACATCACTCAATGTGGTATACATATTCAGAAAAAAACATGTTTCCTGAAAGTGGCCATCTTGAAAATCCGCTGTAGGCTGCCACCTGGTATCCCAGGGTAGGTGTAGATTATTACCTTCGCAAAAGCGGAAGGTTATGTTTTTATCGCTGTGTATTTATTTGTATGTCTGTGTGTGTGTGTGTGTGTGTATGTTATTCGCATAACTCAAAAAGTATTCAACCGAATTGCATGAAATTTGGTGGGATGATTGGTTATTATACGGGACACATTTGATTAGATTTTGGGAGCAATCGGGTCAAAGGTCAAGGTCAAGAAAAGGTCAAAATCGTATTTTTACCATAGCGCGGTCAATTTTTATCCAATTGGCATGCAACTAATGCCAAAATGTTCAGAATTCAATGCCCGATCTTGTTTGTCATAACTCGGTCAATTCTTATCCGATTTGCATGAAATCAGCACCAAACTGTTCACTGTTCTGTTCCCTACACTCCCATGCCAAGTACAGAACAGTAGCTGCGGCGAAGGTATGCGCTCTACCGAGTGCCCGTTCTAGTTTTAGATGGCTTCATGTGATTCCTCATCCCCAAAAATGTGGGTATAGGTGTTGGAATCAGCACTCTAGGTGGTTCGGATGTTGAGATATCGCGAAAAATAGGTTTCCGATGGTGGCCATTTTGAAAATCCAATATGGCCGCCAAAGAAAAATTTGCGCAAATGGAAACATGGTTTTTCGGATTCCTGGTGCTATAAGCTTTCCAAAAATGTATAGGTTTGCTAATCTCCACAAAAAAAGAACGAAATTATAAATCTGAACATAATGAACCTGACTACAGGGGGAGTTCCTTTATGTCGTCAGAATTGAAGGACTTCCTATACGACCGCGGGGTCTCAACCAGTCGCACTACCCCATATAATCCTGGAGGGAACAGCCAGTGTGAACGTTACAATGGTGTGATTTGGAAGAATATTACTCTGGCTCTCAAATCACGAGGGCTACCAACTCCTCAATGGGAGAACGTTCTGGCAGACGCCTTGCATTCTATATGTTCTCTGCTCTCGACTGCTACAAATTCTACTCCACACGAGCGTTTATTCAATTACCAACGACGGTCTACAAGTGGCTGCTCAATTCCGACATGGCTATCCTCACCTGGACCTGTTCTCTTGAAACGTCACGTGAGACAATCGAAGTATGACCCTGTCATTGAGGAGGTGGAACTGCTTGAGGCTAACCCTCAGTATGCGCATGTGCGCTACCCTGGCGGTAAAGAGACAACTGTGGCTCTGCATGACCTGGCACCATGTGGTAAGGTCCAAAACTCTGGTGGCTTAGATCCTCCTGTTCAAAAACCACCTGGACTGGACACAGACGCAACCCCGGGGGATCTGTCACACGATTAGCTCATGAGTGGTAATGAAGATACTACCAGCTTCTTCGATGTTGGAAGCTCTCCGAAGGAGGTTCCTAATGCTCCTCCACTGCGCAGATCAGGGCGAGACAGAAAACCACCTGTTCGCCTGAATCTGTAGGGGTTTACTCGCTTATTATTTTGAGAGGGGAAGAATGTCATAGATTCATTCCAAATCCTCCTCCATACTGTAAGCCCGAGAGCCTGGATCTTTTCCTCTCCCCCATAGTTAAACAATAACAACATCAGCGTCATAGGTTATATATATATCCGGGTCTTGCGATTACCCGTAGTGCATTGCGATATTCAAGATGGATGCTGCGTGGGCCCGTGTGGATGGATGATAATTACGGTAGGACTAATATTAATCGTTATGTTCTCGGTTAATTATTAATGTAGGATTGTTATACTTACGTATGTAGTATTATTATTAGTATTACTAGTACCCGACTGCAAAGCCGCAATGAGCCGGTGAAGCCAAAGCCTCTTGCCACTATTTTACCCATCACTGTGGCATCAGTAGGTTAAGTAGTTGGTAGTAGGTAGGTGTAGTAGGTACTGTCGGTGTAGTAGGTGTAGTAGGTGTAGTAGGTACCATTTGCATTCTGGATGAGATTAAAATTGATAAAATTTACTTCTTGATTAATTCGGTGAATTCCGTCTCAACTTCGGATATTTCCGGCCGTGAAAAACTATTCCCTACGGCCGCGAGATTTCTAAAAAATAATTCTTCGTCAATTTTAGAATATTTGACGCCGTTTTCAGCATCCGAAACGCGTAATAAGCTTTTTAAAAATATTTTACAAATGCTCGAATCTCATTGGTTCCGGTGTTTGGTGACGATTTTCGTTGAAGATAACGAGGTTGGTCTTAACGTATTTTAATTACAAATTAGAGGTGCATTAGATTGTGAATCAAAGAAAGACGGGTGAAACAAACTCCTATTGAACTTTTTCGCAATTGTTTTATGCAAACTTCCGCATCCGGTCGATGGCGGTCTCCATTGCGTGATTTGGTTTTAGAAATATTTTTTCAAATGCTCGAATCTCATTGGTTCCGGTGTTTGGTGACGCTTTTCGTTGAAGATAACCAGGCCCGTGCGGGCCGAGGTTGGTCTTAAAGTATTTTAATAATAAATTGGAGGTGCATAAGATTGTGAATCAAACAAAGACGGGTGAAAGAAACTCCTATTGAACGTTTTTCAATTGGTTATGCATACTTCCGCATCCGCAAGATGGCGGCCTCCCTTGCGCTTCGGAATTCTCAAGCCAAGGGATACAGCATAATCTGGTTTTCGACATAATACGTACGCGTTTATTGACAACACCGGCTTCGCCGGCTACTAGTACTCGACTGCAAAGCCGCAATGAGCCGGCGAAGCCAAAGCCTCTTGCCACTATTTTACCCATCACGATGGCATCAGTAGGTTAGGTAGTTGATAGTAGGTCGGTGTAGGTACCGTACCTGGTAAGACTTGGTAAAAGAGAAGAGCAGACAGTCCTCCCCAATACCTACATACAATAAATGTCACAAGAAGCTTAAGGAAGTAACTATATGATATGCTAGCTTAAGGCCTATTTTAAGAAATTTTAACTGGGCTTAACATACGTTTTCACAATATGTGTGTAGTCTTCTAACTTCAGTCGCTGTCAGGGCTGGTTCTCTCCGGGCACGGCAGCTTCCTCCACCAGAAGAAGTTAGCTTGCAGTAAGATCAGTGCCGACAGATCAGACAATAGCGCCGTTTCACCGGCAATGTGTGACTGTCGTTGATCAAACCAAGCTTTCTTTCTTGATGTAAACCACTTATACCGTATTTCTGGCCATGAAAAACTATCCCCTACGGCCGCGAGATTTCTAAAAAATAATTCTTCGTCAATTGTAGAATATTTGACACCGTTTTCACCCTCTGAAACGCGTAATAAGCTTTAAAAAAATATTTTTCAAATGCTCGAATCTCATTGGTTCCGGTGTTTGGTGACGATTTTTGTTGAAGATAACGAGGTTGGTCTTAACGTATTTTAATTACAAATTAGAGGTGCATTAGATTGTGAATCAAAGAAAGACGGGTGAAACAAACTCCTATTTAACTTTTTCGCAATTGTTTTATGCAAACTTCCGCATCCGGTCGATGGCGGCCTCCATTGAGCTTCGGAATTCTCAAGCCAAGGCATAATCTGGTTTTCGACATAATACGTACGCGTTTATTGACAACACCGGCTTCGCCGGCTATTATGCTTGTTGTATTAAGCGACAGACTTAGTTATGCTTCTGTGTTGTTACAGGCTGTACTGTTCTCGCTGAATAAAGCCTACGTTGTGTGACCTAACGAATCAAGCCTATTCCAATATTCCATTCACTCTTCGGCTTACCACAGTGTACCTATTCGGCGGAGAGCTGCTGGACCACACCCACATCTGTCGCTTGACCACCACCCACCATAGCACTAAGAAGAAATTTTATGTACTGACACACTTTGAAAACGCAAAACGGACTTTGGATGCAATAATATGACAAACAACCAGTGTAACTGAAAGGTGTTTACTATGGAAGGAAAACAGGTTAATCAGTCGACAAACCACAAAAGAATATTGTCCTGACAGCAATCCCATAAGATGTCACACGTCATCAAACAGTCCCACCCTCCACCTTAAAGTCAGTATCTGCTGTGTCCACCATTTGCACGTGCACAAGTCTGATAGTGGCATCAGGGATGTTCCTCCACTCATTCTGTAATGCCTGACCCAACGCAGCTACGTTGTGTGGTGGCGGCTGTCGTCGGCATACACGTCGTCCAAACTCATCCCAAAGGTGCTCGATAGGGTTTAAGTCTGGGAACAAAGCTGGCCAATTATTAGGGTTAGGGTTAAGGTTATACAAAGTTGCATTTTCAAAGTGTGTCAGGTTGCGTTTTTAAAGTGTGTCAGTATAGCTGCCATCTTTGTTTTCTGGTGGGTCTAACGCATTATGCCTGTATGTCTCTGCTGATTATTCACTGCCCAGGTTTGTTGCTTCAAATTTCCATTGCTTTGTTTGGGTCGAGTGTTAGTCCCAAAAATTCTAATCATCTATCTATAATTCCACTAATCTCTGTGTGTATGTTTGTTTGTATGTTTGTATGTTTGTATGTTTGTCTGTGACCGCTGTTTCTCGACAACTACCGGTCCGATATACTTGAAACTTGCCAGGTATATTGCTGGGGACCCGAGGATGTGCCTTTTCAAGGTTTTAAATTAATCGCAGAAGTAGTTACTGAGCTATGTCCAAAAAACGATTCAACCAATCAGAGAGCAGCGAGCTATCACGTGTGCCGAACGTGGCGAACAGACTCTGCCTCGGACGGCACATTTGAGAGCGTATTCATTTATTTCCCGTCGGCAAACTATGTTGGCGTTATGTTGGCGTTAAACTATGTTTTAAAACTAATTAAAACTAATTTGCGATTCTTTCGCTTTGCGATGCGATTTGCGATTGCGTTAAACTCGCTCGGGCGTTAAACTATGTTTTAAAACTAATTAAAACTAATTTGCGATTCATTCGCTTTCCTGCGCATTTGTGCACGCGATGGCGATTTCTTTACCAAACTCCGCAAGCGCCAAGCCGTTAGCTTTGGACCAAACCATTTCATGTAAATAGAGGGGGGGGATTGTCACCGTACTCGCAAGCCGTTCGCTTTGGACCAAACCATTTCATGTAAATAGAGGGGGGGGATTGTCACCGTACTCGCAAGCCGTTCGCTTTGGACCAAACCATTTCATGTAAATAGAGGGGGGGGATTGTCACCGTACTCGCAAGCCGTTCGCTTTGGACCAAACCATTTCATGTAAATAGAGGGGGGGGGATATAATTTTAGATATAGATATAGTACGGGCATGCCCTAGTATGTCAAATAATAGTAAGGTTTAATCAAGCCAATCAGAACTCACAGTAATCAAGCATTACCTTATGTAATCAAGCATTACGTTACACAAATTACTTTAAAAAAAGCATTATGTAATTTTGAATGTCCCCACATTGGGGTTACGCAATCCTTGACCATGTGATGAATCAGGTGTTACGGATTCGTCACTTCCGTTGTGGTGGTTTGCATCCACTGTAAATATTTCTGATTCCATGTACTATTATTGTGTTCAAAAGGTTTATTGTTCATGAACTGTTTTCAAAAGGAAAAAAAGTTAATGTTAAAAGAAACAGGAACCCGGATCGGGAACCGGATGACGAAGAGGAAGAGGAGGAGAGAAAAGAGGGCGGAGCGAGAGAGGTCGGACAAGAAGCATAGCAGCTGCTTGGTCTGGAGCGAACGTTGGTGAGCCAGTCACTAGCAAACTTTCGGGTTTCCGGGAAAGGGATTCCTACGACAGAGTTGTCATCGCTGTGACCGGTCAACCTGCGTGTCAGGTTTTGCGATCGATTCAGGAGAGAATCATCGCCGTGCCGTGCGCCACGAGACCGGGTCGTCGGCCATTTTGACTCGCGCAGGACTTGTGCTTCGCTCGCGGTTTCGTCTCTTTTCGACCATCTCCACCGCATTCAGACGTCGATCTGGGGCGTGTGTGTGACGTGGCTTTTTGAAGGTTAATTCATCCATACCCGAGGGTGTGATCTCTCAGTCGCCTGTAGGGCGCCTTTGGATTTTCCAGGCGCCTTGAAGGCGCCTTTGTGCAGCTTCGGCTGTGTGACTGTATTTGCCATCTGCACGGGATTCTGGTCTCGATTGGACCTCGTTCTGGCGATCGCTGGAGCGAATCAATTTTGTCTCGAAGCCGGGAATAAGAGACATTGGGGAATGTTCGTGTTTCACTCACTTGGAGCACTGTGAGTTAAATATTACAAAACTGATGGTACCATCATCGGACATATTGATTGTACTTTTGAATACTATTATTGTTGTACTGTTATTCTTGTGTGATCTTAATACAATATTTGTTTGTGAGTAACAATTGGGGTGGCTTCTCCCTTGATCTTTGACATACAGAATGACACATTTTTCTGCCGTGACTCCTCTCGGGGCTCGGAGGTACACCGTGGGGGTCGGGGAGGAGCACGTAACACAGGTCATTCTGATATTACCGTGGGAAGGATCTAGATCCAGGCCTGAACCAAAATCGAATTGAATTGGTCTTGTCACAGAACTAATTCATCCATTTTGTTGTGTTAGAACTCGTCCTCAACTTTTTGAAATATGTTAAATATAGTTTATGACCCTATCTCTCAATGGTGACAAATCACTTAAAAGTAAAAAAACAAATTCTCCCATCTGGATCCGGATCTTCACGAAGATCTAATCAATTAGTCCTTGTCACACACCCAACCTGTCCGAATCTGCCCACAACATTTTGAGATATCATTGGTTATACCATAGTGTGTTCTTGTGACAGAGTTCGGCCCCACCATTCCGTTATGGTTAGTCTTTAGCCAACATCCCACTTATGGTATCGCTCGGCCATGTTGATTGACAGCGGTGGGGCATTAAGAGCATGGTTCCCCATCTGGGAGGTTTAATTCACCGGAAAGGTAAAGCAGAGTTAGACACTCGACCCTGCCTGACTCAAACGTCTTAGATGACGTCTGTGTTTGCCCAGCAACCCATCATGCCGTGGAATTATCTGCGGCTCAATGGCTTCAGTCACTGCCTGCCTGGGAAGTGGGTACGAGTACTCCCATCACGACTGCACGACCCCCGAACCCGTAACAATAGTTTTCTTTCTGTATTGCAGAAACTCCCGACAATATGGGCTTGAAAGGCCGCAGATTCATAGATGGTGCGTTCTCCCCAAACTTACGTGCTTCTTTACACAAATGGGAAGGTCATAGATATCTGACGCTTGTCGATGCATATGGTAAGTTTTAAATGATGATATTTACTATTAATCATGTTTGGGAGGGGGAGTGTTAATTATATGTGCTGCTAGTGCCGTTATAAGTTTGTTTGTTTAGTCCAGGGCCAAAAGATAAATTATACTGGATTGTTGCATCTATTGGTAAAGGAGAAGCATCCGTGTGTGTGTGTGTGTGTGTTTGTGTGTGTGTGTGTTTGTGCGTGTATGTTTGTGTGTGTTTGTGTGTGTTAGTGTTGGTGTTGGTGTTGGTGTTAGTGTTGGTGTTATCGTTATCACCACAGCTACTGCTAGTTAATTGTATTAACAGGAATGATAGGAACCCAACTTCTCATCCACGGATATTTATTGTATCTATATTGTTGCGGACACGACTTAGATGTTGCTTGACCGAGCGGAATGGCCGCCGTGTTCGCACAAGTTACCCGATTATACTCGAACGTTGGCCGAATCGCGCTACGCTAGATCAATGAAGGAAAGGACACAACGGCTGGGTTAAATGACACGACACCAGGGGTACAGTTCTCAAGACCTCCGGAGGAGGATATAATATGGGATATGCAGAACGTTTAGATTACACGGACAAGAGGTACAGCACAGGAAGGTGGGCACTTATACACGGTCTTATCTTAGCCCCGACAGACCACAGACAAACGGGACAAGGCTGACTCACACAGGGATTGATGGCAAGGAGGGGCAGGTAGTCGATGGCTCAAGGTGCACCTTGGCTCAGGGGCAGAATCGACTCGGTCCGGTCCAGAGATGCGGGAGGTATCTAGCGCTTGGAGGTGGCGTCCTTTCTTCTCCAAGCTGAGGCGCATCTCACGTCACCTCCGGTAAGTGGCTGCGTATATCCAGCGGGGAGTGACACGCCCTCGGCTCGTTAGCTCCGCCCCAGATGGAATCGGTCCGCCGCTTCTTATTGGGTGCGGGGGGGTTACCGGGCTCCGCCCTTGACGAGGAGCTGACAGTCAGCCCCTGTGTGGTAACCCCGTCGGAGCACATGGTCAATGGCGGCTAACCAAGCCGGAGTGAGGACGCGCACTCCCCGCGCCGCTGTTGTTGTTGTTGGTGTTGTTTCATGAGATGATGGGAGGATGCGGAGATGAGATTGTGGGGAGGTATTGGGAGGTCCTAAACTTACTACTGGTGCCATACAATCACATTCTGGTGCAACGAAGAGTCAGAATTAATGGAAACGAGTCCTTAACTGACATAGACTAAGAATAACTAGCAAGATGTCCTATAGTTGTCTACGTGAGATGCGGTGAACCTGGGCACGACATTTAATGGGGGAAAAAGGGGAAGGTCGGGGCTACAGAGTGTTGTTTACAGACAATGGGACTAGGGAATGGGGGATTGGGGATAGTTGGGGAGTATTGGGGAAATAGGGGAATATTTACAAGCGGATATGGATGGAGGCCAAATCCCATATCCGCAACATTGCACCCTTCTCTACCTCGGGGCGTCCCGACCCGATAAATTTTTACCTACTTTAGTGTGGCACTCAGATGTAGTTCCCTCTACTATTAACTCTACCCTGAGTGCGACAGTTTTACAGATGTTCACAAATGAGTAAATATGTCCCCCTGCGACGTTGCACCCTTCTCCTCACCGAAACACACCCACAGGATAACCGAATCGCGGAAAGAATTCTCAAACTAAACATACAGCCGGTAGGGAGCATTATTTATACAAGACTACACTGATATTTACACTACGATCCAGGACCTGTTTTTGGAGGAACACATGCAGATGTTATGCATAGAGAGAGCACGCATGCCAGCATCGATACACCAACCCACGAGTGCTCTGTGGCCTTACGGCCTTTAATAATGTGCAGAGCACCCCTTCCAAGCACCAAAAGCACCACCCTTATTCATACAGTCAGCACCATCCGGTGCACCAATAAAGTGCTCAACGTCACCGGTGGTGTCGCAGCCGGCCGATGTTCTGCCGCTGGTCTTGCCTTGGAGCCCACTTGGTGTTCTGGCTTCTTTCAAAAATAAAGAAAGGCGCCAACCGCGTCCATTTCTTTATTGTGGCCGTCAGGGGGCCAACTATTAGTGGTTCACCTGTATGGCATAGGTGCCACGTTGACCCATAGGTCCATCAACGGGTGGTGCTTGCCCGCAAAAGAACTGCGGTCCATGGTGGGCGGCCACAAACATTGCGGTCCATATGGTGTATCGATCCCGGCAGCAAGCAGCGAAAGTGCAGGCCCACAACTGCAGAGCCAGCACCTCTCTCTCCTCTCTCTCTGCCCCAATGCCAGATCCTCGGAGGTGGGAGACAAAAGAAGGAGACAAGCGAGTAAGGTGGTAAGGGCGCAAAAGTGCACGCAATACAAGATGATGCACACTGGGGGCACATGGGAACCAGGTGAGACAGGTACGTTCCTACCGTACGCCCCCCCCCCCACCAGGTAACCTACATGGCCCCTCCCTTACCCCTTACTGTATCCACAAAACACAACACTACCCATAAACATCTACTTTACAAATCAACAAACGTCCCTACTGTCTTCCCCGTTCCTCCCATAAACCAAATTCGTCTTCTCTCCCCCCTAACCAATCAAATTTGCCATTTCCAACTCTCATCACAATTTGCCATCTCCAATTCAACATCAAAATTTGCCATCACCAATTCATCATCAGTCCCTCCTAAGGAGGGAGAGATGGAATCACCCCAACGTCTCATCCACGTCGTGATGCGTCTCACCAATCCACACAGCAATTCTCATTTCCTGCACACAGAACAAAGAAAACACAGGTGTGGAGTCATCATCACCACAGGTAAGTGGCTGCGTATGGTGCGACAGGTTCATCAATCCTAACTATTTCCTAAATGACTTTAACAACTTTACATTACCCGGGGTCTTTCTCCTGCCAAACCATTGGCCCTCTTACACTATGGGTTCTAAAAACCAATTCCCATTGACCAAACTGTGGTGCTTTTCAATTTGGGGTCTCACTCCCCCGATTCATCTCCCGGTGCCCTCGCACAATTTCTGGGCCGCGACGTGTAGCTCTCCCAGCAGGTCTACCCACCTGCACACCTCCACCACTGCAGTTGCCTCCGAGCTTACCTGCTCCTTACCCTAACCTATCTACCTGGGGAAGGCCCTCTGGCGCTCTCCCCACTCGGTGCCCTCTCTGGCACTGGGCTACCAGGGTCCGTCCTCCGGATCCTCGGGCCCCATCCACAACTCTACCGGCTCCCAGAGCCCACCTGCGGCCTCACCTGGCCGACATCCTCACAGTGGTGGAGTGCCCAAACCAACTACACACACTAACAGGCTACACGCCCAGCCATTTCCACAACACTAATGCACCCATCCACAATACCATTCTGCAACCGCACCACAAATGCCAATATCCAACCACAATTTACCTATACCCTCTACCTAACACTTACACTACCCGCCCCGGGTATCCGTGATGGGGGTCCACTCTTCCCCCATTCACACCTTCGCACCATCCACTCCACTCCACAATTTCCACCATTCTCACTCCACGTATTCCACACACCTGTACTTGCACACCTGTGCTCTCACACCTGGTGCCACCTGCACCCTTCTCTCCCCAAGCGCATTCGCGCTGATCCACAACACTCACTACTCATACACTGCTCCACACACTGCTCCACACACCTGTCCAGTTCTCACACAGCATCATCTCATCTAACTACTCCCCTCTGAAACTTGCGCTTCCCAGTCGTCCCTTTAAACTATTGCGCTCCCTCGTCATTATCATCCACTCTAATCTATCTGCGTCCCCACTACAGGTATCCTTGTCACTAACTAACCTTAACGTTACCTAATGTCATCTTCTAGGGCCCTATCAATATCCTAACCCACCCGGGCTAGTTTTCACTGCCATACACCCCATAAACTATAGCTCCTTTGCCCCAACATGGGAAGGGTGGCAGGGATGCCACCCTTACCCACCGGGCCCATTGCTCACTACCAATTTTGCACATCAAATTTCAACAAATCAAAAATTTGCCAATCACTACCCATCATCTGCCAATCATTACTGCCAATCCTTTGCCAATCATCAAATTTTGTTTTTCTCTAATTTTGGGGCCAAAACACTAACCTCATCACACAGTCTACTCACTAATGCCTCTCGGTGCGCCAATTCCTGTCCAAAGCCCGGCTTCGTAAAGCCAAGCCATGAATGCGGGTGGTGTTGTGCCAGCGGCTGGACGCGTCCGGCACTCGGTGCAGGGACGGGGGCTTACCCGGGCCGAGATCCCACGCACCACCCCGGCGTGGAGCCATCCAATGTCCCGATCTCGACCTGCCGGCACGTCTCAACAAAACGTGGTCGCCATGACGACCCTTCCTATCCAGCTGCCCGCTCCGCCTAGTGGAGCCCGGACGCGGCCGTTCCACGCGAGGCCCAGCGTGGATCGCGCACGGCGGTCCTTTCGAACCCGCCGTGGTTCGGATCCCCGCTGGTTCTCGCGGCACGCGAAGCCCGGCATGCACCGAGGGCCCGATTCGGCTATAAGTCGACCTAACCTCTAACCCGGTTATCGTCGATGCCTCACCTGGATGCTTACAAGCATACGCTACCCCTTTCATGCTCATACATCCAGCTGTTCCCATGCTCCTCGTACCTTTCCTTACACACCCAGGTACACTCATTCCACTTACCGACTTGGTCACACACCTGACCACCGAACACCTTGGCACACATTCGTCGCTCGCACACCTCACCAACACACCTCTTCGCGCCCCCTCCTCGGTCACCTCCTCTGTGACAATCACAGGTGTGCCCTCACTCGCACACCCAACCACGTGCCTCACTACCAATTCCAGCGTGCATTCCCACACACGCTCTACCATTCCAGGTGTGCTTCCTTTCTCACCTGTCACCACCAACTCACGCTCCGTGTCACTCGTACTACTCTCACCTCCATTCTTGACAGCGCACTCACCCTTACTCTTGACAGCGCACTCTTTCCTCATGCACCCATCCGTTACACACCTCTCTCGCGCACACTCTTGCGCACACTCTCCCGTCACACCCTCTGTAACACTCACCACAGGCGTGCATTCTTCCTTGCCTTTGACAGCGCACTCTTTCCCCATGCACCTGTCCGTCACACACCTTTCTCGCGCACACTCTTGCGCACACTCTCCCGTCACACCCTCTGTAACACTTACCACACCGCGCTTCCATGTGCTCCCTCGCACACACGCTACGACCGACTCACTCTCGCCAGCACCCTCACTCCTTGGCACGCACTTTTTCCTCACACACCCCAGAGTCGGACTTTCTCGCACACCTCCTTTTTCGCACACCAGACCTGTCGCACACTTCACCAACGGCCTCTCACGAACACCCGGGTCCATCTCGACCCCCAAGCTTCTTAAATCACCTGGCGCATCATACGCACGACCATATTGGTCACCACTTACACCGGGTCCTCTTCCTCTTCGCTTCTCCTCCATCACCTGCGAATCCCTCATCCGGTTAATGAGCACATCATCACGATCCGAACACAGACTTTGGACCAATTCTTTTATCTCCTCTTTTATCTCTTTCTTATCCCCTCTCCGTCGCTTCTTAATTTCGCTCACCCCTTCTTCCACTTCTTCTAATTTCTGCTTCACCTCCTTCATCTCCTCGTGCGCCCCTTTAAGTTCTTCCTCTAACTCCACTTTATTTTTTTCTATGTGCTCCCGCACCTCCCGCTCTTTAACCTCCATCACCTCTACCACCTTGTTCATTTTCCTCGTCAAGTCCTCATGTACCGTCTGACACTCTTTTTTAATTACCCCTACGTCCTTTTTCATCTCCTTCTGTGTCGATTTTAACCCCTCTATTACCGCTGTGTTCTTCTTTACCTGTTCTCCCAACTCCTTTTGTCCCACTGTCAGTTGTTCTACTCCCAGCGTCAACTCCTCTATACCACCTTGCAATTTTACAGTCCCCTTTCTCACCTCCTTCTCCATGCGCTCCTTACAGTGCCTCACCTCCTCGCGCACTCCTCCGACCTCCTCACTCACTCCTCTTCTGATCTCCTCTCCCATCACTTGCATCTCCTGCCCAGATGCCACCCTCATCTGCTCCATTTCCTCCCTGTGAGCATCCAGTTTAGTTTCTACCCCCATTCTAACCCCCTCTATCTGCTGCCCCATTTGTTTAACTTCCCTTTCCGCTTGGTCCCTCATGTCCCTCAATTTGCCTTCCATACTGTTTTCTAACCCCTCTAACCCCTTTTTGCATCCCTTCCATTTGATTCTCTTGAGCGGCCATTCTGTTTTCTACCCCCATTAACCCATTTCTCACCTCTTTTATCCCGTTGTCTAACCCCTCAAAATTATTGTCTAACTTCCCAAATTTCTTGTCTAACTCCTCAAAATTATTGTCTAACTTCCCAAATTTCTTGTCTAACCCCTCACCGGTACCCCTCGCTTCGTCCCTCATTACCCCCATTTGGTTTCCCATTACCCCCAATTGGCCCTCCAATCGCTCACTCTGAGCATCCATCCGGTTCCCCATTACCCCCATCATTCTGCTTTCCATTTCTTCGCTATTCTTGTCCATAAGGGCCTTCATTTGTATAAAAAAAAGGTTCAAATCTACCAGCGGCGCTACTACGGTCGCGGGCGTGGACGCCGTGGCCATGTGCGAGGCGCCATTTTGCGCGCCCGTAACCTCGTGCGCGACGACGCTATTTTGCGACCCTGCCACCCTCACTGCTTCGCTCTCCTCATGTCCCTCATTTTGGTCCTGGATCGACCCTGCCTCACTCTCCTCTACCGGAACCCAGCCGTCTTGGTCTGCCATAGCGCGACTTTCAAAATTCGGGTTTTTATTTTTTTTTGTAAAACACAATTAAATTTCGCCGTTATAATTTCGAGCGCGTGAAACGCGCTCCGGGACCGATCCCACTTCCCGACACCAATTGTTGCGGACACGACTTAGATGTTGCTTGACCGAGCGGAATGGCCGCCGTGTTCGCACAAGTTACCCGATTATACTCGAACGTTGGCCGAATCGCGCTACGCTAGATCAATGAAGGAAAGGACACAACGGCTGGGTTAAATGACACGACACCAGGGGTACAGTTCTCAAGACCTCCGGAGGAGGATATAATATGGGATATGCAGAACGTTTAGATTACACGGACAAGAGGTACAGCACAGGAAGGTGGGCACTTATACACGGTCTTATCTTAGCCCCGACAGACCACAGACAAATGGGACAAGGCTGACTCACACAGGGATTGATGGCAAGGAGGGGCAGGTAGTCGATGGCTCAAGGTGCACCTTGGCTCAGGGGCAGAATCGACTCGGTCCGGTCCAGAGATGCGGGAGGTATCTAGCGCTTGGAGGTGGCGTCCTTTCTTCTCCAAGCTGAGGCGCATCTCACGTCACCTCCAGTAAGTGGCTGCGTATATCCAGCGGGGAGTGACACGCCCTCGGCTCGTTAGCTCCGCCCCAGATGGAATCGGTCCGCCGCTTCTTATTGGGTGCAGGGGGGTTACCGGGCTCCGCCCTTGACGAGGAGCTGACAGTCAGCCCCTGTGTGGTAACCCCGTCGGAGCACATGGTCAATGGCGGCTAACCAAGCCGGAGTGAGGACGCGCACTCCCCGCGCCGCTGTTGTTGTTGTTGGTGTTGTTGTTTCATGAGATGATGGGAGGATGCGGAGATGAGATTGTGGGGAGGTATTGGGAGGTCCTAAACTTACTACTGGTGCCATACAATCACATTCTGGTGCAACGAAGTCAGAATTAATGGAAACGAGTCCTTAACTGACATAGACTAAGAATAACTAGCAAGATGTCCTATAGTTGTCTACGTGAGATGCGGTGAACCTGGGCACGACATTTAATGGGGGAAAAAGGGGAAGGTCGGGGCTACAGAGTGTTGTTTACAGACAATGGGACTAGGGAATGGGGGATTGGGGATAGTTGGGGAGTATTGGGGAAATAGGGGAATATTTACAAGCGGATATGGATGGAGGCCAAATCCCATATCCGCAACAATATATAATAAAGCTGGAGTGTCTGTATGTCCGCCTCCGAACTACCCCCTCAGTTTGGGGTTAGCCACACCAAACTTTCTGTGGAACCTTTTGGGGTCCCAGCGGGTGTCCTAAGGTGGGTGATAGGTTTCATACATTTCTCAATACAATTATGATTTTTCGAGTTTCCACCCATACAAAGCTGCTCCCTCTCCGCATGTAAGTTCATTCACGGGTTTGGTATTCCCAGTTTCGCCTTTTACTGCATGTGGAAACATTTACTGGTTCAGTAATATCTCAATAAAACTGTGATTTTGAGTTTCCACCTGAACATCACCACTTTTTGTCCATTCATTTTTTGTACATTTTGTCCACTTCGTAGGGTGGGAGGTTTCATAAGTTTCTCAATACAATTATGATTTTCCACCCTTACGAAGCTGCTCTCTCTCTCTCTCCCTCTCTCAGCATGTAAACACATTCACTGTTTTGGTATTCACAGTTTTGCCATTTACCTCATGTGCAAACATTTGCTGGTTCAGTAATATCTCAATACAATTGAGATTTTGCGTTTCCTCCTGCACAACGATGATCTTTCTCTGCATGTAAACACATTTGCAGCTTCGGCAATTTCTCAAAACAATTGAAATTCTCGGTTTCCAGTCATCAAATGCTGCAATTTTTCCCTCACATTCGCGGATTCGGCATTTGCCATCTCACCATTGACTGTGTATAGAAACATTATATCCACCTTCCGGTGGAGTCAGCTGCAGTAGGTTTTTTCACCAAGTCCTTCACCAACCGGCTGTCCATGCCTGACGTCTGGCTGAAGGTGTCACAGGAATGTGCAATTTATTGGTTCCTGGTTTGGCATTTGCCGTTTCCACATGGACTGTTTGTTTTTGGGCTCCCACCAGTGCGTAGCCCAATTACAATTTCCCAAACAGCCAAATTGAATTGTTGTAAACATTCACACAGTGCATGCGCAAAAGGCCTCATTTAGCATCCATATGTCATTTTGAGAGTTCCGTATTGGTATCACTTGAAATTCTGAAAACTTGAAAATTCTGCCTTTTTGGAAAAAAGTTTTTCCCAAAAAGTGGGATATAATGGACACCAAGACTAAACATTTAATGCCTCCTTCGGGGAACCATAATAAACTAAAACGATATTTTATACCCCTGTTAACCACCCCAAGGCCACCTCCTTCCAACTTTCCAGTTTTCCCTTCCAGAAAATTTGCTTTTATAGCCACCTTGTCCACCCCATATGTCCTCCAGGTCAGGTCAGATATGGGAGGTCAGGTCTTCAACTCTGCTGTTGGTGTTTCCCCCTCTCTCCAATGTTCCTTTTGTTCTGTTGCATCCTGATCCGTTCAGTGTTCTAGTTCTTCCACAAACCTCGACTCTGTATACAAAAAAAATATCAGGAAGGGAAAACTGAAAATTTGAAAGGAGATGGGCTTGGGGGGGCGGGGTGGAGGGGGTGTGATGGGTAGTTAACGGGGTACAAGAGATCATGGTTTTGGGTGAGCGATGATCGGAGATGGTTGTGAACAGCTATCTTGAAGACCAAGAGAAGAATGAGAACGAAGAGAATGTGGAAGTTGGTTCCACAGGTGGGAAAAAAATAGGAACAAATGAGTGGAGGCGAGCAGTAATTCTGGATTTTGGGAGTTTCACCAGCAGGGGGTTTATGGTGGACTGAGTATGCTCTGCAGAACCCTTGGGGAGGGAAGGTAGAGGGGGGACAAAAAGCATGGAAAGAAAGACCAGAAAGGAGGCGGTAGCAGACAGAGACCAGCGACCTGTCGGCATTGTGAAAGTGATAGGCCCATAGACCCAGCTTCATCGCGAGAGATTCAAATAATCTTGAAGGCCTTGATTTCCACAGTGTCAAGCTGAGCAAGGTGTGGGACAGGGGAGCCAGCCCAGAGGGTAGAGCAGTATTCTATCAAGCTGTGGATGAAGGCCTTATACAGATTGTTAGGGGTTCAGTTGTGTTTTAGGAAGTAGATGGGAGGGTTTGCCAGACAGTCCTTTCAGAGAGGGAGAGTGAGAGTGTGAATTTTATCAGGAATGAAGGACATATTGCAAGAGTTTGACCCGATTGTTATTTTGTCAAGGTCTGAAGAGAGGGAAGAGGATGCAGCCTGCAGATCTGGAGAATGAGGGACATGTGATGGCAGAGGGTGGAATCATCAGCAAATAGATAAAGGGGATTGGCCAGAGATTGAGAGAGGTCATTTATGAAGATCAGGAATAGGACAGGGTCCAGAAAACTGCCTTGGGTCCCTCCAGCCATGACAGGGAGAGGAGATGAAAGGATTCTGTTCAGAGCCACACATTGGCTACGAGGGTGGAGGAAGTCAGGAAGCCATGCGTGGAGTTGTCCTTGGATGCCATAAGGAGAGAGTTTGGAGAGTAAGACAGAATGCCAGACCCTGTATCAAAAGCCTGATATATGTCCAGAGAATTGGCTCTGATCTCAAGTCTGACATTGAGGGCCTCCATCCATTGTTGGGTGAGTTTTAAACGATTCATATAAACATCTGTTGAATCATATCACACGCAAATCATCAAAATCTAAACAGTACATGGCGCCCATTTTGAAGAAAGATTGAATCACGCTGTTGAATCGGCTTCACGCTGTTGAAACCAAAGCTTTCAGAACATTGGAATCTCCCGCGAAGAAGCTAACTCTGAGGGCCTTTCACTCACTCACCGCAGGCAGGTTGGTGGTCTTTCTGTATTCTACCGACACCTCTCTGGCCTTGCCCCCCCCCCCGCCACCCCCCCCCCCCAGAACGTTGCTCCTCCCTAGTGCATGCTTATAAGGGAGCCGCCTTCTTGGGACTGCTCTACTGATGTCATACGCTCAATGTTGGCAGATCTAAAACAGGCAAAACATGACTCTTACCAATATATATAACATATGTCATCGACAACTACACACATTACATTCTCAAATTTATATTGCCATTTTAAGGTTACTTATTGACTGGCCCTCGTGTGTGTGTGTGTGTGTGTGTGTGTGTGTGTGTGTGTGTGTGTGTGTGTGTGTGTGTGTGTGTGTGTGTGTGTGTGTGTGTGTGTGTGTGTGTGTGTGTGCGCTCGCGCACGCATAATCTAGATCTATATAATCTTGAGCATAATCTAGACAACAACCAACCAACCGCACACATGCACGCACGCACCTGCCTCCCATCGTCGTTTTCTCTTCATGCAATACCACCCTGTACTGTTGGCACCAACCTGTACTGTTGTATGGCCACGGTGTGAATAAATTCAATAATAAATAAATATAGCTGTTTACCAATTTAAATAAAGTCGTGTACTAACTAATGTGAATAAATATAGTCGTGTACTAACTTTTCCTTGGGAACTCAAAGTGGAACTTGTCTGAAAACATGGCGATTGTAGCTGTTTTTCATTAGAATAAATAACAAACAAACACACAGTTTGGACGATCAAAATAATTAACAAGAACAGCAATCGGTAGAGCGCATACCTCCGCCAGGCTCAACAGTTTACGTTTTGATTCCCACTCATAGGCCGGATCTGGATTTTGACCTGAACTAAAATCTAATCGGCTTGTTCTTGTCACCTAACCAACTCATCCACCAAGTTTAATCATAACTCGTCCATAACTTTTTTTATATCACGTTATATGTCACTTTTCGCCTGATCTCGTTACTCCACTCTCTGCCGCTCCATTCCTCTTCCCTCAGATCGGCAGTCTGCAGCCTCCTCATTCTCTGCAGACCTGGACAAAATCAGACTGATCAAACAAGTGGAACATGTCTTTCAATCCTGACAAATCTCACAGTCTTACTATGTCTCTCCGAAAAGACCGACTGGACAACCCTCCCATCTACTTTCTCAACAATCCTCTCCAAGAAGTTCTGTCGCTCAAGCTTTTGGGTCTCACTATCTGCCATGATCTTTCCTGGGAAAACCACATTTCCAAGCTGGCCTCCAAAGCCAGTCGCCGACTGGGCATCCTCCGTCGTGCGAAGTCCTTCCTTGGCACACCTGAGCTCCTCACCACATACAAGGCTTTCATCCGCAGCTCAATGGAATACTGTTCTCCCCTATGGGCCGGTGCTCCTGCCTCACACCGAGCTCGGCTTCACGCTGTTGAAGCCAAAGCTTTCAGAATCATTGGAATCTCCCGCGATGAAGCTAACTCCGAGGGCCTTTCACTCACTCACCGCAGGCAGGTTGGTGGTCTTTCTGTCTTCTACCGACTCCTCTCCGGCCTTGCTCCCCCAGCTCTATCTGTGCTCTGTCCCCCAAATATTCCTACAGGTCGCACAAGATCTGCCAGCAACCCTCTTATGGTTAAACTGCCGAAATGTAGGCTATCTGCTCACCTTCACTCTTTCATTCCTCTTTTCTCCCGCCTCTGGAACAAACTCCCACACTCCCTTCAATCCCACTCCTCCCTCCAGGTCTTTAAAACAGCTGTTCACCACCATCTCTTATCTTCCCCCATCCAAAACCTTGATCTTTTCTTCCCCCGCTAATTCACCCCAGATCCAATTTTTTTGAAATTCCAACTTCTTTCCTGGAAGTCCTTGCAGTGTCCATATGTTTTATACCTCTCCCACCCCCGCGGCCTTCCCATGCCCCCCCCCCCCCCAAAGCCCTCTCCCTCCCACAGATATCTCGATGTCCCTGCTCTCAAATGTTGTGTTTGTGTCCTTCCCCCTCTCTCCCCATCTTGTCTACCGCTCCCCTTATTATATGTTTTATGTGTCGGTTTGTCTTTCTGTGTGATTAATGTTTGCTCTTTCACGAGCCTCGATCTTGTTTAAAAAAAAAAAAAAATCTCGCAATGGTGAAGAATCACTTAAAAATTAAATAATTTTCTTATCCGAATCCATATTCAGATCTTCACCAAAATGGAATCAATTCGTCCTTGTCACACACCCAACCAGTCCACCAAGTTTTGTCCAAATCCGTCCATAACTTTTTGAGATATCTTGCTATGTATCGGTTTTAGCCCTATCACTCAATGGTGAAGAATCACTTAAAAAATTATACTAGCCGGATCCGAATCCGGATCTTCAACAAAATGTAATAATTTTGTCCTAGTGAGGTACACAAAGTGAGTACTGTGAATTTGTTGAGAAATGTGTCACCACAATGATCCAGTTAATTAAAAATAAACCGGAAAGATTTACAGACTTTATTGGTTTGTTTGGTGAAAATTATCTGGATCCATTAAACCAATCACAAAAAGTTATTCTGAAAGCAAATGAGGCTATTCTGCGGGCAAGTGCTATCTCTCCTGGAGAAGAGTATGGATATGTGGAACACAGTGTGGCTATCCTGGAGGCCAGCTCATCTGACGACCCCCAAGCACATGCACATGAAGATGGTAGACAGACTGAGATCCATGGACTCCATCATTAATCACTGTAAGAGACACACATGCATAATAAACCAAATTGCAACTATAAAGCATGACAAAATGCAAAGCCCGTACTGAAATTTGAGGAAAACAACAGTTTAGAAAATGGTACATTTTAGTCATTTATGTTCTCTGTATTCTCATAATAAAGATTTGATGACAATAGCTCAATTAGTAAAATGTTATGGCCTGGATAGACACACTTAAGCTCAATGGTAAATAAAGAAAGAAAATGGAAGCGATAAAAAACCAGGGCGTCTTGCACTTGACACGCTGCAGACGGGCTGATAAAGACTATTTATAGTCACTATGCCTTTGCCCTTTTACAGTTTGACCCAATTTTTATTATTTTCTCCATATTCTCATAATGAAGGTTTCTTGAAGATTTGATGACAAAAGCTAAAATGATTTTTTTTTAAAGTTATGGCCTGAAAACACGCGCACACACACACACACACACACACACACACACACACACACACACACACACACACACACACACACACACACACACACACACACACACACACACACACAATTGATTGTACAGTATCGGTTGTTCCTAAACTTAAATATAAATAATTTAAAGGATTGTTGTAAATGATGTTAATTTCACAACATCCCATATTCAACTTTATTTAAATTGTAAACCTCAAACATAGTTTCTCCACCTAAAGCAAGAACGTCAACCTGTAAGCAACTGACTAATTTCCCGACTGCACGGATCATCAGCCGGGCACCGTTCTTCCTCGAGGTTTCGATCCTTTCAGCCCAGGACCTCTCCAAACGGCGGATCCACAACCTCGATCAAGGATCCACATCAATTGATGGTAAATCAGTAGATCCACAACCTCAGTTGCGTCTAGGCAGTCAGTCAACCCATCAATGCAACATCACTTATTCCAACTTTACTCGCAATAGGATTTAATGTGTTATCATATATTTATAAGTTTCCTTACACACTCGATAATATGATATCATTAAATCATTCACATCTTACCCTTAAATACATCACTCTACCAACCAGCATGACCACACCACCTACCTTTCTATCTAACTGCACTTCGAATGCTCAAACTGTCATTTATAACGGTTTTAATTAATTTAATTTAATTTAATTAATTTAATAAAATATAATTTTAATGTCATTTATAACACACACACACACACACACACACACACACACACACACACACACACACACTTGCAAAACCACATCTGATGCGTGGAGAGGGAGGGGGGAATAACAGGATAATCAGAGCACTTTGGTTAAACATGTACATTTCACTGTTATGTTAAGAGTTTAAAAAAAACCGATGCACAACACAATAACCCAATCCCATGACTTAGCTACAATAACTTTAGAAGTTTAATTACATAAACTTCCATAAACAATGGAAACATAAACTTCCAAAAACAATAAACAACATTACATAAACAATTACACCTTGGAGGTGAAAGCATCAATGCGACAAACATTTTCAAAAATTTAATCTATTTACCTCGAAATAAACAAAAGCGTTTGGAAGTTATCCCAAAAAAATTCCACTTCTAATTAAAAAATTCCATCTAAGAATGTTACGCAAGCGACGCCACATCTGTGGAGTAGGATTAGCTGTAGTGTAGTGCAAGTCAATGAGTGGGTGAATAAATACCTAGCTTAAATCGTATGGCAGATTTATGTTTCCATCCCTCTCTGGCATATCTGTCACAGTCTCCCCTGTCACTTCTTAAAAATTGGCAAACGAAACCACTTTACTATTTCCCTGGCCGGTCACTGGAAGAGCGCAGTTCACTCTTTTGAAGTCACCGACAGTGAAGATCTCTCCTGGGCCAACCACATAGCAAAGCTGGTCTCCAAAGCTAGCTGCAGACTGGGCATCCTCTGTCATTCCAAGTCTTTAATATTAAAATGACAACTACTCACTGAAGCTCAATGGAGTACTGCTCCTATGGGCTGGCATCGCAGCATCACATCTGTCTCTCATGGATTCTGCTGAATCTAAAGCTCTCAACATATTGGAATCTCTGTCAATGAGCCCAAAGCACAAGGTCTGTTGCCTTCATATCACAGGCAGGTCGGTGGTCGCTCTGTATTTGGCTGCCTCTCCTCCAGGCTGTCCCCTCTGCTCTTCAAGTCATCCGATTTTTACCCCTCCGCCCACTCATGCAATATATTTATGAACTTTTTCCATGGTCTAAAAGTTTTTTCCCATGGTCCTGATTTTTCCATGGTCTAAAACTCAGGAAGGAGCTTGTTAAAAAGTTATTTTCAAGAAAAGGACGTTAGGGAAAATGAGATATGGGATTGAAAGCTGTCGTTTATACATTTGGGAGCAAGTGTACGTGTTCATACACCAACTTATGTGTGTCAAATATTCACTGTTACAACACTTATCACCATCATCCATGTGCTATACTCCTTACAGAGCATCGATTCTGCCAACGCAATGTCTTGGCAAGGTCTTTGCCGAGTAGTTTGCCATCGCCTTCCCAACAGTCAGTCAGGGCAGAAATTGCAACTTGGCCATGATGTCTGAGATAACTTGCTTATTCTTTGCAAATGACAGTGAGATATTTAACATCTACCAATGACCAGTTTTCCAGATTGAGGTCCTTCCAATGGATGGCACAAGCATTGCTGCATCAGATCGTGAATGGGAAACACCAGGGTGACCGTTTATAGCTAAGTCGAGACTCGAACCCAGGCTACACAGCTTGTGCATAACTCCAAGCCATCCTGCCAGTCCTGAGAAAGTACCTAAATGGTGATTACCATAAATAAATAAAAATACCACCACCAAACTAACTAAAAACATTGATGCGTGATCTCATTCAATCTTCAATAAACCAATGGATGCTTATCCATTAGATCTTAGTCATTTCTCCGTTAGGAAACGTGATGTAGTCTGGCATTACTACATGATACAACAAAAATAGTGATGTGAAATATTATCAAGCATTTTTTTCCTCCTTTTTTTCCTTCAATCATAAAACAAAGCTACGGATGGACGATTGGTCATATTACTGAAAAACTTCACAGTTTAAGGAAAGTGCAATGCAAAGTTGTCAAACAAGGATAAACAGCACAAGTTTTATTGTATACCTTTGATATTCCTGCTTCTCAAGATATTTGCCAATTCAAGTTATAGAATCTTCCAGGCAAAGGTACCACCAATGGACTAGAAACACCGGAACCAGAATCAAGGAACTTACAATTGTCCTTAACTTAAAAAAGAGTAAATAGCCTATCCTAAACCTTGCTCATTGACACAAAAGAAAGAAAAAGCCTAGAGCACCTACCAACACGATAACCATCAGTAAGTCCCTGTTGCTCAGCGACATTTCGAGCGACCAGCAAGAGATGTCCCAGTAGCTGTGGAAAAACAAGATAAGTAGTTGGACAAACTTTGGCCTTTATCATACATACACAACTGTAATACACATACAATATCATACGTACACATACAATTGTAAAAACATTGTCCTCCACACTTCCATCAAACAATAGCAGAAATGAATGGACAAGAGGAGTACTTTGCCAGGTCTTTTAAATGAAGAATGTCCTTCAATCCTGGAAAACCATACAGTCTCACTTGTCACTTCTTAAAAAATTGTCAAAGGAAACCACATAACTATTTCCCTGGTCGGCCACTGGAAGAGTTCACTCTTTTGAAGTGCTAACCCTTACCGACAGTGAAGACCTCGCCTGGGCCAACCACATGGTAAAGCTGGTCTCCAAAGCCAGCTGCACACGAGGCATCCTCTGCCATTCCAAGTCTTCACAAGAAAAGTCATAACTCCTCACAGCCCGCAAGACCTTTACCTGTAGCTCAATATAGTACTGCTCCTACGGACTGACATCCCAATATCACACCTGTCGCTCCTGGATTATGCAGAATCTAAAGCTCTCAGCCTATTGGAATCTCTGGCAATGAGCCTGAATCACAAGGTATATTTCTTTCACATCGCAGGCAGGTCAGTGGTCACTCTGTATTTTACTGCCTCTCCAGGCTATTCCTGACTCATCTCCTCCAGGCTATTCTTAATTCCTCTCCTCCAGGCTATTCCTGACTCCTCTCCTCCAGGCTATTCTTGATTCCTCTCCTCCAGGCTATTCCTGACTCCTCTCCTCCAGGCTATTCCTGATTCCTCTCCTCCAGGCTATTCTTGATTCCTCTCCTCCAGGCTATTCCTGACTACTCCCCTCCAGGCTATTCTTGATTCCTCTCCTCCAGGCTATTCCTGACTCCTCTCCTCCAGGCTATTCCTGACTCCTCTCCTCCAGGCTATTCTTGATTCCTCTCCTCCAGGCTATTCCTGACTCCTCTCCTCCAGGCTATTCCTGATTCCTCTCCTCCAGGCTATTCCTGACTACTCCCCTCCAGGCTATTCTTGATTCCTCTCCTCCAGGCTATTCCTGACTCCTCTCCTCCAGGCTATTCCTGACTCCTCTCCTCCAGGCTATTCTTGATTCCTCTCCTCCAGGCTATTCCTGACTCCTCTCCTCCAGGCTATTCCTGATTCCTCTCCTCCAGGCTATTCTTGATTCCTCTCCTCCAGGCTATTCCTGACTACTCCCCTCCAGGCTATTCTTGATTCCTCTCCTCCAGGCTATTCCTGACTCCTCTCCTCCAGGCTATTCCTGACTCCTCTCCTCCAGGCTATTCCTGACTCCTCTCCTCCAGGCTATTCCTGACTCCTCTCCTCCAGGCTATTCCTGACTCCTCTCCTCCAGGCTATTCTTGATTCCTCTCCTCCAGGCTATTCTTGATTCCTCTCCTCCAGGCTATTCTTGATTCCTCTCCTCCAGGCTAGTCTTGATTCCTCTCCTCCAGGCTATTCTTGATTCCTCTCCTCCAGGCTATTCCTGACTACTCCCCTCCAGGCTATTCTTGATTCCTCTCCTCCAGGCTATTCTTGATTCCTCTCCTCCAGGCTATTCCTGACTACTCCCCTCCAGGCTATTCTTGATTCCTCTCCTCCAGGCTATTCCTGACTCCTCTCCTCCAGGCTATTCCTGACTCCTCTCCTCCAGGCTATTCTTGGTTCCTCTCCTCCAGGCTATTCCTGACTCCTCTCCTCCAGGCTATTCTTGGTTCCTCCCCTCCAGGCTATTCTTGATTCCTCCCCTCCAGGCTATTCTTGATTCCTCTCCTCCAGGCTATTCTTGATTCCACCCTCCAGGCTATTCCTGACTCCTCTCCTCCAGGCTATTCTTGACTACTCCCCTCCAGGCTATTCCTGACTCCTCTCCTCCAGGCTATTCCTGACTCCTCCCCTCCAGGCTATTCCTGCCTCCTCCCCTCCAGGCTATTCTTGACTACTCCCCTCCAGGCTATTCTTGATTCCTCTCCTCCAGGCTATTCCTGATTCCTCTTCTCCAGGCTATTCCTGATTCCTCTTCTCCAGGCTATTCCTGATTCCTCTTCTCCAGGCTATTCCTGATTCCTCTCCTCCAGGCTATTCCTGATTCCTCTCCTCCAGGCTATTCTTGATTCCCCTCCTCCAGGCTATTCCTGATTCCTCTTCTCCAGGCTATTCCTGACTTCTCCCCTCCAGGCTATTCTTGATTCCTCTCCTCCAGGCTATTCCTGACTCCTCTCCTCCAGGCTATTCCTGACTCCTCTCCTCCAGGCTATTCTTGATTCCTCTCCTCCAGGCTGTTCTTGATTCCGCTCCTCCAGGCTATTCTTGATTCCTCTCCTCCAGGCTATTCCTGACTCCTCCCCTCCAGGCTATTCCTGATTCCTCTGCTCCAGGCTATTCCTGATTCCTCTTCTCCAGGCTATTCCTGATTCCTCTCCTCCAGGCTATTCCTGATTCCTCTCCTCCAGGCGATTCTTGATTCCTCTCCTCCAGGCTATTCCTGACTCCTCTCTCTCCTCCAGGCTATTCCTGATTCCTCTCCTCCAGGCTCTTCTTGATTCATCTCCTCCAGGCTATTCTTGATTCCCCTCCTCCAGGCTATTCCTGATTCCTCTCCTCCAGGCTATTCTTGATTCCCCTCCTCCAGGCTATTCCTGACTCCTCTCCTCTAGGCTATTCCTGACTCCTCTCCTCCAGGCTATTCTTGATTCCTCTCCTCCAGGCTATTCCTTACTCCTACCCTCCAGGCTATTCCTGATTCCTCTCCTCCAGGCTATTCCTGACTCCTCCCCTCCCGGCTATTCCTGACTCCTCCCCTCCCTGCTATTCCTGACTCCTCTCCTCCAGGCTATTCTTGATTCCTCTCCTCCAGGCTATTCTTGATTCCTCTCCTCTAGGCTATTCCTGATTCCTCTCCAGTCTCTCCTCTGCTCTTTTAGTCAACCGACCCGCCCCAGCAACTCTGGGATGCACATGTTCTTCCACTGACCCTTCCCGTTAAACTTTTGAAATGCAGGCTGACTGCACCTCAACTATGTTGTTCCTCCTTTCTCCCGTCTATGGAACCACATTTCCGAGACTTGCTATCCCACTCTTCCTTCCAGGGCTTCAAGCAGGAGGTGCAACACCATCTCATGTAATCCCCCATCCTCACCCACAATTTATTTTACCCCCATTACCCATACCTAACCCAACCGTTTTCCGAGGTGGATTTAGAGGGAGGCGCAAGCGGCGCCCCCCCCCCCCTTATTTTGATTTTAGAAAGTGCCATTTTTGCCTAGCTGCCTAAGCTTTGATGTCGCCGCTGGCGCTGCGCTTAACCAATAGAATTTCAGAAGATAACGCACTGCGTGATAGAATAGTTTTAGAAATTGCCAACAGGTGGAGATTGGCTATGGCTGTTTCGTCTCGAAATATGTCGTCGATCGCTGAAAAAATCGTCTTGTGGAGATTTGGCTTAACATCGTGTCAGGGAAACGCGAATAAACAGCGTACTTTATTCGATATTTCTCCACCCAAGAAGGGTAAGTGTAACCGGTAACAGGCTTAAACCAGGCCAATAGAATGCCGATTTTTCATCAAGTAGGCCTATATCCTTGGTTTATTTTACGGAGATCTTCCTTCCAATATTTTAGAGGCATGAACATTTCTCCCCAGATTGCAGGAAAACGCATCTAGAGCAGTATAATTTTCAAATTTTCCTGGGAGAGGACCCCCAGACCCCCCCACTACAGGCTTCGGGCCTTCGGCCCTCGCGTTAGGACTTCGCCCTCATTAGTTGTGCCCCCCCTTATGGGAAATCCTAAATCCGCCCCTGGTTTCAATTGAAGTTTACTATGTTTCCTTCCCTCCTCTCTCTCCCCTTTTCCTGGTCATTCATTCCCTTGTATATTGTGTCCAACTGTGGGGGCACCATCAGTACACTGCCTTTTAACCTTGTAAACACACTCTTCCATGAGTCTCAATATAACGACGATGATGACGACAGTGACCACAACGACGACAAGCATTTTATGACTATTTTCTCCTTTCTTCGGGGAGTTAGTCCAATGATGGCATTCCTCCATGCATATCTATCCAACGTGTCATTTTTGTGAAAATCCAAACATTCCAGATCGTTCTTGACAGCTGCAATCCATATCTTTTTGGAACACCCTGTCAGCTTTCTCCCTTCTCCCACGAACTTTATTCCAATGTTTGCCCAATTACACATGAGAGAGAGAAACTGCTCCACCAAACAAGCCAGATGCAGAAAGACCTGAATCCCGCATTTATCAGTTTTTTATATTTTTGCAGGTTTTATGATGCTGGAGCGGTTATACAACTCATGCAAATACCTGCAAAGTTGCAGACATTAGACATTAGACAGCACCAGACTTAACTTCAGATAATCATAGCCGGTGACCTTTGGAGAAGTGAGGTAACTTTCCAGGTACTGTGGGTACTGGTGATACCATCCTGTGACATCGGATAATTATTGGAGCAATTAAGGAAAAGTCATTCCCTCCAACAGGATGCCCACACACGTGGTTTATCCATGCTCTATCCTCCAAATTGCAAAGATCGAGCGAGGAAGCAGCACGTACCATTTTTAAAGCATTTTGTATGACCCGCCAGGGTCACAATCGAACCGCCGACCTCCGAGACCCGGAGAGGACGCACTAACCACAATGCCACTAAGTGTGGTTCCATCACGTGTTCCAGATTGAAATATAATTCAACGTTTGCAATGTTCAAGCATCAGCACGGAGGCTTGAACATTCCATGCTGATTGGTCTTGCATTCACTATATATATATATATATATATATATAAATCAGTTGAAATGCAAGAAGCTTTGTATTAGTAGGAAGAAGTCATTTGGTCTCGGGAAGGTTGGGTGGGGGTAGAGTCATGTTGGTGGAAAGATTTTATCGTTGGGTGGCTGGTTTGCACTAATGCACAGAAGACAACATTTCAGCACTCAGCATTTCACATCACATTAATATTAAAAACGATCATTAGTATCGAAGATAATGCCATGCAATTGTGTCACAAGTCATAATGCACTGCTAATGTTTTGACCGTTCCCTATTCCAAAAACCATCTTGGCTACAATATCCATATTTCGTTGCCCAATATCCATATGTGGAATCGGTTTTTTTTTCGGAGGAAACCTTGTTCTGATTGTTGTTTTTGTTTGTTTTGAGCATTCAACTTATTCCTTGTAATGAGTTGCGTCAGAAAAAGAAATCTTCATTTTTTGAGACATTATTTTGGGTCATGGAAAGCAGTTCTGTGGTTCACCATCGGTGTCCGACGCGAAGAGTAGGCGAGCTATCATGACCAAATTCCTAAATTCCTGCATCCTTTAGTCGAGTATCCTGGGTCAGTGGTGACCTATCCACGATTAAAACCTTGAAAAGAAACTGCTAAGACCGAATCGACAATCTGTAAAGAGTATGAGTACACTGCTTTTGTGTGGGAGTTATTATCCGAGATGACTTCATGTTAACGGAAGTTGAGCAAACTACTTTCTCACAAGGTAAAGGAAACATATTACAGAATAAAAGTACAAAACCTTGTGACAACAAAGCAACAAATACCGGAGTCATTCAAACGGTTCGACAAACGAGATATTCACGATAGTCTAAGACAGACTAATGTTTTTCATTTTTCATACGCAAGTACTGTGGGCTGGTAGGATAGCCTTGGCCCTCGAGGTATACACAATCACACTCACACCTGAGCTGTCTGGCCTGCATTTGAATCCCGACTACTACAACAACAACAACAACAACATGCATTTTAAGGCCATGTTCCCTGCTAGAGCGGGGGTTAGCCTTGCGGTCCCCATGACAATCTTCTCCATTTTGCCCTATTTTCTGCATCTCTCCTTGTTAACCCCCTTGCCCGCATTTCTTCTTCCACCATCTTTAGCCAAGTCTTTCTCGGTCTTCCCCGTCCTCTACTTCCTTCTACATTAACTTCCATCACTCTTCTCAACCAGTCACTTTCATCCTTCCTCAATACATGACCAAACCATCTCAACCTGTTCCTCTTCACAGCATCAATCACAGGCAATATTCCCATCATCTTTCGCAATTCATCATTTGTCTTCCTCTCTCTCAACGATACTCCGCACATCCATCGAACCATTCGCATTTCCACCCTTTCCAGCCTTCGTTGCTGCTCTACGTTCATTACCCATGTCTCGCTCCCATAAATCATAACACTTCTCACACATGCAGCATACACCTTTCCCTTCAGCTTCAGCGACACTCTCCTCCTCATCAGCACGCCACTCAGTTCCCGAAACTTCTTCCATGCACATCTCACTCGAGCAACCGTTGCCGAGTCTGATCCACCTTCTCCATTCAGCATGTCTCCGAGGTAGCAAAATGTTTTCACACCTTCCAGCTTCACGCCGTCTCCAAGATCCAACTCAACATTTCCTCCATCTGCAGCTCTCTCTGTGCACACCTTACATTTGAATGTAGCTGCCACACTGGTTAATGACCCTCTCAGACCACTACATTTTTGATGAACCCACTCAGCACACATTGTACATTGAATGGAGTTCACTCCGACACCCTTCCTGCACACAGCACACGGCCACTTCCCAGTTCTTTCCACCTCACCACATGCTTTACCACTTGCCATCACCTTTGTCTTTCCGATATTCACCTTCAGACCTTTTGTCTCCATACATTCCTTCCACTTGTTCATCTTTTCCTTCAGTCCATCCATACTTTCCGCAATCAACACCAGATCATCTGCATACAACAACTCCCACGGTAAACCCTCCTTTACGGTCTGAGCCAGCACCTCCATCACAGCTACAAATAGTAGTGGACTTAGTACCGACCCCTGATGCACTCCCACCTTCACCTCAAACTCACCACTGTTCCCGTCCTTCGTCCTTACAGCTGTGCGTGCTCTTTTGTACATTGCCATCACTACTCTGATCAACCATTCCTCCACTCCTAACTTCCTCAATGCCCATGTCAATACTTTGCGTGGAACCCTATCGAATGCTTTCTCCAGATCAACAAACCCAAAAAACAACTTCTTCCTCTTATCCATGTACTTCTCCTGCAACTGCCTCACAATGAAAAGCGCATCTGTCGTTCCTCTTCCTGGCATAAATCCAAACTGTATTTCGTCGATCTTCACTTTCTTCCTTATCCTCCTCTCCAACACCCTTTCCAATACCTTCATTCCATGCTCCAATAACTTTATCGCTCGGTACGAGCCACACTCCAGAGGGTCACCTTTTCCCTTGTATAGAGGGACGAGGGTACTCAGTTCCCAACCCACTGGAATGCGGCCTTCTTTCACCACCAGATTACAGATCTCTGTCATTCTCTTCACACCCCAACTTCCTGCTGCCTTCAACATATCTCCCACAACTCCCGTCGGCCCTCCCGCTTTTCCACTCTTCATTGCTTTTATCGCTTCCTCAACTTCCTTCTCAGTTATCTTCTCTGCCGGTCCTAAAACTGGGTTACTCTCTATGTTGCCATCCCATTCATTCTCTGTATTCAACAGCATTTCCATATATCTTTTCCATCTTCCTTTAATTCCATCTGGGTCGACAACGATTTGTCCCACTTCATCCTTCAAGCAACTCACCCCCATCACATCACAATCCCGACTCATGAATCCCGACTGAGACGTTAAAATGGCCGTCCCATCCAGCATTATGAAAGATCCCACGGTGTCCTTCGTGAAGAGTAGCTGAGCTATAGTTGGCACCCTGGCCAAATTACAAATTTATGCACACTCGTTCAAGTATCATATTGGAGTGGTGACTCGTCCTGGATTGTAAGCCAAGGCCCAAGCACTGTGTAGTTTGTAAGAAAATGTATAAATATTGTTGCGAATATGGAATTTGGCCTCCATATCCGCTTGTAAATATTCCCCTATTTCTCCAATACTCCCCAACTTTCCCCAATCCCCCATTCCCTAGTCCCATTGCATGTAAATAACACTCAGTAGAGCCGATCTTCCCCTTATTCCCCCATTAAATGTCGTGCCCAGGTCCACCGCACCACACGTAGACAACTTTCGGACATCTTGCTAGTTATTCTTAATCTATGTCAGTTAAGGCCTCGTTTCCATTAATTATGACTCTTCGTTGCACCAGAATGTGATTATATGGCACCAGTAGTGAGTTTAGGACCTTTCCCATACCTCCTCCCATCTTCTTCCCCGTCTACAACAACAGAGGGGCACGGCGCTGCGCGGGGGGGAGTGTGCGTCCTCCCACCGGCTCGGTTCGCCGCCATCGACAATGCGCTCCAGACGATGCGCTCCAGACCATGCGCTCCACGGGGTTACCACGAAGGGGCTCCTTGTCAGCTCCTCGTCAAGGGCGGAGCCTGGTAAACCCCCCGCACGCACCCAATGAGAAGCAACGTGCCGATTCCACGAGGCGGAGCTAACGAGCCGAGGGCGTGTCACTCCCCGCCGGAGATACGCGGCCACGCGCCGGATGTGACGGGAGATGCGCCCCCAGCTTGAGACGAAAAGACGCCACTTCGAGCGCTGTGCAACCTTCCGCATCTCTGGACCGGACCGGGTCGATCCTGCCCTGAGCCCAGGAGGACCTGGAGCCATCGACAACCGCTTTCCTGCCATCAACCCCCGTGTGAGTCAGCCTTGTCCCGTTTGCCTGTCGTCTGTTGGGGAATAATATAAGATTGTGTCTAAGTGCTTGTCTTTCTATGTTGTACCTCTCGTCCCTGTAATCTGACCTTCCGCACGAATATAATCTCCTCCGGAGGTCTTGAGAACCGTATCCCTGGTGTCTGTCATTATAATTCAGCCGTGTGTCTTCTTTTTCCTTATTGAGCCAGCGTGGCGCGGCTTCGTCAACGTTCGAGTACAATCGGGTAATTTGTGCGGACACGACGGCCATTCCGCTCGGCCCACCTTAACATCAAAGTCGTGTCTGTAACAATTGGTTGTCAGGAGTTGGATTCGAACCTGGGACTAAATTTATTTAGCCCAAATTTTGGACACCAATTGTGTTAGTACGGTAACAATTGGTGTCGAGGAGTGAGATTCGGACCCGGGACTAAATTAGTTAGGCCCAAATTTTGGGAGGGAAAATCGAGCCGGAGCGCGTACGGCGCTCGACCAAATCGATCCGGAGCGCGGTCCCGCGGTTACTGCGCTCGACGAAATTATAACAGCAAAATTTGGATTGGTGTTACGAAACTCGAATTTTGAAAGTCGCGCTATGGCGGATCAAGACGGCTGGGGTCCGGTAGGGGAGAGTGAAGCAGGGTCGGTCCAGGACCAAATTGAGGGACGCGAGGAGAGCGAAGCAGTGAGGGCGGCAGGGTCGCAAAATAGCGTTGTCACGCACGAGGTGGCCACGGCGTCCACGCCCGCGGCAGCGCCCCTGGTGGATTCGAACCTTTTCCTCCTGCAAATGAGGGCCCTTATGGAACAAATGGTGGGAATGAGGGCTGATAGTGAGCGATTGGAGGGCCAAATGGGGGTAATGAGGGACGAAGCGAGGGGTACCAGTGAGGGATTAGACAATAATTTTAAGGGATTAGACAATAATTTTAAGGGATTAGACAATAATTTTAAGGGATTAGACATGAAATTTGGGAAATTAGACGATAGATTAGGGGAAATACAGGAGGGGTTAACGGGGGTAGAAAACAGAATGGCCGCTCAAGAGAATCAAATGGAAGGGATGCAAAAAGGGTTAGAGGGGTTAGAAAACACCATGGAAGGCAAATTGAGGGACATGAGGGACCAAGCGGAAAGGGAAGTTAACCAAATGGGGCAGCAGATAGAGGGGGTCAGAATGGGGGTAGAAACCAAACTGGATGCTCACAGGGAGGAAATGGAGCAGATGAGGGTGGCATCTGGGCAGGAGATGCAAGTGATGGGAGAAGAGATCAGAAGAGGTGTGAGTGAGGAGGTCGGAGGAGTGCGCGAGGAGGTGAGGCACTGTAAGGAGCGCATGGAGAAGGAGGTGAGAAAGGGGACTGTAAAGTTACAAGGGGGCATAGAGGTCCTGACGCAGGAGGTGGAACAGCTGACGGAGGGACAAAAAGGACTAACGGAGCAGGTTCAAAGGAACACTGCGGTATTAGGAGGTTTAAAAGCGACACAAAACGACATAAAAAACGACTTAATAGCGACAAAGAGGGAATGTCAGATGGTACGTGAGGGACAGACAACGAGGTTGGACGAGGTGATAGAGGTAATGGAGACGAAGGACCGGCAGGTGAGGACGCACCTGGAAACGGTCAAGGTAGCCTTAGAGGATGAGCTTGAGGAGACGTACCGGGGGATGAAAGAGGTGAAGCACAAATTAGAAGAAGTGGAAGAAGGGATGAGCGAAATTAAGAAGCGACGGAGAGGGGATAAGAAAGAGATAAAAGAGGAGATAAAAGAATTGGTCCAAAGTCTGTGTTTGGATCGTGATGATGTGCTCATTAACCGGATGAGGGATTCGCAGGTGATGGAGGAGAAGCGAAGAGGAAGAGGACCTGGTGTAAGTGGTGACCAATATGGTCGTGCGTATGATGCGCCAGGGGATTTAAGGAGCTTAGGGGTCGAGATGGACCCGGGTGTTCGTGAGAGGCCGTGGGTGAAGTGTGCGACAGGTCTGGTGTGCGAAAATGGAGGTGTGCAAGAAAGTCCGACTCTGGGGTGTGTGAGGAAAAAGTGCGTGCCAAGGAGTGAGTGTGCTGGCGAGAGTGAGTCGGTCGTAGCGCGTGTGCGAGGGAGCACATGGAAGCGCGGTGTGGTAAGTGTTACAGAGGGTGTGACGGGAGAGTGTGCGCAGGAGTGTGCGCGAGAAAGGTGTGTGACGGACAGGTGCATGAGGAAAGAGTGCGCTGTCAGAAGTAAGGAAGAGTGTCCACCTGTGGTGAGTGTTACAGAGGGTGTGACGGGAGAGTGTGCGCAGGAGTGTGCGCGAGAAAGGTGTGTGACGGACAGGTGCATGGGGAAAGAGTGCGCTGTCAAGAGTAAGGGTGAGGGCGCTGTCAAGAATGGAGGTGAGAGTAGTGAGAGTGACAAGGAGAGTGAGTTGGGTGTGACAGGTGAGCGAGGATGTACACCTGGGATGGAAGGATGCACACCTGGAATGGTAGAGCGTGAGTGGGAATGCACGCTGGAGTTGGTGGTGAGGCACGTGGTTGGGTGTGCGAATGAGAGCACACCTGTGATTGTCACAGAGGAGGTGACCGAGGAGGGGGTGCGAAGCGGTGTATTGGTGAGGTGTGCGAGCAACGAATGTGTGCCAAAGTGTTCGGTGGTCAGGTGTGTGACCAAGGCTGTGAGTGGAATGGGTGTACCTGGGTGTGTAAGGAAAGGTACGAGGAGCATGGGCACGGCTGGATGTGTGAGCAAGGAACGGGCTGCGGGGTGTAAGCATGCAGGTGAAGCATCGACATTAAACGGGATAGAGTTTAGAACGACTTATAGCCGAATCGGGCCCTCGGTGCGTGCTGGGCCTCGCTTTGAACGGCCGCGTCCGTGCTCCACTAGGCGGAGCTGGCAGCCCGATAGGAAGGGTCGTTATGGCGACCACGTTTTGTTGAGACGTGCCGGCAGGTCGAGATCGGGACATTGGATGGCTCCACGCCGAGGTGATGCGTGGGATCTCGGCCCGGGTAAGCCCCCGTCCCTGCACCGAGTGCCGGACGCATCCAGCCGCTGGCACAAAACAACCAGCATCCATTGCTTGGCTTTACGAAGCCGGGCTTTGGACAGGGATTGGCGCACCGAGAGGTATTAGTGAGTCGACTGGGTGATGAGGTTAGTGTTTTGGATCCAAAATTAGAGAAAAACAAAATTTGATGATTGGCAAGGGATTGGCAGTAGTGATTGGCAGATGATGAGTAGTGATTGGCAAATTTTTGATTTGTTGAAATTTGATGTGCAAAATTGGTAGTGAGAGACCCCCGATGTGGTGGGATGGCAAATCCACCATCCTTCCCATGTGGGGGCAAAGGAGCAATAGCTTATGGGGTGTATGGCAGTGAAAACTAGCCCGGGTGGGTTAGGATATTGTGTGTAGGGCCCTAGAAGATGACATTAGGTGACGTTAAGATTAGTTAGTGACTGATACCTGTAGTGGGGACGCAGGTAGATTAGTATGGATGATAATGACGAGGGAGCGCAATAGTTTAAAGGGACGACTGGGAAGCGCAAGTTTCAGAAGGGAGTAGTTAGCTGAGATGATGCCGTGTGTGTGAGAATTGAACAGGTGTGATTGCACAGGTGTGCAACTGGACAGGTGTGTGGAGCAGTGTGTGAGTAGTGAGTGTGTGGATCAGCGCGAATGCGCTTGGGGAGAGAAGGGTGCAGGTGGCACCAGGTGTGAGAGCACAGGTGTGCAAATACAGGTGTGTGGAGAGAGTTGGAGTAAGTGGTACGGAGTGGTGTGCATGGTGCGAAGGTGTGGATGGGGGAAGAGTGGACCCCTTTCACGAGTACCCGGGGCGGGTAGTGTAAGTGTTAGGTAGAGGGTACAGGTAAATTGTGGTTGGATATTGGCATCTGTGGTGCGGTTGCAGAATGGTGTTGTGGATGGGTGCATTAGTGTTGTGGAAATGGCTGGGCGTGTAGCCTGTTAGTGTGTGTAGTTGGTTGGGCACTCCACCACTGTGAGGATGTCGGCCAGTTGAGGCCGCAGGTGGGCTCTGGGAGCCGGTAGAGTTGTGGATGGGGCCCAAGGATCCGGAGGATGGACCCGGGTAGCCCAGTGCCAGAGAGGGCACCGAGTGGGGAGAGTGCCAGAGGGCCTTCCCCTGGTAGTTAGGTTAGGGTAAGGAGCAGGTAAGCTCGGAGGCAACTGCAGTGGTGGAGGTGTGCAGGTGGGTAGACCCACTGGGAGAGGTACACGTCGCAGCCCAGAAATTGTACGAGGGCACCGGGAGATGAATCGGGGGAGTGAGACCCCAAATTGAAGAGCACCACAGTTTGGCCAATGGGAATTGGTTTTTAGAACCCATAGTGTAAGAGGGCCAATGGTTTGGCCGGAGAAAGACCCCGGGTAGTGTAAAGTTGTTAAAGTCACTTAGGAAATAGTTAGGATTGATGAACCTGTCGCACCATACGCAGCCACTTACCTGTGGTGATGATGATGACTCCACACCTGTGTTTTCTTTGTTTTGTTGCAGAAAATGAAATTGCTGTGTGGATTGTGAGACGCATCACGACGTGGATGAGACATTGGGGTGATTCCATCTCTCCCTCCCTAGGAGGGACTGATGATGAATTGGTAATGGCAAATTTTGATGTGCAGTTGGAGATGGCAAATTTTGATGAGAGTTGAAAATGGCAAATTTGATTGGTTAGGAGGGAGAGAAGACGAATTTGGTTTATGGGAGGAACGGGGAAGACAGTAGGGATGTTTGTTGATTTGTAAAGTAGATGTTTATGGGTAGTGTTGTGTTTTGTGGATGCAGTAAGGGGTAAGGGAGGGGCCATGTAGGTTACCTGGTGGGGGGGGGGCGTACGATAGGAACGTACCTGTCTCACCTGGTTCCCATGTGCCCCCAGTGTGCATCACCTTACATTGCGTGCACTTTTGCGCCCTTACCACCTTACTCACTTGTCTGCTTCTTTTGTCTCCCACCTCCGAGGATCTGGCTTTGGGGTAGAGAGAGAGGAGAGAGAGGTGCTGGCTGCGCAGTTGTGGGCCTGCACTTTCGCTGTTTGCTGCCGGGATCGATACACCATATGGACCGCAATGTTGTGGCCACCCACAATGGACCGCAGTTCGTTTGCGGCCAAGCACCACCCGGGGATGGACCTATGGGTCAACGTGGCACCTATGCCATACAGGTGAACCACTTTTAGTTAACACCAAGTGCACCACAAGAAGAGCAAGAGACACCTGCAGGGTTAGGGGTTGTCGAATTTATTTTTATTCCAATGAACAATGGTGACTGCACCGATTGGTGGTGGGGTGGTGCTTTTGATGCTCGGGAAGGGTGCTCTGCACGTTATTAAAGGCCGTCGGCCACAGAGCACTCGTGGGTTGGTGTATCGATGCTGGCAAGCGCGCTCTCTCTATGCATAACATCTGCATGTGTTCCTCCAAAAACAGGTCCTGGATCGTAGTGTAAATAGCAGCGTAGTCGTGTAAATAATGCTCCCTACCGGCTGTATGTGTAGTTTGAGAATTCTTTCCGGATTCGGTTATCCTGTGGGTGTGTTTCTGTGAGGAGAAGGGTGCAACGTCGCAGGGGGACATATTTACTCATTTGTGAACATCTGTAAAACTGTCGCACTCAGGGTAGCGTTAATAGTAGAGGGACTACATCTGAGTGCCACACTAAACTAGGTAAAAATTTATCGGGTCGGGACGCCCCGAGGGTAGAGAAGGGTGCAATGTTGCGAATATGGAATTTGGCCTCCATATCCGCTTGTAAATATTCCCCTATTTCTCCAATACTCCCCAACTTTCCCCAATCCCCCATTCCCTAGTCCCATTGCATGTAAATAACACTCAGTAGAGCCGACCTTCCCCTTATTCCCCCATTAAATGTCGTGCCCAGGTCCACCGCACCACACGTAGACAACTTTCGGACATCTTGCTAGTTATTCTTAATCTATGTCAGTTAAGGCCTCGTTTCCATTAATTATGACTCTTCGTTGCACCAGAATGTGATTATATGGCACCAGTAGTGAGTTTAGGACCTTTCCCATACCTCCTCCCATCTTCTTCCCCGTCTACAACAACAGAGGGGCACGGCGCTGCGCGGGGGGGGAGTGTGCGTCCTCCCACCGGCTCGGTTCGCCGCCATCGACAATGCGCTCCAGACGATGCGCTCCAGACCATGCGCTCCACGGGGTTACCACGAAGGGGCTCCTTGTCAGCTCCTCGTCAAGGGCGGAGCCTGGTAAACCCCCCGCACGCACCCAATGAGAAGCAACGTGCCGATTCCACGAGGCGGAGCTAACGAGCCGAGGGCGTGTCACTCCCCGCCGGAGATACGCGGCCACGCGCCGGATGTGACGGGAGATGCGCCCCCAGCTTGAGACGAAAAGACGCCACTTCGAGCGCTGTGCAACCTTCCGCATCTCTGGACCGGACCGGGTCGATCCTGCCCTGAGCCCAGGAGGACCTGGAGCCATCGCCAACCGCTTTCCTGCCATCAACCCCCGTGTGAGTCAGCCTTGTCCCGTTTGCCTGTCGTCTGTTGGGGAATAATATAAGATTGTGTCTAAGTGCTTGTCTTTCTATGTTGTACCTCTCGTCCCTGTAATCTGACCTTCCGCACGAATATAATCTCCTCCGGAGGTCTTGAGAACCGTATCCCTGGTGTCTGTCATTATAATTCAGCCGTGTGTCTTCTTTTTCCTTATTGAGCCAGCGTGGCGCGGCTTCGTCAACGTTCGAGTACAATCGGGTAATTTGTGCGGACACGACGGCCATTCCGCTCGGCCCACCTTAACATCAAAGTCGTGTCTGTAACAATATATATATATCATTATACATACTTTTATGTATTATGTATTGACTTAGTGGTTCATTATACATACTGGTGTTGGCTTAGCGGTTAGGGTACCGGCTTGGGATCATAGGATCCTGGGTTCGAATCCCGGTCGATCGCTGAATTAACGCCAGGGGGGTTGACTCAGCCTATCATCCTTCCGAGGTCGGCAAATTGAGTATCAGCTTGCTGGGATGAATGATCCTGGTGTGTACCCCGGTTTAGAATAGGTACACCGTATCCCTGCTCATCGTAAGAGGTGACTAAGGGTTGGCGTCAGGAAGGGCATCCGGCCATAAAAACTGCCTCAAAAAGGAAACCATGAGGTCATGGGGCCCGCAAGGCTAACCCCTGCTTTAGCGGGGGAAAATGGCCTCAAAACGATCATTCATTCATTCATATGTATTATGTATTTAACTTTTTTGTCGTGTCCTGGACTATTGTAAAGTACAGTAACTCATTCGTGGAAACCTAATGGACACCCCACATAACATTATTATCCCAGAATGAAGTGGATACTTGCATGGAATTGAGCACAAACAAGTGAAGGAGAGCATACAATTTCTAAACAGCAATCAAGTCATGTAAGGAAATGATGTTGGCGTGCTTTATTGGAAACACCTGAACGTCTTCACTGGTAGCTTGGCTGATGCGGGGTAGCACGAGGCGAGGAATGACAAGGAAGTGTACTGGTGCTTGAGGGTTCACGTCCCTAAATGCCAGACACTGCGGAGAAAAGGTCCATTGTCACCAAGTCATCATTTCACAAACCATTTTTAACTCAACTGGATTACCGTCCAGTTCAGTTCATCACATATTGAACCCTCCGGCGTCCGTCGTCTGTCGTCGTCGTCATCATCTGTCGTCTGTCGTCCGTTAACTTTTCGACGTTCACACTCCAGCGTCCACATATATCAACCGATTCTGATCAAACTTGACATGCAGCATCCTTACCCCAAGGACCAGGTTGGTATTGCATTTAAGCCCGATCCGTTGAAAAATGGCGGACTTAGGCGACCATTTTGTTTTTGGTCATGAAAACAACGTTAACACTCTAGCGTCCACAAATATTAACAGATTTTGATCAAACTGAGAATGTTTAACCCTTACCACACAAGGTAGGTTGCTATTGCATTCCAACCCGAATCGTCACAAAATGGCCGCCATAGGCCGCCATATTGTTTTCAGCTCCTTTTATCTACACAACTATATTTGTGCAACATTGTTGCAAAGTGTAACATTGTATCAATTGTAAAACAAGGACAAGTATAAGGATACAAGGACCTTAAAATTATTACACAAGGTTGTTGGCTTTTCATTTAAGTCAAATCTAGTACAGACAACTGACCGACTTTAAAGTTGTCCAGTCAGTTCAGTTGAGTTCTGCTTCCCTGGAAGCTCTAGTTTATGTCTTCAACTAACCATCTTCATGTCCTGTCGTCTGATTACCAAATTCATGTTACAATTAGAACGTTAATCTATATAATAATAGCGTAAGGACTCGACTTTGTTATCCCTTTTACGCCGCACCCAGTGACCCGATGCCCACGTCACTAATGGATTTACGATCTACGAACCGCGCTCTTTGTTTATCACGTACAGCCATACTCGAAAAATCTGAATTAGCCGACGTTGGGGCCCAAAAGCATCCGATTAACTGCCGATACGACGCCATCTTACGACGCCATCGTATTGGCGTCTGCTGGGCGAAGGCGAAGCAAGCCGTCCGCTGATTGGACAGGCGAAGGCGAAAGCAAGCCGTCCACTGAGTGGACAATCCAGAGCATGCATTTGTGCCGGTGTCAGCGATCGTTGTTCTTATACGCACTCTTCATTCTCATCTTTCTTCCTAACTCTTACTCGGACAAGCAAATCCCCTATGCCATCCATAATGGTACACTCTATCCATACACCACATCCTCCCTTCCGTGGATGTTCCACGGGTTTCGGCTAGTTACCATTAATTTTCCTCCTTGTGGCTTTCTCAAACATATATCAGGCCTACATATGGATGTAAACTATATAAAAGCAAAGGACTATTAAACACTACTGTTTCTAGCAATAGTCTATGATGTTGAAAGCAATCAGTCCTGTCTTTAAAGCAAAGATGATAACGTTTTCTAGACAACTTTGTGAATTGTTCATTACAAGACAGCACCACCATCCATCATGAGATGAGAACATGGACATAACATAACATAAAAACCTCCGCCAGGCTGAACAGTTTACGTTTTGTATCTCACTGATCGGCCGGATCAGCATATGGTTGGTTTTACAGGCAACAACCAAAATATGATTTGCTCCCTTGTGTCACCTACCAACCTCATCCACCAAGTGTTGTCATAATCCATCCACAACCTTTTGAAATATCGTTTTTGGCCCCATCTATCAATGGTGAAAAATCACTTTTAAAAATTTAGTATCCGGATCCGCACCTTAACCAAAATCGAATCAGTTCGTCCTTGTCACACATCCAACCTGTCCACCAAGTTTCATTCGAATCTGTCCATCACCTTGTGAGATATCGTGCTATATGTAGTTTTTGGCCCTATCACTCAATAGTGAAGAATCACTTTAAAAAAAAATCTAGTATCCCCAATCGGTATCCATATTTTCACCCAAAATCGAATCGGTTCGTCCTCGTCACACATCCAACCTGGCCACCAAATTTTGTCCAAATCTGTCCATCACCTTTTGAGATATCCTGCTCAAAGACAGACAAACAAACAGACAGACGGGTGAAAATAAAATCGATGTCCACCTTCAATGGCAGAGATAATAATTGTTGGAGCACATTGATCTTCACTTTGGATTACCACGTAATAGGACCAGCAATAGATGCAGTAAACTTCAAGGTTTCAATGTCTCCAAAACCAAAGTAAATAAATTCACCTTGGAATCCTCATGTAGTATGTCAGCAGGGAGAGTCCCATCGATTATTTTTGAGAAGATCGTTGGCTTTATGTTCCGAAACCTGGACCTTTCGACGGCAGCTTGTCTTGCCCTGTCCACTTCGTCGCCATTTGAGGCTGTGCAGTATCTGGCCTGTATACAGACAGCGATGCAAGTCAAACTAATAGTGCATAAGAAACACCAAGACCCCATAATTATTGTAGCATTTGAATTTCTCTTTCACGGCTGAGATATTTCAGTTTCAACAGCAAATTTCGCAACGACGACTAAACCGACACCCCTCACTGGCTTTGCTAGTGGGGAGGGTGTCTGTGACACCCTGCGAAGACCAAAAACAACACCTGGCAAAGGGCGGATGAGCTCCCGTAGGGAGACAGCGGCCATCCAGTAAGGAGACGGTGTCTCTTAAAAAACACCCATCCGGTTTGGACAAGTTCAAGTCATACCAAAGACTTAAAAAATGGTATGTGCTGCTTCCTTGCTTGAAAAGGTAGAGCACAGACAATCCCCATCGGTTGGCATCCATGGGTAGGAGGAAATGCCCCGCTGAGTTCGGTGAGAAAAGCAGCGCCATTGTTATGATGTCGCTGGTACCCAGAGTATCCCGGAAGTGACGTTAGTGACGGCACTTCCACAAGCTCAGTGGCTGTGTTGAGTGTTTGTCTCGTCAGTGTGTGTGTGTGTGTGTGTCAGCTCTATTGTGAGTCTTAGCCAATGTAAACAACAACAAAAAAAAAAATTTAACTACTGAAAAGATGTTGCCTTTTTATCATTCAATAATGGGGATGTGGGTGGTGCTGCCTTCTACAGGTGGCATTTAAGAGCCAAACACAATGTATGGATTGGCACAACATGTAAACCAGACCAGGGCATTAGAGAGCCAGTAGGGTTTACTATGACACAAAGAATACAATTACCTTCAACTTGAATGAGTAAGAAAACAAAAGCTGCATTTTAGCAAGTCAAGACAGGCCTCTCCGTGATAAGACATCTCAAGCTGTGAATAAATCTTATAGGGTGCTTCCCACTCCGTTTGAATATCTTCATCGAGCCATCGTGGTCTTGTTGTTGAAGCTACAAGGTTAACAACAAATGCATCTTCCATTTGAGAACAGTGGAGGATATTCTTGTAAAAAGCACAGGGTTCTACTGTTTTCTGTTAAGACGTTGGTACGGGCCATGCCAAGGCGACCGTGTTGATGTTGCATCTCTACGATGCTGTAACTGTGCACTATAAAATAGATAATGCCACCAGAGGCTCAACTGATGGAAGCAATGTGTGGTGACCAAGCTTGCGATTGTGACAGATCAAGCTTTCAACAGCTGGGAAGAGCCGTCACTGCTCTTGGAGTGATAGTACTTACAGGATGCCCTTCCCCTTTCTTTGCCAAAGAAGGAACACGTGGCCGCCAACTGGCAAACACGATTTGATGGACATCTACGACGTCCTAATTAGAGTACGACTCCTACACTGAATTAGTATGGCAGATATAGGTGCGCGAATTGTGCCTTTGATGATACAAGCATGGCATTTGGCACACAGTCAGAGTATGTCCGAAGAAAGATATTTGGCTTTAGGGCCATCCATCGCAGATTTGTCCTTTTTTGAGAAATGGTCGCCATTGTTGTTACAGGACAAATCTGCGATGGCCCTATAGCCAAATATCCTCCTTATGGCATACTCTAACTGTGTGCCAACTCTCGTGCTTGTATCATCAAATTCACAATTCTCCCAAATATTTCACCTACCTGCCATGCTAAATGTACTGTATAAGCCTAGTGTTGGTTTAGCGGGTAGGGTGGCGGCTTGGGATCCAAGGATCCTGGGTTCGAAATCCCGGTCGATCGCTGAATTAACGCCAGGGGGGTTGACTCAGCCTGTCATCCTTCCGGGGTCCGCAAATTGAGTACCAGTTCACTGGTAATTCCTTGTGTGTCGCAAGAGGCGACTAACAGGGTTGGCGGCAGGAAGAGCATCCGGCCATAAAACATTGCTTCAAAAAGGGGACCACGGTGCCCCAAAAAGGCCAGCCCCTGCTCTGCGGGGGAAAATGGCCTCTAAAGGTGGTTCTTTCTTTCTGCCATGCTAAATGTATAGTCAAAAACTGCTAAGTTGGAAGACATCCAGGCAATTGTCAGAGGCCATAGATCATCTTGCTGTCACTCCCGTTGTCCAATGTCTCCTTTGCTTCAGACAATTTTACTTCTGTAAATCAGATTATAGCATATGTAGGTGCAGAATGTTTGCCTTAATTAATCATTTTGGTTAGCATAACTACATAACGTGTCAACATAAACTCCTTCAAGCCCATCTCGCAATAGTGTATTCCACTAATGTGCCAGGCCTATCAATGTGAATGACCCTCATTTCGTCATATGTTGCCCGACAGTCAGAATCTCTCTGGCTCAGTACAGTACCCACTACCCAGTGCTACGGGATGATGCAACAGACTACAGCAAGAGTGCTACATACAACACCAGTGGCCCAAACTTGAGAAATGCAATGTAGCAAGTCAACGAGGAAAAAAGAATTAGTCAGATATGCATTATATTAAAACAAATCACAAGCTTTGCTTGTTGTGCACTGCCCTGTTGTGCTGTGGGTTAAAGCAATCTCTTTGCCCAGAGTGTACTCGGTTTTATGACTGTATATGTATGATACTTAAAATACATACTTGCACACATACCATGAGGATAGCCTCGAGATATGCACATTCGCCTCTGAGTCTGACTTGTCTCAGCTGGGTTTCAATATTGACCCAACTATAAACTGTCACCCTGGTGTTTTGCAGGCACACAGTACATCAATGTGTGTGCCATCCCTCGAAGGAAAATAAACTGAGCGTCCCATCTGCTGTCATTAGTTGATGCACATTAAATATCCCACCGTGTCCTTCCCCAAGAGAGGCTTGTTATCACCAATATCCTGTTCAAATTATAAAAAAAATTCAAAGTTGTCATCCGAGGAGAGTGGGAGCAAGGCAAACAGAGAGGCAGGGGGAGGGAAAGGGGTGGGAAGGGTGGGGAGGGGAGAGAGAATGGTGGGGAGACAGAGAGGGGTAGGGGAAGAGACAAAGAGGGGGTAGGGAGAGAGAGAGGAGTGGGAGAGATTGAGAGGGGTGTGGAGAGAGGGAGAAAGACAGTGGTGGGGAAAGAGGAGCGGGGGACAGAGAGGGGTGAGGAAAAGACAAAGAGGAGAGGGGGAGAGACAAAGAGGGGGTAGGGAGAGAGAGAGAGGGGTGGGAGAGATTGAGAGGGGTGGGGAGAGAGGGAGAAAGACAGTGGTGGGGAAAAGGAGCGGGGGACAGAGAGGGGTGAGGAAAAGACAAAGAGGAGAGGGGGAGAGACAAAGAGGGGGTAGGGAGAGAGAGAGAGGGGTGGGGGAGATAGAGAGGAGTAGGGGGAGAGACACAGAGGATTGGGGGAGGGAAGGGAGAGACAGGGTGGGGTGGGGGAGATAGAGAGGAGTAAGGGAGAGAGGGTAGAGACAGAGTGGTGGGGGAGGGAGAGGGAGGGACAGAGAAGGATGGGAGGGAGGGGAGAGGGTGGGAAAGGAGGAGAGGAGTGGGGAGGGGCATGGGAGAGAGATGGATAGCGGAAGGAGAAAGAGGGGATGGAAGAGACTGGAGGGGGTGGAGAGAGAAGGGAGGGAGAAAAGAGGAGGTGAGAGCAAAGCCTCACCACATGTCACTATGCTGTACACTCCAGGAGGGAGGGCTGGTCTGAAGAGGAGAATGGGAGGGAGGGAAAGAGAGAGGGAGGGAGAGGAGGGGAAGGATGGAAAGGGTGAAGGGAGAGGGGAGGAGTTGGTGGGGAAGGGTGGAGGAGAGAGAGAGGAGTAGAGGAAGGACGAGGGAAGGAGAGGAGGAGGCATGGTGTGGGGAAGGCAATGGTGAGTGAGGGGGAGGGAGGAAGGTAGGGGAGGGGGAGGGAGGAAGGTAGGGGAGGGGGAGGGAGGAAGGTAGTGGAGAGGGAGGGAGGAAGGTAGGGGAGAGGCAGGGAGGAAGGTAGGGGAGGGAGGAAGGTAGGGGAGGGGATGGAGTAGGGGTGGGAGAGGGGAAGGGGAAGAAGGGAGGAGGCAAGTGGGGCAAAGGGGAGGACAGTGACGGGAGAAGGGAGGAGGATGAGGAGGGGCTAAAATGATATTTGGTATGATGGAATTCGTACGCACATTCAAATATTATTTTTAATGATCATGGGATTCGGAAAATAGATGAACTATACATTTTTCATTTAGGATTATTAATATTTTAGCTGAATCGAAATGAGATGCCCCAGAAACTTCTTCGAATTTCTGTTAAGAATAAAGTCATTCATAATTACTCAACAAGACAAGCTCATATATACCATTTACAACAACCAATAATACCCTTTGAAAACGAAGCTATTTTTTAGCTTCCCTGGAAGATCCTTGTTATGGGAAGGCAAGTCGTCCGTCCATAAACACTTGCAACCTCTTCTCCGAAACCGCTGATGTGATTGTGACCAAACTTTGCTAAAATTATATTTGGTTTGTTGAAACTCAAGTTTGTTCAAGGCATTAAAACAATCTGGGTCTAAGGGGGCCTCCAGGGGGTCAAAGTGGTTCAAAGTTTGACATCTCAAAATAGAACTCGTACACAATTTTAATGAAACATGAACACAACCTTCATCACCCGTGATGTACGAAAGTTTGTTCAGGTATTTTTTAAAATCAGGGTGTGGGGACGGGATCTACAGGTGGGGGGGGGAGGGAGGGGAGATGTTGAGTGACTTGCTCCGGATCCAGGTGAACTTCAAGACCCGCGGTCCTAAAGTTAACGAATTCTCTTGAAGTGAGCTTTAGGCAAACTATTGGTGTCAATAGTTCTAAACACAAACTGAGAAGTTTATTATTTTGTAGAGGTGTATGACAAATTGATGGAGTAATTACTGGTAATAAATGAGTGATATTGTGACGTTAATGCAAAAGTATTATTGCAAACCAGATGATTCCTCCTCCTACATCCCATACCCATCCCACATTTGTGTTCCTTTCTGTTTTAGCTTCTATTTGCCCACCTTTTTTTGTTCCCACTATAACAGCCAGGTATCTTCACAATATTTAATTATTTTTGACAGATTCTTAATCTTCCATTGTTATAGGGACCTGAAATTTTACGAGCCATGCTTTTTTTTCCTAATTCCTCCAGTTCTCTATAAATAAGATGTTGTGGCGGACACATTGTCAGTGGGCAATAATTCCGCGCACCAGTGGATGGCGCGAGCGTCCGGGCGTGGAAGCGCAGCTCAGGCCACGCCCGGAGCGAAGGTGTCACGAGGCGCAGGGTGGAACTGAGATACATGCCCTGCCTTTCGGCCGACCGGCCACGCCCTGGGGCAAGGCGTGGCCTCGGGACATATATGCGGGCTCGATAGTCGAGCCCGCCCAGTGCTTGCGTGCGAGCTGTTAATAAAGTGTTTCAGTTTGTACAACGCGTTGTGGCCTACCTTCTTGGCAAACGAATTGTGTGTGCACAGCACCACACTGGTGACGCCGACTGGTTCAGCCGTAGCTGACCCCTGAACGTGCCATGGCTACCAACGCTGTCGCCGTCAAACTCCCGGAGTTCTGGGAAGCGCAAGCCGACGTTTGGTTTGTGCAGGCCGAAGCTCAATTCCAGCTCCGGGGCATCACGGCTGACGACACCATGTACGACCACGTGCTCGCCGCCCTCGGGCCCGGCACTGCCGCCCGCGTCGTGTCCATCCTTCGGCGCCCGCCGGACGCCCACAAGTACGCGGCGCTCAAACGTCTTCTCCTCGCCACGTTCGGGCTCACGGAGGCCGAACGCGCCGACCGCCTCCTGGACCTTCCCGCCCTCGGCGACACACGACCGTCCGTTCGGATGGATTTTATGTTGTCCTTGCTTGGAGACCAGCGCCCGGATTTCCTTTTCCGTGCGGTTTTCCTCTGCCAGCTACCTGCGCAGGTGCGGCTCGCGCTGGCCGGTTCAACTTAACAGAACCCCGCGTCCTGGCTGGAGAGGCGGACAAATTTTTCGCGGCCTGCGACACGCGGTCGGTGTACGGTGCTGCCGTAGTGGATCCCGGTGCGGAGGCTACAGCACCCCCTGATTCCCTCGTGGCCGCTGCTACTGTGTGGCGGTGGACTTTCGCGCGCTGGCACGCGAGGCACGTCCTGGCCCAGTCACGGACGTTCTTCCTGAGGCCATGCCAGACGAACTTCGCCGCGACGAGCTTCTGGGAGGCCTTCGTGCCCGGGTGGGACAGGCCGTGGATGGCGTCAAAAACCGGGCGCTGCCAGCCAGCGGGCACGATGGGACGAGGCCGGCCGAGGGAGACGTCGCACAAGAGGGCAGTGCCCGCGAAGTCGAACGGCACCTCGGTGACGCGGAGGCCCGTGACGGCGGTCCGCAAGGCCTGGACGTCAGGGTCGGCGGTCTGGTCCGCCGCCATCCGGGCATAGTCGTTCCCGAGGTGGACCGCATGTGCGACGGACCGGGAAAGGCAATCCGCCACCGGGTTGTCCTTACCCGCGACGTGACGGATGTCCGTCGTGTACTCGGAAACGGCAGAGAGGTGACGTTGCTGCCGGGCAGACCATGGCTCGGCGACCTTGGCCATCGTGAAAACAAGGGGCTTGTGATCGACGAAGGCCGTGAACGGGCGGCCCTCGAGAAGATGGCGGAAGTGTCGGACCGCCAAGTGGAGCCCGAGCAGCTCGCGGTCGAAGGTGCTGTACCGGCGTTCGTGCGGGCGGAGCTGCCGGCTAAAAAACGCCAGCGGCTGCCAAGCACCACTCACCCACTGCTCGTGCACCGCGCCCACCGCGTAGTCCGATGCGTCGGTGGTGAGGGCGATTGGTGCATCGGGCGCCAGGTGCGCCAGCATGGTGGCGTTGGCCAAGGCCAGCTTTGCGCCCGCAAACGCCGCGGCCATCGGCTCCGTCCAGGCGATGTCACCTTTGCCCAGCTTCCCCCGGAGGGCCTCGTGCAGGGGGCGCAGGAGCTGGGCGACGCGGGGCACGAAGCGGTGATAAAAATACACCCAAGCCCCGTTGGCCCCGTTTACGGTGCCCGAACATCGGTTCGACCACGTCCACGTCGACTTGGTGGGACCTCTGCCCACCTCCTCACCATGGTGGACCGCACCACCCGGTGGCCGGAGGCCGTGCCATTGGCGGCGACGGCTGACGTCGCGCAAGCCTTCATCGCCACGTGGGTTGCCCGGTTCGGCACCCCCTCGGACATCTCGTCCGACCGCGGGTGCCAGGCCAACGGCCTGTGCGAGCGCTTCCATTGCTCAATGAAGGCCACGCTCCGGGCCAGCCTCCGCGACGGCAGCTGGGCCGACAGGCTCCCCTGGGTCCTGCTGGGCCTCAGGACGGCACCCAAGGACGACCTGCGTGCGTCCTCGGCGGAGCTGGTCTTCGGACAACCGCTGCGGGTACCGGGCAAATTTATCCCCGACTCCACGGCCCCATGGTCCGCGGCGCACCAGTGCTCCGCCCTTCAGGAGACCGCCAGGGGGTTCGCCCTAGTGCCGACGGCACATCACGGTTGCCCGTCCTCCCACGTCGCCCCGGAGCTTCGCATGGCGGTGTACGTTTTTGTCCGGCACGACGCCCACAGGGCACCGCTGCGGCCCCCGTACGACGGGCCCTTCCGCGTGCTGGAGACCGGGGACAAGCATTTCGCCGTGGACATCGGCGGTACTCCAGATCGTATCTCCGTGGACCGCCTCAAGCCGGCCCACCTCGACCTGGACCACCCCCCGCAAGCAGCTCTGCCTCCGCGTCGAGGCCGCCCCCCGGCGGGCAGACCCCCGGCACCCCCAGCCCCGCCGTCCCGCTACCCCCCAGCCCTGCACGCATCGCCAGAGGGCGTTTCGGCCAGGTCATCCGGCTTCCCCGCAAGCTCACCCTTCAGGTGCGCGGGAATTCTGGGGGGGCGCGTGTGGCGGACACATTGTCAGTGGGCAATAATTCCGCGCACCAGTGGGTGGCGCGAGCGTCCGGGCGTGGAAGCGCAGCTCGGGCCACGCCCGGAGCAAAGGCGTCACGAGGCACAGGGTGCAACTGAGATACATGCCCCACCTTTCGGCCGACCGGCCACGCCCGGGGGCAAGGCGTGGCCTCGGGACATATATGCGGGCTCGATAGTCGAGCCCGCCCAGTGCTTGCGTGCGAGCTGTTAATAAAGTGTTTCAGTTTGTACAACGCGTTGTGGCCTACCTTCTTGGCAAACTAATTGTGTGTGCACAGCACCACAATGTATGTTAAATCAGTTTCTTATATTTAACTAGCAGAAGTACCCGGCATTGCCGGGCGGGGGAGGGTAGGGGGAGGGAAGGGGGAGGGGGAGGGGAAGGGAACGGGGGGGGGGGGGGGAGCGAGCCCCTTGGCAACGCGAGCGATTTTTTTTTCATAGCGTCATAGCGTCATAGCGTTCATAGCGTTTCATAGCGTCATAGCGATTTTTTTTCATAGCGTCATAGCGTTCATAGCGTCATATCGTTCATATCGTCATAGCGTTCACAGCGTCATCACGTGATCGCTCTGAGCGAATCAGCGCCCACCTGCTCTGATTCCGTTGATTCCGTGCGCTGAAATGCGCTGAGGTAAATATGAATAAAAAATATGGATCGTCAAATATTTTGAGTTCGGCCATGTTCGTCCCAGGCTCAATGGCCATGTCTATGCCAAATATCAAGCACGTGAGCCTCTCCGTTTAGGAGTCTATCGGTAACATTACACACGCACGCACACACACAAACTGTGTTTTATATATATAGATTGTTTGATTGACTCAAGGGTGGGAATAACCTGAACTGAAACGACACTAAGCCACGCCCCCAAAGGTGTTTTTGCTCTTCGTGTCTCATTCCAATATGTAGTAATGTACCTTTCCCAGCAGTTTCCAAATATTGCGTTTTCCTTGTACTTGTAGAGCAGTCCTGGCAGTGCCCAGGTGCAGGTAACCCGTACGCAGCGCATTGCAGGCCATATCGCCGTCCTTCGCAAGACGTGTTTATCTCGTATTCTCGTTAATCACGTAGGCCTGGCAAGAATATTTATTACATTACTGGTTGTGTTTTGTAATAGCAAAGGCACACAAATAACAGCTAAACGTGTAAGTGTAACGTTTCCTGGCCTAAAAGGCAGAAAGAAAAGGCAGTCGTTTTGTAAATACAAAAAGAAGAAGAATCCAACAGGAAGGAGAAGAAGAATGCTTCTGCAGCAGACCACTGTGGGTGAAAGTAACTTCACAGGAAGAGGAAGAGCAGGAAGCCGTGCTCTTCATTGATAGGACTGTATGAACTTCTTTTCAAACTCATGTATTGCTTCTTTTCACAAACTTTAAATTTGGAGGATAATGTACTGATTGATTTTATATCTTGTCTGTTGAGCAGTTGTAAAATGCAATTTAGATTCCGTGGCGGTGTATAAGCTGTGATTAGTGTTTTGCACCAAATAAACATTTAATTCTGTTACAAATGAATATTTATGTTATAAACACAATTGTCTCGTCGGATTGCCGTTTGTGTTATTACACGTGCAATGTAAAAATTTTGTGAATTGTTTTTTTGAACGTGTGGTGCTTCGGGGAGGCGAGTACAGTTGAGTACAGTAAAGTCCAATTAAAGGAAATGTGAATAAGAAATGATCTAAATTAAAAGTCTGCATATTTAGTCAGAGTCCCGTACGTGTACGACGTACTCTGACAGTGACAGTGACAGGGTCTCGTACGTGCTCTGGCAGGGACCCGTGCACGGCGTACTCTGAAACGGTCCCGTACGTGATCTACCAGTGTCCCGTACGTGCAGATGGATGTTCCTCGAGGAAGCCCCGCATTCCCTTCGCGCCTTTTCCCCACGTTCTACGAGACCGGTCCGGTGTCCGATGAGTGCGTATCCTTTGCTCCATGGACGGTGCTCGGAGCTGTGCAGGATACGGGGAGCCAAGCATCTTCTTTGGTAACACTCAAGGCTCCAAACGTTACACTACATCGAATGATCGAACACAACTACCTTTATGTTTTTACTATTATTATTAAATAAATGTTCCCTCGTGTTTTGTCCACATGATGAGGTATAATTTAACCTCCTGCCACATTTTTGTGCAGAATTGGCTTGCTGCCAAGAGCCACGGACACGACCTGTGGACCGTCGTTGACCCAGTGGCATGGCCATTGCTTCCTCCAAACGAAAGTAATCATTATCTTCTTTTGTTTTGTAACGGAATTATGAGCTAATTGCTGGACTTGTGATATCCCCGCAACCAATCCTCCCCATACCCCCTACTCACCATACCCCCTCCCCTTACCCATACCCCTCCCCATACCCCTCCCGATACCCCTACTCCTCCCCATACCCCTCCCGATACCCCTACTCCTCCCCATATCCCCTACTCCTCCCCATATTCCCTACTCCTCCCCATATTCCCTACTTCTCCCCATATTCCCTACTCCTCCCCATATCCCCTACTCATCATATTCCCTACTCCTCATATTCCCTACTCCTCCCCCATATCCCCTACTCCTCCCCATATCCCCTACTCCTCCCCATATCCCCTACTCCTCCCCATATCCCCTACTCCTCCCCATATCGCCTACTCCTCCCCATATCCCCTACTCCTCCCCATATCCCCTACTCCTCCCCCATATTCCCTACTCCTCCCCATATCCCCTACTCCTCCCCATATCCCCTACTCCTCCCCATATCCCCTACTCCTCCCCATATCGCCTACTCCTCCCCATATTCCCTACTCCTCCTCATATCCCCATACTCCTCCTCATATCCCCATACTCCTCCCCATATCCCCTACCCCTCCCCATACCCCTACTTCTCCCCATATCCCCTACTTCTCCCCATATCCCCTACTTCTCCCCATATTCCCTACTTCTCCCCATATCCCCTACTTCTCCCCATATTCCCTACATCTCCCCATATCCCCTACTTCTCCCCATATCCCCTACTTCTCCCCATATCCCCTACTTCTCCCCATATCCCCTACTCCTCCCAATATCCCCTACTCCTCCCCATATCCCCTACTCCTCCCCATATCCCCTACTCCTCCCCATATCCCCTACTCCTCCCCATATCCCCTACTCCTCCCCATATCCCCTACTCCTCCCCATATCCCCTACTCCTCCCCATATCCCCTACTCCTCCCCATATCCCCTACTCCTCCCCATATCCCCTACTCCTCCCCATATCCCCTACTCCTCCCCATATCCCCTACTCCTCCCCATATCCCCTACTCCTCCCCATATCCCCTACTCCTCCCCATATCCCCTACTCCTCCCCATATCCCCTACTCCTTCCCATATCCCCTACTCCTCCCCATATCCCCTACTCCTCCCCATATCCCCTACTCCTCCCCATATCCTTCACTCCTCCCCATATCCCCTACCCCTCCCCATATCCCCTAGAGTCCCTTTATATACAGAGTTGCGACATAGAGGGTCTGGAAAAATCTAGTCACGTGATTGCGTGGAGCCATTTTGAGTCCATCGCGGACAGGATCAGGATCGGACGCATATCGGTCAGCGTTTTAACGTTCCCGCTGTACGCAGCGTTCTCATTCGTGTTTTACATCGATTTTACGACAAAATTACAGGTTGTAGCGCCTGTGGGTGCACAAATAGAACAAATAGAAAGTGAGAGTACCGTCCGAGGAAAATCTACAGGGCCTTGTCATTCCAGATATCCAAGACGTGCAGGAGCTGTCTCAACCTGAGCGCGATAGCTTGTACAACCTTGCTGGCTACTGTGTTCACAGTATAAGGAAAAACCAGAAGACGTGTGATGACTGCATTAGACAGGTGATTGTTGCTGAAGGTGAAGAAGTTAACCAAGCTGCAGAGCTTACTGTACTGAAAGAGTATAAGCAAGGGTGTCTTGTTCATGTTTCAGAAAAAGTGATTTTTTTTTTTTAATTTTTTTTTTTGTATACAAGATCGAGGCTCGTGAAAGAGCGAACATTAATCACACAGAAAGACAAACCGACACATAAAACATATAACATCGGGAGCGGTAGACAAGATGGGGAGAGAGGGGGAAGGACACAAACACAACATTTGAGAGCAGGGACCGAGAGACATGGAGACATCGAGAGATCTGAGAGAGGGCGAGGGCTTTGGGGGGGGGGGGCATGGGAAGGGGGCGGTGGGAGAGGTATAAAACATATGGACACTGCCAGGACTTCCAGGAAAGAAGTTGGAATTTCAAACAAGGTGGATCTGGGGTGAATTAGCGGGGGTAGAAAAGATCAAGGTTTTGGATGGGGGAAGATAAGAGATGGTGGTGAACAGCTGTTTTAAAGACCTGGAGGGAGGAGTGGGATTGAAGGGAGTGAGGGAGTTTGTTCCAGAGGCGGGAGAAAAGAGGAATGAAAGAGTGAAGGTGAGCAGAGAGCCGAGATTTCGGCAGTTTAACCATCAGAGGGTTGCTGGCAGATCTTGTGCGACCTGTAGGAATATTTGGGGGACAGAGCACAGAGAGAGCTGGGGGTGCAAGGCCGGAGAGGAGTCGGTAGAAGACAGAAAGACCACCTACCTGCCTGCGGTGAGTGAGTGAAAGGCCCTCAGAGATAGCTTCATCGCGGGAGATTCCAATAATTCTGAAAGCTTTGGTTTCAACAGCGTGAAGCCGAGCTAGGTGTGAGGCAGGAGCACCGGCCCATAGGGGAGAACAGTATTCCATTGAGCTGCGGATAAAAGCCTTGTATGTGGTGAGGAGCTCAGGTGTGCCGAGGAAGGACTTCGCACGACGGAGGATGCCCAGTCGGCGACTGGCTTTGGAGGCCAGCTTGGAAATGTGGTTTTCCCAAGAAAGATCATGGCAGATAGTGAGACCCAAAATCTTGAGCGACAGAACTTCTTGGAGAGGATTGTTGAGAAAGTAGATGGGAGGGTTGTCCAGTCGATCTTTTCGGAGAGACATAGTAAGAGTGTGAGAGTTGTCAGGATTGAAAGACATGTTCCACTTGTTTGACCAGTCTGTGATTTTGTCCAGGTCTTCAGAGAGTGAGGAGGCAGCAGACTGCCGATCTGAGGGAAGAGGAATGGAGCGGCAGAGAGTGGAGTCATCAGCAAAGAGATAGAGAGGATTTTCGAGAGAGTCAGAGAGATCATTGATGAAGACCAGAAAAAGCACGGGGCCCAGAACACTGCCTTGGGGAACTCCAGCCTGAACAGGAAGAGGAGATGAGAGAAACCCATTCAGGGCCACACGTTGACGACGACTAGAGAGGAAGTCCGCCAGCCATGCGTGGAGATTTCCATGGATACCAAAGGAGGAGAGTTTGGTGAGCAGAGCGGGGTGCCAGACCGTGTCGAAGGCACGTGATATGTCGAGGGAGACAGCTCTAATTTCCTGTTTGGCATTGAGGACCTCCATCCATTGTTGAGACAGCAGAAGCAGCATGTCCAGAGTAGAGTGACCTGGTATGATCAACATGTTGGTAACTGTGGAGGCCATGTTTCGTGGTGCACAGGATGCTTTCATGGCTGAAAAGAACGTCGCAACAATGTTTGTGGAGAGAGCAGAGCAGATAAGGAGAGATGTTCACTTCCCAACGTGCCACAATCTGAAAGCCAAACTGCTTACAAAATTCATCAACACACGCCTACACATCTTTTGTAAGAAAAAGACACATCAACGCAGGCAACAAGCTGCACAAGCAAAGAAGGGGGGTGAACTTGGCAGCAAGAGCATGGCAATGAGACAATTGGCTGCAAAAGTGAAATAGATATTTCCATTGGACTTCAGTTGCAGGACTGCAATGTGCTGTACACCTACAAGCTAGCAACTTACGTGGATAATTGGACTAAATAATCATTTTGAAAATGTTATCATTAACATTTTCTCTAATATGTTATTTCAACAGGGAATAATACACATATCCAAGTTATTTTAAAGCTATGGACTAACATACATTTCAACATGATATTTCTGAGAGGGAATGATTGTAATATTGGTTGCAAATTAAATAAATGTACTGTATGAATATCTCGCAAAGGAGCTCTTTATGAATGACGGGAATTTGAGCATGTATAGTTGTATACTCTGTTTTGAGGTACATGAATCAAAACTTACAAATTGTTGTTTATATACATGTACCAATGCCCTCTGCTAAAGGCACATTCCTGCCTGTGGTAGTTAGTACTCCAACAAGTGAATGACATGCTTTGTTTTTAACAAAATTATGTAATTTGCTATAAAAGTGGAAGGTTACAGGTTCGCGGTTTGAGTATTAATCGTAAATGAGTTCAAAGCCTTTCACAATGGTCTCTGAGACCTTCGTAAAACAAATAATAAAATAAGTTTTATTTTTTGTACTTTCACATGGAAGATAGGATTATTGTCATTCAAAATTTTCAATGATGCTTCAGAAAGAATTTGCTAGAAACCAATTCATGCCAGTGATACAGTTGTATGCCACAACTGAGAAAGGGGGGGGGGGGGGGCATGCATTGAATGTATGTATTTGTCTCTGTTGATTTGAATGTGTGAGGACATTAAATTGTGTTTGTGTGTGTGACTTTCAATTTATAATTTGTATGTGTGTGCATTAGCACATGCGTGTATGTGTGTGTGTGATTGTAAATGTGTGTGTGTGTGTGTGTGTGTGTGTGTGTGTGTGTGTGTGTGTGTGTGTGTGTGTGTGTGTGTGTGTGTGTGTGTGTGTGTGTGTGTGTGTGTGTGTGTGTGTGTGTGTGTGTGTGTGTGTGTGTGTGTGTGTGTGTGTGTGTGTGTGTGTGTGTGTTAGAGGGGGCCGGGGGTAGAGGGGCTAATCTATTTTTGGTGGGATTAATATATGATCGGCAACATGCAGCAAAGTTTAGATTAATAATTTAAATATGAAAATTAAACAAACACAAATATATATCCACACACGATAAACAAGGTCAAACAACTGCAGAAATACTGCAGAACTCTTAACATTGTGTTGTACATGTACATGTATAAGCAGGGAGGTGAGAGTTCGAGTCTCCTCTCGCCTCCCTGAAATTAAAATGAGGCTGAAATAAGCAGCATGTGTACCTGTCTAGTTCATTCCTTCTTTGTCATGGTTCTAAATGTCTGTGACTGTTAAATCACAACCAGCTCTGTGATTTTCTTCTTTATCATATGGCTCTTAGTTGTCATAAATCTTCTATTTTGTCATCTTCACATAATTTGTTCATTATCAACATGGAAAAGACCATTCCCATCTCTCATACATAGAGAACATAATGGAATACACGGTTCAATGCACTAGCGCCATAGGGCGGCTCTGCACTGAATGGACTAAAAATGGCGTCAAATCGTTAGTTGTCGCTACTCTCTCAAAAAGGGACTCTAATATCCCCTACTCCTCCCCATATCCCCTACCCCTCCCCATACCCATACTCTTCCCCGTACCCCTACACCTCTCGAAATCCCCAATTTCTCCCTGTACCCCTACCCCTTCTCTTTTCCCCTACCCCTCCCCATATATCCTACTCCTCTTCTTCTATCATATTAGCTTCAAGTCGGTGCTGTTGGCACATAGAATGAAGCACTTAATTACCTTTTTAAAATCTCCACAATTATCATTGTCTTTGAATTGCTTTGGACATTATTGTGAAGGTGTTTTGTGTTTATAGTATATACTAGCCGAAACCCGTGGAACATCCACGGAAGGGAGGATGTGGTGTATGGATAGAGTCTACCATTATGGATGGCATAGGGGATTTGCTTGTCTGAGTAAGAGTTAGGAAGAATGATGAGAATGAAGAGTGCGTATATGAACAACGATCGCCGACACTGGCACAAATGCATGCTCTGGATTGTCCACTCAGTGGACGACTTGCTTTCGCCTTCGCCTGTCCAATCAGCGGACGGCTTGCTTCGCCTTTGCCCAGTAGACGCCAATACGATGGCGTCGTAAGATGGCGTCGTATCGGCAGTTAATCGGATGCTTTTGGGCCCCAACGTCGGCTAATTCAGATTTTTCGAGTATGGCTGTACGTGATAAACAAAGAGCACGGTTCGTAGATCGTAAATCCATTAGTGCCGTGGGCATCGGGTCACTGGGTGCGGCGTAAAAGGGATAACAAAGTCGAGTCCTTACGCTATTATGATATAGACTAGCCTAAACCCGTGGAACATCCACGGAAGGGAGGATGTGGTGTATGGATAGAGTGTACCATTATGGATGGCATAGGGGATTTGCTTGTCCGAGTAAGAGTTAGGAAGAAACATGAGAATGAAGAGTGCGTATATGAACAACGTATTTATTGCAATCTACTTAAATGACAACGCTACGATATACTTTTGAAAAATGAATGGATTCATAATAGGAATCGGCATAGCACCACTCTGGGATTGTCCACTTAGTGGATGGCTTGCTGTCGCCTTCGACTGTCCAATCAGCGGACGGCTTGCTTCGCCTTCGCCCAGCAGACGCCAATACGATGGCGTCGTAAGATGGCGTCGTATCGGCAGTTAATCGGATGCTTTTGGGCCCCAAAGTCGGCTAATTCAGATTTTTCGAGTATGGCTGTACGTGATAAACAAAGAGCGTGGTTCGTAGATCGTAAATCCATTAGTGCCATGGGCATCGGGTCACTGGGTGCGGCGTAAAAGGGATAACAAAGTCGAGTCCTTACGCTATTATTATATAGACTAGCCGAAACCCGTGGAACATCCACGGAAGGGAGGATGTGGTGTATGGATAGAGTGTACCATTATGGATGGCATAGGGGATTTCCTTGTCCGAGTGAGAGTTAGGAAGAAAGATGAGAATGAAGAGTGCGTATATGAACAACGTATTTATTGCAATCGACTTAAATGACAACGCTACGATATACTTTAGAAAATATCACGTACCGTCTCGAAGTCAATGCCATCCTTTTATCTCTTCATATACAACTCACTGATTTCTACCTTATCGTGAACAGGGTAAAGCCTACTTTGATAATCATGAACGGTGGCAGATGCAGGAGTTGGTGAAACGAAAGGGGGGGGGGCGGGGGGGGCTGATCATGACCTACCCGACGCCACATGGCCTACGCTATTTGTTGAGATCATGGCCACAACGGAAACACAACAACTGGATAGGTAGGGCCTAGGCCTACGCCTACTTTTTGTCACTCGGCGAAGTACACTTTGTTTTAAGCTTTCAGAAGCTGAAGCCTTGGTATTTATTGCTTTATATGATACTGATGGGCTGCTGATCGGTTTCAGCACGTTGTAATCACAGTATATGGAAGAAATTATGGTAAACCCACCTGATGAGGTCAGCGTACACCGCGATCGACACCGGCACAAATGCATGCTCTGGATTGTCCACTCAGCGGACGGCTTGCTGTCGCCTTCGACTGTCCAATCAGCGGATGGCTTGCTGTCGCCTTCGACTGTCCAATCAGCGGACGGCTTGCTTCGCCTTCACCCAGCAGACGTCAATACGATGACGTCGTAAGATGGCGTCGTATCGGCCGTTAATCAGATGCTTTTTGGCCCCAACGTCGGCTAATTCAGATTTTTCGAGTATGGCTATACGTGATAAACAAAGAGCGCGGTTCGTAGATCGTAAATCCATTAGTGCCGTGGGCATCGGGTCATTGGGTGCGGCGTAAAAGGGATAACAAAGTCGAGTCCTTACGGTATTATTATATAGATGCTCCCCGTCGATGTGCTTCTGTGGTAATCGCGAATATGAGTCACATACACGGTCACAGTGCCTGACGCCACTGTGACCGTGTTTTGATTAATAAATCTACTAGTCACAAAACACGAACCGAACTCACCTTAAGCAGTAAAACGGTACAAATCGCTCCTAGAAACCACCTCATCTCTTCAGACCTCAACACACCTCGATAAGTGACGGCAGCGCTCATGGGATCTTCTTCTTCTGTTAAGCTCCAATTTTTTCTCTTTAAGTTAAGTCCAATCAGTCCTCTCTGCTCGAAGTGCTCAGGCCATGCCTTCCCGCTCTCATACTTTTATTGCCGTTCGGTGTAGAAAGGGATTGACATATCGTTCGTCTGTTTCAGCTCGTTATCTTTAAGCTTCCTTGCGTCTCGCCACCTGCTACACCTCTCTGAGTTACGAGGATTTATGCAACGCACCCCGAGTATCGCAACGTCACTCCATTTAACTTTATTAAAATGACGATAAAGACGTTTCCTTATACAGTGGAACCTTGACTTACGAGTGCACCAACTTACGAGTTTTCCGAGATACGAGCCGTCGCTCGGGCGGTTTATTGCTTTGAGATGCGAGCCGAGATCTGAGTTACGAGCTTACGCTACCCGCCACCAGGTGGGTTCCGGTCACGTGGTTATCTTGCCGTGCAAGTATCTCTGCCGTATATCGCTGCTGCTTTGTTTTCGCATTTTGGTTATTTTGGAAAATTTCTTAGTTTTAACCATGGGTCCTAAGAAATTGAGTGCCAAGGGAAGAGAGGATGATGTGCTTGGATATAAAACACGCAATCGTCGAAAAACATGAGCGAGGTGTGCGTGTTGTCGACTTGGTGAGGCGGATGTGAAGGCAGCTGAAGATTTTATTATAACTTTTGCCGAACTGATAGAAGCCGAACGATACATCCCCCAGCAAATCTTCAACTGTGACGAGACAGGGCTCTTCTGGAAAAAGATGCCGAGGAGGACGTATATAACGGCAGAGGAGAAGAGCATGCCAGGCCACAACTTGTTCAGAGTGCCGGCGATAGCTCGCCTTCTCTTTGTGGAAAACACGGTGAGATCCTTAACATCCAACAACTAATGGGACGCAAACGGGGCGCCCAGTTTAGCGGTACACACATTGATGAATCACCCTGCCTGTGATTCACCCATGACAGGTTATAGCTGGGTCGGGATTCAAACCCAGGCTGGACAGTTTAGAGTCAAGTGTGCGTACCTCCAGTCCAGGCCATCCTGCCAACTTGTATGCTGCATACAGGTGAAATATAAAGCGCGAGATATTTTTATATATACTGTATATTTTAAAAAAAATTGGTGTGGTTTTTGGCGGGCTGGAACGGATTAATAGCATTTCAATGCATTTTAATGGGGAAATTTAATTTGAGAAACGAGCAAATTGAGTTACGAGCTCGGTCACAGAACGAATTAAACTCGTAAGTCAAGGTTCCACTGTATAACCTAATTTAAAATGTTCAAGGGAATAAAAAGACCATTTGGTTCACACCACCCATGCTCACACCACTCGACTGTCCAATCAGCGGACGGCTCGCATCGCCTTCGCCCAGCAGACGCCAATACGATGGCGTCGTAATATGGCGTCGTATCAGCCGTTAATCGGATGCTTTTGGGTCCCAAAGTCAGCGAATTCAGATTTTTCGAGTATGTCTGTACGTGATAAACAAAGAGCGCGGTTCGTAGATGGTAAATCTATTAGTGCCGTGGGCATCGGGTCACTGGGTGCGGCGTAAAAAGGATAACAAAGTCGAGTCTTTACGGTATTATTATATAGATTATGAAAATGAGTTGGGTGTAAATGAGGGGTTATCTCATAGTGAATGTTAATGCCTGTGTTTGTAAACCCATTATGGGACTTTTGGAATAATGTAAACCGCCTCAGAATGCACGACGCGTGCATGTGCAGAAACCCCTTAGAATAGTGATTGTCGGAGTATGTTAATATATATATACAGTGTGCGAGATATAAGGATTGTTACCTAAAATGGCTCACAAAGCTTCTAAAACAAGCCGGAAATAGATGGAAAAGTATCCAAGAGAAAAGGGTGCGCCTCTACACGACGAAAGAGTTGGAGAAATTTCTCAGCTTGCCAACAAGACTGAGATCTTGCAGACTCCTGACGATATGAACCGGTACAAGGGCCGAACTGTAGCCGAGCATGTTCAACCCAAACCCCCGACCATCCCTGCCAGTGAATGGACTTTGAACCTTGTGCGAGTACCACCTGTGAATACAAGGCAGTAGCCCGCATAATCACTCGGGCTTTGATTTTTCGATTTTAGATCACGGGGGCTCCCAGGGCTGTGGGGGGAGGTTACCACCTGAAGCTTTGGATCCCTACCCCCTTAATTACCAATCGATTGTTCTGAAACCCGATACAGCCTTTCTACTCAGTCCGCTGGATCGCTCGGTCTTAGATTTTTTTTTTTGATTTTGGATTAAGGGCCTCCCAGTAGGGGTGCCACAAATCTCATCCTGTATCTTTCCGTACTACCTGAGATTGAGTCGGCATAGTCGCTTGGCCTGTTCTGTTCTTGCGGTGTTTTGTTATTATTATTTTTCCTGAATGAGCAGTGCTGCTGCAAAAGTCACTGTTTCTTTCTTTCAAGATGGCTGATTTTTTTTTTTTTTAGTGATTGGTTTGTTCTCCTGATTCATGTTTTTGTGTGTTTGTTGTCTGTAGAGTTTTGGTCTTTCTCCAAGTGGTGTCATTCTCACCACCTCCATCCTGTTAGCAAACTCCTCCTCCAGACCATACTGTTACTCATCCTCCTCCTCTCTTCGAGCCAACTGTTCCCCTCCGCCTTTCTGTCCATTATCGTCCGCCATTCTCGTTTTCTGTGTGTGTCCCTCTCTCTGTGTATGTGTTTTCACCTGCTCCATGACTGTGAATCGGGTCTGTCCGTATCCACTGCCCTTGTTCATGCCTTGTCTTCACCACTGGCTCCCCAGTGACATGCCGCATTCCAAACCCCGGCTTAGCCATAGAAACCCTCCCCGTGCCACCGCGGTGTGCTTATGTATTGTATTACCATGATTCCGATTTGCATCCAGGAACACAACAATTGTGGTTAACCATTTTGAAATTGTCACTCTTTCGTTTAAATGCTGAATGTTGGTTTCGTTAAAAGACCTTGAATTGCAGATTTTGTGCTAGCATCGGCAAATTAAAAGTGCCTCCACTAGCAGAAACATGTTGCTGAAAAAACAAACACACACTCTTCATGCACGGAAGGCCTCGTTTAGCATTCATAGGTCATTTTGAAAGTCCCGTATTAGTTACTTTTTACCCTGTGCCACCATGCTCTTCCATGCATCTCCATTATGTATATTTTAAATGTTAAAGATAAAAATAAAAACACACCACTTGTGACGTGAACCATTATTACCTGAATGCCAACAGGATGATGACCCGTGCAATGATGTGTCAAGACCAAAAAGTGAAGACAAAAGGTTTGGGTTAATGGTTGGTAGGGTTTTGTGTCTGTTGTAACAAACTTCTGTAATATGTGCTTTAATATGCCTTCTTGCTATAATGGAGGAAATGTACTGTATATGGTTATGTATGTATGTAAAATGTGTATGTATGCATGTATGTATTGGAAAAAATGCCAGGGGTATAGAAAAGCCCCCTTTATATAAGGGTATGTGCCATGTCGTAAAGTATAGAAAAGAAATGACATTCCATAGCTTGTAGAAAATGTCGAACAATAGAAAAGAAGGGACATTTGAAAAATCTTATGTGCATGCTGGACTACCCTTGTGTTCTGAGGAGGAACCAAGTAATGCTCTATAAAAGTTCATATAAAGGGGCACCCTACAGGCTACATATGAATGAATGAATGAATGATCGTTTTAAGGCCATTTTTCTCAGCTGGAGCGGGGGTTAGCCTTGCGGGCCCCATGACAATCATGGTTCCCCGTTTGAGGCAATGTTTTTATGGCCGGATGCCCTTCCTGACGCCAACCCTTGGTCGCCTCTTACGATGCGCAGGGATACGGTGCACCTATTCTAAACCGGGGTACACACCGGGACATATATAGGTTAAATTGCATTTACTTCATGCAGGTGTATGAATCAAATTGGCACCCCTTTATATGAACTTTTCCAGAGCATTACTTGGCTCCTCCTGAAAACACAAGGGTATTACAGCATGCACGCAAGATTTTTTTGAATGTCCCTTCTTTTCTATTGTTTGCCACACGAGACATACCATATAAAGGTATTGACATACCTTTTTTATGCCCCTGGCATTTCTCCCAAGATACATTTTAAATACGAACAAAATGCATTTGTTCATCGTACAAGACTTTATTCAAGACGATATAAAAGACTTGAAAAAGTAAGGGGAAAAAAAATTCAAGTAAGGTGAGAAGCATAGCGAGCCCACCCATGCTAGTACAATGAATGAAGTGATTACTTTCTTTGGTGATATAGAATTAAATTGCGGTGTATGTTTGACATAATAAATGGTGAAGGGCATTTGTGTAATTTAACTTTATCAACAATAACAACAACATGCATTTTAAGGCCATTTTCCCTGCTAGAGCGGGGGTTAGCCTTAATTAGGTTAGCCTTAGATAAAGTGTAATTTAACTTTATCGATGCTCTGAAAATGTTTCATGCAATTGGTGAATGCATTGCTTTTGCAGTCTGCAAGATTCGCGATTTGGACTGCACCATGCATCAAAAGAAATCTCCAGTTTCTTCAGTTGTTGAGAAATATCAAAGGAAGGAAGTGCCATCCTATTTGCGACAGGTATCACAAAGTCGATAACCGTTGTGTTGTAACACCATTGACTTTACTCTTATTACGGGAGCAGAAGACGCACCCAACTAATAAACTTGTCGCGTGGACAAAAGCTTGATTCCGATGTTTTGACCACAATGTTTTGCTTTGCTGTTAAAAAATAATTGTTTCTTTATTTGCAGTAAGGTACCTTAGTTTTCTCCAACACAATGCTGAGACCGATGAAATTTACACCATTAATAGCAAACGTGTACCACACAAGGGCTGGCATGATATTCTAGAGGTATGCATACTTGCCTGGCTTTGAATGTCAACCCAGCTGTAAACTCTCACCTTGGTGTTGCACATGCTGTAAACTCTCACCTTGGTGTTGCACATGCTCAACCCAGCTTTAAATGCTCAGTGTCGTCCATCGGAAGGACATTAAGCCGAAGGACCCCTCTGCCAGCACTGGTCGTTGGTGGTCTTTAAGATCCCTTGATGTGTTTCATAAAGAGTAGATGAGGGAAGGCAACCATCATTGTCATCTCTAAATAACAGCCCTTCTTAGATTTTTCTCATGGATATCTTTTTCTTTTTTTTTTCCATTCGGAATAAAATAAAATATTGTTTGATAATTTGTATGACCTCGGTCTCGGTTTTGTCACCTTTTGCCAAGGAGCGCTGATCGTAGAGCAGCCGGTAAACCCTCACATGGAAGGGGATTTTATCGCCTTGGACTTGCTGAGAATGTTGTGATCATCATGTGATATCTGAATGCTGGATCGAGCAAACCCCCTTATGCTCATGCAGCACTATCTTAGAAGAACTTCTATCATTGGCTGATTAAACACAATCTTCTGATTGGCTTTGTACTCGTAAAAAAAACCTTTGGAATGGCGTCCAACTCCTCCTTGGTGAGCGGATTTAGGGAACGGTTCAGCATCATGGTTTTCAGCATGACGTCCCTCGTCTGCGTGTTGTCCTCAATCCATATTCTGAGAGTCTTCTCATCCTTTCCATGTGGACATTTCGGACATGAGTGACCACCTTCGTATTCGATACAGTGCTCACTGAAGCTTTCTCATGAATCGCCTTCTCCTTCTTCTGTATGTAGCGAACGGTGGATTCATTGACACCATAATGCCTGCCAACAGAGGCCGCACTCTCTCCTCTTCAAAGCCGGTCGAGCAGCTCCACTTTCTGGCTCGGGCACATCACTTTCTTCTGCCTCTTGGTAGTCGATGCATCTCCGGCACTGGTCTTGTGTTTGGGAGCCATTATTGAATGATGAGCAGAGCGAGTCAAAACCACAGGTCGAAGCAACGGGAAGAGAACAATGATGGAGATGGAGATGGAGGACACAATCTGTATTTATATGTCAGATTGCAAGCATTGTGGGTATCTGCGAGAGCCCATTTGTGGGGGATGTTATCGGATGATTCCGTATCGAGCGTATCTGCTAATTTCAATAATAGATTTAATGAATCATTTGCATTCTATAATTTGTGGAGGATGACATGTTTTAGTCGCTGATGGAACATCCCCCGAAGCGTTTTCATTGTGTAACATCTCTGATGATTCTTTACTGTAAATTGCAAACTGTATTCGATTTAATGAAGCCTTTGCATTGTATAATTCACGAGTTGACTTGTTTACGCATCTGATGGGATATCCCACAAAGCTTGCTTATAGTGCGACTAAAATCCGCGCCCGCGAAAGCCATGAAAACGCAAATCACACAGCAGTGAATGTACGGTACGGTACTGTACTGTACTGTATAAGCAGGTCATGCTCACGGCTTGTATAAGATGATTTTTTGTGTACGTCCACCTGCTTTTTGCATGGCTGGTAAAAGATAGGGTTTATAAATGTGTCAAGCCTGCGGCTCGTGAATTTTTTTTTGCGCCCTTCAAAAACCACAAGTTCACGGAACATGGCCACGAATCGGGGGGGGGGGGGGGTGGGGGAGGAAACCACGATTTCGCGGAACACAGCGAAAGAAAAAAGAAAGAAAAACGTGATTTCGCGAAACATTTCCGCAAATAGAGAAACATGTCGCATTTTATCAACCGCGAATACGTGGATTCCGCGAATAGCAGGGTCTGACTGTATATATATATATATATATATATATATATATATATATATATATATATATATATATATATATATATATATATATATATATATATACATATATATATATATATATATACACATACATACATATATATATATTGTTGCGGATCTGCCGCCGGCCTTCTCCCCTTACCAAGGGGGGATTAGTCCCCTTGTCTTTACTGATCTGGCGCGACCCGGGACCTATTACGTCCCTTCCGGACAGCGCTAAATAGGGTTTCAGGACCAAATTCGCTGTTACCTAAGTACTAGCGCTGCCCTGGAAGCGAGGAAATAAGCCCCGCACGAACCACGTGTGATGATGATACGCCGAGCGGTTTGCGTACACGTGATGCGCGCTATTATTAGTTACTATACCCGATTGGAGCGATCTTATTCGTACCATGCTTAGTCAATGGAGAAATCACAAAGGCGATCGAATTGGAAGGAAGAACAGAATTTATTTACACTATACTGAAGGGAAAGGTGTATGCTGCATGTGTGAGAAGTGTTATGATTTATGGGAGCGAGACATGGGTCATGAATGTAGAGCAGTGACGGGGAAGTATTGGGGGAGACTCAAGACTCCAATGACCGGACACAGGTTTACAAAAGGTCTGGTTTATTATTCACTTCATTCCATTTACCAAATAATACCGCATTATTCAATGGCTGAGATTAACTCTTTTCCATGGTCCTTTTCGTTCGGCTGATGTTCTTCCGCAGCGCCGTACTCGTTCATTCCATCGTTCCGTCGGGCAGGGCTTCTGAGGACAAGTCTACTTTACTCAACGTTTGCTCTCGTTTATATCGCCAAACTGGACTTAATCTCCTCTCCGCTAATGTCCCGAGGTCATGCATTGCACCGAGTCCTGGCATCAGCTCGCTCCCCTCCTGCTGTGATTTCCATTTACACAGCAGGGGGGGTGCTCTAGCCTGGGGCCTTGACCAGGTGTTTCAAGAGATTACCATGTTCATACACATTCTGACACTCATTTACAAACTCGTCTTTAACAGAGTTTGCATGTAAAATGTATCTGCTTTGTTACCAGGTTAATTAATAAGTTACCAGTGCCAATTAATAAGTTACACTGAGTTACACTTCCACAGCAGCAACGAAGGCTGGAAAGGGTGGAAATGCGAATGGTTCGGTGGATGTGTGGAGTGTCGTTGAGAGAGAGGAAGACAAATGATGAATTGCGAAAGATGGTGGGAATAGAGCCTGTGATTGATGCTGTGAAGGAACAGGTTGAGATGGTTTGGTCATGTGTTGAGGAAGGATGAAAATGACTGGTTGAGAAGAGTGATGGAAATGAATGTAGAAGGAAGTAGAGGACGGGGAAGACCGAGAAAGACTTGGCTACAGATGGTGGAAGAAGAAATGCGGGCAAGGGGGTTAACAAGGAGAGATGCAGAAAATAGGGCAAAATGGAGAAGATTGTCATGGGGACCGCAAGGCTAACCCCCGCTCTTGCAGGGAAAATGGCCTTAAAATGCATGTTGATGTTGTTGTTGTTGTATACAATGGTAGAAGAAGCAGAGACACAGAGCAATCCTTAAAAACAGTCTTACTTAATACCCAGGACAAACGGGCCCGTCTCACACACACTCACACAGGGATTGCTGATGGGCAGGTTGATGTTCACCAGCGCGTCCAGGGATGGCTCCCGTGCAGCTCTCTCCGGCCCTCGGCACGTCCCTTGGAGATGGAAGGAGGTGAAAGCAGGAGCTCGCCGCGTGTCGCCTGAACGGAGCGGGTTATCAAGGGGCGAACGGTAGGGAGCGGACTTTGGCGCGGCTGGCTGCTATTCACTCGTGGTTATGGCCGCGCTTACTCGCGTGGCTGAAAAGCGCTATATGCGTTACCGGTGCGTCTGGCTGCGCCCGCGTACTTTGTACGGCCAACGCCTCTTCTTTTATCTCCTGGCACGCACGTTCTAATGTGAGGTCAAAGTTCAACAACAGCGAGTGATGCACGTTTGTCTCTCTCTCTCTTCACGTCCTTTGCCACTGCCGTATGCACGCGAGTCCTTTCCTTGGCGTGTCCTTTCGAAGGCTTTTCGTATGGGCTTATATAGACCCGCCCCGCGAACCTTCTGGAACTCACCAGACGCGCTTCACCATGCCCTCTCATGCCATGCCGCTGGAGCTCTGATTGGCTGGTGGCTCTTACCATCTCCCCCACGCCGCTCACCCCGACCCCGAGCCCCTCCTTCACCTTCCGAGGCCCTGCCTCGTGTTAGCTTGACTAGGGGACAGCCAAATGGGGCGCGGGATGGATTACGCCCACAGAGGTAGAATTGGAGGGTGGACGCAAAATGAATGTATGGCCTACTCTCCTGTCTTTACACAACGCAGGTACTAAGAGGGGAAATGGCCTATTCTTACACATACTAAGACATAACTATACTACAAATGGGCCTATATGTTGCTCGTGTGACTAACTATGGGGGGAAAACCTTTAACCTTTAGTGACTTCAATGTGCAAATCTCAAAACTGCAGAGATGTATATATATATATATATATATATACACACACACACACACACACACACACACACACACACACACACACACACACACACACACACACACACACACACACACACACACACACACACACACACACACACACACACACACACACACACACACACACACACACACACACACTACCGGTCAAAAGTTTTAGAACGCCTCAATTTTTCCAATTTTTATTGAAATTTATGCAGTTTAATGTCTCAATGTACTCTGAAATTAAGCAGAGAACAAATAAACAATTGGAGATTTAAAAAAAAGAAGAAATCATAGAATCATTTTTTTAACAAAATTTAATTTTAATTTTTGACTCTGCAAAGTAGCCACCTTTTGCAGATATAACCACCGAACACACTCGTGGCATTCTTTCTACAATGGAAATCAAATATTGTTCAGGAAGTTCTTCCCAACACTGTTGCAGGAGTTGCCACAAAAGTGTTGCACTTGTAGGTTGCTTTGCTTTCACCCTTCTGTCCAGTTCATCCCAAACCAGCTCGATGGGGTTTAAGTCTGGGGACTGTGCTGGCCATGTCATGATTTGAAGGCTACCCTCTTGTTCTTTTCCTCGAAGATAGTTTTGACATATTGTAGGTCTTTCCTTTAGAGAAATTGCAAAGAAAGCCAAGGGGTCAGTGAGTACCGTTTCCTACACCATCAAAAGGCACTTGGAAACTGGAGAAAACTCTGACAGGAAGAGGTCTGGCAGACCCAAAGCCACAACAGAATCAGAAGACAAGTTTCTGAGAGTCAACAGCTTGCGTGATAGGTGGCTCACAGGACAACAGCTTCAAGCACAATTTAACACTGGTCAAAGTAAGTAAGTCTCAGTTTCAACTGTGAAGAGAAGACTTCGGGCTGCATGTTTGGCAGGTCGAGTGGCAGTAAGAAAGCCATTGCTAAGATGGCAAAATAAGAAAAAGAGGCTTGCCTGGGCCATGAAGCATCGCCAGTGGATGACTGAAGACTGGAAGAAGGTCTTATGGACCGATGAATCAAAATTTTAAATCTTTGGTTCATCACGCAGGATTTTTGTATGCCGTTGAGTCGGCTTGGAGTTTGCAAAAAAGCACCTAAAGGACTCTCAGACTGTGAGAAACAAGATTCAGTGGGCTTTCATGTGTCTTTACTGAGGAGAGGCTTCTGTCTGGCCACTCTGCCATAAAGCCCAGATCCGTGGAGTGTTGCAGTGATGGTTGTCCTTCTGGAAGTTTCTCCCATCTCCACACAGGATCTCTGTAGCTCAGCCAGAGTGACCATCGGGTTCTTGGTCACCTCTGTTACGAAGGCCCTTCTCCCCCGATTGCTCAGTTTGGCTGGGCGGCCAGCTCTAGGAAGAGTCCTTGTTGTTCCAATCTTCTTCCATTTAAGAATTATGGAGGCCACTGTGCTCTTGGGAACCTTCAATGCAGCAGAGATTTTTTTTGTAGGCTTCCCCAGATCTGTGCCTCACCACAATCCTGTCTCTGAGCTCTGCAGGCAGTTCCTTCGACCTCATGGCTTGATTTTTGCTCTGATATGCATTGTCAACTGTGAGACGTTATATAGACAGGTGTGTGCCTCTCCAAATCATGTCCAATCAATTGAATTTACCACAGGTGGACTCCAATCAAGGTGTGGAAACATCTCCAAGATGATCAAGAGAAATGGGAGGCACTTGAGATAAATTTCAAGTGTCATAGCAAAGGGTATGAATACTTATGTCAATGTGATATTTCAGTTTTTTCTTTTTAATAAATTTGCAAAACTTTCTAAAATCCTGTTTTCTCTTTGTCATTCATTATGGGGTATTGAGTGTAGATTGATGAGGGAAAAAAATAATTTAAACGATATCAGCATAAGGCTGCAACATAACAAAATGTGAAAAAAGTGAAGGGGTCTGAATACTTTCTGAATGCACTGTATATACACACACACACACACATCATATCAATTACTTGATTACTTTTTAAAACTTAAAACGTTCTCTTGCACACCATGGTTTTCAACCCATTCCATCTAGCAATTTAGGAGTGCAAAGCAATCAAACACAAACCAACAAACAAATGCACTTCTCAAATGATACATATGAGAAACACCCACTCCCTATGGGAGTGGGCAGGGGGCGAGGATCATATGTATGTGCATATCATGTGGATGACGGTGTCAATATTCTTCTTCTTTAATAGCCTCAATCGTTCTCACCTTGTTGTGGGGTTGGCCAGGGGAATCTTGGCCCAAGTCTTTTCTGAACCTGCTGGCCAGGGCTGACATTTGACTACGATTTGGGCAGGAATTTAGAATTTGACCCTGGTGCCGGTGATGGCTCGCCTACTCTTTGCAAAGGACACCGTGGGATATTTAACATCCACTTATTAATGTCAGCAGACAGGACCTCCAGTTTAACCCTTTGAATACGGATGATGTCTAGTGCCGCAACCCGCGAAGATGTTTTGTGTACGGATGACATTATTACACGTCATCGACTATACCTATAAATAGATCGTCAGTACGTGGTTGCATTTCTGTAATGCCAAATTGATCCCGTACCGGGGGTATTTTTTATCAAAAAAAAAAAAATCCCATACTCAAAGTGTTATGGGGTCCCCCCCCCCTTACCTCTGGTCTCGGTGGACCTCCGAACCCCGAGAGGGTCCCCAGCAGAAAGATGTGTTATCCTTGGTTGAAATTCAGCAAATAATGAAACCCTCAATGGAACCAGTAAATGAAACAGTCAAATCAATAATGCAACCACACCAGGTTATAAACAAACAATAATATATTATAAATCACACACAAAGAGCCATACAACAATGGGGGCAATCACCCCTACTTTCAAATCTTACGATGATATCCTTGTCAAGCCCCTTAACCCCACACTCACGGCACCTCCCCCAATGTCTCTGCACCCCTCAAAGGCGAAGTCCCAATGTCTCTGTGCGCTCCCGCGATCGGGGAGTCAAGGCCCTATGGTCAATTGAGGCGTAGGCGAGCGAGACGACCCCGAGGTCACGTGCTCAGCACCCAGCAACACAGCGGTGGAAAGGAACCTCACAAAGACGCGCTCCGACGTACACGTTGCGGTTCAATCCGCGAGCCTCCGTATAATTCTCACGTGCCCCTTTCTGGCACAGCCGCCCCCGGCAAACCACCGGGGAATAATGCCCAGCCGACACGACAAAAACCTGTTCACTGCAGGTTGCTCGCGTGGCAAAGATGGCGGACGGCTTTCACTCCACCCCGGGCTTTGAGCCCCGGATCCTCCGGAACCTCAATGAGAATACCCGACGACACAGGCTCCACGCACTCCGGCGATATTTCTTATCGCCCAAACTTCCCTTCAAGGACGCAAAGCTCACTTGCACTGTACGTCGAACGCTCGGGCTGGAGCTTCAACAACCACGTCTCTTTTCGATGTCCTCCCGCCTCTTTCTCTTCGCTCCACCTCTTCCGGTCACGATCCGGATTTCCAGCCACATTTTACCAGGAGCGCTTTTAAATATTTTAACCACCACAACCCTTTCCCTTAAGTCACAATAAGCATAATATCTAGAACCAACAATGATAATGACAACCATAACGAGGGCCGAATCCGTAACAAAAGGGTTAACATCCATTTGAGGCTGGCACACATTGATAAACCACCCTGCCTGTGAAACACATGGTTGACAGTTTATAGCTGGGCTGAGATTTGAACCCTGGCTAGATAGCTTAGCTTGGAAGTGAGTGTGCCTACCTCTAAGCCATCCAGCCAGCCCCCGTGTTAATATAATTATCATTATGCCATTATAATCGGATGGAATTGACTGATTAATTTGTGGTTATAATTTAGACAAAGAATCAAGCTTGGATGACATGGAGGCTGGAGTCAGGATTAGAGGAAGATGTATCAACAACCTGATGCGCTGATGATACCACTATGTAATGTTGGCAGAACGTCAAGAGCATTTGATGAAACTACTGCTGACGGTGAAGAAAAAACTGTCTTTATTGAAAAAAAAATTAAAAATTGTCATCATCGAAGATCGATGTATTCAAATTGGGAGAGATCAGGTGGAAATATTGTAAAGTTTCATCTTCCTGGGTTTGAAGATTGAAGTGAGCAGTGAATGTGGAAGAGAAATCAATAGACGGTTAACATTGGGTAGAACAGCAATGTCAGGATTGACAAAGTTCTGTAAAAATAAAGATGTGACAAAACGAACCCAGAGGAGGATGGTGAATGTTCTGGTATGTCCATTTACAATGTTTGGATGCGAGTCATGGACAGTGAAGAATAAAGAGGAAGAAGACTAGCCTTTTTGAAATCTGGTGTTCGAGACAAATGTTTAAAATTTCAAGGACTGCAAGAAGATGAAACAAATGGGTTATTGAAGAAATTAGACCACCATGTATATGAGAAGCTCTGATGCTAAAACATAAACTGTCATGCTTTGGAAACGCCTTCCGTGCAGAAAACGAAAGTCTGGATAAGTCAACCATGCTGGGTCGGGTTGAGGTAAGAAGAGGAAGAGGCCGACGTGAATCTGCGATGAGCATAGAATGCCGGAGGAAGAGCCGACGTGAATCTGCGATAAGCATAGAATGCCTGCCTCTAGGACGTTGGTTTTTCTCCAAATTTCTTTCAGTTTAGTGTTAAACAACAGAAGTGACTGTTTAAAAAGGTAATCCTACGTTGAACAGAATTGACTGAATAGTTTGTTATAATAATGTTTACTTCCTGCAAGTGTGGCCCTCACAATGTCACGATAAGCTATCTATACACCTTAACATGGAGTTCACCCAAGGCAGAAAACTCCCTTCAGAAGGGGGGTGGGAGGGGATTAAGTCACTACAACCTCCGCCGTGTGACCTCTAGTCCCCCTGGAAAATTTGGTTGAGATTGGATAAGTAACGTCTGAATGTATAGTGATAGACATACACCCCTTTACGTATTTTAGTATGATATCTAGTATGATCAGGCAAGTTCATATTTCTCCACTCTTCTTGGTCATTGGTTCACGAGTTATCAAGTGACCACTATATTCGTCGTGTGTGTGTCTGTCTGTCCGCAGCATAACTACCCGATGATATCATCCGATCTTGATGAAACTTGGGTGGGAGGTTGATATCATGATCGAGTTGTGTCCTGCCTAGAGTGGGCGTATTGCGCCCATTGTGGGCGGAGCCACGCTCGAAAAAGATGTCTTTTTAGGGGGTAATCTAGTTCAAGCTACATCTTCTCCGAGGGATTTGGTGGAATCTGATAGGGGTTTCGATATTTGGTTAGGCCAATGTCATGTGTCTAGCCCCGATTAATTTTTTTTGTCTAGCCCCGAGCTCGATTTTTTTTTTTTTTTTTTTTTTCATTGTACACCGCTCCTTTCCTATGCCATCTCCAGGCATTGCAAAACGTCATTGCCGGGCACCGAAGGGGGCTTGGCAGTGACGCACGCTGAAAGGGAGTACTCAGTTTTCACTCTTTGTTTGTTTATTTTCTTTCTTGTTTTCTTGCTTTCTTGTTTTCTTGTTTGTTTGTCTGGACGATATCTCAGCCATCCTTTGAGCTAGGAAGCTGAAATTTCGGCACAGTAGTGAGCAAGTCCTTTGACAAAAACGCTATTTTTTGTTTTTTGAATAATCAATTAATTGAGGAGTTATTTAATTATTAGCGATTAATTAAGTACTTATTTAATTAAATTTCCTTTCTCTTCTAACCATTAACTCAGGCACCTTTTGAGTTAGGAAGCTGATATTTGGACATGCCATTGACCAGGTGATTTGGCTGCAAAGGCTATTTTTGATTTATTAATTAATCAATTAATCGATCAATTATTTAATTATTCGATTAATGACTAAAAAAAAATTTTTTTTTAAGTTACAGATTCTGATGAAATGGTGGTGGTTTATGTGTTCTATGACCGAATTGGAAATGTGGAAGAGGAGGATTTATTAGGAGGAGGAAGAGGAGGATTTATTTTAGGAAGAGGAGGAGGAGAGAGGAGGAAGAGGATTTATTTTCATTATTAATCATTTATTTATTTTCTTTCTCATTTGGCCAATATCACAGGCACCTTTTGAGCTCGGAAGCTAATATTTGGACATGAGTGACCAAGTGATGTGGCTATCAAGGATATTTTTGATTTATTGATTTATCAATTAATTGATTAATTATTTAATTATTCGATTAATTACTAAAAAAAAACAAAAAAATTCAGTTACAGATTCTGATGAAATGGTGGTGGTTTATGTGTTCTGTGACTGAATTGATTAATAATTTAATTTTTTTAATGATTATTATTTATTTATTTTCATTATTAATCATTTATTTATTTTCTTTCTCATTTGGCCAATATCTCAGGCACCTTTTGAGCTGGGAAGCTAATATTTGGACATGACAGTGACCAAGTGATGTGGCTACCAAGGATATTTTTGATTTATTGATTAATCATTTAATCGATTAATTAATTTATTGATTAATTGATTAAGTATTTATTGATTAATCAATTAATTATTTAATTTTTTATTAATGACTTATTTAATTAAATTTCTAAAAGATACATCTTCGGATGAAGCACTCGTGGTTTAGTTATGCTATTAGCCAATTGATTAAGAAAATATTTTGTGATAATCTTTTATTGATTTTAATTATACAATTAATCAATCAATTAGTGTACACCTCTCCCTCCCAATGCAGCCCCTATGAGCTGCACTGCGGTATTGCCGGGCGCCAGAGGCACCCCGGCAATGCCGCGCTGTAGGATATTTAATTATTTGGCATGGGGGCGGTGTACTTTGAATGTATCTGTACTTGTTTTTGTTTTTTTCATTAAATTTTTCACCGAATATTCGGTGTTGTGTCGCTAACTAACCTCATAACTGATTATACATTATTTTCTATCATTTCAAGGTCAGTAACCTTCGTTTTGACATTTCCGGGCCTGTTTCGGGTATAGTCCGTCCTTTGTCATTGAATACCGCTCGCTCGTGAACCATTGTCGTCTCCTGACTTGTCTATTTTGTTTTTGTTTTTGTTTGTTTCATGGCAGGTGAATAACCTGTTTGAGGATTATCCTGAGGTGCTTTTTCATTCTATCGGCGAGCATTTGGAAGCAAACTTTACCTTCAGAAACACACAGGTTTCTTGAATTACTGCAGTTATTTTTGATTGGACAAATGTTAACACCTGTGGTTTGAAACTTGTATGTGCCCTCTTATTTGATTATTGATACGAATTGCGAACTAATATTGCGAACTGTTCGCCCCTCTGGGCCGGTGCTCCTGCTTCACACCTAGCTCGGCTTCACGCTGTTGAAACCAAAGCTTTCAGAATCGTTGGAATCTCCCGTGATGAAGCTAACTCCGAGGGCCTTTCACTTACTCACCGCAGGCAGGTTGGTGGTCTTTCTGTCTTCTACTGACTCCTCTCCGGCCTTGCTCCCTCAGCTCTCTCTGGGCTCTGTCCCCCAAATATTCCTACAGGTCACACAAGATCTGCCTGCAACCCTGTTATGGGTTCAACTGCCAAAATCAAGACTCTCTGCTCACCTTCACTTGGTGATCCTCTACAATGGGAAACCCAGCGAAAAACTTGAGTCGATGCAGCACAAGCGGTTTCTTGAGAAGGTGGCTTCCAGCATATCTCACGTTCAACCAGAGTTTACCACCGACCCTCAGCAACAGCAAAGTACCACAGGCTCTCTGCTCTGTGTACTTTCGGGTTCAAGCTTGGAAGGGATCTGAAGATGGACTCCTTCCAAAAGAGTGGGGATGATGCGAGAATGACGAGGGGCTTGTCCTTCTCTAGACAGACAGACCTAGCTCCTGCTCCTGAGGAGCTGGTGTGGGTCATCGGGTGACACTGCCACACCAACTGCAGCAGCTTGAGGTGCACATGCAAGAAGCACAACGTTGAGTGTACTGCTCGTGGAAACTGCAGAGGATCTGGTTGTACAAACACAACACAGCTGGCATTTGGTGAAGATAAAGATGACATTTGTTGGCTTCTGAATACATCTTGTACATTGGCACAGGTTATGCATGGTGGGGAGATAGATGCTGGCAATATGGCAACTACTCATCTTCTATGCAGATCTATGCTTCTTTTGCATAATTGTTACGAATTCCGGGTTTATGGGGGTTACAATTCAGGTCATTTCTTATTAATGTATATTCTATTAAAGGTTGTTGTGATTAAAGGGTCAGGAGCCCTTCTGGGAAAAACGAGACCGGAAACGGGATCGTAAAGAAGAGGAGGAGGAGAAGAAAGGGCGGCCATCTTAAGCTTCGAGAGCTCCGACGCGAGCGGAGGCGATCGTTACCTACTTTGGAACGGAGTTGGAAAAGCCCGTCTGGCGAGAGGAGTTACCTGCGCGGGGTGATTGATTGCCGGTTACGTGTCAAGGTGCCGTGTGGTCCTGGAAGGAACCAAGCGCCCGGCGCTGTTCGAGAGATTGGAAGGAGACGGTTGAGAGTTGACACTGCAGCTCGAGACCGAGCCGCCGAACGTGAAGGACAAGGGAACCGTGCCTCTGTGAACCGAAGTCCGCGCGTCAGGAGAGCGCCGGATTACTGCGGAACCTGCGAAGACGGGTATCCTCGCTGAGGTTGTCGAGTACCCTCACTCCCAGCCCCGGATTGGAATCGGACATAGATTCCCCGATCGCTGGATCGACTCGACGTCACCTGGGAGGATTGCAGAGACATTGGGGGCAAGGGCCATGAGTGTTGCCAACACTGTTGTGGGTTAAGGTGGCGCCACCTATACTATAGATAAGGATTGTATGGAAGTGCTGTAAACACATTGTGATTCCTGTGCGGGATTTGGGAATATATTGGGGTTTGTTCGTAACCCTTGGTGTGGACTCGTTATTGATCGACTTATTTTCACCCAAGGACCATACATCTTTCTGCCGGGGCTCCCCTCGAGGTTGACCCCGTAACAATAATGTAACATGTACATGTCCACTGTCAAGTTCTCTGCAGACTTTGTTGTATACTGAAAGCTCTCAGTGTTATGCTGGCAATTTGGTATTATGTTTTACCATTACTGGTCCTGCCAGTTGATGTTCAATATTTTTATTTTCATTTTAAAATTAGTTTGGGCAATGGCATTTTGCAATAATTGCAAATTGTCTTCAGTATTTTTTTTCATAATTTATAACATAATTGTGCGAGCATCATTCCTAACTTGTTGACTTTTGTTATTATGTGTCAAGATTAGTATTGTTGCAGGGATGTGGGTTGTTGGTTAAAGGAAGACTCCAGACCCCAATTTTTTTTTAATTATTTTAATCTTTAGAATTAGGTAATGTAAAATTTTTAAAAATAAAATAAAATTCGACGATAAATTAGTCGTAAAATGCGTTTTTAAAAAGGCACGATAAAAAAAAACTAGTTCTGGAATCCCTGTAACGTCACTGTGACGTCACACGAGGTATAGATCTCAGCTGATCGTGGTGCACACAGTGCATAAACATGGCAGAAGAAAAAGTTTCTGACTCCGAATCGCTCGATATTTCCTCCGATCTGTCGGACTTTTCAGCCGATGAATACGTATCAGAGGCTGAGGAAAGTATTGTAGAAGAATTTGATATAGAACGGAGAGAATTTGGTGTTCAACCATATCAGTTTGAGCCGGAATACGCCGACGAAGATCCAGAGGCCAATATGGAGGTCGAAGTGGAAAACGATGAAGATGATGCTGAACGGCTCGCAGATTTAGATTACTGGTACATGTTGGGCTGGCCGACTTGTTGATAGTTTCGGTTAAATATGCGAGGAATATTTATATCAAGCGAGTGTTATTGCAGTAGTGACTTTGTTTGATCGATAAAATGGTAAAAACCCGATCGCCTTGTGGCTGTATCATGGCGTAGCCACAGACACACAGGCTGCAGCTACTGAGTGTAGTGTACAAATGCACTCGTCACTGTACGTCGACGTTTCGTAGAATTTTGGCCAATTTATTTATATTTATGGCAGGCATGTTCCGCTAGACCCCGAAATAAGTCGATACATAAACAATTATGCTCGCATCCCGGGGAGGGGAGGGGGGGAGGATAGCCCACATTTTATACATGACACAAACGTCATTTACGATTTAGTGTCGGCCTAGGCCTATGCATTGCAGTTGTCTTTGGAGAAACACAGTGACAGTACACTCGCATTCGAGCCTGTGCTTATGATTATAATACCATTGTTTTTCTTGAATGAAAGGGGGGTTCATAATCTCTCAATTTATGGTTGCGTACATACTTTAAAGGGGCTCTTCAATCATGAAACGTTGTTTGCACTTTACATGCAAATATTGGTATAAACCAGCAAAATAAATTGGCTATCTATTATACATTATACATTGGCATCCTTCGGGAATTCATGCAGTGTTCGCAAAAAAGGCTCCGAGACTTTGCTGCACCCATACAAAACACAACTATAGTATTTCCGGTTTCCCCGATCACCTCGTGTGACGTCATACTGTGCATGGGCACGTGGTCTAAGATTTGCAGAAGCGTTTTCGTCGATGGTCTATTATAATAGATTATTGGCACATTTAAGGTCGGATTACAAGGAAACGACTTCGCGGGTTGATTTTATTTTTTTAGATGATGTTGTTATGTACTGATCAACGATTATGTAGAAGCATTTAACGAAAAAAAAAATTTGGGGTCTGGACTCTTCCTTTAAAGGGAGTACCACTATCGTTATTTCATTATTAAATGTCTAGCATAGGCGTATGGTATTTGTTTACAAAGATTACAACATGTCCCAGTATGTCTAGACAGATTTTAATTGGACCCTTCAATCACCTGTAATCTCTGTGAAATGCTCCTTCAATCCTTCATACAGCACCTTCAGAAAGTGTTCATGCACCTTGACTTTTTTTTTTTCATTTTGTTGTGTTACAGTCTGAATTTAAAATGGATTAATTTGAGATTTTTTTTTGTCACTGATCTACACATAATATCCCATAATGTCAAAATGGAATTTTATTTTCATAAGTATTTTAACCCCCTGAATCAATACTTCGTAGAAGCACCTTTGGCAGTGATTACAGCTTTGAGTCCTCTTGGAAATGTCTACGGCTTTGCACATCTGGATTTGGGGAGTTTCTCCCATTCTTCCTTGCAGATCTGCTCAAGCCCTGTCAAGTTTGATGGGGAGCATCGGTGAACAGCAATCTTTAAGTCTTTCCACAGATTCTCAATTGGGTTCAAGTCTGGGCTTTAGCTGAACCACCCAGGGACTTTCACGTTCTTGTTCTGAAGCTATTCCAGTGTTGCTTTGGCTCTATGCTTGGGATCATTGTCCTGTTGTATAGGTTCTCAAAGTGGTCCCTACCGCCCACCAGTGGGCGCTGGGAACTTTTAGGGGGGCGCCCGAGAGTCCACGGCCAGTAGGGGGGCGCTAGCAATGATTTGGGGGGCACTGGCGATTTAGAGGAGCAGCGGCGATTTGGAGCGCTAATTCCTGCAGTCTGAACAGGTTACCCGGCGCCATTCGGCAAATTGGCCATCCAATCAACGACCACATTCTTTCCCCCTTCGCATGGTTTTTATGATCACATATTTGCTGATGTCGTGTAGGTATTAGGTTTGACCCGTTTCCATGCCCTCTTCTCAACAGTGGTCGAGTTTCTGTCGGAAATTGATGCGGAGCTATCAGAGAAAGTGAATGCGATTGAGCATGATGTGGCTTACCTCACAGACGTATTCAGTATACTGAATGATGTCAACAAACAACTCCAGGGTGACCATATGATGCTGATTAAAGCAAAGAAAGTGATCGGCGTGTTCGTAACCAAGGCAACTCTGCACAGGGAAACCCTCGGCCGCAGAGATATGTACCACTTTCCCCGGTTGGCAAAGGAAACTGCTGTTTCTGATGAAGAGCTGCTCGTTTATTGCAATCACCTTGAGAAGATTCGTGGAGATATGGAGCAGCGTTTCAGAGACATGCTAGAACTGTCGGTGCCCGCATGGGTGAGCAACCCATTCAAATGTGACATTCAAGATGTGAAGCGCGAATTACAGGACGAAATTATCAACCTGCACAATGATGATAAGGCGAAGGCAAGGTTCTCGCAGCATGAATACGGCAAATTCTGGATTCTGGAGCGGGGCGAATACCCCGCAATGTGGACAGAGGCAGAACTGCTGCTGATGGCGTTCCCCACATCATACCTCGTTGAAAGAGGGTTCAGCGCCGTGATGGTGCTGCTGACCAAGTATCGAAACCGCCTTGACATTACCAAGAGGGGTGATCTGCATCTCTACCTCACTGAGATGGAGCCAGACGTTCGTAATCTCGCAGCGAGTCACCAGGCCCACCCTTCACACTGAAGGTATTTGGGCCTGTGATAACAGATTTCCAGTTTGGCTCACCTGGACCTGTTCTGCTGAAACATTGTAGGTCGTGCAAAATAAAATAAAAAGTAAAGTAAAATAAAGTAAAATATTCAGAAAATATTTGGCTTCTGTTATTTTTGCTTCCTCTCTACATAAATTATGGGTGTCCGACCACGAACGATAGGACAAGGGGGGAATTGGGCCGGTCCAAGAAGGCAGAAGGGGGCGGTAGTCCAAAAAAGTTTGAGAACTACTGTCCTGTTGGGACGTAAATCTTTGCCACAGACTAAGGTCTTTTGCACTCTGAAACAGGTTCTCCTCAAGGATTTGCCTGTATTTGTCTCCATTCATTGTTCTCTCCATCCTTACAAGTCTCCCAGTCACTGCTGCTGAAAAGCATCCTCATAGCATGATGCTGCCACCACCATGCTTCACGGTAGATATGGTGTTAGATGGGCGATAAGCTGTGATCAGTTTCCACCAGACGAAGCGCTTTGCATTCAGGACAAAGAGTTCAATTTTCGTCTCATCAAACCACAGAATCTTTTGACTCATGGTCTCCTGAGTCTTTCACATGCCTTTTTGTAAACTCCCAGGCATGCTGTCGTGTGCCTTTTTCTCAAGAGTGGCTTCCGTCTGGCCACTCTCCCATAAAGCCTAGATTTCTGAAGTGCTTCAGAGGCTGTTGTCCTTCCAGCGGGTTCTTCCATCTCAGCCAAGGAACTCTAGTTCTGTGAAAGTGGTCATTGGGTTCTTGGTCACCTCCCTGACCAAGGTCCTTCTTGCCCGGTTGTTCAGTTTGGTCAGACAGCCAGCTCTAGTAAGAGTCTGGGTAGTTACATATTCTTTCTATTTCAGAATGAGTGCCATTCCAGTTCTGTGTGTTTCTATAAGAAAGATGCTTGTGTGTTGCCATTTTCCTCAGAGTTGGCTGAACGGATCTTTGTCAAACTTTCAGAGTTTCATCAGTGAGTAATGGGGTGTGTTTTAGGCCAAAAAAAAAACATAACGTTGAAAAAAAAAGTGTGATATTTCTGGATTTTTTTTAAAATCACTCTATAGTGCCTTTGTCTTTATAGCTGCGTGATAGGTAATATTAAATGATCCTCAACCCCATTCCTCATCGAGTGTAGGAAAATGTTTTAGGCCCCCACAAAAGATAGGGGGGAAAAAAATCAAAATTTGATTTCTTCCAAATGCCAGTAGAATTAGAACAGCAAAGGCCAACATTGGTCAGGTGCCTCAGCTGGTTGAACAGCAACGGTCGGGTGCCCCAGCTGGTTGAACAGCAACGGTCGGGTGCCCCAGCTGGTTGAACAGCAACGACCGGGTGCCCCAGCTGGTTGAACAGCAACGACCGGGTGCCCCAGCTGGTTCAACAGCAACGACCGGGTGCCCCAGCTGGCTGAACAGCAACGACCGGGTGCCCCAGCTGGTTGAACGGCAACGACCGGTTGCCCCAGCTGGTTGAACGGCAACGACCGGGTGCCCCAGCTGGTTGAACGGCAACGACCGGGTGCCCCAGCTGGTTGAACGGCAACGACCGGGTGCCCCAGCTGGTTGAACGGCAACGACCGGGTGCCCCAGCTGGTTGAACGGCAACGACCGGGTGCCCCAGCTGGTTGAACGGCAACGACCGGGTGCCCCAGCTGGTTGAACGGCAACGACCGGGTGCCCCAGCTGGTTGAACGGCAACGACCGGGTGCCCCAGCTGGTTGAACGGCAACGACCGGGTGCCCCAGCTGGTTGAACGGCAACGACCGGGTGCCCCAGCTGGTTGAACGGCAACGACCGGGTGCCCCAGCTGGTTGAACGGCAACGACCGGGTGCCCCAGCTGGTTGAACGGCAACGACCGGGTGCCCCAGCTGGTTGAACGGCAACGACCGGGTGCCCCAGCTGGTTGAACGGCAACGACCGGGTGCCCCAGCTGGTTGAACGGCAACGACCGGGTGCCCCAGCTGGTTGAACGGCAACGACCGGGTGCCCCAGCTGGTTGAACGGCAACGACCGGGTGCCCCAGCTGGTTGAACGGCAACGACCGGGTGCCCCAGCTGGTTGAACGGCAACGACCGGGTGCCCCAGCTGGTTGAACGGCAACGACCGGGTGCCCCAGCTGGTTGAACGGCAACGACCGGGTGCCCCAGCTGGTTGAACGGCAACGACCGGGTGCCCCAGCGGGTTGAACGTCAACGAGCGGGTTGAACGTCAACGACCGGGTGCCCCAGCGGGTTGAACGTCAACGACCGGGTGCCCCAGCGGGTTGAACGTCAACGACCGGGTGCCCCAGCGGGTTGAACGTCAACGACCGGGTGCCCCAGCGGGTTGAACGTCAACGACCGGGTGCCCCAGCGGGTTGAACGTCAACGACCGGGTGCCCCAGCGGGTTGAACGTCAACGACCGGGTGCCCCAGCGGGTTGAACGTCAACGACCGGGTGCCCCAGCTGGTTGAACGTCAACGACCGGGTGCCCCAGCTGGTTGAACGTCAACGACCGGGTGCCCCAGCTGGTTGAACGTCAACGACCGGGTGCCCCAGCTGGTTGAACGTCAACGACCGGGTGCCCCAGCGGGTTGAACTAAAAGAAAGCTGGGTTGTTGTTGACTAAAAGGGTTGCGTTGGTGATAGAAAGGAAAAAAAAAGTCGCTGAGGGCTTCTCGTTTTCAATCCCGAACAGCATTTATTACGATTTTTTTTTTTTGGCCTTTAGAAAAATCATGTACACAATTTGTGGTGGTTATAGTGGTGGTACTTCATTAATGGTAATACTTCATTGTCTGTTGGTTGAGTTGTAGAGAAACATTTATGAATGACAGGATAGTAGGGAAATGGGCTGTCATTGACTAATTATCTGTACATTTTCCACAGCCAGGTGATGGAAGGAAGTGTGTGAGCATACCAGGATTGATGAAGAATGGGTAAGTAACTTGCATAAGAAAGTTGGAGGTGTTTTCCCATGAGATATCTTATGGTAAAATGTAATATTTCTGAATAAAACCACCATTAGGCCCCTTACTAGTAGGTTAATGTTTCCTTCTCTCTCTCTCTCCCCCCCCCCCCCCCTCTCCCCCCTCTCCCCACTTCTCTCCCCCTCACTTCCCCTCCCCACATCCCCTCCCCACATCCCCTCCCCACATCCCCTCCCCACTTCTCTCCCCACTTCTCTCCCCTCACTTCCCCTCCCTCTCCTCACTTTTGTCCCCTCACTCCCCTCCCTCTCCTCACTTTTGTCCCCTCACTCCCCTCCCTCTCCCCACTCCTCTCCCCACTTCTCTCCCCATCACTCCCCTCTCTCTCCCCTTCTCTCTCTCATTTTCTCCCTTTCTCTCTCTCTCTCTCTCTCTCCCTCTCTCTCTCCCTCTCTCTCTCTCTCTCGCTCTCGCTCTCTCTCTCCCGCTCTCCCCCTTTCCCCCTCTCTCCCTCTCCCCTTCTCCCCCTCTCCAGCTCTCCCCCTCTGCCCCTCTTCCCCTCTCCCCCTCCCTCCCTCTCTCCCTCTCTCAAATGCTAATGGCATATTAAACTTTGATTCTTTGGGTAACTCGGGAACATTTTGTATTGATACAATGAGAAAATGTCAATTTCCAACTTCACTCATTACTTTTTACAGTCGGTATGGTTGGCAGATGTTCAAGCTTGCTGGACTTTTAGGTACAGCTTTGCACGAGGTTCCCCCACGCTGCCTGTCATCCCTGCTGAATGAAGACCTGCAGTCTAACATCACTGCTAGGTTTAATCAGCAGGAAACAGCCACGGGGGGCTCCCTGCAATTTGAACAGTTGGAAGAACGAAGTAACCACGGTGTCCTTGCTTTTGCAACAGGAAGCGCCATGGACACCCTCGGTATATGTTACAATGCATAATTTTCATAAGCTTTTCCTCTTTTTATTTTTAGGCGGTGAAGCCGCTTCAATGTTCGGCTATGTCCTTCCGTCCATCCGTCCGTCAAAAATTAAGAAGAACCTTTCTAACCTACCGTGTTTAATTTTAAAGTTTTCTGAAGGGTAATTCTACAGGGTTCTAAAGGGTAATTGTATAGGATTCTAAAGGGTAATTGTATATGGTTCTAAAAGTTAATTGTATAGGGTTCTAAAGCGTAATTCCAGGAAGTACTAGGGGGTAATTCTAAAGGGTAATTCGAAGGGGTTCTAAAGGGTAATTCTAACGGGGTTCGTTCGTTTCTAGGCTTTGCCTATTTCGTATTCAAAATTGCTGAACTGAACCGCTTCCTTGGGACACGGGTACGATTGCTTTTATGCCTCTGTCCCCGAAGGTGGCTGGAGGCATTATGTTTTTGGGTTGCCCGTCCGTATGGGTTAAACCTCGTTTTTCCCAGCAAACACATGTCCGATTAAGACGAAACTTTCAGGGTAGGAGTGACACCCATGCAGAATGTTTTTGTGATAATTGTGATGTCATAGGTCACGTGGTATGGTAGCCATCTCAAATTAAACGCAAACAATTCAAAAAATATTTCTCGGAAACTGCTGAATGGAAAATTTTGAAACTTGGCACATTGTCAATTACTCCCAATGGGGAACAAAAGCATGATAATGATGACATCATTGGTGAAGTGGTATACCAGCCATAAATGTTTTAATCAAATGCCTTAACCTAAAAATCTGAAATTGCAGGCACATGATCTATGACCCATTTGTATTGAAATATTAAAATTTTGATATCATAGGTCATGGTTTGGCAGCCATATTTGATTTGATCTAAAACCTTTAAAAAAACATCTTCTCCCAAACCACCAAATCGATTGACTCGAAACTTTATGTGTGTCATTGACTAGGCATGGCGATAAAAAGATGATCACGAAAACATTGGTCACATGGTGTGGCAGCCATATTGGATTGAAGGAAAATATTAAATAATTATATCTCTGAAACCGCTTACTCTATCGATGCAAAATTTTACAAATGTCATCTAACACCACTGTTACATATAGTTTGAAAATGATGACCGTAGGTCACGTGGTTTGGCAGCCATTTTGGATAGAGAAACTTACCTTATCCGATCAACACGAAACTTCACAAACGTGATCTCCTACCCATATGTATGCAGAGTGTACATTTTTCATGTCATCTGTCATGTGGTTTGGCCGCCATATTAGCTTGAAAGCCGATCTTTAAAAAAAAATCTCTTCTCCAAAAGAGCTTCACCGATCGATGTGAAACCTGTCTTGTCCAGTAAAAATGTGATGGTTAGGGTGCTGGCCTAGGAACCCTGATCCTGAGTTTAAATCCCGGTCGATTGTTGAATTAATGCCAGGCAGGTTGACTCAGCCTGTCATCCTTCCGGGGTTGGCAAATTGAGTACCAGATCGCTGGTAATTGGGGCACTGCATCAGCGGCACAAATTCGCTTCCAGAGAAATGATGCAACCAGCAGCCACATGCTGCATACGAAAGAACAACAACTGCAATTGCACTGGGCCATGGACTAACATGCAGGCCTAAACTAAGGCCTGAGGCCTGCCGATCTTTGCTGCTTCATAGAATGGTGGCACATAATTTTAAATGCAGTGGGGTCGGGACTGCTGTCCAGCCAATGGGTGTAAAGCAATGGGGTGGAGTCAGGGCAGCTGAAAATAGACTCATGTATAATCTATATTATAATAGGCGTCGGTGATTCTGTCTGTCTGTCTGTCTGTTGGACGTCTGTCCGGGGGTGTGGCTTACTCGGTTTGCAGAGTAGCTCCACCCACTCCTTCTCGAATAGCTTTGAGGCCTGTTTAGTTAGGCCCGTGCTGTCTTTCTCTCTCACACAGGTTTATTTTTCAATTCTAATTCGATATATCATTTCATTTTTTGCAGTCGCTAACATAGTTTTAGACTCGGTTGAAAAAAAAACGGGAAGAAAATCCGATGAAAGTTTCCGTTTATAGAATGAAATGAAATCTCAAATGCCTGTAACTTCAAGGCGCTTCTTGAGTCTCTCTCACGCCTTTATCTCCAATCTAACTCACCATCTGATTTCATTTTTATTGATGGTTTTAGACTCTGTGTCAGCAACGCGGGAAAATGCAGAGATATATTTTTTAAAATACACCATATCACCGCCCACCGCCCAACCGCCAACAACCGCCCAACATGTATCATACACCGCCCAACATGACACAGACGGCAACATGTCGACATTATCGCTTTTTCTTTAAACCGAGTGAACCGAGCCGAATCGAATAAACCGAGTGAATTCACCGAGCGAATTTCATCCAATTCCACCGAGTTTCATGAAATTACCGAGAGATATTTCTTCGTTTTTATTTTATTAGTTACCAGCAGAAGTACCCAGCGTTGCCGGGCGGGGGAGGGGGGAAGGGCACGTACACTTTAAACTTGTATATACATGTGGGATGTGGGATATATACGTGTGTGTGTGTGTGTGTGTGTGTGTGTGTGTGTGTGTGTGTGTGTGTGTGTGTGTGTGTGTGTGTGTGTGTGTGTGTGTGTGTGTGTGTGTGTGTGTGTGTGTGTGTGTGTGTGCGTGCGTGCATATATGTAGGCTAACCCCCGCTCTAGCAGAGAAAATGGCCTTAACATGCATGTTGTTGTTTGTTTGTGTGTGTGTGTGGAGATGTATATATGTGTATAATGTGCATATATGTGTATGCATATGTGTAATATGTATGTGTGTGTGTGTATATGTAAACATGGGCCGGTGTGTGAGGAGGTATTGGAGAGGAAAATGCAGAGATATATATTTTTTAATCACGCCATGATGATAAACGAAAATACACCGCCTAAAATAACAGTCGACATATATTTAAAATTCGCTTTTTCTTTTCCGTTAAGATATATTACTTTTACTTTTGATGACAGTCGTCACAAAACGACATATATTTCTTCGTTTTTATTTCATTCAACATTATTAGCCAGAAGTAAAACATGGTTCAGGGAATTACCGAGAGATATTTCTTCGTTTTTTTTATTTATTAGTTATTTGCGCATACACTTTAAATAGGTTTATTTGAAATCTTTAATTTTCACATTGTAAATTTATTTGTCATTTGATGATGACAAGACACTTCCTCTTGACGATCGTGACAATTCATGCGTTGCGTGGAAACTTCCATTTCCAAAATGAATGACACAGTCGATGAAGAACGCAGACTTGAACAGGATGCAGCAAGAAAACGAATGAGAAGGGCGAACGAGTCCGTCGTCGAACGTCAATGCAGACTTGAACAGGATGCAGCAAGAAAACGAATGAGACGGGAGAACGAGTCCATCGACGAACGTCAATGCAGACTTGAACAGGTTGCAGCAAGAAAACGAATGAGACAGAAGAACGAGACAGTTGAGGAACGTGAACACAGACTCGCACAGGATGCTGCTGCAACAACGATGAGGAGGGAGAACGAGACAGTTGAGGAACGTGAACACAGACTCGCACAGGATGCTGCTGCAACAACAATGAGGAGGGAGAACGAGACCCTCGACGAACGTGACCACAGACTCTCACAGGATGCTGCTGCAACAACGATGAGGAGGGGGAACGAGACAGTCGAGGAACGTGAACACAGACTCGCACAGGATGCTGCTGCAACAACGATGAGGGAGAACGAGACAGTCGAGGAACGTGAACACAGACTCGCACAGGATGCTGCTGCAACAACGATGAGGAGGGACAACGAGACAGTCGAGGAACATGAACACAGACTCGCACAGGATGCTGCTGCAACAACGATGAGGTGTGAGAACGAGACCGTCGATGAACGTCAACACAGACTCGCACGGCATGCTGAGCAACAAAGACGTTGGAGTGCTCAGCAAACATATACAACCGCAGCCATAATGAATCCGGCCGAAGTATCCGATAATATTGTTCAAGAGCATAGTTGCGGTCCAATGACATCACCATGTGTGTACTGTTCTGCACACCATTTCACAAATGAATCAACAGGACAAGGGGATGGATTTACACTGTGTTGTTCCAAGGGAAAAGTTAAATTGCCTCCACTATTTGCCGTACCTGCTCGACTGCAACAACTTTATCAGGGTGACGATGGAAAATGTCGCAACTTCCGAGACAATATCCGGAATTACAATTCGGCATTAGCTTTTGCATCAATGGGTGCTCAGATGTCATCTCCTCCAGGAAATGGACCGTACTGTTTCAAAATCCACGGTCAAATGTACCATCGCTGTGGTCCATTACATCCATCACATGTACATGAACAAGCACAATTTGCACAATTATTTATTTTGGATACAGCTCAAGCTACAAAGGCACTTTAAATCGCCATTCGATTTGTGTGAAAGATGGAGTGTGCAGTAAAGGCCTTCCAAAAGCGTATGCTGCAGAGACACTTGCGAGCATAGATGGCTATGCCCTTTACAAGCATCCCCCAAATGGACCCACCATAACCGTTCATGGAACCGATGTTGATTGCCAATTTGTGGTCCCATTCAATGCTTATTTACTGAAGAAGTACAGAGCACACACACATCAACATTGAGGTTTGCGCAAGCATAAAGAGTATAAAGTACTTATTTAAATATGTGTACAAGGGACATGACTGTGCCAGCATCGAAATTCGAGAGCGCGGGAGAGTGGAGGTGGACGAAATAAAGACCTATTTGGACTGCAGATATGTCAGTGCCCCAGAGGCAGCATGGAGATTGATGGAATTTGAAATGCACAAACAGTCCCATTCCATCACCAGACCTGCGGTACACTTACCTGAATTGCAGACTGTTGTGTTCAGGGATGGTAACGAGGAAGAAGCCATTGTACGACATAGGGGTACAACACTTACAGCTTGGTTTCAGTTAAACCAGAGAGACCCTGAGGCACGAAGTTATCTGTACCATGACATTCCAAAATATTACATATTTGAAGATGGATGAAAGACATGGAAACTTCGACGCCGGGGCGGCAACAAGGTTATCGGACGCATGGTTTCGGCAAGCCCTATGGACATTGAGCGCTTTCATCTTCGTGTACTCCTGCTGCACTGCCCTGGTAAAACATCATTTGAAGATCTCAGAACCGTAGATGGAGCAGTTTGTGAAACATACAAGGATGCAGCCAGGAAATTACATTTAACAGAAGATGATACAGAATGGGACAGGTCCTTAGCTGATGGAGTTATCTTTGCCATGCCACAACAATTGAGATCTCTTTTTGCAACCCTATGCATATTCTGCACACCAACAGACACGTCGGCACTGTGGGAAAAATATAAAAACGACCTTTGCAAAGATTTTGTGCACAGCGGCCATATCTTGGAACAGAGTATTTTCATGGCATTGCGAGAAATACAGTCCTTCCTCCTGAGACATGGACAGACCTTGGAAGCATTTCAGTTACCAGTACCTCCAGACACTGTTGAAGATCTTTCGAGCGATGATTATCAGTATGTACCAGGAGATGAATATGAAAAAGGTGAAAACAACAGACAACTACTAAATGATGACCAAATCCAAATTGTAGATGAGGTCCTACAGGCCGTTCATTGTAGGGACCAGTACACAGGCAACCGGTTGTTTTTCGTTGATGGACCGAGCGGAAGTGGCAAGACCTTTCTCTATAATACGCTTCTGCACATCTTGCGAGGCCAGTGTCGTTTGGTTCTTCCAATGGCGTACTCGGGCATTGCAGCAACATTGCTAGCAGGGGGCCGTACATCGCACCATCGATTTAAATTGCCAGTGCCCATTTTGGAAAACTCCACATGCAACATATCACCTACGAGTAAAGATGCAGATGCTCTAAGGAAGGCCAACCTATTCATTTGGGATGAAGCACCTATGGCTCCAGCATATGCTTTAGCGACTGTTGATCGATGTCTCCGGGATGTAACCAGCAACAACATTCCTTTTGGTGGAAAGGTCTTACTTCTTGGTGGGGACTTCAGGCAGGTTTTGCCCGTTGTACCTCGCGCTGCACCTGCAGCAATCATCACCACATGCATCAAGCGTAGCAAGTTGTGGCCAAAGTTCAAACAGCTGAACTTAACATCAAACATGAGAGCTAATGATGACGAAGAATTCTCAAAATGGTTACTGTCGGTTGGAAATGGGACTGTGGAAACAATTCCTGACTCAGATTTAATACGACTGCCTGATCGTATCTGTGTAGAAGACAACATTTCTTTAGCAGAGGCTGTTTTCAGTAATTTGAATGAAATCCATTCAAGCTATGATGCGCTGGCACAACGAGCCGTGTTGTGTCCAAAGAATGAATCCACATTTGTGATCAACGATGAGATACTGGATGCATTTCCTGGGGAAGAAAAGATGTACTTCAGCGCTGATTCCATTGTCTGTGATGACCCTGAAGAGGCACTAAATTATCCTATGGAATTCCTAAATCAATTAACTCCTTCTGGAATGCCATTGCACAAACTTCGTCTCAAAGATGGTGCTGTCATCATGTTACGCCGTAACTTTGATCCGAAACAGGGACTGTGCAATGGTGCAAGATTGGTTGTTAAAAGATTGTTGCCAAACATAATAGACTGAGAAATAATTTCTGGCAGTCACAAAGGAACACGCACATTTAGACCCAGGATTAGTATTGCACCTTCCGATACAACACTACCATTCGTACTCAAACGCCATCAATTTCCAGTTCGTGTGGCATTCTCTTTCTCAATAAACAAGAGTCAAGGTCAAACATTACACAAAGTTGGGATTTACTTACCAGAACCCGTCTTCAGCCATGGCCAATTATATGTTGCATTGTCGCGTGCTAAACGATTTGAGGATGTCAAGGTAAAGGTAGTCAATAATGGCCAACAGGGAAAAATTGATGGCCACAGTGGAATCTTCACCCGTAATGTTGTTTACCCGGAGGTCCTGCAGTGACACCATTCAGGCAACAAAAGGAGGGCACGAAGGAAAATAGTTAATTACTCCGACACATTTAGTTGCGGTGATTGAAAAATCACCGGACCATTGTTGCTGTTTTGATGCGTTTTCACTGCTGTTTTGATGCTTTTTCACTGCTGTTTTGATGCTTTTTCACTGCTGTTTTGATGCTTTTTCACTGCTGTTTTGATGCTTTTTCACTGCTATTTTGACGCTTTCCACTGTTGTTTTGATAGTGTTTTGATGCTTTTTCACTGCTGTTTTGATGCTGTTTCACAGCTGTTCTGATGCTTTTTAGCCGTTTTTTAATATATAAAAATCTCATTTCAAAAAAAAAAATTCCAAAAAAATCTCAATGATGACATATAATTCACCGAAAACGTTGAAGCAACCGCATAATATTACGGTGATGTTTAACTCTGAGTGAAAATAGTTCTAAATTTTAAAAACTTTCTTCTGATATTTGTGATTTATTTCAAACAAACTGTATTTCCCATCTACACGGGCATGTATTCCTATTAACGTTATGTAAAGTACATAAATTGTGTGGATTACATCATTTGTGGATGTGATCAATTGCCAGTAACCATTTTATATAACTGAATGTGCAGGTGCAGCATCTAACTCGATATGTCGAAATGTCACACACATCCATGCCCGTGGGATTCCCACGGGTGACCCCGCTAGTATGTGATATTTTCTCTAAGTTCAAAAAGGGCATAACTCTGTGAAAAATTGGGGAAATGCCCTGAAACTCAAACTTGTTTATAACTTGTCATAATAAAGCCATGCACCATAATAAAGCCATGCACCTTGCAACTTTGCTAGATAAACTAGAAAATAACAGCTGGACATGGAAAAGCGAGAATAGATGCTAAAACACATGCATATCTTGGTCTTGGCACTGGCACCATTCTTTACTACTCTCCTTTTATATACTCTTTTGAGAGACTGATGATTAAGACTCACAACTTACTTTGAGATCTTGTTGTGTTTGAAGCGATTGGTTTTTTTATTGTTTTTTTTAAATGAACTCTGGCAATTATTAGCTTTTCAGGAACTGGTGTGCAATTGTCAAAGGAGGATATGTGGAAAATCTTGCCTGGTGCCATCGCAATCGCGTGTACTCTTCCACCTGCAGGGATGCATCCATCAGATCAGCAGCAGTTCTATACATGGAGATGGTGAGTCCCTCTTTGTTTTTGCCAGGATTCCCCTGGATTTTTGTTTTAAATTTAAAAGGCGGATACAAGATTCTGGTGGGGTATAACCAGAAATGTTAGAGGTGCACAGGGCTTTAAATGAGGATGGAATTTGTTAACTAGTATGTTGGAAGAATCTGCAAGATACATTCACCACACCCTGCAAAGCAGCAGAACAGTCCCGTCAAGTTTTATTTTTTGGTATACATACTCAAGGTTCGTGGAAGAGCACTTTGTTTCATGTTCATAAAGGTGGATCCACAGCTCAATACCTATGAAGTGTGAGTACACTGAACGGATCAGGACGTAACAGACAAAAACAGGATGCAAAACACACATGCATGGGGGGTGGACAAGATGGATACAGAAGGAAACTCCAAGGAGGGAAAACTGGAAATTTAGAGGGGGGAGGGATTGGGGAGTGGGTTAACGAGGGTAGATCATTATGTTGGATTGGTGACAATCTGAGATGGTGGTGAACAGCTTTCTTGATGAACTGATGGGAAGAATGAGATTGAAGAGGATGTGGAAGTTGATTCCACAGGAGGGGAAAACAAGGAACAAATGAGTGAAGGTGAGAAATGATCCTGGAAGAAGCGGGTTGATGGTGGACCGTGGGAGTCTTGCAGAAACCTGGAGGGGGGATGGGGGAGAGGGGTGAAAGAAGGACAGAGCACGGAAAGGGCAGAGGGTGCAAGACCAGAAAGGAGGCGATAGAAGACAGAGAGACCATCGACCTGTCTGCGATGGTGAAGTGATAGGCCCATAGACTCAGCTTCATCGTGGGAGATTACAAAAATCTTTAAGGCCTTGGTTTCCAGTGTCAAGCTGAGCAAGATGTGAGGCAGGGGAGCCAGCCCAGAGGGAAGAGCAGTACTCCATCAAGCTGCTGATGAAAATCTTGTAGGTGGATAGGAATTCAGGTGTGCCAAGGAAGGACTTTGGATGACGGAGGATGCCCAATCGGAGTCTGGCTTTGGAGGCCAACTTATCAACAAAACATATCATGAAACATGGATTTAATTTTTCAGTCACTGCAGACCTGTTATTCATACTTGTTACTTAAGGCCCTTTGCAACCAACCTTGAATATAGAGAGTATCGATCATGGCATTATTATTATTGTAGCTTCCCAAGTTTTCCAGTTCATATACCTGCATCACTGTTGGAAGTTTCAGGTTGCAGAACAATTCTCCTTTCTAGGAAATGAACCATTTTTTCCTGTGTTTTTGTTTCAATTAAAAATAAATTAATCTACTGAGCCTTGCTTCTTTTCTTCTTTTCAGTCTATGCTGGTGTGCGTTCCAGCTATTTTTGTGGTTTGTGGAAGCTGCCTTCTGGAGATTCAACACAATCTCACTGCATTGAGGTTGTGGGGTTGAAAACTCCAGCTTCCTGTCTTGCACTCAGGTGAAGATCATTGGGACATTTTGATAATTGAGGGTCTCCGATGTTTTGATGCATCTAGTAAAAGGGGAATGGAAGTTGAGTTTGACTTCATCTTTCCTACACTACATGACCACCTGAAAAGCTTTGACTGTTTTGGCTGAGGTACCGACTTACAGATGTTTGTCTTCATACAGTCCACACCTACCAGGAGAAGCAGCAGTGGTGACAGAAACTGGAGCTGCCTACTTATGGAGGGCAGAGAAAGGGTGAATCTTGCTGCTCATTCATACAACACCATGTCCGGCTTCCTTTGTGCTTTGAACACACCTCACCAACTGCTCCATTCACACCTTCACCACGCCTCACCTGTGGCTCCTTTTTTTCACTTTGACTATGTCTCACCTACAACTTATCCACAGCTCCCTTCACACGTTGGCTCACCCTCAACTCATTGTGCTCCCCCCTGCACCTTGGCATCACGACGCGGATAGATGTGACGACAGTAGACACGAATAACGATGCTGGGAAAAAACAGTCACACCCAATTGGTCAGTGTCGCGACTAATCGACCAGTGAATAACGATGCTGGGACAAACGGTCACACCCAATTGGTCAGTGCCATGACCAATCGACGAGTGAAGGGAAAAACTGTCACGACCAATAGGCGACATTGCTGCAGTCACATGAGTTCTATTGATAATAGTAGATGACATTAAGTGTAAAATTGTTTTTGATGCAAACTTTTGCACAACCACATGACCACATGCCACAGCCACATAACTGCACACTAGATCCTTTTTATAACTTGCTGAATTTATTCATTTGGAGCCGCTTCTTCTTTCCTTTTTTGAAGACACTCCTATTTTGCATCCCTAATAGTTATGCCTTTCACAATGAAACTGAACTATCTGATTTATTGACGTAATATCCTGTGAGTTCGGCCACTGATGTTTTTTTTATTTATTCAAAAACTACTCGGTTGGTTGAGCAATTTGACTTCATGTGTTAAATATTTATTGTACGAGGCAATGTACAAGAGAGCGTGCACAGCTGTAAGGGCGAAGGACGGGAACAGTGGTGAGTTTGAGGTGAAGGTGGGAGTGCATCAGGGGTCAGTACTAAGTCCACTACTATTTGTAGCTGTGATACAGGTGCTGGCTCGGAATGTAAAGGAGGGTTTACCGTGGGAGTTGTTGAATGCAGATGATCTGGTGTTGATTGCGGAAAGTATGGATGGACTTTTTTCTTTTCTTTTTTTTTTTTTTTGTATACTGAAGCGAGGCTCGTGAAAGAGCTAACATTTACTTCACAAACAAATCAACCAGACAAACAAAATATATAAAAAGAGGGAGCGGAAGACAAGATAGGGAGAGAAGGGGAAGCACACAAACACAACATTTGAGAGCAGGGAGATGTGTGGGGGGGAGGGGCGTGGGAAGGGGGGGGGGGGGGGAGGGAGAAGTATAAAACACAAGGACACCAAGGACTTCCAGGACAGAAGTTGGTATTTCAAAAAAGTGGAATTGGGGTGAAATTAGCGGGGGTAGAAAAGATCAAGGTTTTGGATGGGGGAAGATAAGAGATGGTGGTGAACAGCTGTTTTAAAGACTTGGAGGGTGGAGTGGGATTGAAGAGAGTGAGGGAGTTTGTTCCAGAGGCGGGAGAAAAGAGGAATGAAGGAGTGAAGGTGAGCAGAGAGTCTTGATTTTGGCAGTTTGACCATAAGAGGGTTGCAGGCAGATCTTGTGCGACCTATAGGAATATTTGCGGGACAGAGCCCAGAGAGAGCTGGGGGGGCAAGGCCAGAGAGGTGTCGGTAGAAGACGGAAAGACCACCAACCTGCCTGCGGTGAGTGAGTGAGAGGCCCTTGGAGTTAGCTTCATCGCGGGAGATTCCAATGATTCTGAACGCTTTGGTTTCAACAGCGTGAAGGCGAGCTAGGTGTGAGGCAGGAGCACCAGCCCAGAGGGGAGAGCAGTATTCCATTGAGCTGCGGATGAAAGCCTTGTATGTGGTGAGGAGCTCAGGTGTGCCAAGGAAGGACTTCGCACGACGGAGGATGCCCAGTCGGCGACTGGCTTTGGAGGCCAGATTTGAAATGTGGTTTTCCCAGGAAAGATCATGGCAGATAGTGAGACCCAAAAGCTTGAGTGACAGAACTTATTGGAGAGGATTATTCAGAAAGTGGATGGGAGGGTTGTCCAGTCGGTCTTTTCGGAGAGACATCGTAAGAGTGTGAGATTTGTCAGGATTGAAAGACATGTTCCACTTGTTTACCCAGTCTGTGATTTTGTCCAGGTCTGCAGAGAGTGAGGAGGCTGCAGACTGCCGATCTGAGGGATGAAGAATGGAGCGACAGAGAGTAGTCATCAGCAAAGAGATACAGACGATTTTCAAGAGAGTCAGAGAGATCATTGATGAAGACCAGAAAAAGCACAGGGCCCAGAACACTGCCTTGTGGAACTCCAACCTGAACAGGAAGAGGAGCTGAGAGAAACCCATTCAGGGCCATACGTTGACTACGACTAGAGAGGAAGTCCGCCAGCCATGCGTGGAGATTTCCATGGATACCAAAAGAGGAGAGTTTGGTGAGCAGAGCGGGGTGCCAGACCGTATCGAAGGCACGTGATATGTCAAGGGAGACTGCTCTAATTTCCTGTTTGGCATTGAGGACCTCCATCCATTGTTGAGAAAGCAGAAGCAGCATGTCCAGACTAGAGTGTCCAGGTCTGAAACCAAATTGATGATCAGAGATCAAGCCATTGGAGAAGAGGAAAGATTTCATATCTGAAGCAATGATGGATTCCATGACTTTGCTGATAATTGGGAGAAGGCTGATTGGTCTGTAGTTGCTGGGATCTGTTTTTGCACCTTTTTGTCCATAGCGGTGATGTTGGCAGATTTCCAAGCAGATGGAAGATGACCTTGAGCAAAAGAGAGGGTGAAGAGAACAGAGAGAGGGAGTGAAAGAGCGGAAGAACAGGATTTTAGGACCCGTGGGCTGATGCCGTCAGGACTGAAGGAGAAGATGAACAAGTGGAAGGAATGTATGGAGACAAAAGGTCTGAAGGTGAATATCGGAAAAATGAAGGTGATGGCAAGTGGTAAAGCATGTGGTGAGGTGGAAAGAACTGGGAAGTGGCCGTGTGCTGTGTGCAGGAAGGGTGTCGGAGTGAACTCCATTCAATGTGCAATGTGCGCTGAGTGGGTTCATCAAAAATGTAGTGGTCTGAAAGGGTCATTAACCAGTATGGCAGCTACATTCAAGTGTAAGGTGTGCACAGATGGAGCTGCAGGTGGAGGAAATGTTGAGTTGGATCTTGGAGACGGCGTGAAGCTGGAAGGTGTGAAAACATTTTGCTACCTAGGAGGCATGCTGAATGGAGAAGGTGGATCAGACTCGGCAACGGTTGCTAGAGTGAGATGTGCATGGAAGAAGTTTTGGGAACTGAGTGGTGTGCTGACGAGGAGGGGAGCGTCGTTGAAGCTGAAGGGAAAGGTGTATGCTGCATGTGTGAGAAGTGTTATGATTTATGGGAGCGAGACATGGGTAATGAATGTACAGCAGCAACAAAGGGTGGAAATGCGAATGGTTCGGTGGATGTGTGGAGTATCGTTGAGAGAGAGGAATACAAATGATGAATTGTGAAAGATGATGGGAATATGCTGTGAAGAGAAACAGGTTGAGATGGTTTGGTCATGTGTTGAGGAAGGATGAAAGTGACTGGTTGAGAAGAGTGATGGAAATGAATGTAGAAGGAAGTAGAGGATGGGGAAGACCAAGAAAGACTTGGCTAAAGGTGGTGGAAGAAGAAATGCGGGCAAGAGGGTTAACAAGGGGGGATGTAGAAAATAGGGCAAAATGGAAAATGGCCTTAAAATACCTGTTCTTGTTTGTTGTGTTGTTAAATATTTATTGTTTCAACATTCGACAGCCTGGTGTTGGGCTAGCGGCTGGGGTGCCAGCTTAGGATCCTAGGATCCTGGGTTCGAATCTCGGTCGATCGCTGAATTAACGCCAGGGGGGTTGACTCAGCCTGTCATGCTTCCGAGGTCGGCAAATTGAGTACCAGTTCACTGGTAATTCCCTGTTTGTCGTAAAAAGGCGACAAAAAGGGTTGGCGGCAGGAAGGGCATCCGGCCGTAAAACATTGCTTCAAAAAGGGGACCAAAAAAAAACAACAACAACCACGGTCCCCGAAAAAGGCCAACCTCCGCTTGCGGGGAAAAATGGCCTCTAAAGTTTTTTTTTTTTCTTTTCTTTTCTTTTTCGACATCCCTTTTCAGGTTGCAGTTGGTATTGAGGGAAAAGCAAAACCTGTACTTCAATGCATTGTCCAACTGGCGATGGTGTCACTTCACAGCACATCCCCGCGTGCTGGCCTACACGGACCGCACTGGCGTGGCATTCGCAGATTGTAGGGTGTGTACCTGCCATAGCATCAATTTTTATTTTTCTCTAAAAAACAACATTTTTGGCCAATTAATTTATCCAGCCTGATGTGGTTTGCTGTTGTTATGGATGGGTAGGTGGGTAATGTGGCTGGTCGGAGCCTGTTCCGCATTGGAGCCACGGCGGGTTGTCACTTGGGGGAGCGTGTGACTCTGAGCCAGCATTTGCCCTTTCACAGCCCCTTCCACATGCTCGTGAGCACCCAAGTAGGTGATTTTGCTCTCCTTTTGTGGCTTTACTCAAAACTTCGTGGAACATGTTTTTCCCATGATAGGCACATAACACTTCCACTGTCTTCTTCAAGTATCCCAGGTTGCACACTTTCTTCTATAAATCGCACGCCTGGTTACCCAACACGTTTATAAGATGAGCATTCACTCGCCTCCATTCCTTCATCCCTCTTTTCACTCTTCTGTGGAAGTGTTTCCTTATGTCTTTTGTCGGTGCTGCTCATCGTCGTCTCGCATTTTTGCCCACAACTTGCACTTTAATTTACTCCCACACTCGTCTACTCAAACTGCCCCCTTCACATGTGCATTTCCTTTCTGTCACTCATCCACAATTGATGCTTGTCTCCTTTCCCTTTGATCCACTCCAAGTCTGTGAACCAATTGCCCTTTATGTAGCTCATCCATAGGCCTAGATTTCTGTATGTGATAAAAGGTCCTGGGGTAGAGTTAATGTTCGTAATAGTAGCAACACTTTATTGGTTCCTAAGCTATTCCATCAAAACTGCTTTGGACCAAAGTATTCCATCTTTTCTAAATTAACAAAAACCTCCATATGCACATGCAGTCATCTGCTTACCTCATCGATGAAAGGATGCCAGATGTGCCAGTGGTGAAGTGGGACCATGGGCTTGGATCATCCCCCATATTTGCGCACGCTGTTGTTGTCGAACCAAGGGACCTTTCCGAGCGAACCATCGTTTTGGGAACTCGCAGAAGTGAAGTTGTACTGCTGAACTACACAGGTAAAAAGAAAAAAAGATTTTTGAGTTGAAAAGTTGAAAATACCTTCTGTGGGGATAGTTTGTATAAATTACATGGCTTATTGCAGAGAAAAGAGGACAAGATTAGGAACAATGGGAAAATGCTGTTCAATCCCAAAACATTTGATGAAGCATGGGATGGCTAAGAAAGTGTGGATAGCAAAATTAGGGTATCCAAGTGAAAATTAGTATAGATGTTATTGTAATGATGGTGATAGCACAGAAACTTTTGTTTGTGAATGATCTAAATCATATACTGTACAGTATTTTATCATGGAAAAGACTCGTATTTACATGATTTATTAACACGTTATCTGGGCGTTACAGTTAACTTTGTTACAGTTTTCAAAGCTGGCGCTATTATTTTGCTTTTTATGAAAATAGGGAGCAGAGAAATTATTTAAATCGTAATTAAAAAATGCATGACGATGACAAAACAGTCAATTCATAGATTCAGTATTTTTGCTGAATCCCATTCACTGTTTGACAATGTTGATCTTGAAGTTTGTTGAGGGATAGTTCGTTCAAAATGCCTGATATAATTAATCTAAGCTTCTTGTAAGAGTCAAGGTGTATGCGAAGCTTCCTGTATGCAAGGTGCTTCCTGCCCACTGGTTCGGTACGAATTGCTTGCATAGAAAACCCTTCAAATTTCATTCTTAGCTTTAGGAATTGAATAAAGGTGCCGGTTATCTCCTCGGCCGGCTTACTTTTCATTACTTTCTAATTGCCCTCATCACAATTATCAACGATCCCTCTTCAGTTTTCTGGAAAGCTGTTTGAAAGCTGGGCACATGACTTGGTGTGCATGTTTGATCGGTAGTTTCACAGAGGAAGTCTGCTATAGGAAACACGGGTTATGTCGTATGTGTGTTTCAGAAAATCATAGGTAAGGCATACCTGGCTCCACCATCAAGTCATGTTGAGAAGGTCACGAAAGTTTAATTTGCTCCTTGATGGTATCTTTTAAATCGACGACTGAAAGTGTAAAAGTTTGAGTTCCAGCATCACGCGGCATTTACTTGACCTTGGAGGCCATACAGGCCACCTAAACTTGTGGTAACTGGGAACGTTCTTATTGGTAACGTTTCTATATCTTCTCGTAATTGGTTGTTGCAGGGGGTGTGGAGAGTCCCTGGCAGGCACATGGCCTTCCACTGAAACTGAGTGGACCAAGTGATTGGCTTGGCTTGCTATCTCCACACAGGCCTCGAGAACAACAGGCCTTGGTGAAAAGGTTGGATGCCCCTGGTGCAGGTAAATTGTAGAAGTCAGGGTATGGATACAGGTGAAATGAGGGAAGGAAAATGCTACAGTGCATTCAGAAAGTATTCAGACCCCTTCACTTTTTTCACATTTTGTTATGTTGCAGCCTGATGCTGAAATCGTTTAAATTCATTTTTTCCCTCATCAATCCACACTCAATACCCCATAATGACAAAGAGAAAACAGGATTTTAGAAAGTTTTGCAAATTTATTAAAAAGAAAAAACTGAAATATCACATTTACATAAGTATTCAGACCCTTTGTTATGACACTTGAAATTTAGCTCAGGTGCCTCCCATTTCTATTGATCATCTTTGAGATGTTTCTTCACCTTGATTGGAGTCCACCTGTGGTAAATTCAATTTATTGTACATGATTTGGAAAGGCACACCCCTGTCTATATAAAGTCTCACAGTTGACAATGCATATCAGAGCAAAAACCAAGCCATGAGGTCGAAGGAACTGCCTGAGCTCAGATACATTGAAGGTTCCCAAGAGCACAGTGGCCTCCATAATTCTTAAATGGAAGAAGTTTGGAACAACTTACAGAAGTATTCAGCAAAGGGTATGAATACTTATGTGAATGTGATATTTCAGTTTTTTCTTTTTAATAAATCTGCAAAACTTTCTAAAATCCTGTTTTCTCTTTGTCATTATGGGGTATTGTGTAGATTGATGAGGGAAAAAATGAATTTAAACGATTTCAGCATAAGGCTGCAACATAACAAAATGTGAAAAAAGTGAAGGGGTCTGAATACTTTCTGAATGCACTGTATATCCATATTGGAAGTAAATGACCAGATTTCCATACTTTTAGTGCATAACAGGTCTGTATAAGTCGTCTTTTATTTTTTTTCTTTCTTTTTTCTTTCTTTCTCCTAGGTGTTACGGTGGTGCGGCATGTTGGTGATTGCAGGAATTTAAGTATTCTCCACCTTTCAGAAGCTGGAGATATCTTTCAGCAGACCTTGCACTTCAATGGACCAGATGTACAGTCCAACGGTATGGATGCCATGCCCATCTCAGGAAACCACCCAAAAGAAGATATAACTGGCAATAGGTCACAAGGCCAGAACAATTCTGCTAGTGAAGACCAAATGCCACGAGCAGATAGCTTCGCCTGTTCTCCCATTGGCTGTTTTGAGGATGTGAATGGAGTTAAATCTTTGGCTCAAAAAAGTGAAAAAAGCATTTTACCTGTTTTGAAAGCTGTTTGTAATCGGTGGGCCACACATTTCTTGAGGGCCTGGAAGGTAGCAGCACCCAAACAGCATCGTAAAAAAAGTTTTAGAAGAGGAGTCGGTCAGCTGCCTGACAGCCTGCCTCCATTGGAGATGGGCAACATACAGGAAGTACGACAGCATCTTGGCATGGTCCGTGATGTTAAAACATGGCATGCCGTCTTGGAACGCCGACTGCATATTGTCACCCCATCACCCACAAGTTTCCCTAATCCAGTTCCGGATGAACTTGCAAAGGATTCTTTGAGCCAGCGCTTGGTGGTGGCATGGCGTGGTAAATGGTGCGGTGGTGGCACAGACAACCTCTCTGGGTCTGTCCAACCAAGTAAAAGCCGCCAACAACCGAAGCACAAACGCCGCCGCCTCTCCGGGACATTTTCACAGTCCTCTCTCAGCCAAAATGATGACAGCACTTTGGGAATTTCTGCTGGTTCTGATTCTGAGAACATTTTGGATATTTCAAGGCAAAGTTTAACTGATTTCCATTGTATCCTTTCAACCACCATGGATGAAAATGAACTGTGGAGCAACTCTCCACAAGCCACTATTGCTCCTCCACACCTGCCCAAAGCCTTACCCGATGCCGCTGCTACACGAGCTTCACCTTCAAATGTGGCGAGCTTGCGCAGCTCCATTCTAAAGACACGAAGACATGCCAATGCCCCCTCAAGTCAAAGCGGACTCAGAACCTCTGGTTCCAGTCGTAATACAGGTGATGATTCCATTGTCCTGGCTTTATCCCAATCGTCTGCTCAGAGTTCGTCTCGCTTCGATCTTGTGCCATCATGGTTAGACTCGGCCTCTCTTCAAATACACGGTAACAGTCAGGATAAACCATCTTCGCTCCCACTAGCTTTTGATACTGGAATGGATGAGGACTCGTGCTTTAATGATCCTTCGTCACAGTGTAGCTTGCCCACCATGTTTGGTGCTTCGTCGCCGACGCCCCTCTGTGTCCGACCTGGATTACAACCGAAGAAGAAGAAGAGGAGGTTCAACATGGGATTTTGAACTTGTTTTTTTTCCTGAGCATGTTCTAAATTCTGTCCTCAGTGGAGTTGTAAAGATTGTTCTTGAGGTTGCGGGAGGGCAAATATGACATTAGAAACGAGTGTGAACATTCCCAATTATATTGTGAATAAAAGCTCACGCACTTTTTCGTGGAGTTTGTTTTGGGAGATTATATCAATTAATAATAACAATATCAGTTCTCTTTACAAAAGACATTTTGATGGAGGGGTGTGGAACTGCCCCAAATGACCACTCACTAATCCATTTTCTTTCCCCCTACACCCAACATCCAGACCACTTCGTCATTCGTATGCAGCACAAGGTTGCGGAGCAGCATCAATGGCTGAGGGGGCGAGGCTGTGCTGCTGATGCAATTCCCTCTGTAGCTCACCTACTCTTCGCGAAGGACACCGTGGGATCTTTAACGTCCACCAACGAATGCTGGCAGACGGGACGCCCATTTAACGTCCATCCGAGGATAACAGTTTATAGCAGTCATCATCAGGGTCGGTTTAAATGGTGGACGTTGAAGATCCCATGGTGGTGGCTTTTGGAAAAAGTAGGCGAGTTATCACCAGCACCCTGACAATATTCCAAATTCCTGCCCTGACTGTATAGCTGGGAAGCTAACGGCCACCACCCCGTCGAATACTTGCCATGAGACTTGCGTCGGCAGTACCGATCACATTTTGTCAGCAGAAATATGGACGGACGAATAGAGAAAGCAAAGGTTAACATTCAATTTAATAAACTTAGGAGCTGCCAGCAGTAAAGTGTATATATAATATGAACATGTATCCGTTTAAAAGCTCGTCTGGTTCTTCGGGGAGTTGATTGCTGGGGGATGTCTGGTGACGCTGTACCATTCGCAGCAGGTGTAGCGCGCGACTCACGTGTCCACCCCTAGTTACGTAACCAACAGCCGCAGCTCGAGCCACGTGCGTTTCCCCAGACCCGCCCACTGCTCGGTGGGTGGGAACGGATGCTCGTGCGTTGGTTGGCGCTCGAGGGGGGATCCGAATAGATCGTTCTGTGTGCGTATTGGGTGTTGCGAAGTGTACGTGTTGCTAAATCGTTTACCACTTGATACGCGATTTGCTGTGTTGCGGAATATCGTGGGTATCGTATTGATGCTTTTTCCAACAATAAGGGAATTTCGATAGAGTCCAATACTGCAACGCGCCATGGTGTGCGTATACAAAAAAAATTTACAACTCGATATGGTGTGCATGCAACTCGACATGGTGTGCGTATACAAAAAAAATGCGACTCGACATTGTGTGCATGCAACTCGACATGGTGTGCGTGCAACTCGACATGGTGTGCGTGCAACTCGACATGGTGTGCGTGCAACTCGACATGGTGTGCGTGCAACTCGACATGGTGTGCGTGCAACTCGACATGGTGTGCATGCAACTCGATATGGTGTGCATGCAACTCGATATGGTGTGCATGCAACTCGATATGGTGTGCATGCAACTCGACATGGTGTGCGCATACAAAAAAAATACAACTCGACATGTGCATGCGACTCCATATGGTACCCTATAGTATGTATAAGAAGGATGAGGATCCACTTAGGAAAAGGCCAACAGAGGGACATCGAGACTGCTGCCTGACCTTCAACGCTTAATATATTACGAAGCTGATAGGACAACCAGCTTGATATCCACGGAAAATGGGAGTTTCCAAAATCCAGCAGAGTAACGATGGCGGTTGATTTTTAACTGAAAAACGTCAGCACTCACTGAGTGAGTTCGCATCTCTTTGTCATCCTCCACGGATGCGAGTGGGGATTGCAGATATGCCTCCATACCTGGCAAGGAGCTATAAATGTGGTTTTAAACTATTCCCTGGACACCACGAGTGGCATGAATTTTACATGAACACGGTTCGTGCATCTGCCTAAGAACCAGCATCACAACGCTTATTTTAATGCCCACCCACGACACGTGGAACACCACTCTTAACACGTGGACTTGCTGTCAGCATAACGAGCCAATCGGAGCTCGCCCGACATTGAACTAACGTTCGTACTCTTTAAATCAGAGCAACTCCATTCGTCAATTAACACCACGCCCACTCCATCTCCGTTTTGGGAATCGTCTCTATTGCGAGGCGTCATTGCTGATTGGCTGCCGTGAGGCTGGAGGGGGCGTGTACAAAAAGATCCGTTGAGGGTTGTTCCCACCCAGACAGCTGGGGTCGTGCCTCATTCGGAGATGTGCGTCGGTGAGAGGTCGGAGCTGCAGGACTTAACGATGGGGCTGGTCCACCATTGAGCTGGTAACGATCTGCAACCTTTACTTGGGGGGTATTGGGTGTTTCGCAATATCTGTGTGGGATTTGTTGATTGTCGTAATTGCAGGTTTCACTGGTGAAGCCGATGCTTTATAACGGTTTCTGAAATGCTCATAAAGTATCGCTTTCCCCTGCTGTGTGAACGCTTGCTGTGAAATCCAGTTTCACCTTTGCTTTTCCTGTTAAAGTTTCAATTTTTCACATAATGGCTATTTGGATTTAAAAATTATTATACGACGAGATTTCTACATCTTAACGATTTTTCTCTCGATCCAATTGTCTTTTCTGATCTCATCTGAAGCCTGTGTTTAATGCTATCATGGTCTCAGGTACACCATCTCACCTTGGGGGTTTACAATGAATATTTCAACCATTTCCCCCTTACCCCCAACAAAGCCATTTTCCTTTCGGAACTCCTGGCTCATGTTTGCGAGAGTCTGGGTTCGAATCCCATATACGATGTGTGTTTGTCCATTGTCTACTGATGTCCTTGTAATTCATGTGAAGAGTATATCTAATATATTAAAGCGCGGTGCTACGCGCGCTTACTTGATACCAAGGAGGAAGCGGACAACGCGGTTAAACAAAAGAGTTTATTCTCAAGAGGTCACTGTAGCACTGGCGCGCTCCGGGCTGCGCGCCCAGTGTATATCCTGAGGCCACGCCTACCCCTCGGGCGTGGCCGCCGCCCACTTGGTGCGCGGAATGATGTCACCACGCCAGTGGGCTTTCGTGTCCGCCACACGTGCCCCCCCCCCCCCCCCCCCCAGAATTCCCGCGCACCTGGAGGGCCAGTTTGCGAGGCAAACGGATGACCCGGCCGAAGCACCCTCTGGTGACAGTCGGCGTCCGGGGTGCAGGGATGCCAGCTGGGATGCCCCCGGCTGTACCCGGGATGGGTGCCGGACCGGGGGGTGGCGTGCCGGCGGTGCTGGGCGGTGCCGGGGGGCGGCCCCGACGCAGGGGCCGAGCCACCGGCGGTGGGTGGTCCACGTCGAGGTGGGCCGGCTTGAGTCGATCCACCGAGACGCGGTCGGGAGTACCGCCGATGTCCAAGGTGAAGAATTTCACCCCGGTCTCCAGCACGTGGAAAGGCCCGTCGTACGGGGGCCGCAGTGGTGTCCAGTGGGCGTCGTGCCGGACAAAGACATACTTCTCGTCGGACCGTGGACCGCAGTTCACCTCCGAGCTGTGGGGCGCAGTCGCCCGCAACCTGGGGGTCAAGCTCCACCGTACTACGGCCTACCACCCCCAAGCCAACGAGTTGTGCGAGCGATTCCACCGCTCCATGAAGGCCGTGCTCATGGCCGGCCTTCAGGACGGCGGTTGGGCCGACCGGCTGCCGTGGGTCCTTTTGGGCCTCCGCACGGCCCCCAAGGAGGACCTCCGGGCATCCACCGCCGAGCTTGTCTACGGCCAGGCGCTACGCGTCCTGGGCGAATTCGTGCCCGACGCTACCAGTCCCTGGTCCGCAGCTCACCAGCGCTCGGACCTCCAGGAGGCCGCCTGATGGTTTGCCCCCGTGCCAATGTCACACCACGGTGACCCCCAGTCCTACGTCCCCCCAGTGCTTCGCACAGCTGAGTACGTTTTTGTGCGTCATGACGCACATCGGGGGCACTCCGGCCGCCGTACGACGGGCCCTTCCGGGTCCTGCGACGGGACGACAAGTCGTTCGTCATCGACATCGGCGGCAGGTCGGACTGGATTGCGGTGGACCGCCTCAAGCCGGCGCACGTGGACATCGACCAACCACCACGGTTGGCCCTTCCGCCTCGGCGAGGCCGCCCCCCATTCACGGTGCCCCCCACTCGACCGCCCACCACCACACCGGACCCCCCCCCCCCCCCCCCCACGACCCGCCAGGGGTCGCTTCGGCCGGGTCATCAGGACCCCCCTTAAATTGACCCTGCCGGTGCAAGTCGATTCTGGGGGGACGTGTGTAGCGGCTACCGCTGGGTTTACACAATTGCCTTGCACCTACCAAGGACGCGGAGCGATCACCATGCCGGGCTCGTCCAGGACGCCCAGGCAGGCCCGCTCTCGACTTGCCAGGCCGCGTCCGGGACGCCCGGGCATGCCCGGGCATGCCCGCCTTCGACTTGCCAGGCCGCGTCCAGGACGCCCGGCCACGCCCCCTCTCGCCTTTCCCGGGCAAACGCTCCGGGATAATGTGTATATATATTGCTGCCCGATAAACGGGCTTTTCAGAGTACCTGAGTTGTTTTGTGACAATTTTTTTTTTTTTTTTTTTTTTTTTTTTTTGTATACAAGGTCGAGGCTCGTGAAAGAGCGAACATTAATCACCCAGAAAGACAAACCGACACATAAAACATATAACATAGGGAGCGGTAGACAAGATGGGGAGAGAGGGGGAAGGACACAAACACAACATTTGAGAGCAGTGACCGAGAGACATGGAGACATCGAGAGATCTGAGAGAGGGCGAGGGCTTGGGGGGGGGGGGGGCGTGGGAAGGGGGCGGTGGGAGAGGTATAAAACATATGGACACTGCCAGGACTTCCAGGAAAGAAGTTGGAATTTCAAACAAGGTGGATCTGGGGTGAATTAGCGGGGGTAGAAAAGATCAAGGTTTTGGATGGGGGAAGATAAGAGATGGTGGTGAACAGCTGTTTTAAAGACCTGGAGGGAGGAGTGGGATTGAAGGGAGTGAGGGAGTTTGTTCCAGAGGCGGGAGAAAAGAGGAATGAAAGAGTGAAGGTGAGCAGAGAGCCGAGATTTCGGCAGTTTAACCATCAGAGGGTTGCTGGCAGATCTTGTGCGACCTGTAGGAATATTTGGGGGACAGAGCACAGAGAGAGCTGGGGGTGCAAGGCCGGAGAGGAGTCGGTAGAAGACAGAAAGACCACCTACCTGCCTGCGGTGAGTGAGTGAAAGGCCCTCAGAGATAGCTTCATCGCGGGAGATTCCAATAATTCTGAAAGCTTTGGTTTCAACAGCGTGAAGCCGAGCTAGGTGTGAGGCAGGAGCACCGGCCCATAGGGGAGAACAGTATTCCATTGAGCTGCGGATGAAAGCCTTGTATGTGGTGAGGAGCTCAGGTGTGCCGAGGAAGGACTTCGCACGACGGAGGATGCCCAGTCGGCGACTGGCTTTGGAGGCCAGCTTGGAAATGTGGTTTTCCCAAGAAAGATCATGGCAGATAGTGAGACCCAAAATCTTGAGCGACAGAACTTCTTGGAGAGGATTGTTGAGAAAGTAGATGGGAGGGTTGTCCAGTCGATCTTTTCGGAGAGACATAGTAAGAGTGTGAGATTTGTCAGGATTGAAAGACATGTTCCACTTGTTTGACCAGTCTGTGATTTTGTCCAGGTCTTCAGAGAGTGAGGAGGCAGCAGACTGCCGATCTGAGGGAAGAGGAATGGAGCGGCAGAGAGTGGAGTCATCAGCAAAGAGATAGAGAGGATTTTCGAGAGAGTCAGAGAGATCATTGATGAAGACCAGAAAAAGCACGGGGCCCAGAACACTGCCTTGGGGAACTCCAGCCTGAACAGGAAGAGGAGATGAGAGAAACCCATTCAGGGCCACACGTTGACGACGACTAGAGAGGAAGTCCGCCAGCCATGCGTGGAGATTTCCATGGATACCAAAGGAGGAGAGTTTGGTGAGCAGAGCGGGGTGCCAGACCGTGTCGAAGGCACGTGATATGTCGAGGGAGACAGCTCTAATTTCCTGTTTGGCATTGAGGACCTCCATCCATTGTTGAGACAGCAGAAGCAGCATGTCCAGAGTAGAGTGACCTGGTCTGAAACCAAATTGATGATCAGAGATCAAGCCATTGGAGAAGAGGAAAGATTTCATATCCGAAGCAATGATGGATTCCATGACTTTGCTGATAATTGGGAGAAGGCTGATTGGTCTGTAGTTGCTAGGATCTGTTTTTGCACCTTTTTTGTGCAAAGCGGTGATGTTGGCTGATTTCCAAGCAGATGGCAGTTGACCTTGAGCAAAAGAGAGGGTGAAGAGAACAGAGAGAGGGTGAGACAGAGCAGCAGAGCAGGATTTTAGGACCCGTGGGCTGATGCCGTCGGGTCCAGTTGCAGAATCAGAGTCGAGGGTTGACAGAAACTTTTCCACCTTGTCAGGAGGAAAGGACACGGAGTCCAGGAGCAGCAGGGTACGACTGGGTATGGTGGGTACAGAGAGGGATGGGTTTGGGACACAAGATTTAGAGGCAAACACAGAGTTGAGGCATTCAGCTTTTTCACGTGCGGAGTCAGCTGTGTAGCCGTTTGAGGTAAGGGAGGGGATGGAGGGGGAACAAACCCCAGAAACGGATTTGACCAGACGCCACCAGGATTTGGAAGAGGGAGACAGATAAGAGAGTTCGGTCTTGAGAACGGAGAGATATTGTTTCCTGGCTCTCCTGAGGGTGGACACACACTTGTTTCGGGCTTTGTGAAAGGAAATGAGATTTCCTTCCGTTGGATTTGCTTTCCAGGAGACGAAGGCAAGTTGTTTCTGGGCAACAGCCTCACCACAAGATTCCGTGTACCATGGACGGGAGGAAGGGTATGACAACTGAAGACGAGATGGGATAAATCTGTGCATGAGAGAGAGCAATTTACTTTGGAAGAATTCCCAGGATGAGTTGATGTCAGAGGTGGTAGAGATGGGAGACCAGTCCAGATGATTGATGGCTGCTTGAAGACCGTGCCAGTTGGCCTGAGTGAAATGCCAGACTCGTCGACGCTGAGCAGGCTCCCTGAGGATGGTCAGAGAGATGTCCACTTTAACAAGGACATGATCAGATGATCCGATCGGAGCAGAAGAAGAGCAGCAGACATTTTCAGGGAAGTTAGTCATAACCAAGTCCAGAAGAGAAGATGTTCCGTTGACTGAGATCCGGGTCGGGAAATTGACAGATTGTGTCAGTCCCAGTGAGTCGCAGAAGTCCTTTGCTGAAGAGCCATGGCTGGTGAGAGAGGTACCCACACCCAGCCAACTGGCATGATGACAGTTGAAATCACCACATATGAGGAAGAGAGAGTTGGGATGAGTAGATAGAAGTTGGTCCATATCATCAGACAGCGAGATGTAGATTGAGTCATCACTGTTTGGTGGACGGTACAACACACATATGAACAAGAGGTGGGAGCGAAGGGGAAGCCGTAGCCAGAGGTATTCCTGGGGGTGAGGTGGAGAGAGTGCAGTGCAGGGCGAGTGAGGAAGAGAGTTTTTGATAAAGATAGCAACCCCGCCTCCAGGACGAGGCTCAGGTCTATCATACCGGAGGAGGGAGTAGCCCGGGAGAGATACTATGGAATCAGAGACATCATAAAGGAGGAAAGTTTCTGTTAAGCAGATCACGTCTGGTTTGACAGAAGCAACCTGTATGGAGAGATCAGTTAAGTTTGAACGAAGGCCCCGGATGTTTGAGGTCCATACCGTTAATGAAGAGGAAGGGGGAGCATCAGATACAGAACAGGGGGGAGGAGGGGCAGGGTAAGATGTGGAAGAGGTGGAAGAGGTAGGGAGAGCTGTTGAAGGTGTGTCAGAGATTTCAGAATAGCTCGGAGAAAGGGAAGGATGGGGCGGACAAATGGTTTGATGGTGATTGGGTGAGCCACAATGAGGTGTTATTTGAGGAGGGGGAAGAGCGAGGCAGAAGGTTGGGGGAGATGGAGGTGAGAGTTTGAAGGGGGAAGAAGCGGGGAGGACGCTTTGAGGAGGGGCAGTGAGAGGGGGGAAATTGAGAAGCAATGAGGGTGGGGAGATTTGAAGGGGAGGGGTGAGGGGGGAGTTTGGGAGGGAAGGGGCAAGGGGAGGGATTTGAAAGGGATGGGATATGGGGGAGATTTGGAGGGGAGGGGTGAGGCAGGAGTCTAGGAGGGGAGGGGCGAGGGGGCGTCTTGGCGGGGAGGGGTGAGGGGGTAGTTTAGGAGGGAGGGGGCAAGGGGGGAGATTTGAAAGGGATGGGTGATGGGGAAGATTTGGAGGGGAGGGGTGATGGGGAAGATTTGGAGGGGAGGGGTTATGGGGAAGATTTGGAGGGGAGGGGTGAGATTGGATTTTTGAAAGTGTACGATTTATGGGAAACGAACATTTATTGCAAAATGAGTTTCTTGTGACCTTCGAGTTAAAAATACGTTTAAGGACGCTGGATGGAGGATGGAGTGCAGGCGAGTTTAGGGAATGTAGAAAAAAGGCACTATAGGAGATGGATATTTTTTTGGGGATGAATTGATTTGGTGAGCAAGTCGAAAGCAGCCTTTTAAAGAAGAAGAAGAAAAAGGTGTTATAAAATATGACGGAATACATAACTTGAGGGGAAAGTGTAAACATTGAAGGTTAATGAGTGAAAACTATCTGGGGAAATGGGGGAGAAACACGTGGTCGAAGAACGAACGAACGAATAAGAATGAATAAACGAATGAGGACAGAGAAGGAAAATGTTTTTTTTTTTTTTTTTTTTTTTTTTTTTTTTTTTGAGTTGAGATTTACACAAGGAAGTAGGCTATGGGTGAAAAGTCTGGGAATACAGAGAACGAAAGTTATTGGATCACAAAAGACGGACCGCTGAGAGAAAAACAAAGCCTCAAGGTTGTACAGTGCACACTGTACAAGGCCTCAAGACACGACACGGCAAACAGACGATCAATTTATGAAAGATAAACACCGAGAAACAACCAAAGTTGCACACAATAACTTCACACACCGAAAGATAAATACAGTTTCGACAAAATACAATTGTGAACAGACTTAACTTCGAAAAACGTGGAGACCGTGTGGAGCTTCGAAAATCCCTGCCGCCGTCTCCAAGATCTCGCGAGATCTCGACAATAAAGAAACTCGGACGAATTCCAGCTTTTTGTCGCGTCCATTCTTCCGATTTATGTGGGAGCACAGCTCCTACATATATATATACATACATACATACGTACAGTGCCTTCAGAAAGTATTCACACCCCTTGATTTTTGTCACATTTTGTTTGTTGAATTTCTTTACAAAATAGTTTAAAATGAGAAGCTGAAATGTTTTGAGGCATTAAGTATTCAACCCCTTTGCTATGACACTCCAAATTGAGCTCAGGTGCATCCAATGTCCTTTCATCATCCTTGAGATGTCTCTACAACTTGATTCGAGTTTACCTGTGGCCAACTCGATTGATAAAGAAACACACCTTTCTATATAAGGTCCCGCAGTTGATTAGGAAACGGAAAGAATATGGAACTTCCCAGACTTTCCCATCCAACCAAACTGAGCAACCAGGCAAGAAGGACTTTGGTCAGGGAGGTGACCAAGAATCCAATGATTGTGCTGACAGAACTACAGAGATCCTTGGCTGAGATAAGCGAACCTGCCGGAAGGACTACAGTCTCTGCAGCACTTCAGAAATCTAGGCTGTATGGGAGAGTGGCCAGACTGAAGCGACTCCTGAGAAAAAGGTACATGACAGCATGCCTTGAGTTTGCAAAAAGGCATGTTAAAGACTTTGAGAGCACGAGGCAAAATCTGATGATTCTGATGAGCCGAAAGGTCTGATGAGGTGAAAAATGAACTCTTTGGCCTGAATGCAAAGCACTACGTCTGGCAGAAACCAAGCCGAGATCATCATCCATCTAACACCAACCCTACCGTGAAGCATGGTGGCAGCATCATGCTATGGGGATGCTTTTCAGCAGTAGGGACTGGGAGACTTGTAAGGATAGAGGAAACTATGAATGGAGCCAAATACATGCAAATCCTCGAGGAGAACCTGCTTCAGAGTGCAAAAGACATTAGACTGCGACAAAGATTTGCATTCCAACAGGACAATGACACCAAGCATACAGGCAAAACAACACTAGAATGGCTTCATAACAACAATGTGAAAGTCATTGAGTGGTCCAGCCAAATCCCAGACTTGAATCCCATTGAAAATCTGTGAGGAGATTTGAAGATTGCTGTTCACCGACACTCCCCATCCAACTTGACAGAGCTTGAGCAGATCTGCAAGGAAGAATGGGAGAAACTCCCCAAATCCAGATGTGCAAAGCTGATAGACATACTCAAGAAGATGCAAAACTGTAATCACTGCCAAAGACTCTTCTACTCGGTATTGACTTAGGTGATTGAATACTTGTGTAAACTAGATATTTCTGTATTTCATTTTTAATTATTTGGTAAAAATAAAAATTACACTTTGACTTTATGGGGTACGAACGAGAGGTACCCGTGCTATGCACGGGTGGGTGGCCGAAAGCAAACAAACAATGTGGGAATGGTGAATGCTAAACCATGGAATCAATAAATTACACATTGCTGTGCCACTTTTAGTCGAACATCAGACATTGACAGCAGGTTTGTAAAGGGCTTGGGCAAAAAATGTACCCGGTCTGAATGGTTCTATCCCCAGTCAATGGCGAATATGCATATGGCCAATCCGTGAATTTAACGGTTAGAAAGTAGAAACCCTCATATCATTTCTTCATCTATCTATAATTCCAGTAATCTCTGTACGTCTGTACGTTTGTACGTCTGTACGTTTGTCTGTGACCGCTGTTTCTCGACAACCACGGGTCCGATATACTTTTAACTTGCCAGGTATATTGCTGGGGACCCGAGGATGTGCCTTTTCAAGGTTTCATATTAATCGGACAATTACTTACCGAGCTATGTCCAAAAAACGATTCAACCAATCAGAGAGCAGCGAACGATCGCGTGTGCCGAACGTGGAGGACACACTCTGCCTCGGATGGCACATTTGAGAGCGTATTCATTTATTTCACGTTTGCAAACTATGTTGGCGTTAAACTATGTTTTAAAACTAATAAAACCGAATTTGCGATTCATTCGCTTTCCTGCGCGTTTGTGCACGCGATGGCGATTTCTTTACCAAACTCCGGAAGCCGTTCGCTTTGGACCAAACCATTGCATGTAAATAGAGGGGGGGGATTGTCACCGTACTCGCAAGCCGTTCGCTTTGGACCAAACCATTTCATGTAAATAGAGGGGGGGGATATAATTTTAGATATAGATATAGTACGGGCAATGCCCTAGTCTATCTATAATTCCAGTAATCTCTGTGTGTTTGTTTGTACGTTTGTTTGTCTGTGACCGCTGTTTCTCGACAACCACGGGTCCGATATACTTTAAACTTGCCAGGTATATTGCTGGGGACCCGAGGATGTGCCTTTTCAAGGTTTCATATTAATCGGACAATTACTTACCGAGCTATGTCCAAAAAACGATTCAACCAATCAGAGAGCAGCGAGCTATCGCGTGTGCCGAACGTGGCGGACACACTCTGCCTCGGATGGCACATTTGAGAGCGTATTCATTTATTTCACGTTTGCAAACTATGTTGGCGCTATGTTGGCGTTAAACTATGTTTTAAAACTAATAAAAACCCCGGGGGGATTGTCACTGTACTCGCAAGCCGTTCGCCGTTCGCTTTGGCGTTGCGAATGGACCAAAACATTTCATGCACCAAACCATTTCTTGTAAAGCGTTCGCCGTTCGCTTTGGCGTTGCGAATGGACCAAAACATTTCATGGACCAAACCATTTCATGTAAATAGAGGGGGGGATATAATTTTAGATATAGATATAGTACGGGCATGCCCTAGTTCATTTAAACCCAATATATCAATATTTCCATTCCAAACATTGTCTTGATTGTATTGACATTTTATCAAACCAGCCCATCGTCGTTCACTTCCGGATTCAGGAGCAGCTCGTATCGATCGCATTTCAAAATCATAATTTTATTGAGTAACTTTTGAAAGCTCCTACCTAACTTACGGCACCCGCTGGGGCCCCAAAACGTTCCACAGTAGTTCAGGTCAAGCCAACCGGTTCGTGAAACGACCAAAAATTATCTGGCCAACCACATTCAAAGGTGGTGGTGGTGTTGGCTTTAAAAGTGGAAATATAGTTATCGGGCAAGATTTTGTTCACCTGAGGACATATTCACCCTTGCCTTAAATAATAAAATAGCATTCGCTTTGCAAGAATTACTTTAAGAAATTGTAAGAATTTTACAGTTATCAATTTATCAATTTATTTTGTGTACTGTTATTGCAGGTGTGTAAGGTGGATTAAGTTATAATTGTATTCCGATTTTGATATACCATACTCTGATGCAGATCGCCGGTGCTGTCGAAGTAGTTTTTTGTCAGCGGTTATACCGGGTGGTTTGCCATTGCCTTCCCAGAAGTAATTATGACAGGAATTTGAAATTTTGCCATGGTGCCAGCGTTACCGTGGCCTAATCTTCGCCAATGGCACTGCGGGATCTTTATTGTCCACCAGGTAATGACGGCAGATGCCATGCCCAGTTTAATGTCCATCCGATGGACGACACGCACATCAATGAATCGTCCTGCCTGTGAAACACCGGGATGACGATTTATAGTTGGGTAGGGGTCCAAACCAAACACAGCTTAGAGGCGAGTGGCTGTACCTCTAGGGCCTAGGCCATCACGGAGGCTCAAATTGTAGCCAGGAACCTTTTAATTTTTGGCTTTAAAGGTGAACAGCAATATTAACAAGAAAATATACTCATTTGTATCCTGGGAGTCACAGAATGTTCGGGAATTGGAATGTCGTGTTCAAATATTCGAGTCTGTATTCTGTGCATTGGAGCCATATTCTGAATGTGTAAGGGTTTGAGAGAACAGGCAAGGAAGCTTACAAACTGAGTTGCAGTAATCAAAGCTCAACATTGTGATCATGAACCAGCGATTCTAAAATTATGTATCGTATTACTTCTTGAAGCAATTTAAATACATATAAAAGTAGGAGCATTATGGCATCCCTCTACAAACTGCTAAAAATCAATGATGACCCATTTGGAGGAGTTTTACGTCACTTTATTATGTGGTTCGTGGAGACCTGCCAACCTCACAATGAAGAGAACAGTATATGATCCAATTTGCTGCAAAGTAAAGTGATCCATTATTCAATTATTAGACTTTCAAAGTGGAAATGCTGTGATAACCCACCAAGAGAATATGACAGGTTATGCACTCATGCTTTCTCTAGAGTCTAGAACAATACAATGAATGTTTGCTTACAAAACACTTTTTTTTTTCTTTTTCAATACAACATTGAGGCTCGTGAAAGAGATAACATTAACCCCCCCCCCCCCCCCCCCAAAAAAAAACCCGACACATAAAATATATAATAAGGGGAGCGGGAAACAAGATGGGGAGAGAGGGGGAAGCACACAAACACAACGTTTGAGAGCAGGGACATCGGGAGATCTGTGGGAGGGAGAGGGCTTGGGGGCAGGAGGCGTGGGAAGGGGGAAGGGGGGAGGGAGTGGGAGAAGTTTGGAAACTGGTAATGTTGCAATTATGCAAAACAGTAAAACCAAAAAAAAAACTACCCCAGCATACCTCACTGACCCTCCCAGAAATGCATTACTAAAAGTAGAACATCACTCGGTAGAGCGCATACCCCCGTCAGCCGCCAGGCTGAACAGTTTGTTTTGTGTCCCATTGAAAGGCCAGATCTGGATTCGAACCTGAACCAAAATTGAATCAATTTGTCCTTGTCACCTACGGAACTCATCCACCAAGTTTTTGTCATAATTCATCCACAACCTTTTTAGATATTGTGCTAAATATCGTTTTTGGCCCGATAATCTCCTCAATGGTGAAGAATCACTTCAAAAAAAAAAAATTCTCAGATCCAGATCTGGATTTGGATCTTCACCAAAATCTATTCATTTTGTCCTTGTCACACACCCAGTGTGACATGTACCAGTTCACTGGTAATGAGTGTGTGTGTTATGAGTACCAGTTCACTGGTAATTCCCTGTTTGTCGTAAAAGGCGACAAACCGGGTTGGTGGCAGGAAGGGTATCCGGCCGTAAAACATTGCTTCAAAAAGGGGACCGAAAAACAACAACAACCACGGTGCCCGAAAAAGGCCAACCCTCGCTTGCGGGGAAAAATGGCCTCTAAAGGTGTTTTTTATTTTTATTTTTTTACACACCCAACTTCTGCACCAGATTTTGTCTAAATCCATCCACAACCTTTTCAGACATCCTGTTCACAGACAGACAAATGGGGGTGAAAACACCTCCATCGACCTTCCGTGGCGGCAATGAAAAAAACTATTGTGAAAATTTCTACCTTTAATTACATAACAAGTTACTGTAAATCTCATTGTTGTTCTGTTTGCTCTAATCTTGAAATGCCCATCTTTGTTATTCAACCTCTTTAGTATTCCTGATCCTACTACGTCGTCTTTTTATAGTGAAAGTCTCTGCGAGAAGACATCATTACCTCCGCCACCAAAGATGGATGGAGGTTATGTTTTCACCCCTGTCTGTCTTGTCTGTTTGTCCATTTGTGAACAAAATATCTCAAAGTTGAAGACGGATTCGGACGAAACTTGGCAGAGATGTGGCCTATGTGACAAGGACGAAATGCTTAGATTTTGGTGAAGATCCGATCCAGATCCGTCGACTAGAAATTTTTTCAGTGATTCTTCACCATTGGGAGATCGGGCCAAAAACTATACAGAGCAGTGTAATGAATGATGGAAAAGCCTTTTGGTCAATAACAGGCTTTACTAAACTTGAGTGAAGCAGGATCTAAGAAACGAATACAAATACAACAAGAAGAAGAAAAAGAGCAATTAGAGATTGCGAACCCTCACCAGGATGTATTTTCAGTGGTTTTTAAGGCTTTTGTGTTAAAACAAATATGGCGGCCGAACCACGTGACCGATGACGTCATTATTTTTTCCTCCACCAATTTATGCCTACATATGATGCTCAAGAAATTTCATCTTGATCAGATGAAGTTTTGTACTTGTCGAATTATGACTGAATTATGACACTAGGGTAGTTTGTCGAATTATGACGAACGTTGCATGACAAACACTCAATTGGTTAAAAAAAATTGTGCTTTGGTCACACACACACACACACACACACACACACACACACACACACACACACACACACACACACACACGTGGATACTTTGAGACCTTTTAGGTCTTTATGTCATCTCCTGACGTTGTAGGTCGTCATTCCATCTCCTGAAATCCACCCACGTGTGGGGATAACCGCCACCAACAGCAACTTGTGCACACAATACACAACACACGATGACATGTTGCGAGGTGGATGGCATGACTTGCCGGTCGTGCCACCTCCCTCTTTCCCAGGATGGGGAGGACCAGGAACTTTCTCGAATAAATCAGTTTCGAAGACGGTAAAGACTGACCTGAAAACGGCGGCTAACCCAAACACATACACACACACGCACACAATTGCAAACCCCCGTCTCCCACTGCACGGGCAGATGGGCTAATAAAGCTAAGCCATGAAATGAAGGTATAATAAGTATATGGTTCCTGAAGCTATCTCTAACAGGATATGACGTCATCACTGCTTGTTTCTGCATCAAAGTAGTAAAACGTTTGTATTTTAAACATGGTTGCACCTGGCAATTTATTGTAGGTGTACTCCCCATTGATTGTGTGTTAACTATTTACTTTCACCTGCCATCCCACAATGAGGATCATTGAGGGCTTCTCCTCCACTCTCCCCCCCCTACCCCCAATACATGGGTATTGGTATTTGTATGGGTAGAACGTGTTTCCAACTCGGTCTCTGCCATTAAATGCTTTTGCGTGAAGGGCTTTTGTATCGTCACCTGTTGAGCATCTGTTGGCGACAATAAGCTAGCGAACAACTATTCCCATGATCCATATACATGTGTGTAGATGTTGGTTGTAGTCCATTTTGCACTTGCTTCCCTGCTTAAGTACATTATTTTGTTAAACTGTAAACAGTTCAAATTTCCTTTTTGAAGCCCACGATAGTCAAAAGATATTTGCTTGCATAGTAAATAACAACACAAGCTTTACTCAATCAAAACGTATTAATGGTGATTTGGGAGAGGGGGATTCAAACTCTCGTCTGTCGACAATCCTGCACTCTATACCTGCAGTAATCCTGTACTCTATACCTGCAGTAATCCTGCACTCTATACCTGCAGTAATCCTGCACTCTATACCTGCAGTAATACTGCTTCTCCAGTTTGTTGGTCCTTTGTTCACTTTTCACCATTGATACACGAGTAGTTTTGTTAACATCTCATTGTGGACTTTTTGTAAAAGGGCTTTTCCTTTGCAGATAATGGAGTTGGGCAAAGAGACTGTTGCAGCATGCAAGGATGAGCCGCCCCTCTTAAACATCAGCGGCTTTACAAGACAACATTCCAACATCAGTGACGATGCAAGTTCTGATGACATACATACACACATACATAAATGAGTAGATAAACACATGGTCGTGGCAATTTTTTTTGGCACCCTTGCACTTTTTTCAAATAATGCACCATTTCTTCCAGAAAATTGTTGAAATTAAAAAATCTTTTGGTATCCACAGATGTATTTCTTTGCTTTGCAGTGGAACAAAACAAAAAAAGCTGAAAAAAATTACTAAATCTTAGCTTATTCCACACAGAAATCCTAAAATGGCCCGGACAATATTATTGGCACCTTTTAGAAGTTGTTAGAAATAATTCGATTTCAAGCAGGTGATTCTCCTTTACTTTGGAATTGAACTCACCTGTGGTGAGTTGCAGGTGCCCACAATATAAAAATCACTCATTCAACCAGTTTGAATAGAGAAAAGGAGCCATTCTGCTGTTTTGTGTCACTGTGTGTACCGCAATGAGCATGGAGACGAGAAAGAAAACCAGAGAATTGTCTGAGGAGGTCAGACACAAGATTGTAGCCAAGCATGGACAATCTCAAGGCTACAGGTCCATCTCCAGGGACCTTCATGTTCGTGTGTCCACCATACGCAATCTTATCAGGAAGTTTAAGGCCCATGGTACTGTAGCAAACATGCCTGGATGTGGCCGCAAGAGAAAACTTGATCGAAGATTGCAGTGAAGGATTGTTCGAATGGTGGATAAAGCACCTCGATCAACTGCCAAACAGATTCAAGCTGACCTTCAGACACGAGGTACGACAGTTACAACTCGCACCATCCGTCACCAACTCAATGAAAGGAGGTTCTATGGTAGGAGACCCAGGAGGACCCCACTGATAGAGAGACATAAGAAAGCCAGACTGGAGTTTGCCAAAATTTGCGAACCCGATTGGAGAATGTCCTGTGGACAGATGAGACCAAATTAGAGCTTTTTTGGTAAAGCACATCTCTATGTTTACAGAAAACAAAATGAAGCCTTCAAAGAAAAGAACACCTTCCCTACAATCAAACATGGAGGAGGTTCAGTGATGTTTTGGGGTTGCTGTGCTGCCTCTGACACTGGGTGCCTTGAATGTGTGCATTGCATCATTAAATCAGGAGATTACCAAGGCATTTTGGAGCGCAATGTTGAACCCAGTGTTAGAAAGCTGGGTCTCCGTCGAAGGTCATGGGTCTTGCAGCAGGACAATGACTCTAAACGCACTTCAAAAAGCACCCAGGAATGCTTCAAGACGAAAAGCTGGACTGTTCTGAAGTGGCCAGCAAGGAGTCCAGATGTAAATCCCATTTAACACCTGTGGGGAGATCTGAAAACAGCAGTTGGGAGAAGGCACCGTTCAAATCCGGGAGAACTGGAGCAGTTTGCACAAGAAGAGCGGACCAAACTGCCAGTAGAGAGGTGTAGGAAGCTCATTCATAGCTACAGGAAGCACTTGACTGCAGTTATTTTGTCCAAAGGATGTGCTGCCAAATATTAAGTCGAGGGTGTCAATAATTTTGTCAGTCGTCTTTTATTTTCTGATTTAAAAGTATATATTAAGTTCTGGATCAAAAACAAAGGTTCTGTCATATTAACAGTGAAATAAAGAATTGTGGAGATTTCTATACTTTGATACTCTACCTTTGTCAATTTCAACTTATTTTTAGAGAAAATTGAGTTATTTGAAGAAATTGCAAGGGTGCCAATATTTTTGGCCACAACTCCATGGGTAACTGATGGCGTGCTAAGACTATAACTGATTCCATCAAATGGTAAGGCCATCTGTTAGGTATCAGAAACACTCAACATCGTGTGTGTTGTGTGTCACTTTATATTCTGCCAACGTATTTCCAGTTATGACGAGGCCTGTGTGTTGAGGAACTTGTTCCACCTTTGAATTGAGTTTCTGAATGCTTATTTGCTGGCCATGGTGTGAGCAGTACCACGTTGTACTCTAAGCACAAAGTGCAGTCTCTCTCAATGGAAAGTTTTATTTATTTCTATTAAAAAAAAATAATTTATATTGTTGTTGTTTTTTTCCCCCTAATTATTTATTTTATTATTTATTTATATTTGTTGTTGCTCGATCATTATTTTATTTCAGTTAGATGCAAAATCATTTGTGGAGTGGTTTTGTATCACATGCTGGGGAAAAAAATCATTTTTAATGTTTTAAATTGCAGATGTTGCTTACTCTGGGGCTTCCGTTACTTTTGTGCACATAATACTTTTGTTTTTTTTGACAAGGGCATTCGTAATATTGTATGATAAACTTCTTTCGAATGAAAGTAGCAAGCATACTTTGATCTCTTTGCGTACAGGACATCCATTATATACCTTGGAAGGATGATTGTATTATTGTGCTTTTAAATTCACAATGTATTTTCACAAGGTAATCTGTACTTGTTGCTTTACATCGCTTGTGTTATTCAAGGACCTTCAATATTCTGGTCTTGTTGCACTTTTCATATGTATGTACTGTAATTTTGACCTGTTCCTACAGTACAAATACATGCAAAAATTCATTGGGCCTCTAACAGCAATCCTACGTGGCCTGCAGAGTGGCAGATATGGAAAAGGTGAGTGGTGGTTGACACAATATGATTAAGGATATGGTTAATATTGAACTGCCATCATGGTGCTTTGTGGAAAGGGGGACACAGGCATGGATTCACCATTGGGGCTTGCGAGGTTTTAGTCCATTTCCCTCCACCCCCCCCCCCCCCCCCCACCCCCAATCCCTGTTGGTCCAACAAGTCAGAAGGTATTTTGCATTTTACACAATATCTGATTTGCATTCTAGTTTATAGCGAACATCCTGAACGTCCACAAAGGCTAGGTCCACAGCTGATTCTGTGGTGGCATCAGGAAGGGCATCGGGCCACAAAAAACACGTATCAAATATGCCTTTTGCCGAAGCAGCCATTAGGTGAGTCACTGCTTACACATGCAAGCATGGAAACGGCTGAAAACAACAACAACAACAACAACAACAACAATGATGATGATGATAATTCTGGTTTATAGAGTGTGCCCAAGGAAGCCTCTGACATAAGAGGTGATGTGTAGCGCAGATGCAGCATAATGTCATGTCATGCTGTTGCTATCATTAGGTCAGAAGAGGAATTTGTTTTATTTTTATTCCCGACCACATTCCACCTCTGGATTGATGTGTACAGCAGGGCAGAGAGTGTTTGGTTGTCAGAGGACCATTTTTGCTATTAGGTTGTGCAGTTTCACCTGTTACGAGATGGGATCTATGCTTTTCTGCTTCTCCAAGTTAGGAGGCAGTGTGTGTGTGTGTGTGTGTGTGTGTGTGTGTGTGTGTGTGTGTGTGTGTGTGTGTGTGTGTGTGTGTGTGTGTGTGTGTGTGTGTATATATTGTTACGGACCGCGGATTAGATGTTATTTTGACCGAGCGGTGGTGTAACCGCGGCCGAACAGTTATTCCCCGACTAAAACCCGATTCAACCCAAACGTTGGCCGTATCGCGCCACAGCTACTCAATCGGGAAAACTCTAAAGTGACCGAATGCAAAGAGGAAGAAGACGTACAGAAGAGTAACGGGATTTATTATTTACACACACAAGCAAAAAGGAGCAGTCACGATTATTTACAGGGACATGAGACGCAGGTGACACAGTGAAAATTACTAGCTTATACAGACTTAGTTACTACCCAGGACAGAACAAACGAAGACACTGACTCACGCGGGGAATTGCAGAGTGGATTGCTGGAAGGAGGTGTGTGGCTGGAGGGGGGGGGGGGGGGGGGGGACGGCACGGAGCTGGCTGGAGCTTGATCCCGCACGGGACGTCGGGCTGGACCTCGACGGCCGCTGATGCCACCGAGCCTGTCGTGTGCACGGAGTCACGGGTCGGAGCTGTTTGTCTCAGTAAAAGCGCATCTGCTCTGGCGACCCAGCTCTTTCTTTGGACTCAGTAAAAGCGCAACTCTCTGACGACCCAGCTCTTTCTTTGGACTCAGTAAAAGCGCAACTCTCTGACGACCCAGCTCTTGTCTCCTCCCTCCTTGTCTCAACTCCTCGGGAATGCCCCGCCGGCGGGTTATATAGGCCCCGCCCCTCAACCTTTGCAAACCTCCCCCAAACGCTCTTCCTCCGCCCTCTCAAGCCAAACCCCTTGTTCATGGTTGGTCGAGTGGGGCTGGCTCACTCCTCCCCTCTCTGACGAGGTGGGGACCCGCCTTTCTTCCCCAACCCTGCCTCGTGGCCAATGGTGGTTGAAGAAAAACCGCCCAAAATGCAGTTGGCCATCGAAATGAAATGAAAGGGGACCTATTCTTATTTCACTTGGTACAATGGAGTATTTAAGTTAATGGGAGACACAGCCTTACCCTAAGACACATAATAAGATATAAGCTATCGAACAGGGGCATTCTATGATTGGCTGACGTGTATGCTTATGGACTAATTACCGAGACGCCCTTTTTACCTTTATACAACTCTGGAGGCAAGAGGGGCCATATCCAACCAATGGTACACAGCAGTTTACCACAATCCAATACACACAATCAAAAAAATGCCATCCTCATATCCGCAACACTGCACCCTCCTCCTCTTAGGCACATCCCGGGCCTATAACTTTAATTTCGTGTGACACGTAGGTGTAGTTCCCTCTACTTTTAACCTGACCCTGAGTGCGACAGTTTTAAAACATAAATAAATGTGTCCCGCTGCTCCATTGCACCCTGCCTAACAGACTTACGCCCACAGTTAACCGAATTGCGGAATGGTCTTCAAACTATACATTGACGGTGGGGAGCATTATTTACAATTGACACTACTTTTATTTACAAGACAAACCCAGGACCTGTGATTGTTCTTTCTGGGGGGGAGACAGTCTGCTCTGCATCAATGCACCATGAAAGCACCTATAACGCACCAACACACCCTCAAGCACCAATCGGTGCACAGTCATCACAGTTCATCAGTGTTCATGAATGTTCAATAATAAAAATAAATCAACAACCCCTAACCCTGCAGGTGATCTCTTGCTCTTCGGCTCCCTATGCTGGCTATTATTATTTCTTCCAGTTGTTGTCTTTTCCTTCATTTTCTTACTGGCGGCCTATTTGCAATAAAGCTTGCCCAAACGTGTCCATTTTATTTATCTTTATTTATGGCCCACAGGGCCGACTACGTGTGGTTCACCTGTGGGGCATCGGTGCCCTGTGGCCAAGGTCCGCCAGCAAGATTTCGGGCCCTCATGGCCGGTTCCAGCAGAGGGGCCATGCCCCAACCCATGGGGTCCATAAGTGGTGCTCGGCCACAGACATGTGGTGCATCGATGCAGACAGCTGGTTCTGTGAGTTCCGGGCGCACAATGGCCGACTCACGCACGCTCCCCTCGGCGCCCAATGGCGCACAGGTCATGTGGGAGAAAAAAGGGGAAAGACAAATGAGCGAGGGGTAAGGTCACAAGGGTACTCATCAATAAGGCAATGCAAGGCGAAATGCGTACGGAGGGCGAAGTGAGAAAGCTCGTCCCTACCGTGTGAAGAATCAGCTCTTCGTTTGCAAAGAAGTCCACAAATAGCCTGGAAAATGACGCAGTTTTTATTAAAGCCAACTTATACGGATCCGGAGGAGACCGACGTCTACAGCAATCTACAGCAAGAACATGCCAAGTCAAGCCTTCCTGCCAACGCATTGATTCTCATTCACTTATATACCAAATACGATTTATCAGAAAAATCTCCGAGAGAACGAAGTGACTGGGAGAGTCCCTCCCACCGTTATCATTCGGGGGAGTCAGCCTTTCCTTTATCATTTGGACCAATTGTTTTTCTGGGCTCCGAGAAAACAGAACTGTAACTCACAAAGAGAAGAGTGTATGCTTAGCCAAACAAACCCATATATTTTATGGGTTTGTGTACATGAGTAATCCAAAGCATGTTTATACAGAGTCAAGCGTTGCTGAGATTAAAACAAAATATATATAGTTAACGATAGGTTCATGTCATTCTACTTGCATTACGCAAAAGCAAGCGCATGTCGGCGTGGTTTTATGACCAGCCTTGAAAAAAGCACACGTATACCATTGTCTGGCATGACCTCATTTTAAACACAAACTGAAGCATGTTTATTAGAATTCAGGCGCCGCTATGATTATATAATTAATGTTTTTCAAGTTTATATCTGCAATTCGAGCACTCCGCTTGAAACTACACATTCCACGCGCGCATGAACGTCCGACATCCAGCGTCCGAGATTCAGCAAAGTCGCAATGACCCACAATGCATTTGGGCACACATCCTCCGAGCAACCTCATACCGCACACCCGTGACTCGCGGCTCGCTCGGCTTTTGCCTAAAAACACAATAACTCTACTCTAACTTCCACGGAGCCGCATGGCGGAAACGCAGGTTTGTACCACCTTTTGACAAAACGAACATGGCCAGGATTCTCGGATAGACGTTTTAATTTCACAACACACATGACAAAAATCCGATTTAAATTCAGAGATCGCCGATTGACCTGGCACTACCATCTTAACGCCATGAAGCCACGCCGCCCCCCCCGTCTTGGCGCGCACCCCCGTGCCTCCGCACGAATCTCAACACTCCCTGCACGCCGCTCTATTCGCGTTCCCGGCGGGGTTTACCTCACTTGGGACATGCCGTCGGCTGTCATAACAGAGAATTGTCAATAAAGAATCTATGACTTGACATTCCTTCCTCTTGTCTCGTCGAGACAAAGTATCTTAAGAGACAACGTGCCACATCGGGCTTTAGTGAAAAATAATTGCGTAATGCGGGTATTAAAAAATAATTGTGTAATGCGGGTATCTCCCAAGGGCATATCGTGCGCCCAAAGCGCCTCGCCCGTGCATTTGGCGAATGTGTCGTGTGGTGCGTGCTCGGAGCCTGAGGGCTCAGAACATGAAAGTCCATTAACGTTTCGGATCCACAACGAAGACGTCTGGTCCAGATGAGGTTCTGCTCCGCCAGAGGGTGCATCACTTCCCCTGCGGAACTGGCTCCCCCCACCCTTTGCAGACGCAGTCCTTGCAGATCTTCGAAGTTAATCAACGGTCATGCCCATGAGGTCCCTCACGTGTTGCTGTTCTGGGGAATACAAAATGTCGTCAGTATCTTGTGTCTCAATTTCCTGGTCAGGGTACAGAGCGTAAAAATCCGAATCCGAATCACTTGAAGCAAAGAGATCCGCAACATGTGGATCAAAGAGATCCGAAACATTTGGATCAAAGAGATCCGAAACATTTGAAGAAAAGAGAGGAACTTCCTTTATGTCAAAGTCTCCCATGGGCGCCTGGTCGGCTTGCGGGTCTAGGATATCCACGTCGGGTCCCTCGACCGCCAGACCCAGTGTCGCAATCAGATCCATAGTTGGGTCGGAAGGGGGCGTGCAGCTGTCAGCTTGTAATACATAAGCAGCGTTAGCCAGTACACGCAAGGGGTTTATAGCACAAGTATCACAGTCATCACATACACCGTTACAGGCAGCAGCCAGTTCCCACATGGGATCCACACAAGTATCACAGTCGTCACAAAATTCAATACAATTTTCTGGAGCGCTGGTCGCAACTGCCTTGTTGAAGGACCCGTTCAGGTCGACGGCCTCTGTGGTCAGAGCCATAGTCGTTGTCGGCGGCTTTTTCACTTTCCATCCTGTAAAATACTTTCTCATACAGAGGAGGACTAGAGATTTCATTAGTGCCCCCCAAATTACTACCCCGATTATCACAGCCAGTGCGGTCAATAACCACTTCACTATGGTGCCCGTCCATCCCTGGAACCAGTCAGTGAGCCAGCTAAATGTATAAGAATTTTCGCGCGCGATCCGATCGATCGTCAGGGCGTGGCTAGTTTCCCTTAGTCTCACTATTGCGGCTGACACTCCTTCAGATGGATCGGGTATGTAAGTGCAACATTTTCCCTCTATAATTCCGCATACCCCTCCTTTCTCTGCCAGGAGCATGTCCAAAGCCACCCGATTCTGCATCACCATTGTACGCATGTGAATTACCGTGTCCAATAGTATGTCATGAGCCGTAGCGGTGTCGTTTGCCACCTTTTCTAGGGTCAAAGCCAATTTGTCTATTCGGAAACTATCCATGACTGTGCCCGCTCCTGGGAAGAAGAAACCAAACACCTTTTCCCATAGACTCCCGTGTAGTTTAGTGGTTCCATCTTCATTCATGACTGACCTCTTATTACGCCTGTCCAAGGACTTTGGGTCTAGCTCATCCAGTATCTCAACGTCAGGAAGGACTGAACCCAGATAACATGTGCCCGTCGCCCCGACTACGTGTGGTTCACCTGTGGGGCATCGGTGCCCTGTGGCCAAGGTCCGCCAGCAAGATTTCGGGCCCTCATGGCCGGTTCCAGCAGAGGGGCCATGCCCCAACCCATGGGGTCCATAAGTGGTGCTCGGCCACAGACATGTGGTGCATCGATGCAGACAGCTGGTTCTGTGAGTTCCGGGCGCACAATGGCCGACTCACGCACGCTCCCCTCGGCGCCCAATGGCGCACAGGTCATGTGGGAGAAAAAAGGGGAAAGACAAATGAGCGAGGGGTAAGGTCACAAGGGTACTCATCAATAAGGCAATGCAAGGCGAAATGCGTACGGAGGGCGAAGTGAGAAAGCTCGTCCCTACCGTACGTCACCCCCCCTGTCACCTACACTAACTACCCTTGCCATTACCCCATATGTACAAAATCTACACATTACAATCCGTCGCTACCGTCACGTCTTCCCATATTTCCCTTATACCAAATTCGTCTTCACAATCCCACTATCCAAAATTTGCCATCACCAATTCATCATCAATCCTCATAAGGAGGAAGAGATGGAACACAAAGCACAATGTCACACCCACGTCATGATGCGTCTCACAATCCAAAACATTTGCATCAAAAATAATTAAACATGGCATGGTGTGGAGTACCTGTCACCTCAGGTGAGTGGATGCAGATGGTGCGAGGAGACTCCAATCCTAACTATCCTCTTAATGACTTTAACACACGTTACACTACCCGGGGTCTTTCCCTGCCAATCCATTGGCTAACTTACACTATGGGTTCTAAAAACCAATTCCCATTGACCAAACTGTGGTGCTTCTCAATTTGGGGTCTCACTCCCCCGATTCATCTCCCGGTGCCCTTGCACAATTTCTGGGCTGTGACGTGTAGCTCTCCCAGCAGGTCTACCCACCTGCACACCTCCACCACTGTAGTTGCCACCCGAGCTTACCTAGCTCCTCACCCTAACCTATCTAATTGGGGAAGGCCCCTCCTGGCTCTGTCACCCCTTGGTGCCCTCTGGCACTGGGCTACCCGGGTCCGTCTTCCGGATCCTCGGGCCCCATCCACAACTACCGGCTCCCAGAGCCCACCTGCGGCCTCACCTGGCCGACATCCTCACAGTGGTGGAGTGCCCAAACCAACTACACACACTAACAGGCTACACGCCCAGCCATTTCCACAACACTAATGCACCCATCCAATCACCATTCTTCCACCCGCACCACAGATGCCAATATCCAACCACAATTTACCTATACCCTCTACCTAACACTTACACTACCCGCCCCGGGTATTCGTGATGGGGGTCCACTCTTCCCCCATTCACACCACCGCACCATCCACTCCACTCCACAGTTTCCACCATACTCACTCCACGACCATCCATTCCAATACGCCATATATCCCACACTGCCATTTATTCAACACTCCACGTATTTCACACAACCATTCTTTTCATACACCTGTTGGTGCACACCTGTGCACTCACACCTGGTGCCACCTGCACCCTCCTCCTCTTCGTGGACCATTTGGTCAACACAATACTCATCACCACTACTCCCTCATACACTGCTCCACACACCTGTTCAGTTGCACACCTGTGCAATCACACCTGTTCAATTCTCAAACACACGGCATCATCTCATCTAACTACTCCCCTCTGAAATTTGCGCTTCCCAGTCGCCCCTTTAAACTATTGCGCTCCCACGTCATTATCATCCACTCTAAACTACCTGCGTCCCCACTACAGGTATCATTGTCACTACCTAAACTTAACGTTACCTAATGTCATCTTCGCTAGATCCCTACACACGATATATCCTAACCCACCCGGGCTAGTTTTCACTGCCATCAACCCCATAAACTAGTGCTCCTTTGCCCCCCTTCTCGGTCACCTCCTCTGTGACAATCACAGGTGTGCTCTCACTCGCACACCCAACCACGTGCCTCACTACCAACTCAAGTGTGCATTCCCACACACGCTCTACCATTCCAGGTGTGCATCCTTCCATTCCAGGTGTACATCCTCGCTCACCTGTCACAACCAACTCACGCTCCGTGTCACTCTCACTACTCTCACCTCCACTCTTGACAGCGCACTCACCCTTACTCTCCACAGCGCACTCTTTCCTCATGCACCCGTCCGTTACACACCTTTCTCGCGCACACTCTTGCGCACACTCTCCCGTTACACACTCTGTAACACTCACCACAGGCATGCATTCTCCCTCACTCTTGACAGCGCACTCTTTCCCCATGCACCCGTCCGTTACACACCTTTCCCGCGCATCCTCTTGCGCACACTCTTTTGTTACTTCCTCCGTAACACTCACCACAGGCGTGCATGCTTCCGTTACATCCTCTGTAACACTTCTCACTACGCGCTTCCATGTGCTCCCTCGCACACGCGCTACGACCGACTCACTTTCGACAGCACACTCACTCCTCGGCGCGCACTTTTTCCTCACACACCCCATGGTCGGACATTCTCGCACACCTCTTTTTTCGCACACCATACCTGTCGCACACTTCACCAACGGCCTCTCACGAACACCCGGGTCCACATCAACCCCCAAGCCGACTGAAGCTCCCCTCACATCATGTACATTTCCACGTATATCGCCACTCACCTTGACACCTCGTCTCCGCACCTCCTCTGCCACCTGCAAACTCTTTATTTGGTTAGTGAGCACATCATCACGAGTTGAGCACCGACCTTGCACATATTCCATCACCTCCTCCTTTAACTCCCTCTTAGTTTCTGTCCGTCCCTTCTTAATTTCACTCACCTCTTCTTCCACTTCCTCTAATTTTTGCTTCACCTCTTTTATTTCCCGGTGCGTCTCCTCAAGTTCGTCCTCTAAGGCTATCTTGACCGTCTCTATGTGCGTCCTCACCTGCCGGTCTTTCTTCTCCATTATCTCTGTCACCTCGTCCAACCTCGTTGTCAGTCCCTCACGTACCATCTGACATTGCCTCTGTGTCGCTATCAAGTCATTTTTTATGTCGTTTTGTGTCGCTTTTAACCCTCCTAGTACCGCAGTGTTCCTTTGAACCTGCTCCACTAACTCCGTTTGTCCCTCTGTCAGCTGTTCCACCTCCTCCGTCAGATCTTCTATTCCCCCTTGTAACCTAGCCGTTCCATTTCTCACCTCTTTCTCTATACGCTTTTCGCCTCGCTTTACCTCCTCGCGTACCCCCGAGACCTCCTCACTTACACCTCGTCGTATCTCCTCTTTCATCTCCTCCATCTCTTTTGTAGATGCCACCCTCATCTGTCCCAATTCATCCCTCTGAGCATCCAATTTACTTTCTAACCCGATTTTTACCTCCTCTATCTGCTCTCCCATTTGTTTAATTTCTCGGGCGGATTGCTCCCCTATTGCCCGCAATTTGTCTTCCATCCTATTTTCTAGCCCCTCTAACCCATTTTTCACCCCCTCTATCTGATTCTCCTGGGCAGCCATTCTATTTTCCACCCCCGTTAACCCATGTTTCACCCCCTCTATCCCATTGTCTAACCCCTCAAACTTCTTGTCTAATCCCTCAAATTTCTTGTCAAATCCCTCAAATTTCTTGTCTAATCCCTCACCGGTACCCCTCGCTTCGTCCCTCATTACCCCCAATTGCTCACTCTGAGCCTCCATCCGGTTCCCCATTTGCTCACTCTGAGCCCTCGCTTCGTTCCTTATTTGCTCACCCATTTTGGCTTCCAATCGCTCACTATTAGCCCTTGCTTCATCCCTCATTTTGTCCATAAGGGCCCCGATTTGTAGCAACAAAAGGTCCGAATCCAACGGCGGCGCTGCTACGGTCGCGGTCGCCGTGGCCATGTGCGAGGCGTCATTTTGTGCGCCCGTAACCTGTGCGCGAGGGCGCCATTTTGTGCGCCTGATACCCCCTCAACCACCTCCTCCATATACATTTCCCCGAGGTCCTGGGTCGATTCCACCCCGTCTATCTCTCCCACCGACATCCCGTCGCCTTGACCAGCCATGGCACGATTTCAAAATTCGGGTTTTGCTTTAAAACAACACAAATTTCCAGCAGCTCCAAATTTTGACCAAATTTTTTCTAGCTGTTTTAAAAATTTGGTTCGGGCCTCGTATCTCACTCCCCGACACCAATTTGTTACAGTAATAACACAATTGGTGTCCAAAATTTGGGCTAAACAAATTTAGTCCCAGGTTCGAATCCCAACTCCTGACACCAATTTGTTACGGACCGCGGATTAGATGTTATTTTGACCGAGCGGTGGTGTAACCACGGCCGAACAGTTATTCCCCGACTAAAACCCGATTCAACCCAAACGTTGGCCGTATCGCGCCACAGCTACTCAATCGGGAAAACTCTAAAGCGACCGAATGCAAAGAGGAAGAAGACGTACAGAAGAGTAACGGGATTTATTATTTACACACACAAGCAAAAAGGAGCAGTCACGATTATTTACAGGGACATGAGACGCAGGTGACACAGTGAAAATTACTAGCTTATACAGACTTAGTTACTACCCAGGACAGAACAAACGAAGACACTGACTCACGCGGGGAATTGCAGAGTGGATTGCTGGAAGGAGGTGTGTGGCTGGAGGGGGGGGGGGGGGGGGCGGAGCTGGCTGGAGCTTGATCCCGCACGGGACGTCGGGTTGGACCTCGACGGCCGCTGATGCCACCGAGCCTGTCGTGTGCGCGGAGTCACGGGTCGGAGCTGCTTGTCTCAGTAAAAGCGCATCTGCTCTGGCAACCCAGCTCTTTCTTTGGACTCAGTAAAAGCGCAACTCTCTGACGACCCAGCTCTGTCTTTGGACTCAGTAAAAGCGCAACTCTCTGACGACCCAGCTCTTTCTTTGGACTCAGTAAAAACGCAACTCTCTGACGACCCAGCTCTTGTCTCCTCCCTCCTTGTCTCAACTCCTCGGGAACGCCCCGCCGGCGGGTTATATAGGCCCCGCCCCTCAAGCTTTGCGAACCTCCCCCAAACGCTCTTCCTCCGCCCTCTCAAGCCAAACCCCTTGTTCATGGTTGGTCGAGTGGGGCTGGCTCACTCCTCCCCTCTCTGACGAGGTGGGGACCCGCCTTTCTTCCCCAACCCTGCCTCGTGGCCAATGGTGGTTGAAGAAAAACCGCCCAAAATGCAGTTGGCCATCGAAATGAAATGAAAGGGGACCTATTCTTATTTCACTTGGTACTGTAGGGGAATTTGTAGCTGAGAGACTCAGGACTCCAATGACCGGACACAGGTTTACAAAAGGTCTGGTTTATTAACTGGTTATTCACTTCATTCCATTTACCAAATAATACCGCATAATATAATGGATCAGGTTAACTCTTTTCGCATGGTCCTTCTCGTTCGGCTGATGTTCCTCCGCCACTCCCGTTGGTCAGAGCTTCTGGTAGCAAGTTCTGTCGACTCCACGTTTGCTCTCGTTTATATGGACAAACTGGACTTAATCCCCTCTCCGCTAATGCCCCGAGGTCATGCATGTACCAAGTCCTGGTATCAGCTCGCTCCCCTCCTGTTGTGAGTTCCGTTTACCAAACGATAGGGGGGTGCTTCAGCCAGGGGCTGTGACCAGGTGGACAAGAGATTATCATGTTCGGGCGCATTCCTGACACTCATTTACAAACTCGTCTTTCACAGAGTTTGCATGTAAAATGTATCTGCTTTGTTACCAGGTTAATTAATAAGTTACCAGTGCCAATTAATAAGTTACACTGAGTTACACTTCCACAGTACAATGGAGTATTTAAGTTAATGGGAGACACAGCCTTACCCTAAGACACATAATAAGATATAAGCTATCGAACAGGGGCATTCTATGATTGGCTGACGTGTATGCTTATGGACTAATTACCGAGATGCCCTTTTTACCTTTATACAACTCTGGAGGCAAGAGGGGCCATATCCAACCAATGGTACACAGCAGTTTACCACAATCCAATACACACAATCAAAAAAATGCCATCCTCATATCCGCAACAATATATATATATATATATATATATATATATATATATACACATACATACATACATACATACATACATACATACATACATACATACATACATACATATATATATATATATATATATATATATATATATATATATATATATATATATATATATATATATATATATATATATATATATATATATATATGTGTGTATATGTGTATATATATATATATATATATAAACTCCGGTCCACGTCGATTCCTTACTCGCCGATTTGACCGAGCGGTGGTGTAACCGCGGCCGAACAGTTATTCCCCGACTAAAACCCGATTCAACCCAAACGTTGGCCGTATCGCGCCACAGCTACTCAATCGGGAAAACTCTAAAGCGACCGAATGCAAAGAGGAAGAAGACGTACAGAAGAGTAACGGCATGCTCACATGCTCACATGCTCACACTCAGCATGCTCACACGCATACGCGACCCCTTTTACACTCACCAAGCCCGGCGTCTCAGCGCCTCTCATGCATTCCACACACTCCGTCCATTCCACCACCGCACTCCCGGTTACACACCACACCTCTCACACACCTTCTTGTGCACACTCCCTTAACACACCTCGCGCACCCTCTTCGTTCGCACACTTCCTTAACACACCTCGCGCACCTTCTTGCGCACTCTCCCTTGGTACGTACTCCGTACCACTCATGGGGGTGCACTCTTGCATCCACCCACTCACACGCTCTGATGTGCCCTCCCGCACACACGCCACAACCAACTCAGGTGTGTTCTCGCACACTCTCAACCATTTCAAGCATGCATTCTCGCACCCGCTCCACCACCAACTCACTCTCCGTGTCACACTCCGTACACTCTGTTTCACACAGACCCTCCGACGTGCATTCGCTCTCGCACTCGGTATCACTCCCACACTTTGTAAAACACTCACTCCTCGATGCACACTCTTTTCTTACACGCGTGCCATTTCCTCTCACAGCGCACCACGGACCTCCCACAAACGCCCGCGGTACGCTGGGATCCCAAGCGCGCGAAAACCAAACATCTTCCTGCAAAACCTCTTAGCACCATATACAGCACGACTCACCTTTGGGATCCTCCTCTCCACGCGCACCTGCAAATCTTTATAAGGATTAGCAAGTACGGCATCAGGATGTTAACTTAGACTTTGTACATTTTCCATTTCTTCCTTCTGCTTCATTCCTATCTCTGCCGTCTCTTCAATTTCAATTCCAACTACAACCATTGCATTCTGAATTAAATATTTTTCCGTCGCTGCACCTGAATTTGCCCTGTCCAATTTGACGGCCGTCGGGTTTTTCACAACCCGTGTCGCGATTTCTATCCCGGTCCACCTGGCTATACTTTGCTCACACTCGCTCAACCCGCGCTTCTCAACTCTCTTTACCTCGTCGTGCACCGATGTGCCCCTCCTGCTCAACATGCGCCCCATGGTCTCCCCACATTTTTGTGTGCTCTCCCCACATTTTTCTATGCCCTCCCCACATTTTTGTATGCGGTCACCCATTCTGTCCCCAACTTTACCGATTCGCTCCAATTTGCTTCCTAGCCCCCCTAATTTGCTTTCCAAATCATTTCCCAATTCCCCAATTTGATTACCCACGTCCTCCAGTTGGCCCCCCAATTTACCTTCGAGCCACCCAATTTGGCTTCCCATTTCCATTTAGATGACTGCCCGCAGCTGCGCCATGAGGGCTTGCATGTCTATCCCTCCCACCTGTGCCACTGGCGCGGCTACCGCGGTCACGTGTGCGGCGCCATTTGGTGCTGCTGCAACCTCGTGCACGAGGCCGCCATCTTGTGCGCCTGAAATCCCCGCTACCGAACCCTCATTGCCTTCCTCCTCCATTTCCTCCCTGGGGTCCTGGGTTACCTCCAAACCCTCTTCTCTTCTACCCCCACCGGCATCCGATCACCTTGATCATCCATGGCACGATTTAATTTAGATTTTATAATAAAATTTCGGCCGCTCCAAATTTTGACCAAATTTTTTTGATGTTCTTAAAAATTTGGTTCGGGTCCAAATCCCACTCCCCGACACCAATTGTTACGGAATCCGGGGGACGGCACTCCCGTTAGCTAGGGGGGGTTAATCCCCTTGTCCTGTTAAGCTGGCCGTCTCCACCGGTCCTGGAAGTATGACGTCACTGATGGCCAATGGTACATAGGGTCGTAAGCCCAATTAGTCTTAATACCTAAGTATTACCACCGGCCGTCAGCGAGGAAATACCCCCGCCCGTGCCGCAGCGTAATTGATTGATTGCGCCGAGCGAGTGAACTGCGGCGCGGGCCGTTAGCAATGACTAACCCGATTGCGAAGCGGTTGGCCAAAAATCGTGCCACAGGTACTCAATTAAGAAATCACGAAAGCGATCGGATGTGAATGAAAACCAAAGTAAAGGGAGAACAGATATTTATTATTATTTACACAAAACCCAAAGAAGAAAAGAAATGTAATTTACAGGGAAAGAAGACACAGTGCAATTCTTAAAAACACGCTTAACTTATACCCACAGGACAGAACAAACAGACTCACACGAATGGGGAATTGCAGGTTGGATTGGCTGGAGGGAGAGAAGGGTCCATGCAGAACGGCAGGGCTGGAAGGTGCGGCGGGAAAACGCGGCAAGCAGGTCCGCTCCGGGCTGGAAGCGAGCAGGGCGGCAGCTCGACGTATTCGGCTTCACACTGGCAGCTTTCTCAGGCGTCCTCCGCCTCCTGCGCTCTTTCTCATGGGTCTCCGAAGCTCTCAGCAGAACCGCCACTTGCGCAAGCACCTCCCTCAAAACTCCAGCTCACCTCTCCACAGGACTCCTCAGAACTCTCTCCGGTTCAGCGGGATGACGCATCTCTGCGAAAAGGCTTGCATGCGCGCTTATATTGCACATGGTGCGATGAAGCCGCCAACTCCGATGCCACGCCTACTGGTTTTGCTCACCTCGGCGCTGGTTGGTTGGCAAAGGCCCTTTGGCTCCACCCCTGATGACGAGGGCTCTCTGGCTCCACCTTCGATGACGAGGGCTGACAGAGCCGTACCTTGGTTCTCGATCTTTAGCCAACCTCGTGTTCAATGGCGGCCCCCATGCGGAAAAGAAGAGAATCCGCTCCCATTTGCATGGCGACCGCTGTTGCAAAAATGAAGGGGTTGAAGGGGGCCTGTCTTATTTGTTTTGATGCAACGCAAGATCAACTAGTGGAGACACAGCCTTAAACTGAAACACATAATGAAATAACTATTGAGAAGGTCCTATGGTTTTCTACGTGTGTGATGGACTAACTAAAGGACAACCTTTGACCTTTACAACAACGAATGGAGGTATTTACAAAGAATCATTACATTATTTACAAGGGGGTGTATTTACAATCAATTACACAAAGTGCACGGTTTCCCAAATCCGTTACACTGCCCCCTTCCTCCTCCAGGCACGTCCCGGGCCGATAAAACTTTAACTTAATGTGGCACGCAGGTGTAATACCCTCTATAATAATTAACCTGACCCTGAGTGTGACAGTTTTAAAACACAAATAAATATGTCCCCCTGTTGCGTTGCACCCTACCTAACAGATTCACACCCACAGAATAACCGAATTGCGGAATTAATTTTCAAACTAAACATTGATGGTGGGGAGCATTATTTACAAGTGACATTATTTTGACTATTTACAAAACGCAACCCAGGACCTGTTATTTCTTTTGGGAGACACAAAAAGAAAATTCCTGTGGGAGGATAGAGCATGCACTGCATCGACGCACCAGCACCAATAAACCTCAAAGAGCACAGTCATGCACCATCCAGTGCGACATTCCACAATAACAAAAAAAAAAACACACTGATGGTCTTGCTCTTGCTCTGCTGCTCCCTCTGCTGGCCGTCGTTCTTCCAGATGTGCTCTTCCTTGGTCTTCTTGGTAGCTTGCTGCCTATTTGCCATAATAAACAAAAAAAAGCACAAACGTGTCCATTTTTATTTATGGCCAACAGGGGCCGACAATGGGTGGTCCATAAATGTGGTGCTCGGCCACAACAACGTGGTCCATAAAGTGGTGCATCGATGCAGGCAGCTAGCAGCGGGAATTCGGGCACACAATGGCGGGCTCCCGCACACTCCCCCTCAGTACCCAGAGAGCACGCACGGTCCATGGGTGGGGAAGGAAGACAAAGCAGAATTAGCGAGGGAAGGGCGCAAGTGTACACATCAACACAGGTAATGCAGAGCGAGGTGCGCACGGAGAGCGAAGTGAGAAAGCTCGTCCCTACCGTACGCCACCCCCCCCCCTGTCACCTACTCTACCCTTGCCCTTACCCCATATTTACAAAACCTACACATTTACAAATTCGTCACTACCGTCACGTCTTCCCCATATCTCCCCTAATTCCAAATTCGTTACAATCCCAATGTCTAAATTTGCTATCACCAATTCATCATCAATCCCTCTTAAGGAGGAAGAGATGGAACATCAAGCACAATGTCACACCCACGTCATGATGCGTCTCACATCCAAAACATTTGCACAGAAAAATAAAACAACAACATATGGCATGGTGTGGAGTTCTGTCGTCACCTCAGGTGAGTGGATACAGATGGTGCGAGGAGATTTCAATCCTAACTACTTCCTAAATGACTAACACACTTTACACGACCCGGGGTCTTTCCCTGCCAATCCATTGGCTATCTTATTCTATGCGGTTCTAAAAACCAATTCCCATTGACCAAACTGTGGTGCTCATCAATTTGGGGTCTCACTCCCCCGGTTCAACTCCCTGTGCCTTTGCACAATTTCGGGACTGAGTCGTGTGGCTCTCCCAGCAGGTCTACTCACCTGCACACCTCCACCACTGCAGTTGCCTCTGAGCTTACCTGCTCCATTACCTAACCTATCTAACTGGGGAAGGCCCTCCCTGGCACTTACCCCCTCGGTGCCCTCTCTGGCACTGGGCTACCCGGATCCGTCCTCCGGATCCTCGGGCCCCATCCACAACAACTCTCCCGGCTCCCAGAGCCCACCTGCGGCCTCACCTGGCCGACATCCTCACAGTGGCGGAGTGTCCAACTAACCACACACACTAACAGGCCACACGCCCAGCCATTTCCACGCCACCAATGCACCCATCCAAACACCATTCTTCCACACGCACCACAGATGCCAATATCCAACCACAATTTACCTATACCCTCTACCTAACTCTTAAACTACCCTCCCCAGGTATTCGTGATGGGGGTCCAATGGTCCATCCTCCCCATCCACTGCCTTCGCACCAACCACTCCACTCCACAGTTTCCACCATACTCCATGTATTCCATACCATTTATTCCGAAAACCATTCTCCATACACCTGTTCTTCACTTGCACACCTGTGCTCACACACCTGGTGCTTCCTGCACCCTCCTTCCTCCCAGGCTTCTTCCTCCCAGGCATTCATTCAATACAGTGCACAATCACCTCACATTTTTCACAATACGCTACTGAATACACTTTCAACACACACATGGCACCATTCACGAGCATTGCCTCATTTGCTCAACACAAAGATTCTTCCATACGCAATGCCTCATTCGATAAACCACAAACACACTGCATCATCTAACTACCTGGTGCCCTTCTAAAACTCGCACTTCCCAGTCGCCCCTTATATTATTGCACTCCCCCGTCGTTATAATCCACTAATCTGCTACGTCCCCTACTACAGGTATCGTGTCGCTACTTAACCCTACAGTTACCTATGGTCATTTCTAAGTCCCTATACAATTATCCAAACCCTACCTCGGCGAGCTTACACTGCCAAAACCCCATAACTAGTGCTCATGTGCCCGGGTATGGGAGGGATGGTAGATTGCCATTCCTCCACATCGGGCGTCTCCCATTATCAATTTTGCCATCAAATTCCAATTCTGCCCATCAAAATTTGCCAATCACTGCCAATCATTTCTACCCATCAAATTTGCCAATCATTTCTGCCAATCCTGTTCACTGTTCTCAATTTCGGATCAAAACACTATTATCATCACAGTCCGCTATATCTGAGCCTCGGTGCGTCGTTATATTTTCAAAGCGCGGCTTCGCAAAGCCGCGCAATGCATTCGGGTGGTTTGGTCGCCTGCAGGTTGAGTCCGTCCAGCATTCGGTTCAGGGGAGGAGGTTTGGTTGGGCCGAGGTTTAAAGCACCATCCCTACGCAGGGCCTTTCGCCCCCAAGCGCGATGGGCCAACCTTGCCTGGGTGGAACGCCGCCACCACGGGGGGGGTGCCATTCCGGTCCCTCCTACCTGCCCTTGAACCGGACCGGTCGCCTTGCCCGGCAAAGCCCGGACTCGACCGTGCGGGGCGGGGCCAGGCCCCAATCGTGCACGACGCTCCGAAGAGGAGCGACGCAGCACCGATCCCCGTCGGCTCCCGCAATACCCACAGCCCGGCACGGACCGAAGGCTCGCGTCGGCTAACCGTTGGTCTAACCGCTGCTCCGGTCCACGTCGATGCCTTACTCGCATGCTCACACGCATACCCCTTTTAAACTCACCAAGGTAAACTTAACAAATTACTTTTGGTAAGTAGTTCAAGTTACTTTGGTAAGAACAAGTGTGTGTGTGTGTGTGTGTGTGTGTGTGTGTGTGTGTGTGTGTGTGTGTGTGTGTGTGTGTGTGTGTGTGTGTGTGTGTGTGTGTGTGTGTGTGTGTGTGTGTGTGTGTGTGTGTGTGTGTGTGTGTGTGTGTGTGTGTGTGTGTGTGTGTGTGTGTGTGTGTGTGTGTACAGTGCATTCAGAAAGTATTCAGACCTTCACTTTTTTCACATTTTGTTATGTTGCAGCCTTTTGCTGAAATCGTTTAAATTCTTTTTTTCCCTCATCAATCTACACTCAATACCCCATAATGACAAAGAGAAAACAGGATTTTAGAAAGTTTTGCAAATTTATTAAAAAGAAAAAACTGAAATATCACATTTACATAATAAATGTATTACATAATGAAACTGAAATATTACATAACTGAAATATCAAATTTACATAAGTATTCATACCCTTTGCTATGACACTTGAAATTTAGCTCAGGTGCCTCCCATTTCTCTTGATCATCTTTGAGATGTTTCCACACCTTGATTGGAGTCCACCTGTGGTAAATTCAATTGATTGGGCATGATTTGGAAAGGCACACACCTGTCTTTTTGAGGTCTCACAGCTGACAATGCATATCAGAGCAAAAACCAAGCCATGAGGTCGAAGGAACTGCCTGCAGAGCTCAGAGACTGGATTGTGGTGAGGCACAGATCTGGGGAAGCCTACAAAAAATTTCTGCTGCATTAAAGTTTCCCAAGAGCACATTGGCCTTCATAATTCTTAAATGGAAGAAATTTGGAACAACCGGGACTCTTCCTAAAGCTGGCCACCCGGCCAAACTGAGCAATCGGGGGAGAAGGGCCTTGGTAACAGAGGTGACCAAGAACCCGATGGTCACTCTGGCTGAGCTCCATAGATCCTGTGTGGAGATGGAAGAAACTTACAGAAGGACAACCATCACTGCAACACTCCACCGATCTGGGCTTTATGGCAGAGTGGCAAGACGGAAGCCTCTCCTCAGTGAAAGACACATGAACATGTTTTATATTCTTAATACAGGAAAAAAATACTTTATTTTGTTCTTAACATTTATTCATGAAAATAAATAGCACAAACATGTTAATTAAGAGTACAAAAAGTTTGGCAAAAAGGGGTGGCAAATTCTAAAGTTGAAATCCCTAACCCGATTTTCCCTATTACCCCTTAAGTTTGCACGTCACGAATTTCCTGTTCACGGGGATTTTCAAGAACATAGGCCCCACGAAAAGCAAGGCCCTCCTGTATAGCATGCCATCTCAAAAGGTTGTGGATTGGTTATGACAAACCTTGGTGGGTGGGTGAGTTGTGTATGTGATAAGAACTCCGATTAAATTTTGGTTGAAGTCCCAATCCAGATCCAGCCTATCGGTGGGTTACAAAACAAATTGTTCAGCCTGGCAGAGGTATGCGCACTAACAATTGCCGTTCTAGTCGATAGCTATTTTATGTGCTCCATTACGATGAAATTAAAGCCATCATGCTCAGGCCATTTTGGAGTGTTGACTCCAGTATCAACAGGTTTGAGTCTGGTCGTGCTTGACCTGGGTGTTTTTTTTTTTGTTTTTTTTTACATGCTTAGATCATATTATCTGCAACAATAGTGAGTTAAATTTGTTGGACAAGATCAGGGAAAACAGCCAAGGATCTAATTTTTTTATTTTACAATTATTTCTTCTTCTTTTTTGTGCTACGCACCAATAGCTGATACTGTTTCCTCCACCAGGCCTCTCTAGCTTGCAGAAAACTATCGCCATCGACAGGCTGAGGCGAATAATTGGAGTATTACATCGTCCAGCGACATGGTGAGTTCAGCATAATTCCAAATGGTTGCATGATTTTTTTTTTTTGATTCGCACTTTAAAGTGCTTTTTATTACTTTATCTGCTGCTGGACTCTAGGAAGAATGAGTACCTTTTCTAAACAAGCAGCAGTCACTTTGTGCTCAAGGGCTATAAAGTGAATATATAAACTTTGGAATTTCCGTAAAGTCTTGGAGCATGAAACTTCAGGCCGTGTTATTTGGATACTTCTTGAATTATAGCCGGAATGTCGGTTTTTATTGCTGTTGGCTTTGAGAGAAGACCAGTCTAGTCTTTGTGAATTGGCTACGAAACTGGCCACAGGTGCTTCGCTGGCTGGTCATCGGAGTTTGAAACGCGTTTGGAAATGTTAGAATGTCTGCCTGTCTAATGGTGAGAATTGTATCGATCTTATTTGTGAAAGCAACCAACGCACACAAATAGTTGTGAAATCAAACTCAGAGCTCTATCAAGAAATGAGGCTTTATTGAACTATTTCTCTACCCATTCCTACAACACAAGAATGCAGATTATTAGTTCCATAAAGAAGGCAATCAAAGCATACATCTCCTTCTAGTTTCCTGCAAGCAAGCAATTACACACCTGTTAAATCTCAGTAGTTGACAGCGCTGGGATACAAAATGCCACCTGATCACGCACCGAATGGACACAGCTTATATAAGCTCCCTCAAGGTCGTCCCTTCGCTCGGATAGTCTCTTCACTCAGCTCGAGACATTACAACATATTTCACCACACAAATACTAACATTTGAGTTTATTTTCATCCGATTTCTTCTATTCCTCAGTTGCAAATTTTTGTTAGTTTATTCATTGTAACAAAAGTATTTGAATAAACAACTGACACATGATTGCATTAAAAAGGCTGCACTATCTAATCCACATGAATATGCAACAGAAAAGGTTGGTCGTCATATACTCCATGTTTGGATTGTGTGTTTTAACTACATGTAAAGTGATAGGAAGGCGAAGGATCACGTTTAGATTTTAAAAAAATTTTTTTGCTGTTTTGCAGGAATAAATATTTGTCAATCTTGCAGCGAGTGCAGAAAGTCCTGGAAATTTGGTTCCCACAGAGTCAAACAAACAACCCCCTCCAGGCCTGCATCACCAACCTACCGCAGGTGGGCCTGGGCATGAAACGTTTGACTTTCTGCCGAGATTGATATGTTGAGCAACCTTTATAAACCGAAGGTTGCATTTTAGTGGCTCTTGTCACATTTCCTGTCATGTGCTTATGCATTGCAACATAATAGCAAATATTTTGTCTGTGCTCTTACAGAAGGGCGCATCAAGAATGACCTCCTTCACCTATAACAACTCTTTGGGGCAGTTTCCCTCTCCCGATGGGCAATGGACCATTCCGAAATATGCTGATGCTTCTCTTTTCAACTCTCAGCACAGGATGCCAACTTCTTTGTTCGGTGCCAGATCGCCCAGGCACCCTTCGACCAAACTTACATGGACACACGTGTTGCCCATCAGCTGTCTGCAGCAAGAGAACCCCAGAGGGTATGCACGTGAAGTTCCAACTTGTTCGGTTCTGTCGAGCATTCTTGAAGGAATTTTGTTGCCCGACTGTGATGCTCAAATCAGCCACCATGATGAAAAATGCATTGCTACTGCAACTGGTCAGATTTGCCAGATTTGCTTTTCTGGACTCCTCACCGATGCTCTATTTCACGGGCATTGCTGCAGCATTTCCCTCGCTACACATCCAGAACGACAAGATGGCGATAGCAGCACCGCCGGTGGCCCGATTACATTTCGTAAAGGTTTTCTCAACCTCGTCACACCTCCATCTTCACCACCTTCGATGGCTTTGGCAACCGAAGCGACATTACCGACGCTGTGCAAGCACAAGAGCAGAAGTTATTCACACCACAAGTGTAAGTGGTGCATGATCAAGCGGGATCGTAAAGTCCAATCTTGTCCGTTTCCGGCAGATGTGCAATCGAGCCGGTGCATTGAGGAGTGGGACGAAGAGTCGTCGCCAAAGCACCAAACGAGGAGGAAGAGAAGTTTCTCTGATGTGCAGGATGGGCTCGAATACCCTGCAGCTTATATCGGAGAAACAAAGGTGCAAAAGCGAGGACGCTGACAAAATACTACTTGCGGTATTCGATTCTGGTAGTTTGGTGGAACTCGGCAAGTTTTCCCGCTTGGAATTTGTGAACACAATGTTTGCACTTTATAATCGTATCGTTGTTTCCCAACTCGTTAGTGCTTAACCAACATGCAGTTGCAAAAGATGTCATTACCTATGAAGTCTTGAACATTATTCTGATCAAGTAACTGAAGTACAAAAAGTTGAAGCTGTAGGGATACAGATGTAATTCTACATTTCTTATTCCCAGATAATCCTGGTGTTTTGGTTTATCGGTTAAGGTGGCTGCCTTAAGACCCCCTCAGGGTGTTTAGTTTGAACCCCCTCGTGCCGTTGAATAACAGTAGGTGGGTTGACTCGGCCTGTTTTCCTTCCGAGGTTGGCAAAATGAGTACCAGCCTACTGGAAACGGGGCATTGCATCAGAGGCACGGCCACGCTTCCAGAAATGAAGCAACCTGCAGCGACAGACTTTATACAAAATGTAAAATTTCCAGACGTAGGAAACAGCGATGTATTTATACACGTGAGCGAAAATGATTGAATTTTGACACACTTATGCCCTTTTCTTTATTTTTCCAGATCATCCCTCCTTCCCTCGGCTAACCCCCGCTCTAGCAGGGAAAATGGCCTTAAAATGCCTGTTGTGTGTTGTAATTCCCTCCTTCCTTTCTCAGCCATAACTTTTTCTTGCCTATCTTACAACTTAATATCTCCTCCATGCTACACGTAATATTTAAATGGACACCTTTATCTCACACTTGCATAGTCAATAAGAAACAATTCTAGGCCAGGCCATGCCCAGAAATTGAAAATGTAGTCTTGAAGGCCTTTGGTATTATATCCGTTTTTAAACTTTAACCCCTCATGGATGTCTCCTGCGTAGTATTGTATTTGGACAAGGAAAATGTGGTCCATTTTGTAGAGGAGACGTTTTGGTTCCGATTTACGTTTCCCTATAATTATCATTTTGTCAAAGCTGACTTCCTGATACAAGCTTCGCGTGTTTAAAATGGCAAAATACAAGAAATTATTTAACGACAGTCATATTTCCGGTATATTAAGACTAGTACTTCCTCTACTTCCCGTGCAGTAGTTATTTTGTCTCATCTTGAGTAGGAACAGATTGCCAAGCACTACTTTCACACAAACAAACAAACAGGAAATGATGTGATAAATTAATTTTTTTAAGCTCATTTCAAAACGATATCGGTGTTTACTGCTGCTTTACCTCATCAGTACAGGGATTCTCTTCACTTGCCATTTGAGATCGGAGCACCGATCGCAATCCTACTATCCTCACAAATTGACAATGGATCACCATGGTAACCAGTCCACTTTCTGCAACCTACAAAGGACGCAAAAGGTGTGTTGCAGATACGTCCTTGGATCTGACTGCTCGGGCACTTCCGGTGTCGACGATACATACAGAAATTCAAGATTAATGTGTAACGAGTGATTCCACAAATCGCTGCGCCATCGCCATTCGACTCATGAAAACGTCATCTGAAACTAGAACGGCACTCAGTAGAGAGCATACATCCCCCTGGTTGGCCATATCACTCAATGGTGAAGAATCAGTTAAAAAATTAAATAATTCTCATATCCGAATCCATATTCAGATCTTCACCCAAATCGAATCGATTCTTCCTTGTAAGACAACCAACCTGTCCACCAAGTTTCGTCCAAATCCAATAACTTTTTGAGATATCCTGCTATGTATCGTTTTTGGCCATATCTCTCAATGGTGAAGAATCATTTAAAAATTAAATAATCCTCATATCCGAATCCCTATTGAGATCTTCACCAAAATCGAATCTATTTGTCCTTGTCAGACACCCACCCGGTCCACCAAGTTTCGTCCGAATTCGTCTACAACTTTGAGATATGTTCGGCTGTTCGCAAACAAACAGACAGGGGTGAAAACATAACCTCCATCCACCTTTGGTGGCGGAGGTAATGAGGGTCAACATGAGCAATGCAGACACAGTCGTCACATCAAACATGGTGCCAATTCTCAACCACGTGATGTGTGCTCCATCCGCTGGGGTATTGGAGTACGTGTACACATCTTCTATGCCAATGAGCCGAGTGTGGGAATGCTTGCTCCATCCAGCTCACGCCCAAAGAGCGACTGCACCTGCATATACTATATAGCAGCGTGTATCATCGGAGGTCCTCAGGTAGTTTGTTGCCCTTCAACCTGCCTAAGCCAGATGGTTTCCTGTTTACATCCCACCATTTAACTTCCAGCATGGCCCTATACAGAAAAACACTTTCAAAGGAATTTCTTAGAATGATGGACTTATTAATTATTTAATTAAAATTTTAATTTGTACTTTTTAATAATTAAATAATTAATTTTAATAATTAATAATTTAATTTAAAACACTTATTAATTTATTAGAATTGATAACAGGACAAATGTGAATTGACAAAATTAAATGAATTGTTTTGAGCCATATTAAATAATTTGAGCTTATCATCAGCTCTTGGCATGTACAAGGTGATGGACACAGTTGATGTAAAAACCTATCGTAAACAGTTTATTTAAATAATGATTCATCTCACACTACTGGAATGCTTGAAGTTGTTGTTTATGTTTAGTATCTAAATTATATTTTAGTCTTTACAACAATCCTGGTATTGGCTTAACGGTTAAGGTGACTGGCTTAAGATCTTAGGGTGTCAGGTTTGAGCACCTGTTGTGCCGTTAAATTACACCAGGTTGGCTGATTTGGCCTGTTCAGCTTCTGAGGTCGGGTAGGAAAAACAGTACCAGGTTACTGGGAAGGATGAGCCATTAGTGTCCTGCGTCGGAATGGTGACCCGTCCAGGATTGTTACCTAGCCAAGGAAAAACTACCTCGGCAGCCCGATGCGTCTGAAGATGCGAAAGGTGCTTCTTCTTCTTCTTCCAACGAATTCCTCACAAAGATAATTTGACTTCATTTTAAGCATTTTTGGTACCTCTAACGTGGTTGGTGGGAAACACCTCTAGAGATTTTTGTGAGCGATGTTTGTTTTAGACTGACAAATGTAAGCAGTCAGGCGTCCTGATTTGATCACGAGTTCCCTTGCAATGAACTTCCATGCAGGAGGAGCCCATTGGTCGTTCAAGCCTCTGCTATGATTGCCAACCTATAGTTGTGCAATAAGCCTTTGGGAATCAAACAGGTTTGCAGGCGTAACCATGCTCAATTCCATTCTTTACTGATAACGATGGATCTTTTTTTCAAATACAGTGCAAAACTAGTATTATTCTTCTTTGTTTGGCTTGGGATAACATGACTAAAAGGCAACCGAATGTTTGATTTACAATGTAGACTCTATTTATATATAACGTAGTACTGTATTCGATGGAAAAGCACCTCATTTGCTTTTTAAAACCAGACACCTGGTCCGTGCAGTTTTCTTGCATCTGAGCTGGAGCTTCCTTATTTAACTTGGCACTTGTCGGGCCCTGGTCATCATCAGCTCAGGATGCCAAAGTCCAGTGTCCACTGTTGTCGCTTGCAGAAAGCTCTGGTCTAATGGTCGTCGCTTCGTACATGGACCAGCTTGCTTTGCTCAATCCATCCATCCAGTGATGCAAAGCTCCAAAGAACTTCGTCTGCATACGTTGACATGACAGCCTCCATAGTCTCTCCCTTTATCGCTGTCAGCCTTGCTCCTTCCAACAGTCTTCCTAAGGCGGCGCATCCGCACATTGGATCTCAGCCAACATGATTTTTTTTTTTTAAAGTTAATCTCCCCCTTTTCTCCTTAGTTGATTAGCTGTTTGTTTTTAGTTCTCAAAGATTTTATCTTCAGTGGGAATGACTTTACCAGCTACATTGTTGGGAAATTCAATTTGCTGCCCCATGCCATTGGATTGCCCAAGACAGAGGTATGAGGAAGTGTTTGTTCCAGTGACCCAATGCAATGAGCTAACACCTCTAAGTGTCTGCTGTCCCTGAAAAATCAGTGTTGTATGTTAAAGGCCATTTAAATGTTATGCAACTGTGTGTAGAAGTATTAAATTGAGAAAGGGAAACCTCGATACGTGCTTGTGGTTAAAAAACCTATTGGAGGAGATGCTCACCCTACTGCAAAAAACATCAACGGTTTAATTTAACACAATTGTATAATTAATTAAAGAAAAAAATTATTTAAGAGTAGGCCAGCTATCACCAGTACCCTGGCCAAATTCCTGCCCGAACCCGAAGACGAACATGAGGCCTGGCCAGCCGGTCAGACATAGATTTGGACCAAGCTTCCCCCAGCCAACCCCACAATATAACATGGGAAGAACTTTGGCCGTTAAACAGGCACATAGAATAATAAAAACCGTTGGTATTTCTTGGACCATTGTCTCAGTTTTTAGAACTTTTCAAATTGCTCATGAGTAGGAGGCAATGGAAGGGAAACCGAATGGGGTTGACTTTTGAGATGCCAGAGGGGAAAATGTATGGGATATGCATCTATGCTGGCTTAGCGGTTAGGGTGCTGGTTTGGGATCCTAGGATCCTGGGTTTGAATCCCGGTCGATCGCTGAATTAACTCCAGGGGGGTTGACTGTCTGTCATCCTTCCGAGGTCGGCAAATTGAGTACCAGCTTGCTGGGATGAATGATCACTGTGACTTGCTGGGATGAATGATCACTGTGTGTACCCCGATTTAGAATAGGTACACTGTATCCCTGCGCATCATAAGAGCATGACCAAGGGTTGGTGTCAGGAAGGGCATCCAGCCATAAAAACATTGCCTCAAACAAGGAACCATGATTGTCATGGGGCCCACAAGGCCAACTCCCTCTCTAGCAGGGAAAAATGGCCTTAAAACGGCCATTCATTCATATGGGAAATATAGTTTAACATAAATTACATAATATTTGTACAATTATGCAGAATTCCTCTTAAGCACCCAGCCTTTTTGATACTTTTTGGAATTTCAAAAGGGCTGGTCATATAAAGGTGGTGACGATGAGAAACAGCAGTGTAATAAGTTCTTCCACAAATGTATTGATTTACTCTTATAATCAAAAAAAATTATAAATGTTTGATTACGTCACTGCGTAATATTGTTTCAACGATTACATCGGCGGTGCCCTCTTGTTCTGATTAATCGATAGACTGTGACTTCCAGCCTGTAACGTTATCCGTGTGCTGCACAAATTGTTAGAGCATGTGAAACACCATGATAATCCCAGCTTACCGAGTAACTTTTTCACCTTTGGTTATCATTGACATATTCATCCACAAACAGTATTCTAAAAAAAACCTAAAAAAAACATTTTAGCGGTCCCAGAAATATATTGGAAGACATAGGAGATCGAATAAGCCAGGTGTGCACTTTACGGTTAAGGTTGTTGGCTTGAAATCTTAGGGTCCTGAGTTTGAATCGGTGGCAGCCATGCCCCCAGAAAATGATGCCACCAGCAGCCACAGGCCGCACACGAACCACCAGAGCTAGAATGTGTGGAATTTAGTCACATGTGCCATTTCCAAACATCATGCAGTCGTATAGTATTTATTATACTTCATCGATTTTAGCACCATTCAATGGTGAACTCCATTCAATGTACAATGTGCACTGAGGGAGCTGCAGATGGAGGAAATGTTGAGTTGGATCTTAGAGACAGCATGAAGCTGGAAGGTGTGAAAACATTTTGCCACCGAGGAGACGCTGAATGGAGAAGGTGGATCAGATTCGGCAACGGTTGCTAGAGTGAGATGTGCATGGAAGAAGTTTCGGGAACTGGGTGGCGTGCTGACGAGGAGGGGAGTGTCATTGAAGCTGAAGGGAAAGGTGTATGCTGCATGTGTGAGAAGTGTTATGATTTATGGGAGCGAGACATGGGTAATGAACGTAGAGCAGCAACAAAGGCTGGAAAGGGTGGAAATGCGAATGGTTCGGTGGATGTGCGGAGTATCGTTGAGAGAGAGGAAGACAAATGATGAATTGTGAAAGATGATGGGAATAGAGCCTGTGATGGATGCTGTGAAGAGAAACAGGTTGAGATGGTTTGGTCATGTGTTGAGGAAGGATGAAAGTGACTGGTTGAGAAGAGCGATGGAAATGAATGTAGAAGGAAGTAGAGGATGGGGAAGACTGAGAAAAACTTGGCTGAAGGTGGTGGAAGAAGAAATGTGGGCAAGGGGGTTAACAAGGGGAGATGCAGAAAATCCGGCAAAATGGAGAAGATTGTGATGGGGACCGCAAGGCTAAACCCTGCTCTAGCAGGGAAAATGGCCTTAAAATGCCTGTTGTTGTTGTTGTATCGATTTTAGCACCGACTCCCCCTTGTATTCAGTCTGACCATCTCTGGGATGTTGGGGTCGGAGGAAACTGTGGATGGGGAAGTGGGTTGATGAGTGGAGGTTGATGATACTTTGATATCTCTCACTCATTTAAATAAGGAAATTCTAAATTGATAAGAAAACCATTTCTTAACCAACATTTGGTCATTTATGTCAAACTCTGTGAACTGTGAGTTAATAAATTATTATAATGAAATTAATTAAGAGATTATTTTTTTACCCATCCAAGTACAGCCTTTGAAGTTTGCTCTTCCAACTGTACCTGTTTATATGGCTCAACTGTTTAGTTTGATCGGGTTTCATCAAATTACATGTGCATGGTGAAAGTTGTAAAATATTCATGTTATTAGCCTGATTGATGGGTCATGTTAAGTTTGTTTTATAGCCAGGTTCAGCCTACTTCATTACTGGGTCATGTTAAGTAAATTATTGACATTTTAAGCTTTTAAGCAATTTTTGGTGTTGAGCCTAATCATTGTTCTAACTATAATTTATTATTTAATTGTTAAGCCTAATTCATGTGAAACTTAATTGTCTTGTTGCAAGTCTAACTGATTGTCTTGTGAAGCTTTATTATTTCATCATATTGTAAGCGGAATAAATTATTGTTACATAAGCCTAATTCATTGGGCCATTTTAAGCCAATTCCATAATTTGCCATTGTAATTCTTGCTTTGTTTACATGGATAGAAATGTAAGTAGTATATACTTTACTTGTGAGTGAGGAAAAAAAAAAAGTAGTGTATACAAGGAACTTCAATGCAGGAGGAGGGCCTTAGGCCTAGCAAAGCCTACGCTTACCAATAGTTTGCCCGTGCTCTATCCTTAGTGAGCGTCAAGCAAGGGAGCAGCACATACTATTTTTAAAGTCTTTATTAAGACTCGGCTGGGGTTCGAACTACCGACCTCCTCGACTCTTAGCGGAAGCTCTAACCATCACACAACCGACTCTGGGTAATGGAGGAGAGTAACATTTTACAATTTTTAGTTACTTGAACTCGAAGTGAATAGCTTTCAGGGCCTGTATTCACTAGTGACTAGACCATATGTTCAGTTCACTCCAGGTATGCTTCTTCCCCTCTCATTGATCTCACTTCTATTCTGCTGTTGGTGTTTCCTTTCATTCTGGTCTTGCTCTTCCACATATTTGGCAAGAGCTGTGCCCTGCAGTAAAGTTGGTTGTATGCAAATGTAATTCAAGTCCAATGAATGTCTGCAGCAGTGTTTAACTTGTACTAACCGCACAACCATAGAACATTCCAAATGCATTCAAGCAACAACAATATGAAAAGGAAGATTTGTTTGAAGGTGCACAGGAATAAGGATCTTTTGTCTTCTAAGGACCACAAACAATTATTCCAACTATTCATGTGTATGAACAATGCATGTACTTTTCACTTACCCGTGCTGTGGTCACACTTGTCTCTGAGCTGTCTAACCTGGTTTTCAACCTTGGCCTAGCTATAAACTTATCCCAGTGTTTCACAGGAAGGACGAGGAATCCGTGCCCCGTCCCTCCGATGGACGTTGAACCACGAGTCACGTCTACCAGCATTATTGGTTTGTGGATGTTAGTTAGACATCCCACAGTGTCCTTTGAAGAGTCGGTGAGGTATCGCCGACACTTGACAAATTCAAAATTCCTGCCCTGACTTCCTGTCGGAATGGTGACTCATCCAGGATTGTAACCATAACGAAGAAACTGCTTCCCAAGAATTGACACTCTGTATAGAGCATGGTGCATGATGTACCATAGTTATTGCCGTTTAAGAAATACTGCAGATGTTTGCCTAGTATGTGTAGATAGACTGTCGAATATATATATATATATATAAAATCTGCCAAAAGACATGAATGTATTTGCATTGAAAATTGTGCTGAAGGAAATATCTTTTCTTCTTTCTTTTTTCTCTGGGGCTACCTGAAGGACAGGGTACAAAAGCCAGTACCTTACAGGAACTAAAGGATAATATTCAGAGAAATATTTTCACATTCAGTTGGAAACATTGGTAGCAGTGATGGAGTGTTGTGCAGTGGATACAGTTTTGTGTGGATAGCTATAGTGGTCACTTCCTGGATGTAATTTTCACAATTTATTGTGATCTAATATATATATATATATATATATATATATATATATATGACATAGTTCACCAGAGGACCTGTGTTTTATGCCTGGTCGGTGTGTAATTTTCTCACATATGTCAATTAATTCGTTATAATCCTGTTCATTTATTTCATTGTGCTTTTTAAAACTCGGATTCCACAGTGTTTTTTCAGTAGCCATGTGAAATTTTTGACCCCTGCTATTTTACCACTTGCTTTCATCTTAAATGGTGATTAAAATAAATTGACAATACAATATTATACACTCTCACTTGTATGATATGACAAATGGTTGTTAAACTTAACATGCGTCAGGTTTGCCAGTTTAACCCTCACCTTTAATGATTGCTCAGGAGGTTCAATTCCCTTATCTTTGTCCATTGTATACTATGTCATTCACATTAAAGTACACTAACATATACCATCGTTGTCATGTATGTGATTTACGCACAAGCTTCCCCATGACCCCTAGATAAATTTCTATTTTTAAGCAAAATCATCATGGATAATTCAAACACAAAACTATGCGGCATTGAAAAAGGTCTACAGACAAGATAGTGATTCGAAGAAACACCATCATTGTTCAACATGCAAATATATATCAATTTCCTTACTAAGTAATTACAAAAATAAATGGTATGCATTTGGACTACTGAATGTCATCCTAATAGATGCATCTTATTTTCAAACACTGCTTTTGGGAAAAACGTAAACCCAGGGGAAAGGGGAGATGAAATATTTAATAATTCGAAGAAAACGTGGGGTTAATCTTGAGATTTGCCCAGAGCCTTGAGCTATTCCTTGTAAATACAGGGTTCAGAAAGGAGGAGGAACATCTATTGATTGGCAAAAGTAGAGAGAGCAGCAGCCAGACTGATTATATTTTTAAAAGTCACTGTTATGAATTGCATAGTCAAGCGGTGTTGAGTTAAAATACTGTTAGTAATGGACATGAGGTGGATAATGTAAAAAGGGGGAATATTTAACAAAAAAGCTGGTCATCTTCAAAGTTAGAGAAAGTGGAACGAGTTGTACGGAGTAGTAGAAAATATATGCAAAACGCCTTCAGAATGCTGAAAAGATGCCCAGGAGAAAAATCAGACATGGTGGTTGGATGAGGAATTGCAAGATGTGAGTAAAAGGAAGAATCTTCTACTATAAATGGACGAGGTGTGCGAGGCATGTTTTTTGTAGTTATATTGGAGATTTCTGATGTGGAGTGTGATGCACCAAAATGATCATCATGATCTCCTGAGTTCATTAGGCTGAATGAATGAATGAATGATCGTTTTAAGGCCATTTTCCCCGCTAGAGCAGGGGTTAGCCTTGCGGGCCCCATGACAATCATGGTTCCCTGTTTGAGGCAATGTTTTTTATGGCCGGATGCCCTTCCTGACGCCTGACTTCATGTAACATATTAGGCTAATTAACCAAAAATAATCCAGAAGAATTCCCACATTTTAAACACACGCCATGTTAAGGTGTATAGAGCAGCTCAATAGGTCCTTCCCTGGCATGACATTCTAATTACAAAATAAGTACCAACAACATTGTGACAAATCACATATTACTAATAATGTCAAATTCAGGCTGATTAACGACGACGCTGGATGGACGGAACTGCTTTACTCGCTGAACTGCGCTTAAATTTATGGCGGCCTTGCACAAGTGTGAGAATGTGATGAGAATCACGAGAACCTTAGCTTCTGTAAAACCAACATGTTTATTTCCCAAAACAAAACATACCGAGGGAAGGTTGAAATTCAATAAATAGCAATATACATACAACAAAAGAGCTCCAGACCTATGGTGCCACACACCAGATTAAATCACAGATGGGGAGGGAAATAAGAACTGGGTGGGCTTACCTCATAATGGAGGAGGTGAGCAGTCTCAAACAGGCGAGAGGACACAGGCACGATGACGATGCAGGCATGGGGGACCGATGAAACAGGTACAATGATGAAGCCCTCCTTTCCTCACACCATGCAAACCTTTTCTGGCATGATGCCAATTCTCTCAACTCTCCTCTGTGCTTTCTTCTTCTCTTTTTACTCTCCTCAGGCACTTTTTCTCTGTGGATCGATGCCAATTCTCCTCAGGGCGTGATCCTAAAACTTCTGGCACAATGTTTCCGCTACTCAGAGCGCACCAAACCCCAGAGCTACTGGATCCTCCCCTTGCTCTCCAGACACTCCTTCCGAGGCATTGTGCTCCCCCATCAGGAGAAAATCATCACTCCGCCCTCTCTATCACAAACCACACATAGCCCTCCCCACCCAGGGGATTACAAGAGGCGTTACACACATTTGTTTAATTTTAAACCCTAACTATTTAATACAATGCACCATCCTCCGCACGTTCAAACAAGTCAATTCCTTGACTCAGCACTGATGGAAGAAGGAGGATGTGAAGCAAAGGATCAAGACATAATGAAGGGGCAGCATGGACAAGATGGAAGGAGGTTCGTGGAGTCTGAGAAGGATACCTATACAATTGAAGGTAAGAATCTACAAGACAGTGATCAGGCTGGTTATTTATGGTGCAGAAACATGGACTTTAAGAAAAAGGGAAGGGAATTTCTGGAAAGGACAGATGAGAATACTTCAGTGGATTCATAGAGTATCACAACAAGAGCGGTTGGGAAAATGGGCAAGAGAGATGGAGTTGCAAATATTACAGAAAAGATTAGGTGAGGGTGGTTTGGGCACATGATGAAAAACCTATCGAGAAAACGGAATGAACCAATTAGAGAGAAAAGCAGATTACAGTGGAGGAATGTAGTATAATCCAGAATCCATAGTTGTTATACAGACAACCATCACACATGGTTATTTGAAGTTCATCTAGCAGCAAATAAATATTTATTTACCACACATACACATAGAAAGGCACTTGGCAAAGCAGATAGTCTCCATAACTTTACAGAATCCATAACTTTACGGATTACTGATTGATTATTATGACATTTAATGACCACTATTTTGCACATCTCGGCTAAATTTCATCAATGAAGATGAATATGAAAAAAAAAAAAATTCTATCAAAGCATCTGAAAATGCAAAGCCCATCCGTGTCCATTGTATTCGTTCTTCTTCCGTATGCTAAACACGACAAAACTACAAAAAAATTAATATGTGAATGCCGTGGAGTGTTTTAGGCTATATATATATATATATATATATATATATATATATATATCTGTGCAGTGTCTGTGTTGTGTTGTCTTGTCTTGTGTTGTCTCGTCACTGAACTACTTTCTCAAACTTTTGTGAAATCGTACCAAACTTCTGGTCTGCACATATCTCTCGTATCGGTATGTCCTAAAGGTATTTTTTTTGAAAAACTTTCCAATTTTGTTTATATTTTTTGGGGGGGGGGATGTTTTTTTTTAACAACTTAAGTTTTCAACTTCAATTGTTTATAAAATGTGATATCACGTATATTACAAATACATTTGTGCAAAATAATTGTTTGAATTATGATTGGTTTAAACCATGACAAAACGGCAACTCGGGTACAGTCATTTATCTATATATCTACACATCTGGGCAGTGTCTGTGTTGTCACTTAACGACTCCCTCAAACTTTTGTTTCCGTGGTTATGGTGTTTTTAATAACGTTGTGGTGGTTTTGAATCATGTGGTGGTGAGGTATTTTGAATTATGTGGTGATGAGGTATTTATAAATGATGTGGTGGTGAGGTGTTTTTAATTATGTGGTGGTGAGGTGTTTTGAATTACTTGGTGGTGAGGTGTTTTCAATTTCGTGGCTGTGAGGTGTTTTTATTGCGTGTTTTATGGTTGTGAGGTGTTTTTAATTTCGTGGTGGTGAGGTGTTTTTATTACGTGTTTATGGCTGAGGTGTTTTAAATTACTTGGTGGTGAGGTGTTTTTATTGCGTGTTTTATGGTTGTGAGGTGTTTTAATTTTGTGGTGGTGAGGTGTTTTTATTACGTGTTTATGGTGGTGAGGTGTTTTAAATTACTTGGTGGTGAGGTGTTTTGAATTACTTGGTGGTGAGGTGTTTTGAATTACTTGGTGGTGAGGTGTTTTTATTGCGTGTTTTATGGTTGTGAGGTGTTTTAATTTTGTGGTGGTGAGGTGTTTTTATTACGTGTTTATGGTGGTGAGGTGTTTTAAATTACTTGGTGGTGAGGTGTTTTAAATTACTTGGTGGTGAGGTGTTTTAAATTACTTGGTGGTGAGGTGTTTTGAATTACGTGGTGGTGAGGTGTTTTAAATTACTTGGTGGTGAGGTGTTTTGAATTACGTGGTGAGGTGTAATCGTCCCAAACTTCCAGTCTGCACCTACCCCTCCCCGATGTATGTGCTGAGGGGTTCTTTCTTGAAAAAAAAAAAACATTCAGCCTAAATCTCCAACCTAAATTGCTTATAAAAATGTAATATCACAAATACATTTGTGCAACATAATTGTTTGTATTATGATTGGTGTAAATCATGACAACACAGCAACTCAGGTAGTCATTATCCTCAGGAAAAATAAGCCCGTTCCTCAGTAACGACGCTTGATGAGGCGAGCGTAGCGAGCCAGTGTATGTATATATATATATATATATATATATATATATATATATATATATATATATATATATATATATTTTAAAATGAAGTTCCTGTTTTGGATAACAAAAAAAATTGCTTTATTGTGCGTGAGCCTTTGTAGCTATATGAAAGGTTATATTAAATTATTCCCAATTAGTGTGTGTGTAATATCATATTGCATGTACATTTTCCTTTTTGGGTGTAGGTAGGGGGTGTTTCAAGCACCTACAAAAAATAGAAAAAAACCCGAATAAATTTCTTCAAAATGCCAAGAGATTAGATCACTGGGTAACGCTGGGTACTCCTGCTAGAATCACAATAAGAATGAAACACAAACGATATTTTTAGCAAATCAAATGTAGTTTAAGGGCATTCTGCATACTACATACACCAATCATGAAATCATCATTTGTTCTTTAAACATGATGCAGCACACAACAGTTCGTGTGAAGGAACAATTGCCATCATTTTAAAATCTGTACGGACAAAAGTAATCATACATTCGTGTTACAAAAGAAGAAGAAAAAAAACCAATGCATTTAATCATTCTCTTCGTGACGTCATTGAGGTAATAATCATGTTTAAACATTCAAAGCGCAATTAAAGGTGAGATGTAAACAGGTAAATCTACATGTTCTTCAATGCACCAGATCACACAGATTTGCTAAAAACAATTCCAATACACTTTAATGATGCCTTTAAAATGTTTACAATAAACTTTCCTCCATTATGATTCAAATCGGAACGTGATTATTTATTTTTATACATCAGTAATTACTACACAGAGAATAATAATTCCTATGACGAGATATCCATAATTCCTATCCAGAGATATCCATAATTCCTATCCAGAGAGATTTGTAATTCCTATCCAGAGTTATCTGTAATTGCTATCCAGAGTTATCCATAATTGCTATCCAGAGATCCGTAATTGCTATCCAGAGATCCGTAATTCCTATCCAGAGTTATCTAATTGCTATCCAGAGTTATCCGTAATTCCTATCCAGAGAGATCCATAATTGCTATCCAGAGTTATCCATAATTGCTATCCAGAGTTATCCGTAATTGCTATCCAGAGTTATCCGTAATTGCTATCCAGAGTTATCCATAATTGCTATCGAGTTGTCCGTAATTGCTATCCAGAGTTATCCGCAATTGCTATCCAGAGTTATCCGTAATTGCTATCCAGAGAGATCCATACTTCCTATCCAGAGAGATCCGTAATTGCTATCCAGAGAGATCCGTAATTGCTATCCAGAAAGATCCGTAATTGTTATCCAGAGAGATCCGTAATTGCTATCCAGAGTTATCCGTAATTGCTATCCAGAGTTATCCATAATTGCTATCCAGAGTTATCCGTAATTGCTATCCAGAGTTATCCGTAATTGCTATCCAGAGAGATCCATACTTCCTATCCAGAGAGATCCGTAATTGCTATCCAGAGAGATCCGTAATTGCTATCCAGAGAGATCCGTAATTGCTATCCAGAGAGATCCGTAATTGCTATCCAGAGAGATCCGTAATTGCTATACAGAGAGATCCGTAATTGCTATCCAGAGAGATCCGTAATTGCTATCCAGAGATCCGTACTTGCTATCCCGAGAGATCCGTAATTGCTATACAGATCCGTAATTGCTATCCAGTTATCCATAATTGCTATCCAGAGTTATCCGTAATTGCTATCCAGAGAGATACATAATTGCTATCTAGAGAGATCCGTAATTGCTATCCAGAGTTATCCATAATTGCTATACAGAGTTATCCGTAATTGCTATCCAGTTATCCATAATTGCTATCCAGAGAGATCCATACTTGCTATCCAGAGAGATCTGTAATTCCTATCTGGAGATCCATAATTGCTATCTAGAGAGATCCGTAATTGCTATCCAGAGTTATCCATAATTGCTATCCAGAGTTATCCATAATTGCTATCCAGAGAGATCTGTAATTCCTATCTGGAGAGATCCATAATTGATATCCAGAAAAATCCATAATTGCTATCCAGAGAGATTCGTAATTGCTACCCAGAGTTATCTGTAATTGCTATCCACAGTTATCCGTAATTGCTATCCAAAGATATCCATAATTCCTATGCAGAGAACAATAATTCCTATGTAAAGAACTCGATAATTCCTATCCGGAGATATCCACAATTCCTATGCAGTGAAGAATAATTCCTATGTAAAGAACTCATTAATGCATATCCAGAGATATCCGTAATTCATATCCAGAGATATCTATAATTCCTATCACGAGATATCTGTAGTTCCTATCCCGAGATATCCGCAATTGCTATTCAGAGATATTTGAAAAAGTTCTGCCATAACAAAAAAATTTTTAAATAAACAAGCTGCAATGTTGATACTGATTCTACAAAAGAATGGACTCAATTTTCAAAGCATTCTGAGATTTTAAAATAATTTGTGTTGGTGTTTCAATCTGCCAGGAGCTCTTTCCTGTCATTGCTACAACTTCAACCTGCCCCCAAATCCTTTAGAATATCTCTGGATCTGTGTCCCGTTTATGTGCATGCTCTACTAATCTGTCAATTGGACGATTTTATATACGAGGCCCTCTTAACCAACTTACAACTCTTTCCTCTTCTCCCACCCAAGCTCTTTTCCTCATCTTTGGCAACTTCAACTGCATGTCCACTGCCTGGCATTAGACCGCACACCACTGCTCATGATCATGTACCCATGGCCTCACTCAATATGTAGGATTCCCAACACTCACTATACAATCGTTTACAAATGTCTCTCAAACCGTTCCTGCTCTTTCTCAGATGACGTCCTCTTGAAAGTATCCATCTCTGTGGTGGTGTTTTGGGAATGGCCAACGCACTGAAATATTTTGCAGTTCAATCAGGCATGCCCATCTGGCCTGCAAGTCTCCCATACTTTCCACCACCTGGCCCACCATCTCTGGACACAATGCTACGGAATTCTCTCTATCGTAATGCCTCCAACTATCCTGCCCACATCTTTTCTTGAGGAATTTGCAAAAAATAAAAGAAAAGCAGTCGACTTATCCTCTTGGAAAGCCAAGCCTGCTGAAGGGAACCCGCAGTCTCCCACATTCGTACTCATGAAATGCAGGTTTGTGGCCTCGCAGTGTTTTATTGACCCCAACCCACTATTGCTCTTCTTGCATTCTCACCCCCCTGACAAAACCTTGCCCTATCACAATCCCTTACCATAAACCCCTAGTTTGTTACCTTCCACAAATCAAAACTCAAAGCTCACCTCATTAATTCAACCTGCTCTTGCATGTGTGACTATCTTCCTGAGTCTGGTATATTATTCAGGTCTGCTGCCGATCACCTCATGGTCTCTGAAGTTTATGACAGACACCGATACCCTGTACCTCTTTCACATCAGCTACTTCCTCTCCGCATAATGTTCTACATCCTTATCCTGATTTTCCCTTCATCCCAATGTTTATTGACCCTTTGCCCCATGTTGTTCTGCTCTACCACAAATTTCAACAACTATATACAATAAACATTCATTGCAGAAATATCGGACATCAGAATCGGATGAGAATTGTATTGCGACATTCACCGGGACAGTTCCCACTCTAGACAGAGCTGCAGTTTATGGGCCGCTATTTTGGTGGTGGAGTTGAATCAGCCGACGCACCTCTCCGGCCTTCCCTTCGCTCAAGAGCCCACTGCATGCTCCAGATGCTCAGTGGGCGCATGTAAGCAAGTGACCGGAATATGCCCTGCTCACAGTATGCCTCTGGTGTTTGAAAAGACATGCCCAGGCGCTCCCACACAGTGCGGTACGTGCCCTCGGCAGTGTGAAAGCCTGCTTCCACCATTCCCTGCCAGCCAGCACATGTGCAAACATCACACACTGTACAAGTCCACTTATTCAAAATGCATTCTAGGTTAGGGGAATATCGAGTGTTCCTACAATTTCATAGATATCATTTTAGTGTTCATCCCAAGTTTCCCTGAAGACATTAACAATCAACCCCCTGAGGTGTATGGTATATATGTAGTTCGAAAATAATCTTAATCAAACTACAATCATGAAGCCATGGTGCTGGAAAATGGAACATGTCATCCTTCAAATCGATTGTTAAAATCCAGATGTCTCATGTGCATCGCTTACATTTGTCGAATGACGGGGGCCTTTGGGCTCGTGTCGTCACGTCTGTCAACTAGCTCGATTAATTTTCGAATCCAAGTTTCAAAGCGAAATGATTCAAAGGAAAGTTGTGCAATACATCACATCTCAAACTGCTAACCATCATTTTTTAGGCCTTTGATGGAACATCATTTACTGCCATAATATCAAGTCAAAGCCTCATTTACAAATTGATTCTACACTGATTCTTGTAGCAAAAGTTATGAATTCGTGATGCCATCAGCCCTCCTAAAAGGACTGGCAGGAGAGCCTAGAGCTGAGCTCACGTCTGAGCTGTGTTGTTTAATACGTCCGCCACTCGCCACATGTTGCAAATAGATGCTCTTCAACAATTATACAATTTATTTGCAAACAGTTGCGTTGGTGTACCAGTGATCAAACATCCAATATTCCGAGCTAATGAAATGCGTTCATTCCTGCAGATACATTACTTCCTGCAGACCTGAGTGATCTGACCGCCACCCAGTGTCTATATTCTAATCTATACGAAACGTATATTTTTTAACCAATATTCGAAATTCAGGATTTATTTGGTGTTATGTGGCGAACATGGTGACCTGATCGGCAAAAGTTTGTGAAGCATCAAAATCCATTTGGACACCGAGGCCCTGCATGCTCACCTCCGAGCTGCCTGGCCTGGATTCCAATCTAGGCCCAGCTATAAACTGTCATCCTGGTGTTTCATAGGTGGGGCGATTCGTTAAATTGTGCCATCCCTTGGAATGACGTTAAACTGGGCATTCATCTGTCAGTATTATTTGGTGGACGTTAAATAAACCACATTGTCCTTTGGGAAGAATCGGTGAGCGAACACATCACCCTGGCCAAATACCAAATCCCTGTTATAACCTACAGGGGATGGACGGATTCGGACGAAATTTGGTGGACAGGTTGGGTGTGTGACAAGGACGAATTGATTAGATTTTGGTGAAGATCCAATAATATTTTAAGTGATTCTTCACCATTGAGAGATAGGACCAAAAACGACATGTAGCATAGTATTTCAAAAAATTGTGGAAGGATTCTGACAAAACTAAGTAAATGAGTTGGTTAAATGACAATAACAAGCTGATTCGCTTTTGGTTTTGGTCCAGATGCAGATCTGGCCTATCAACGGGATACAAAATGCAAACTGTTCTGCCTTGTGGAGGTATGCGCTCTACTGAGTGCCTTCTAGTTATTGTTATTTAATTACAATGGGGCTGACCAATCCACACATAGCAATAATTGATGAAAATAAATATACAACTGTTAGGTTGGTTGCCATGAGTGCCATTACCTCTTGAATCATGGTGGCAGCAAGTGCGTATACGACACCAACCCACACTTCAAAAGACTGTACGCTGGATAGGTCCACTTCACCATTGGGCAGCATCCCATTCACCGCACCCATCTTCCCATCTGCAAACCCCTTCACATTCAGCTCGTACACAGTCTGCAGTGCACTCCGTATATGCTCCACTGGAAACACCTGTGCATACACAGGGTGGTCCAAAAGTTCGTTCTCTGAAGTAAAGTGTATCCAGTCATTGTAAATTTTTTATCAAGTAGTTATTGATATATATTTAATAAACAAAGCATTGTCATTTTACTGAAAAGAAACGAGGTTTGCCAAGTTGGATCTCTTTCTGACGCATAATAATTTTGCTGGATCTGAGCATCGTAGTCTTCAGAAGTTGAGTATGTATTTGTACATATATATTTACCAAAATACAGGGGGTAAATTATTCACATCAGTCATCAATGAGTGTTAGCACAAGTGTTTGTAAATCCAATTAGCATTGACCTGGATCAGATGTCGAGGTAGCCCCCCCTACCCCCCACCCCATCCCCTCCCCATGCCGTCTGTCTCTTCACCCTCTCTTCCATCTGTGTTCAAATCACCCCCATTGTCCTTTCACCCAAGTCAACAAAGGGCATTCACATGAGCTACCTCAGCAGACACTTACGGGGTTGGGGGGATTGCTCTCTCGGCTTGGGGGGGGGGGGGGTCGGCAGGGTAGAGGGCTGGGTATAAAATTCAGCGATGCGCACACCCATGCAGAGGAGCCACAGAGTGAAATAGAGAAGCAGAGAGAGAGAGCAACGCGGGGGGGGGGGGGGGGGGGAGGGAGGGGGGCACAGCAGAAGGAGCACAGACCTTGTGCCGAGGCAAAGAGACCCGGAGAGACACTCAGCATGCCACACAAGACATCACCAGTGGAGAAGGGTCTGTAGGTGATCCTGCTGCAAAGCATCATTGGCATCTCCGCTGACTTGCAATATCAGCCTGTGTCGCCCCTCCCGACACTCTATCAGGGAAGACCGCACACACCAACACCACATACCAATGTCTCCTCGCCTGTTTGTCCTGTGTTCCTAACTGAATCTGCCCTCGTCAAGGATAGTCTGAGGATAGCTGTGGTAGCTGTTACCGTCTAGGTTAAGCATACCATTCTGGTTTCTGTGCAATATTTAAATTTTTGTTATCCTTACTGTTCCTCATCCCCATTATTTATTGAACCTCCTATTTCTAACATGTATTTCTGTGCATTTTGAACCTCGGTATCGTCCTCCCGTGCAATAAAATGCCCCTCAGGACTGTATGCATGCTAAAACCCCATGTGGCCAAATTCATGAATACTGCCGCACCGCAAACCAGTCACATGTGCTGGAGAGGTAGAGCCTATGCTTTCAGTGCAGGATCTTGCGAGTCATCTCAGGTGGACTCGCATCCCCCTGCTATGGAGAACGAGTCATTACAATATACGTTATAAATTAGGGATAGAACATTGAGGATAGTGAAATAGTAGATATTTACGATTGGTATTTTGCATTGAAAGTTAGAGAGGAAAGTTAGAGATTCGAGTGAGAGTTAGACAGTAGGAACCATTTTTGGCCAAAGTCTTTCATGAACTGGCTGGCCAGGCCTGATGTTTGGCTGAAGATAACTTGGGTAGGAATTCACCATTTGTTCCAGGGTCCAGACAATAACTGGACTCCTCTTCACAACAAAGTGTTCTTCAATGTCCACCGGCTAATGCCAGAAGATGGGACACCCGGCTTAAGGTCCATCCAAGTGACGACACAATTTGTGATGCAACACCCAACCTGCGATGCACCAATCTGACGGTTTATATTCTGGTCAGGAATCAAAAGCAGACGAGACGGTACAGAGTTATGGCACTTATTTTGAACTATCATAATCGGACTGTTGAGGTACTTTACGAGCACCAATTAAAAAAGTTATTGAGAAGGAAAACAACTCATAATTGCTTCTGCAAATGTTTTCATCGAAATTATAGCTGTCTCCCTTGACATATCTCGTGCCTTGGACATGGTCTGGCACCCCGCCCTGCTCACCAAACTCTCCTCCTATGATATCCATGGAAACCTCCATGCATGGCTTGCGGACTTCCTCTCTAGTCGTAGTCAACGTGTGGCCCTGAATGGAATTCTCTCATCTCCCCCTTCCTGTCCAGGCTGGAGTTCCTCAAGGAAGTGTTCTGGGCCCTGTGCTTTTTCTGGTCTTCATCAATGATCTCTCTGACTCTCTGGACAATCCTCTCCATCTCTGACGACTCAACTGTGTGCAGACCTGGACAAAATCACAAACTGGTCAAACAAGTGGAACATGTCTTTCAATCCTGACAAATCTCACACTCTCACTATGTCTCTCCCAAAAGACCATCTGGACAACCCTCCCATCTACTTTCTGAACAATCCTCTTTAAGTAGTTCTGTCTCTCAAGCTTTTGGGTCTCACTTTTGGGTTTTGGGTCTCGCTCCAAAGAAAAGCCTCCAAAGCCAGTCGCCAACTGGGAATTCTCCGCCATGCAGTCCTTCATTGGCACACCTGAGCTCCTCACCACATACAAGGCTTTCATCCATAGCTCAATGGAATACTGCTCTCCCCTCTGGGCTGGTGCTCCTGCCTCACACCTAGCTCAGCTTCACGCTGTTGAAACCAAAGCATTCAGAATCATTGGAATCTTCCGTGATGAAGTCGATTCTGAAGGCCTTTCACTCTCTCACCGCAGGCAGGTAGGTGGTCTTTCTGTCTTCTACCAACTCCTCTCCGGCCTTGTACCCCCTGCTCTGTCTGTGCTCTGTCCCCCAAATATTCCTTCAGGATGCACAAGATCTGCCAGCAACTCTCTTCTGGTGAAACTGCCAAAATCAAGACTCTATTCACCTTCAATATTTCATTCCTCTTTTCTCCTGCCTCTGGAACAAACTCCCTCACTCTCTTCAATCCCACTCCTCCCTCCAGGTCTTAAAAACAGCTGTTCATCACCATCTCTTATCTTCCCTTATCCAAAACCTTGATCTTTTCTACCCCCATTAAAACACCCCAAATCCACCTCTTTCAATCTCCAACTTCTTTCCTGAAATTCCTAGTAGTGTTCATTTGCTTTATACCGTGTACCCCTCCCTCCCACCCCCTCCCCCCCCCCCCCCAGCCCTCTCCCTTCCCCAGATCTACCGACGTCCCTTGTCTCTACTGTTGTTGTGCTTGTATGCTTTCCTCTTCCTCCTCCCCAATTGTATGTTTTATGTGTCCGTGCATGTTTGTGTTTAATGTGTTCGCTCTTGCATGAGCCTAGACTCTGTATACAAAAAAAAAAAAAAAAAAAAAAAAATCTGTTGGGGCTGTTTTTGTCTCGTCTTTTTTGAGTACATCTTTTCAAGGGGGCTCTGTGAAGTCAATGCCACAGATAGGTGATCGAACTAATGGCCACTTCCTGTGCAAATGTCCTTGTACTACATTTACAAATGGCACAGCATCAACAACAACGACGATGACAACGACGTGATAGAACAGCCTCTGGAAGAAAATTCTACAGATGGTAGGAGAAACAAGGAACCAGAGTTGAGATGTGCAGTAAGCCTGGATGTTCGACGTTTAAACCAGGAGGGGTTTACTGGACCAACATGTGCATCCTGGAATTGCTGAAAAGCAGATGGAACTAGATAAGAGGAGATGTGATAAATATCAGAGGCCACCAAACTTGCTGTGACAGTGAGAGCACAGACCTTGTGCTTCAGCCTCCTCATGGAAGATTCCAATAATGTTGAGAGCTTTAGAGTTCTTATAATCCAGGAAAGTCAGACGTGAGGCTGGGGTGCCAGCCCATAGTGGAGAGAAGTACTCCATTGAGCTACAGGAAAGGCCTTGTATGCTATGGCTCTGATTTTAAGGAAAGACATGGAACAGTCGACAATGCCCTGGCTTTGGGGGCAAATAAACTGGTGCGGAAACATCGCAGTGTGGTGTGTTGTAGGACCTATAGCAACAAGCAAGGTTACCAGAACTTGTTCCGTAACCTTTTCAAAACATGCAGAATCGTCACAGTTTTCCCATCACGAACAAACTTAAGGTGTAGTACTCTTCACGAGCAAAAAGGCGATTTCAATCATTTTCTCAGGCAATTTCTGCTTTGTTTGGTCGAGGCGATAAAAAGGCCGACTTTTGAGAACGCCATTGGAATGTCCCTGGAAGCTCGTTTCAGCAGACCATGCGTTTCTGTAACCAGCGTGCAAGTTGAAAACAATAGTATTCACTCACCATTTGTTTACAAAATCTCGATCAAATCCTCGACAACACCATGAACTTCATAATCATGATCGGGAAAAGTCACCGCAGATAATACAAATGTCAGGTACTTGTGCAAGGTCAAATAAGAAAAGCAGCATGTGTAGCCAACAAACCTCATCTGTTCCAGATCCCAAGCCGCATGCACGCAAATACCACTGCCCAGCACACTGGTCGGCCATTACGCTGTTGGCATAATGCTTTGCGCTGCTGTCATACTTGTAATAATGGCCTGCATGCAAAGAAATATAAAAATAAAAACCTAGCTATCCTGTTGTCAGCTCGTTCAATCACATGGCCTAAACAAACATACCTTTCTTCTTCGTTTGTATGCAGCACACGGCTGCGGGGTAGCATCATTGTCTGAGGACGTGGCCGTGCTGCTACTGCAATGGCCTCTGCTAGATAGGCCAGTTATTTGGAATTTGGTCATGGTGCTGGCGATAGCTCGCCTATCCTTCGTGAATGACACCATGGGATCTTTAACGCCCACCAACGAATGCAGGCAGACAGGACGCCTAGTTTAACGTCCAGCCGAGGGATGGCACACACATTGATGAAACACAGGGGCGAAAGTTTATCGCTGGATCGGGATTCAAACCCAGGCTAGACAGGTCAGAGTTGATTGTGCGTACCTGTATGCCATCCTGCCAGTCAATGGATATGCTGATGGAAGAGGATAACCCAGATCTATCAAAACAAATACTACCATTCCCACAAACCCTTTCTTCCTTATCAAATGCTGTCACAAATTGTACAAACTACATTTGCCTGCGGTTTGCTACACCACCTGTAAGTTGTCTCTGTGGTCTGATTTTGAAGTCCTGGAAAAGGGGTATCTTATTTATCAAATAATTTATTTAATCAATATATTTATCAAATATTAAAGAGGGGTAATTTGAAAAACTAATTGGAAAGGGAAAAATAAGAGGAATTTATTTCTATTTATCTGGGGTTCATAATGGAACTTGTATGTATTTCACATGCAGGACAAAGACATGATACATATCAGTGTACATTTACCTGAATTACAAGGACACGAGCAGAGAATGGACAAAAATATGCTCTATTGTATTTCAACCTGGATTTCCAACATTGTTTCAAATGGGAATGCTAAACAGGCCGACCCCCTTACCCAGAAGGAAACATTGGTAAGTTAAGCAAAGCAGGGGTAGGAGATATGGGAATGTATGGAATATAATGGATTAGAAAGGGGGAAAGGGATGAAGACAAGGGAAATCGAATCCTCTCATAACCATCATTTTATTTGTAGACTTTTGATCACTAACTTTCCTCAACATATTATATTACAGGGACATGCAAATTTGGAACAAACTGTTACCTGTTGATACATAATGAAATAACAGGCTCTATGTCATAAACGTCATTTCTAACAAAATATCCAAGAACCAGAAGCATTTGCAAATAAAACAAACACACCATTTACAAAGCATAAAGCAGACACTGAGCTTTCTGGCATGACAAGGCCAAGGCCAAGGTGCGTACACATCACGAGCAGACTCGCTGCACCTTCATCGATTTGCTTTTGATCAGAGAGTGATACAACGAGACAACAACATTTCCTAAAAGAGGATCCCAAACTCAATTATTTTTCCCTGAAAGCCATTGAAAATCGTTAATCACAGTATAATTTTAAGGGGAGAATTTTAAATTTTTTTATTGCCAATCACAAAGTGCTGAAAAAAGCCGTAAAGTGTCAATTTTCGATTTTGCCAGTGACGTCACACTCAGAGCCCACCTTGATCCGAATGGCGGCTTACATAGAGAAACAGTGCATGTCGAATTCGGTTTCCAATATCGATTCCACCATCATTAGCAACTCTGAAGGTTCTGAGTATGATGAAACTTATCAGTGGAATTTTGAAGAAATCATTGGAGACAAAATTAGTGATGGAATGCTGTTTTGAACCTTATGCGAGTGATTCAGATGAAGATGGTGACAATGGAAGTGTTAGTGAAGATGAAAACGCTGATCGCATGTTTACTACAGATTGGCAGGTTTGTTTTTCCATTCAATTGTATCGTTTGAACCATTCTTTCAAAATCGGGGTTACAAGGGTTTTGTATCGATTGATAAATCGGTTTTATTACTCCAGCAGAAACACCCGTCATCGTCCGACAGCAGACACCACCCAGGCACACTTGGATACCACCACCAAAATGGGTAACAAATGCTTTGTCCCACCGTTGCAGGCTGATCAGGTGTCCTCTGTGTTACGGTATCATCCAGTTTCATACTTTCCCGGGATGCCATTGTGTCCGTGTCTTGTCCAAGCTGTGTCATGTGTGTGCTGTACTGTGTCAGTGTGTGTCGTGCCATGTCGATGGCCTGCCCCAGTGTAGGTGGGAGTGGTGCTATGGGCGAGAGGGGGTGGTGGGTGTTGTTAGGGTGTGGGGTGGTGGTGGGTATTGTGGGGGTGATGATTGATGGTAGAGGGGGGAGTGGTGCTGGATGGTCTTAATTTTGAGCAGTGGCTGTTTATTCTGCTTAATCACGGGGAATACATCCTCTCTCTCAACCGTGGCGGATAACCATAACTAACCATCTCTGTTGTTTCATAACAGTGCTCTGTAAAATGTTCCGAGCACAAAATCAAGCAATTTGAAGGCCCGATCCACACTCGAGTATTTCGGACAAACCTCGTCCAATGTCTGGCAAACTAGCAGTCTTTCAGCCATTGGTGTAGCATGGAACCATGTCGGTTTGTATTACTACAAGCACCAAGGATACATCAACTAGGCATATTTGTGGAAAATCGAAAATTATTCGCAGTTTGACTTGAATAGTATGCCGTTTCAAGTGTCCGTGCCAATTGGCTGGTTTTGCTCGGTCCATGGACTTTACTCGGCCCAAGCGATGCAACCGGTAGACAGTACAAAAATGGTGGTCGACTTCTGAGTGAGACGTCACGGCTAAGCGTGAAGAAGAACAAGATTGACTGTTAATCACAAAATTACCTACTTTATAAAGAGTAAATTGGAAAAATCCATGTTTTAATTTTGTCGGGTATCACAGGATGGATTAGCGTCGAGTTTGTCTGAGCGTTTGGGTTCCCCCTTAAGTTTATTCTGCAGCAATCTGCAACCACAGTAACTACGACAGCAATTCGAAAATAGTAAACCCTTTACTCAGTCCATTTTCAAACATCGTGCAAGTAATATTGGAAAACTTACCATTGAACAGAAGCCTATCGTAGGCATCTTTACCCCGAGTCAGGATGTCGTGGTAATTGTCATATACATCCTTATCCCCATTCATTTCCGCAATCTTGCGCATGACACACAGTGAGGCAATAAATAATCCTCCACAGTATGCACTGCAAGAAAACACCGCAGCCACAGACATGTTACAAGACAAGGTCTGCAGATAGATGGGGCAAAGCAAGGCATGCAGAAAATTGTTTGCATCAGTTTGGACTTTGGTAAAGGCTGTGGAAGGCATCAATGAGAATCCAAGATAGGAAACTCTAGCCTCACCGGATGAGAAAGCCCTTTGTGAATCAGTGCAAAAAAGGTTTTAAAAAAACAAAAGATAAAAGGTCAAAATATTTACCTGGGACCTTTCACAGGCCAACCATCATAGGTTTGGTCCGCACAGCCCGAGTTCTCGATCAAGCCATCACCATCAGTGTCGTATCTCATATGATAATTCATCACCTTCTAGTAGCACACAATGGGAATAGGCAAATACTCAAAAAAAAAAAATGAAAAAAAAAAAAGTCCAAGCTTTCTGCAGTCACAAACTTGTATTCAGCGATAGGTTGTTCAGATTTCCAATTTGTTCATCAAAACGGGATTCTTACCCAAAAGTGACTTCACGATAACGGAATCTGATATAACATGTTTTTTGTGATGAAACTCAAATATATACAAACACTAACATCTCCAAACTCATTTTAAAGGTAATATTTGAATATTACATTTAAAATGAGTTTGGCGATGTTAGTGTTTGCCTGGCTTTTTTCCCCGGCTTTTTTAACCGATTATAATTAATCATTTTAATACTTTGTTATTTGACAAGATTTATCTTGAGATCACTTTTATCTGCACATTCAATAGGGTAATTACAGAGAATGAAATACACATACACACCATTCCAGAGATAGCAACCAATATCACAAACACACACATACGTTTGTGGGGGGGGGGGGGGGGGGGTGGAGGGGGGAGGGTAGATGAAAGAATCCCATGGTAATGGTAGGGTTGTATAATCGTAGCATGGACCATGGACGCGTAGGAGAAATCTCGATGTACCCAAGTAGGGAAACTGTAGCTTAAGATTGTTGATGTGTCTTCACACGAGGGGTGAAGCAGTGATAATTACTTAGGGATAAAGGTTAGTTTTCCCCAGTATGTGATTTTCCCTCTGTAATTTTCCCTAACATTTTACATTTACAAAGCCAGCCATGAAAACTCCCATTAAACAACATTTACAACCAGCGCCGGCCCTATGAACACTCACGGCAACTAAGCCCCGCCCACATGAACACTGACAGCAAAAGGCCACGCCCACAGAGATGGGTGTGGAAGAAAGCCGGCACACCACACCCCTGAAGGTCGTGATTGGCCAAGATGGCCCGGGGTGACATCAGAGTGAGAAGCTTCTCGGGACGTTGATGAAGGAGTCGATCTCGGTTTTTTTGATGAGAAGGCTTGGCCATTTTTGTGCAGGCTGTGAGGAGAGTGTTTCTGCTGTAGCGATTGAAAAGGCGTTTCAATTATTGTCGGCTCGCAAGGAAGCTGAAGGCCGCGTGCGCTTCCCCAGACGGTGGAGGAGAAAGGAGGCCGTCTCCTCTACTCGCCTCACCACCCTTGGCGCCATTTTGTGCACTCCGGCACAACAGAACTGAACCATTGCCCCACTCTCCACGAAGAGGGACACTTGAGGCCAAAGCTGAGTACCGGCCAGCTAAAAGGCTTTTATTTGATTTTACCTTTCCCCTGTGTGTCCAGTTTTGAGTCCGGGTGTGGAGGTACCTCAGTTAGAATTTTAGTTTTACCTCAGCCTTTATTTTCATTCTTCGATTTATTTTCATTAAATCATTATTGTTGAATTTACTGTCGTGTTTACTCATTTATGATTTCGGAATAAACCCGTGTGTTCAGATCAGATAAACGCTTCGCCTTCCTTCATCCTGCATGTGACAAAAGTACCGCCATTTTTCGGGCTGCCGCCTCAGGAGTAAAACTGTCTCAGCTATACGTCCAAGGCTGGTTTTAACGAGCTAAGAACAGGACAATATATATATATATATACATACAAACATATATACATATATACAGTCACGTGAAAAAGTAAGTACACCCCATGTAAAGTTTTGACTTTTTCAACATATTTCAATATACAGTGAAACCTTGACTTACGAGTGCACCAACTTACGAGTTTTCCGAGATACGAGCCGTCGCTCGGGCGGTTTTTTGCTTTGAGATGCGAGCCGAGATCTGAGTTACGAGCTTACGCCACCCGCCACTAGGTGGCCCAACGAGCGTTCCGGTCACGTGGTTATCTTGCCGTGCAAGCATCTCTGCCGTATATCGCTGCTGCTTTGTTTTCGCATGTTGGTTATTTTGGAAAATTTCTTAGTTTTAACCATGGGTCCTAAGAAATTGAGTGCCAAGGGCAGTACTGAGAAGAAGAAGAGGATGATGTGCTTGGATATAAAACACGCAATCGTCGAAAAACATGAGCGAGGTGTGCGTGTTGTCGACATGGCGAGGCAGTACGATCGTAGTACTTCTACGATATGTACGATTTTGAAGCAGAAAGAGTCGATAAAGGCTATAACGCCAGCCAAGGGCGTTACGATTATTTCAAAGCTCCGGACCTCTATCCATGAAGAGATGGAAAATTTTCGAAACATTTTGAAAGGGAGGAAGAAACAAACCTCGTTGGACAGGTTTTTATTGAAACGCCCTGCAAGTGAAAGCGAGGAAAGTGTGGCGAAAAGGGCAAAAGTTATCTCCTCCACCTCCGCCAGCATCTTCGTCTGATCTTCAAGGTAAATACACTGTAGCGCGATGCTGCGCACGCTAATGCTTACGCAAGGAGCAAGCGGACAACGCGGTTCATACAAGAGTCTTTATTCAAACTGCAGCACTAAGCTGCTCAAGGCTGCGTGCCCCGTCTATATCCTGAGGCCACGCCTCTCTCCCCGGCGAGGCCCACCCCCACTTGGTGTGCGGGGTGATGTCACCACGTCAGTGCTTTCGTGTCCGCCACAACACTTAATAAAACCAGTTTATTTCTTTACATTGAAGGAGTCTGGACTCCAGCAGAATACGGATAAAAGGATGGCAAGGCACAAACTCGTCCGAGAAGATGTTTATTCGTAAAACCAACTCGGGAACACTAAAAAGCCCGTTTATCGGGCTGCCTTATAAAGCAAAACCAAAAACCCAAACCGAAACCAAAAGCCACGCCTCTGCTTCGTGGTCACGTGATCCACAGGTGGAGCTCATTATACCCGCACGCGCGGGACGCTTTGGCGGTCACGTGACCAGCCACTCTGGCGCCGGGGATCCCCGCCGGTGACGTCACCGGCTGGAGCAAGGAGATTCTGATGCCGGTCTTGCTTGGGGGACCCATGGGTCGCTACAACATTCTCTTTTATTATGAACAGTATATACGAGGTCGTGCTTGTTTATACATTATTTGTTATTTATAAAGTACATTTTTCTTATTTAAAAACACGTAACAAAAAAAATTGGTGTGGTTTTTTGGGGGCTGGAACGGATTAATAGCATTTCAATGCCTTTTAATGGGGAAATTTAATTTGAGAAACGAGCAAATTGAGTTACGAGCTCGGTCACAGAACGAATTAAACTCGTAAGTCAAGGTTTCACTGTACAGCTATTTGATCTTCATTTCAACAATATTGATAGATAAAGGTGATATAATATAACAAATATCATAAAACATTTACATTTTGTAGTCCATTGTATAATTTAAATAAACATAAATGCAAATTTCGCATGTGGAAAAATTAAGTACACCCTTGGCTCGAATAGGTGGTATTTCCCCCTTTGGCAGAAGCAACCTCAAGTAGGCGTTTCTTATAACTGTCTACAAGTCTCTGACATCGACTGGGAGAAATTTTTGCCCACTCCTCCATGCAGAATTCTTTCAGCTGTGTGATGTTTGAGGGGTTTCTTGCATGCACAGCTCATTTCAAATCCTCCCACAACATCTCGATGCGATTTAGATCCGGGATTTGACTTGGCCATTCCAGAACCCTCCATTTCTTTCTTTTCAGCCATTCCTTGGTGGATTTACTGGTATGTTTAGGGTCATTGTCATGTTGCAAGGTCCACCTTCGGTTGAGCTTCAACTGTCCGAAAGATGGCCTCACATTATCCTCAAGCACCCTCTGGTACAATGAAGAATTCAGAGTGGATTCTATGATGGTGAGCTACCCAGGCCCTGATGCAGCAAAGCTGCCCCAAACCATAATATTTCCACCACCATGCTTTACAGTTGGTATCAGGTTCTTGTGGTCAAATGCTGTCTTTGGTTTTTGCCAAACATGTCTTCTGCTACTGTGGCCAAATAGCTCTACCTTTGACTCATCTGTCCAGAGCACATTGTTCCAGAAGTGCTGGTCTTTGCCTAGGTGTTCATTGGCAAACTTTAGTCTTGCCCTGATGTTCTTTCCGGACAGCAAAGGTTTCCTCCTGGCACACCTCCCATGTAGATCAAATTTGTGCAGCCTCTTTCTAATGGTAGACTCGTGCACTTTGACATCAACAGTGGCAAGAGCTACCTGTAGGTCCCGTGATGACATTCTGGGGTTCTTGGAGACTTCATTCACCATCTTGCGGTCTGCTCTAGGGCTGAACTTGCTGGGGCGGCCTGGCCTGAACAAGTTGGCAGTTGTTTGGAATCTTCTCCACTTGGAGATGATCTTCCAGACAGTTGAATGATTGATTTCAAATTGTTTGGAGATCTTTTTAAATCCCTTCCCAGACTCGTAGGCATCTATAACCTTCTTTCTGAAGGCCTCAGAGAGCTCTTTTGATCTAGGCATGGTGACGCCACACACTTTAACAACAAAGAGTAAACCAAACTAAATGTCTGAGGTTTAAATAAGACAGGTTCCTCCAAGATCATCTCTAACGATGTTCTCATCATTTGCACCTGAGCTGGTGCACCTGATTCTAATTTTAGGTATTTGAAGTCGTGATAAATGTAGGGGTGTACTTACTTTTTCCACATGTGAAATTTGCATTTATGTTTATTTAAATTATACAATGGACTACAAAATGTAAATGTTTCATGATATTTGTTATATTATATCACCTTTACCTACCAATATTCTTGAAATGAAGATCAAATAGCTGTATGTTGAAATATGTTGAAAAAGTCAAAACTTTACATGGGGTGTACTTACTTTTTCACGTGACTGTATATATACACATATATATACATACATACATACAAGGGGCAGTCAATAAGTAACCTTAAAATATTTTTCTCATATATCCACTGTATATATATATATATATATATATATATATATATATATATATATATATATATATATATATATATATATATATATATATATATATATATATATATATATATATATATATATATATATATATATATATATATATATATATATATATATATATATATATGTATATATATATATATAATCAACGACGTAACAGCGTGACGAGCACTGTCCCCATCTCCTGTGGACCGAAGTCCTCGACCAAAGCGTCACCTCCATTCCGCCCAGCCACTCTGTCAACAGACAGAGATTTATTCTTTGGTCCCCATTGGCGAAACATCAAGCAGAGCCGCCAATCCATATTTCGGGCTAATTTGCCTCTTATGAGGCACCTTTTTTAGAATAAAAAAGGTAAAAAATCAAACATTTAAACAGCCTTGGACGTGCACCTTGACCCCATGGCCAAGGCACACCGTCTATCAAGGCTGTCCCATTAGCATACACATGCACCTCAACCCAAAGGCTGAAGCACATGGTCAATCAAAACACATGCATCCTGACCCCAAAGGGCCAGAATGCATTGTCATACAATTGGACCCCTCCTCCATAAGAGTGAGTCCCCATGACTTCAACACCATGCCGTCCCGACGAGGGCTTATTTTTCCTGTTTTGGGGCCACAGGGAAGGCCTGCCTTTTTTGCTATGAAAAAAGGTAAAAAGTCAAACATTTGAACAGCCTTGGACGTGCACCTTGACCCCATGGCCAAGGCACAACGTCAACAAGGCTGTCCCAATAACAATACACATGCGCCTCAACCCCAAAAGGGAAGCACATGGTCATTCAAACGCATGCATCATGCCCCTGAGGGGCCACAATGCATGGTCATACAATTGGGACCACTCCTCTTAATAGGAGTAAGACCCCTTAATCCACCGACAGGGCATTACTCCTGCCAGGTCCGATTTGCATGCAGGTCTACCAGCGCTTTTAGGGCCTGCGCAAGGCCTGCCTTTTTTGCTTGTGAAAAAAGGTAAAAAGTCAAACATTTGAACAGCCTCGGACGTGCACCTTGACCCCATGGCCAAGGCACAACGTCAACAAGGCTGTTCCCATAACAATACACATGCGCTTCAACCCCAAGGGGGAAGCACATGGTCATTTAAACGCATGCATCATGCCCCCGAGGGGCCACAATGCATGGTCATACAATTGGGACCACTCCTCTTAATACGAGTAAGACCCCTTGATCCACCGACAGGGCATTACTCCTGCCAGGTCCGATTTGCATGCAGGTATACCAGCGCTTTTAGGGCCTGCGCAAGGCCTGCCTTTTTTGCTTGTGAAAAAAGGTAAAAAGTCAAACATTTGAACAGCCTCGGACGTGCACCTTGACCCCATGGCCAAGGCACAACGTCAACAAGGCTGTCCCCATAACAATACACATGCGCCTCAACCCCAAGGGGGAAGCACATGGTCGTTCAAACTCATGCATCATGCCCCTGAAGGGCCACAATGCATGGTCATACAATTGGGACCACTCCTCTTAATAGGAGTAAGACCCCTTGATCCACCGACAGGGCATTACTCCTGCCAGGTCCGATTTGCATGCAGATCTACCAGCCCTTTTAGGGCCTGCGCAAGGCCTGCCTTTTTTGCTTGTGAAAAAGGTAAAAAGTCAAACATTTGAACAGCCTCGGACATGCACCTTGACCCCATGGCCAAGGCACAACATCAACAAGGCTGTCCCCATAACAATACACATGCGCCTCAACCCCAAGGGGGAAGCACATGGTCATTCAAACGCATGCATCATGCCCCTGAGGGGCCACAATGCATGGTCATACAATTGGGACCACTCCTCTTAATAGGAGTAAGACCCCTTGATCCACCGACAGGGCATTACTCCTGCCAGGTCTGATTTGCATGCAGGCCTACCAGCCCTGTTTTGTGGCCACAGGAAAGGCCTGCCTTTTTTGCTTGTGAAAAAAGGTAAAAAGTCAAACATTTGAACAGCCTTGGACATGCACCTTGACCCCATGGCCAAGGCACAACGTCAACAAGGCTGTCCCAATAACATTACACATGCACCTCAACCCCAAGAGGGAAGCACATGGTCATTCAAACGCATGCATCATGCCCCCGAAGGGCCACAATGCATGGTCATACAATTGGGACCACTCCTCTTAATAGGAGTAAGACCCCCTTAATCCACCAGCAGGGCATTACTCCTGCCAGGTCCGATTTGCATGCAGGTCTACTGCGTTTAGGGCCCGCACGGAAGGCCAGCCTTTTTTGCACTGAAAAAAGGTAAAAAGTCAAACATTTGAACAGCCTTGGACGTGCACCTTGACCCCATGGTCAAGGCACATCGTCAACAAGGCTGTCCCCATAAACAATACACATGCGCCTCAACCCCGAGGGGGAAGCGCATGGTCATTCAAACGCATGCATCATGCCCCCCAAAGGGCCACAATGCATGGTCATACAGTTGGGACCACTCCCCTTAATAGGAGTGAGACCCCTTAATCCACCGGCAGGGTATTACTCCTGCCAGGTCCGATTTGCATGCAGTACTTGTTCATGCGTTTAGGGCCCGCACGGAAGGCCAGCCTTTTTTGCACTGAAAAAAGGTAAAAAGTCAAACATTTGAACAGCCTTGGACGTGCACCTTGACCCCATGGTCAAGGCACATCGTCAACAAGGCTGTCCCCATAAACAATACACATGCGCCTCAACCCCGAGGGGGAAGCACATGGTCATTCAAACGCATGCATCATGCCCCCGAAGGGCCACAATGCATGGTCATACAGGTGGGACCACTCCTCTTAATAGGAGTGAGACCCCTTAATCCACCGGCAGGGCATTACTCCTGCCAGGTCCGATTTGCATGCAGTTTTTTGTCCAGCCACAGGGCGGCACACTGCGAAAAATCTAACCAATGAGGATCAAACTCGTCTATTAAGTGAATCAAGGCACCTCCTAGCTTTAATGGTGAGCACCAGCCACGGATTATGTCTCACGGTAAAAACCGCATAACCCGCAAGGAAACAGCCTGTCTGCCACCCAGACCATCGTTCCCGCCAGTGCAAACCAAAACCAGGGGGTGCGGTGCGATCGGCGGAGATAATAATCAACGACATAACAGCGTGACGAGCGATGTCCTGTCACGGGACAGCGTTCACTTAATAGACGAGTTTGGTCCTCATTGGTTAGATTTTTTGCAGTATGCCGTCCTGACGAGGGCAAATAAGCCCGAAATCTGGATTGGCATCTCTGCTTGATGTTTAGCCAATGGGGACCAAAGAATAAATCTCTGTCTGTTGACAGAGTGGCCGGGCTGAGGCCTCCGGGACGGAGGTGACGCTTTGGCCTAGGACTTCGGTTCACAGGAGATCGGGACTGATATGCATACGCACGAGGGGCAGTCAATAAGTAACCTTAAAATATTTTTCACAACTTGTTCATTGCATGTACATGTGTAACAACCTCGTTACACATGTACATTGTACATGTGCATGTACATGGACCCTCGTGGTCCCCCTGTGCTGTCTTTCCCTCGTGGTCCCCCTGTACTGTCTTTCCCTCGCGGTCCCCCTGTACTGTCTTTCCCTCGCGGTCCCCCTGTACTGTCTTTCCCTCGTGGTCCCCCTGTGCTGTCTTTCCCTCGCGGTCCCCCTGTGCTGTCTTTCCCTCGTGGTCCCCCTGTGCTGTCTATCCCTCGTGGTCCCTCTGTGCTGTCTTTCCCTCAAGGTCCCCCTGTGCTGTGTTTCCCTTGCGGTCCCCCTGTGCTGTCTTTCCCTCGTGGTCCCCCTGTGCTGTCTTTCCCTCGCGGTCCCCCTGTACTGTCTTTCCCTCGTGGTCCCCCTGTGCTGTCTTTCCCTCGCGGTCCCCCTGTGCTGTCTTTCCCTCGCGGTCCCCCTGTACTGTCTTTCCCTCGTGGTCCCCCTGTGCTGTCTTTCCCTCACGGTCCCCCTGTGCTGTCTTTCCCTCGCGGTCCCCCTGTGCTGTCTTTCCCTCATGGTCGGTCCCCCTGTGCTGTCTTTCCCTCACGGTCCCCCTGTGCTGTCTTTCCCTCGTGGTCCCCCTGTACTGTCTTTCCCTCGTGGTCCCCCTGTGCTGTCTTTCCCTCGCGGTCCCCCTGTACTGTCTTTCCCTCGCAGTCCCCCTGTACTGTCTTTCCCTCGTGGTCCCCCTGTACTGTCTTTCCCTCGTAGTCCCCCTGTGCTGTCTTTCCCTCGTGGTCCCCCTGTGCTGTCTTTCCCTCGTGGTCCCCCTGTGCTGTCTTTCCCTCGTGGTCCCCCTGTACTGTCTTTCCCTCGTGGTTGTCAGCTTTCACGAGCCTCGATTCAGTATACAAAAAAAATATTTAAAAAATAAACAACTGCGTAATTTTTCAACATAATCTCCATTGCGTTCAATGCATTTTTTCCAGCGCTTTATTAACGCCTGAATTCCTCTAGAAAAAGTTTTTTGGGCTGCTTGTGTAGCCCCATTCGTGCACTGCCTTTTGCACCTCTTCGTTGGATCGGAAAGTGGTTCCACCAAGCGCCTCTATAAGTGGCCCAAAGATGTGGTAATCTGAAGGGACGAGGTTTGGCGAGTAGGGTGGATGAGGAAGACACTCAAAATGCAGGTTCTCGATTGTTGTAGCTGTAGCGCGGGCTGTATGGGGCCAAGCATTGTCATGCTGCAGCAAAACACCGGTAGTGTACATGGTAGTGTACACGGTAGTGTCGTGCAAAAACAGATCCTTGCAACTACAGACCAATCAGCCTGCTCCCAATTATCAGCAAAGTCATGAAATCCATCATTGCTTCGGATATCAAATCCTTCCTCTTCTCCAAGGGCTTGATCTCTGATCATCAATTTGGATTCAGACCAGGTCACTCTACCCAGTCTACCCTGGACATGCTGCTTCTGCTGTCTCAACAATGGATGAAGGTCCTCAATGTCAAACAGGAAATTAGAGCCATCTCCCTTGACATATAACATGCCTTCGATATGATCTGGCACCCAGCTCTGCTCACCAAACTCTCCTCCTATGGTATCCACGGAAATGGCTTGCGGACGTCCTCTCTGGTCATAGTCAACGTGTGGCCCTGAAGGGATTTCTCTCATCTCCCCTTCCTGTTCAGGCTGGAGTTCCCCAAGGCAGTGTTCTGGGCCCTGTGCTTTTTCTGATCTTCATCAATGATGTCTCCGACTCTCTGAAAAATCCTCTCTATCTCTTTGCTGATGACTCCACTCTCTGCCGCTCCATACCTCATCCCTCAGATCGGCAGTCTGCAGCCTCCTCACTCTCTGCAAACCTGGACAAAATCACAGACTGGTCAAACAAGTGGAACATGTCTTTCAATCCTGACAAATCTCACACTCACTATGTCTCTCCGAAAAGACTGACTGGACAACCCTCCCATCTACTTTCTGAACAATCCTCTCCAAGAAGTTCTGTCACTCAAGCTTTTGAGTCTCACTCTCCACCATGATCTTTCCTGGGAAAACCACATTTCCAAGCTGGCCTGCAAAGCCAGTCACCGACTGGGCATCCTCCGTTGTGCGAAGTCCTTCCTTGGCACACCTCAGCTCCTCACCACATACAAGGCTTTCATCCGCAGCTCAATGGAATACTGCTCTCCCCTCTGGGTTGGTGCTCCTGCCTCACACCTAGCTCGGCTTCACGCTGTTGAAACCAAAGCTTTCAGAATCATTGGAATCTCCCGCGATGAAGCTAACTCTGAGGGCCTTTCACTCACTCACCGCAGGCAGGTTGGTGGTCTGTCTTCTACCGACACCTCTCTGGCCTAGTCCCCTCAAACCCCCCTCAGAACGTTGCTCCTCCCTAGTGCATGCTTATAAGGGAGCCGCCTTCTTGGAACTGCTCTACTGACAATGTCATACGCTCAATGTTGGCAGATCTAAAACAGGCAAAACATGACTCACCAATATATATAACACATGTCATCTACAACTACACACATTACATTCTCAAATTTATATTGCCATTTTAAGGTTACTTATTGACTGGCCCTCGTGTGTGTGTGTGTGTGTGTGTGGTGTGTGTGTTTGCACGCATAATCTAGATCTATATAATCTTGAGCATAATCTAAACAACCAACCAACCAACCGCACACATGCACGCACACACCTGCCTCCCATCGTCGTTTTCTCTTCATGCAATACCGCCCTGTACTGTTGGCACCAACCTGTACTGTTGTATGGCCACGGTGTGAATAAATTCAATAATAAATAAATATAGCTGTTTACCAATTTAAATAAAGTCGTGTACTAACTAATGTGAATAAATAAAGTCGTGTACTAACTTTTCCTTGAGAACTCAAAGTGGAACTTGTCTGAAAACATGGCGATTGTAGCTGTTTTTCATTAGAATAAATAACAAACAAACACACAGTTTGGACGATCAAAATAATTAACAAGAACAGCAATCGGTAGAGCGCATACCTCCGCCAGGCTCAACAGTTTACGTTTTGATTCCCACTCATAGGCCGGATCTGGATTTTGACCTGAACTAAAATCTAATCAGCTTGTTCTTGTCACCTAACCAACTCATCCACCAAATTTTGTAATAATCCATCCACAACTTTTTTAAATATCGTGCTATATATTGTTTATGGCCCTATCAATCAATGGGGGAAAAAAATCACTTTAAAATAAAAATGTATCGTATCCAAATCTTCACCAAAATCGAAACATGTCGTCCTTGTAACACACACAACCTGTCCATCAAGTTTCATCCAAATCCATCCACAACTTTGAGATATCGTGCTATATATCGTTTTTTTGCCCTATTTCTCAATGGTGAAGAATCATGTAAATTCTAGTATCTGGATCCGGATCTTCACCAAAATCGAATCATTTCGTTCTCGTCACACACCCAACCTCTCCAAATTTAATCCAAATCTGTCCACATCTTTTTGAAATATCTTGTTCACAGACAGCCAGACAGTCAGACAAATACAGGGGTGAAAACATAACCTCCGTCCACCTTTGGTGGCAGAGGTAATTGAATAACCAAAATAAATATTATAGAATTAATAATCGAATAAGTCAATCAACCCAAACATCTAATTTTAAAGGAGTCAAGAGGTCGAGAAGCACCTACTGTGCTACAACTTGAATGCTCCATCTAGCCAGGCCTACGTGAGCTAAAATACCATTAGTTCTACGCTTCTTTAAGTGGTCCTACATTGGCTCAATTAATTCTCCAAACTTACTTCCTCTTTCCTTTTAATGGAATGATATTCATGAAGCTACTTCTATTCCAAACATTGCTTCTTGTGGATTCAAGTTGAAAGGGCAACTTGGTGCAACCTTCACAATGACCCAATCTGCTTGTCATTAAAACTTAGTTATTGCTCGAGCCCTTAAAATCTTAAATCGTCTACATTGAAGGAGCTGGGGCTCCCACGTCGATCGGAAGAATGGACGCGACAAAAAGCTGGAATTCATCCGAGTTGCTTTAATCAAACCAAACACTCAGGCACTCTGAAAAGCCCGTTTATCGGGCAGCAATATATATACATATTATCCCGGAGCGTTTGCCCAGGAAAGGCGAGAGGGGGCGTGGCCCAGCGTCCTGGCTGCGGCCTGGCAAGTTGAGGGCGAGCCTGCCCGGGCATGCCCGGGCATGCCCGGGCGTCCCGACCGAGGCCTGGCAAGTTGAGCGCGGGCCTGCCCGGGCGTCCTGGACGAGCCCGGCATGGTGATCGCTCCGCGTCCTTGATAGGTGCAAGGCGATTGTGAAAACCCAGTGGTAGCCGCTACACACGTCCCCCCCAGAATCGACTTGCACCGGCAGGGTCAATTTGAGGGGGGTCCTGATGACCCGGCCGAAGCGACCCCTGGCGGGTCGTGGGAGGGGGTCCGGTGTGGTGGTGGGCGGTCGAGTGGGGGGCACCGTGGACGGGGGGCAGCCTCGCCGCGGCGGAAGGGCCACCCGTGGTGGGTGGTCGACGTCCACGTGCGCCGGCTTGAGGCGGTCCACCGCAATCCGGTCCGACCTGCCGCCGATGTCGATGACGAACGACTTGTCGTCCCGTCGCAGCACCCGGAAGGGCCCGTCGTACGGCGGCCGGAGTGGCCCCCGATGTGCGTCGTGACGCACAAAAACATACTCCGCTGTGCGAAGTGCTGGGGGGACGTAGGACTGGGGGTCACCGTGGTGAGATGTTGGCACGGGGGCAAACCGTCGGGCGGCCTCCTGGAGGTCCGAGCGCTGGTGAGCTGCGGACCAGGGACTGGTAGCGTCGGGCATGAATTCGCCCGGGACACGTAGCGCCTGGCCATAGACCAGCTCGGCGGTGGATGCCTGGAGGTCCTCCTTGGGGGCCGTGCGGAGGCCCAAAAGGACCCACGGCAGCCGGTCGGCCCAACCGCCGTCTTGAAGGCCGGCCATGAGCGCGGCCTTCATGGAGCGGTGGAATCGCTCGCACAACCCGTTTGCTTGGGGGTGGTAGGCCGTAGTACGGTGGAGCTTGACCCCCAGGTTGCGGGCGACCGTGCCCCACAGCTCGGAGGTGAACTGTGGTCCACGGTCTGACGAGATGTCCGCCGGTGCGCCGAAGCGGGCGACCCAGGTGGCGATGAAAGCCTGTGCCATGTCGGCGGTGGTGGTGGAGACGAGGGGAACGGCCTCCCGCCACCTGGTGGTCCTGTCCACCATGGTGAGCAGGTGTGTGAACCCCCGTGACGGGGGGAGGGGGCCCACCAGATCCACGTTGACGTGGTCGAAACGTCGTTCGGGCACGGTGAAAGGTGCCAGCGGGGCCTGGGTGTGTCGGTGGACCTTGGCCCGTTGGCAGGCCGTGCAGGTGCTGGTCCAATCGCGGACGTCCCGACGAAGGCCGTGCCAGACGAATCGCGCCGACACCAGCTTCTGGGAAGCTTTCCGGCCCGGGTGGGAAAGGCCGTGGAGGGAGGCGAAGATGCGGCGTTGCCAGGTGATGGGCACGATGGGGCGAGGCTGGCCTTGGGAGACGTCGCAGAGCAGGACAGTGTCCGCGAAGGGGATGTCGGCCAGGCGGAGGCCCGTGTCCGCCGCCCGGAGGGCTTGCACCGTGGTGTCGGTGGTTTGGTCCGCCGCCATAAGCGCAAAGTCCACGCCCAGGTGGACCGTGTTCGCGCTGGCCCGGGAAAGACAGTCGGCCACGGCGTTGTTTTTGCCGGCGACGTGCCGGATGTCCGTGGTAAACTCCGACACGGCGGCGAGGTGGCGCTGTTGGCGGGCCGACCACGGCTCCGTGACCTTGGCCATGGCGTAAACCAACGGCTTGTGGTCGACGAACGCCGTGAAAGGTCGGCCCTCCAGGAGGTGGCGGAAATGGCGGACGGCCAGGTGTAGACCGAGGAGCTCCTGGTCAAACGTGCTGTATTTGAGCTCGTTCGGCCGGAGCTGCCGGCTGAAAAAAGCGAGTGGCTGCCAAACCCCGTTCACCCATTGCTCATGTACGGCGCCCACCGCGTAGTGGGAGGCATCCGTGGTGAGGGCGATGGGAGCGTTGAGCACCGGGTGAGCGAGCAGTGTTGCGTCGGCGAGGGCCCGCTTTGAGCTTTGGAAGGCCGCATCCATTGCTGCGGACCAGGCGATGTCGTGCTTGGCCGGCTTGCCCCGGAGGGCTTCGTAGAGGGGCCGCATGAGTTGAGCAGCGCGGGGCACGAAACGGTGATAAAAATTCACCATTTCCAGGAATTCCTGCAGGGCCTTTATGGTGCGGGGACGCGGGAACGTGGTGATGGCCTCGACCTTGGTTGGCAGCGGCACGGCCCCGTTCTTGGTGATGTGGTGGCCCAAAAAATCAACGGCCGTCGTGCCGAAGTGGCATTTGGCCAGGTTGACGATGAGGCCATGCCCGCTGAGGCGCCCGAACAGTGTTCGGAGGTGGAGGAGGTGCTCGGCCCGGGACGTGCTGGCGACGAGGATGTCGTCCAGGTAAACGAAAAGGAACGGCAGGTCACGCAGCACGCCGTCCATCAAGCGCTGGAACGCCTGAGCCGCGTTCTTGAGACCAAACGGCATCCGCAAGAATTCGAATAAGCCGAACGGCGTGATGACTGCCGTTTTAGGGACGTCGGCCGCCCTGACAGGTACCTGGTGATATCCCCGTATGAGATCAATTTTCGAAAAAATGACCCGTCCCGCCAGACGGGCGGAGAAGTCTTGGATATGCGGGATCGGGTACCTGTCGGGGGTGGTAGCGTCATTGAGACGGCGGTAGTCGCCACACGGGCGCCATCCACCCCCCGGCTTTGGCACGATGTGCAGTGGCGAGGCCCACGCGCTATCGGAGTGCCGCACGATGCCGAGGTGCTCCAACGCGTCGAATTCGGCCTTCGCCACGGCGAGCTTGGCTGGGTCGAGGCGGCGGGCCCTGGCGTAGACCGGCGGGCCCGTGGTTGGTATGTGGTGCTCGATCCCATGCCGTACTGCGACGGCCGAAAACGTCGGCCGCGTGAGGGCCGGGAACTCCGTGAGCAGGCGAGCAAACTCGTTCGCCGCCGGGACGGCGCATGCCAGCTCGGTCGGCGCGGAGCTGCTCAATGTGCATACCAGGGAGCTGAAGGTTTCAGCGTTGATTAAACGACGCCGTTGGACGTCCACCAGCAGTCCGTGTGCGCAGAGGAATTTGGCGCCTAGCAGAGCCATGGGCACGTTTGCGGTTACAAACGTCCAAGCAAAGCGTTGGCCGCCGAAGCAGAGGGTGACGTTGCGCGGGCCGAAGGTGCGGATGGTCGATCCGTTGGCCGCAACCAAGGAGGGGCCGCAAACCGCGGACTGCCTGTCCTGGTCAGAGGCGGGTATGACGCTCAGTTGGGCGCAGGTGTCGCACAGGAAGCGCCGTCCGGACGCTTTATCCGTGATGAACAGTAAGTTGCCCAAGTGGCCGGCGCTCATGGCTGGTAATGAACGCCGGCCCGGCCGTTTCCCGGCCTGCCGAAGGTGCACGGGGGTCGGCATGTCCAGGCCTTCTGTCCGAACCTGGCATGATAGTAACACCACGCTTGGTCAGGTGGAGGCCCCGGTCGTCGTGCTGGAGGTGGTCGGCTCGGTGTAGCGGCCGCCAATTGCGTCGGCAGTTCGGTCGTCGACCGTGCCGGGTGCTCGGGCGCCATGGGTGTTGCGTCGGACGGCGGTGGGTCCCATGTCGCCGCTGCGATGCGCTGACCTGCGGCGGAGATCTTGTCGGCTTCTCTGGCATGGGCCCGGAGATCTGTGATCGTCATGCTTGCCAGGGCGAGGCGTACCGGGTTAGGCAGCTGACGGAGGAACAGCTCCCGGAACAGGAATGCCGGAGAGTGCTCGCCGAGCAGTGAAAGCATGTAGTCCATTCGCTCGGAAGGGCGCGTGTCGCTGAGCTCGGGCAGGTCGAGCAGGCGCCGTGCGCGTTCCGCCGATGGGAGGGCGAAAGCATCGAGGAGAAGCTTCTTAATCGCGCCGTATTTGTCAGCGGCTGGCGGGCTCTCGAGGAGGCTCAGGGCGCGGGCCGCGGTGGCCGAACCGAGCGCTGCTACCACATGGTGGAAGCGGGTGTCGTCGGCCGTGATGCCTCGCAGGGCGAACAGGGAATCCGCCTGTGCGAACCAAACCGCCGCGTGAGCCTCCCAGAAGGTAGGCAGTTTAAGGGCGACTGCCGTGTCCATGTCGGTAGGTCACCAATGAAGGAGCTGGGGCTCCCACGTCGATCGGAAGAATGGACGCGACAAAAAGCTGGAATTCATCCGAGTTGCTTTAATCAAACCAAACACTCAGGCACTCTGAAAAGCCCGTTTATCGGGCAGCAATATATATACATATTATCCCGGAGCGTTTGCCCAGGAAAGGGGAGAGGTGGCGTGGCCCAGCGTCCTGGCTGCGGCCTGGCAAGTTGAGGGCGAGCCTGCCCGGGCGTCCTGGACGAGCCCGGCATGGTGATCGCTCCGCGTCCTTGATAGGTGCAAGGCGATTGTGAAAACCCAGCGGTAGCCGCTACAACATCTTACTATAATTCACCAAACGTCCGTCTGTCCGTTCGAAGGTACCGCAAAAACGGCTGAACCAACCGCAACGATATTTTGGATGGGTATTCCTGGGACCCTTGGGAGTAAAACAGGCTATATTGTTTTTCCAATTTTTCCAAGTTTTACAATTTTCCACTTTTTCCAAACACGGTGGAATAATATTTACCGATATGAACAGTGATGTGGCTTTTGTTGAAATTCTACGTACCAGGAGAGAGTAGATCGACTCCTGACGAACTCTTCCTACGTAAACGTGCGGCTCCGAAGTAACACGGCAGCGTGTGCAAAGCGACTGAGAAACAGGTGTAGCGGCCGCTTCCGTGTTACAGATTCGGCGCGCATTCTTCACACATAAACGTGCGACTGAGAAAGACGTGCAGCGGCCGCTTCCGTTTTGCAGAATTCAATCTTTTTTCAAAATTGGCGCCATGTACTGTTTAGATTTTGATGATTTGCGTGTGATATGATTCAACAGATGTTTATATGAATCGTTTAAAATAAAAAAAGCCTTCAACTTCTGATATTTTGCCTTTTCCTTTGGGCTTCCCAATTGAAGCCCCGCCCCTAGGGCAGGTACCGTTGCTAGTTATTAAAATGAGAAGCCTGGTATTAGCTTAGCGGTTAGGGCGCAGGCTTGGGATCCTAGGATCCTGACTTTGAATCCCGGTCGATCGCTGAATTAACACCAGGGGGGTTGACTCAGCCCGTCATCCTTCCGAGGTTGGCAAATTGAGTACCAGCTCACTGGTAATTGGGGCACTGCATCAGCGGCACAAATGTGCTTCCAGAAAAATGATGCAACCATCCGCTACAGGCTGCATATGTAAAAAAAAAACATTTAAATGAGAGAATCGTTTTTCAATTGTCTTCCTAAATACAACTACCTGACATAAATATAACTAGTTAATTATGAAAATCTACCTGACAGATTGGCCACATGTACTGCAGGTAGTCAAAATCCCCGGTGGCTTGGTAGTCGCGAAACACCTGCAGGACAAACTTGAGGTTTAGGTCCTTCCAACTGGCTGTGTTGTGGATCAGGTAGGCATTGACGCGGAGCCACGGCTCATCCTCTGTGTGGTGTAGATACAAGACAACATACGAAAAACATTAGTCAAAATACATAGATGTCAGGATGAAAAGAATATTCAAAATTTCATAACGAGCACACATCACCCTTCTCCAGAGGGAACCTGCTTTGCACACGGATGTTTAATCACATGCACAAATCAGGAAAGATTATTTATTTATTTTGGAGACCAAGGTTAACGGAAGAGCTGTCACACGAATCATGCAAAAACATGCAGCCAGAAACATCAAATACAGGACTCGACTTTGGACAAACGCCTTGTGGGAAAGCGAGGCATCTTCCCAGGGAACTCTGGGTACTGGTGACGCAAACTCGCCAAATCGATTTACTTTTTCTCTCTACTCTCAGCAGCACAACAAAGAAACATTTTCCTACTCCCCCGTGGGATGCCAACCAATGGAGTTTATCTGTACTCTATCCTCTAAGTGCTGAGCCTCAAGCAAGGAGGCGACATGTACCATTCTAAAATCTTTGGTACGACTCGGCCTGGCTCAGAATCGAACCACCGACCTCCCGGAACCACAATGCCACTAGGTTTGGTTAAAAGCAGTACAATATCACCTTTATACACCCATTCCATGCAAATGCAGCACTGTGAGACAAAGATTGCTTTGAGCAGTTAGAGAGCCCTTCCATACAACTCCACCATTTGTACCAATTAAACTGTCTGAAACCTTCTCGTGAACACCCAGCACTTCTCAATTCACTCCATCCAATGGTTCATTCGTGCATAGAAGTCAAACAAACACCCAAACAGATAGTGTTTTTTGTAGTACTAGGGCGTGCCCGTACTATATATATATCTAAAATTATATCCCCCCCCCCCTCTATTTACATGAAATGGTTTGGTCCATTCACAAAGCCAAAGCGAACGGCTTGCGAGTACGGTGACAATCCCCCCCCTCTATTTACATGAAATGGTTTGGTCCATTTGCAAAGCCAAAGCGAACGGCTTGCGAGTACGGTGACCATACCTTGGGAACCACTTGTCCGATTAATTTCAAACCTTGAAAAGGCACATCCTCGGGTCCCCAGCAATATACCTGGCAAGTTTCAATTAGATCGGACCCGTGGTTGTCGAGAAACAGCGGTCACAGACACACAGACACACACACATACACACAGAGATTACTGGAATTATAGATAGACTAGGGCGTGCCCGTACGTGGGTGCAAAAAAACATGCGTGCAAACAACAACAACAAAAAAAAACTTTGAAACCACGTGGCAGTAACGACCATAGAACCCCCCCCCCCCCCCCCCTCTATTTACATGAAATGGTTTGGTCCATTCGCAAAGCCAAAGCGAACGGCTTGCGAGTACGGTAGAACCCCCCCCCCCCCTCTATTTACATGAAATGGTTTGGTCCATTCGCAAAGCCAAAGCGAACGGCTTGCGAGTACGGTGACCATACCTTGGGAACCACTTGTCCGATTAATTTCAAACCTTGAAAAGGCACATCCTCGGGTCCCCAGCAATATACCTGGCAAGTTTCAAGTATATCGGACCCGTGGTTGTCGAGAAACAGCGGTCACAGACAAACAAACAAACACACAGACACACACACACACAGAGATTACTGGAATTATAGATAGACTAGGGCGTGCCCGTACGTGGGTGCAAAAAAACATGCGTGCAAACAACAACAACAAAAAAAAACTTTGAAACCACGTGGCAGTAACGACCACAGAACCCCCCCCCCCTCTATTTACATGAAATGGTTTGGTCCATTCGCAAAGCCAAAGCGAACGGCTTGCGAGTACGGTAGAACCCCCCCCCCCCCCTCTATTTACATGAAATGGTTTGGTCCATTCGCAAAGCCAAAGCGAACGGCTTGCGTTACTTTTACTAATAGCTCGGTAACTACTTCTCCGATTAATATGAAACCTTGAAAAGGCACATCCTCAGGTCCCCAGCAATATACCTGGCAAGTTTCAAGTATATCGGAGCCGTGGTTGTCGAGAAACAGCGGTCACAGACAAACAAACACACAGACATACACACAGACACACACACAGAGATTACTGGAATTATAGATAGACTAGGGCATGCCCGTACTATATATATATCTAAAATTATATCCCCCCCCTCTATTTACATGAAATGGTTTGGTCCATTCGCAAAGCCAAAGCGAACGGCTTGCGAGTACGGTGACAATCCCCCCCCTCTATTTACATGAAATGGTTTGGTCCATTCGCAAAGCCAAAGCGAACGGCTTGCGAGTACGGTGACAATCCCCCCCCTCTATTTACATGAAATGGTTTGGTCCAAAGCGAACGGCTTGCGGAGTTTGGTAAAGAAATCGCTATAGCTCGGTAACTACTTCTCCGATTAATATGAAACCTTGAAAAGGCACATCCTCAGGTCCCCAGCAATATACCTGGCAAGTTTCAAGTATATCGGACCGGTAGTTGTCGAGAAACAGCGGTCACAGACAAACACACACACACACACACACACACACACACACACACACACACACACACACAGACATACACACAGAGATTACTGGAATTATAGATAGACTAGGGCATGCCCGTACTATATATATATCTAAAATTATATCCCCCCCCCTCTATTTACATGAAATGGTTTGGTCCATTCGCAAAGCCAAAGCGAACGGCTTGCGAGTACGGTGACAATCCCCCCCCTCTATTTACATGAAATGGTTTGGTCCATTCGCAAAGCCAAAGCGAACGGCTTGCGAGTACGGTGACAATCCCCCCCCCCCCCCCCCCCCCTCTATTTACATGAAATGGTTTGGTCCATGAAATGGTTTGGTCCATTCGCAAAGCCAAAGCGAACGGCTTGCGAGTACGGTGACAATCCCCCCCCTCTATTTACATGAAATGGTTTGGTCCAATTCGCAAAGCCAAAGCGAACGGCTTGCGGAGTTTGGTAAATAAATCGCCATAGCTCGGTAACTACTTCTCCGATTAATATGAAACCTTGAAAAGGCACATCCTCAGGTCCCCAGCAATATACCTGGCAAGTTTCAAGTATATCGGACCCGTGGTTGTCGAGAAACAGCGGTCACAGACAAACACACACACACACAGACACACACACAGAGATTACTGGAATTATAGATAGACTAGGGCATGCCCGTACGTGGGTGCAATGCCCGTACGTGGGTACGTGGGTACGTGGGTGCGAGTACGGTGACAATCCCCCCCCTCTATTTACATGAAATGGTTTGGTCCATGAAATGTTTTGGTCCATTCGCAACGCCAAAGCGAACGGCGAACGGCTTGCGAGTACAGTGACAATCCCCCCCCCCTCTATTTACATGAAATGGTTTGGTCCATTCGCAACGACCACAGAACCCCCCCCCCCCCCCTCTATTTACATGAAATGGTTTGGTCCATTCGCAACGCCAAAGCGAACGGCGAACGGCTAAATCGCCATAGCTCGGTAACTACTTGTCCGATTAATTTCAAACCTTGAAAAGGCACATCCTCGGGTCCCCAGCAATATACCTGGCAAGTTTCAAGTATATCGGACCGGTAGTTGTCGAGAAACAGCGGTCACAGACAAACATACACACATACACACAGAGATTAATGGAATTATAGATAGAAGATGATGGATGCAGTCGACACACCTGGATCTCCCACGTCATGAGGTACCACGTTACGCGTTTTGACATTGCCACGGCTTCCATCCATGAGATGCACCCTCTGATTGTCATCTTCCTGCATTATAGTCGCAGCTGGAGGTAACAGGTCACGTGTTCAGACCAAAAATACAAATCGGCGACTGTGTTTGAGCTACGAGCGCAATAACATGCATCGTACGCACCAATTTCATACTGCAGGCTGAGCTGCAACTTCGGCCATAGCATTACGAGAGCGAAGGAGGCATAAAAGTGTACATCATAGGTGTTGTACATCCGGTATTCTTGTCCTGCAAAGTACATACAAATAAATAATTAGCATCCAGGTGCATAGAGGAGCCGATACATGTATATTGTTTGCACAACAAGCACATAAGTAGACATCAGTGGACTTTGAGGTGAAGTGCAAAGACATTAGTGGACAACAGACAAATCAATATGGAATATGCAATTTTAAACTGGGACGCGGGCAGTACGAGCTCAGGTCTCATATCATAACCAAGCAGGCAAACAAAGTATGCAGATGGGAATACAAAACAAATATTGCCTTTTGAAATAATAATAATAATAATAATAATAATAATAATAATAGTATTTATATAGCACCTTTTGCCTATGGATACAAGGTGCATTATGGTTGTTAATGAGGAAGTACTTGACAAAGACCTTAGATCTCAGGTGCTACCAATGTCCAATAAGTTGTTGCTCTTTAACATCCACTATTATCCCACCTTGTGGGGTCGGCCAGGGGAAGATTGACCCAAGTCTTTCACGAACCGGCCTGGCCAGGCCTGACGTTCGCCTAAGTTGGGCAGGAATTTGGAATTTGTCCATGGTGCCGGTGATACTCGCCAACTCTTTACAAAGGACACCATGAGATAATCTAACGTCCACCAACCCATGCCGGCAGACGGGACCCCAGTTTAAGGTCCATCCGAGGGACGACACACACATTGAATCACCCTACCTGTGAAACACCAAAATGACAGTTTATAGCTGGGTCGCGATTCGAACCCAAGCTAGACAACTTCGAGGCGAGTGTGCGTACCTCCAGGCCATCCTATCAGCCACCAATATCCAAGAAGAAAGATTAAAATTTATGATCGACAAAAACCTATTAACAAAAGTAGCAAGTGGATTTAAGAAGAAGATTCCCAGGTTTCAGGAGCCCAATGTTTTTCACATAGTGTATATTTACCCTCCCCTGAAGATAGGGAGTTGCATTTGAGTCCATTTGTTTGTTTGTCTGTCTGTTTGTGTTTGTCTGTCTGTTTGTTTGTCCGCACATAATAAATATGATTTTCTCTGCAACCGTTGGTCCGATTGACAGGAAATTTTCAACAGAGGTGCAACTCCACCTGCATCATTTTTAATGATAATTATGACGTCATAGGTCACGTGGTTCGGCCGCCATCTTGGAAAAACCGAAAACATTTGCACCTCTATATCTCCAAAAGCACTGCATAGAAAAAATTGAGACATGGCTCATTGTAAAGAACTCTCCATGGTGAATAACATCTGTTAATGATTATGTCATAGGTGTGCCTCCATTACGACGTCATAATTCGACAAGTACAAAACTTCATCCGATCAAGATGAAATTTCTTGAGCATAATCTAGGGATAAATTGGTGGAGAAAAAAATGATGACGTCATCAGTCACGTGGTTCGGCCGCCATATTTGTTTCAACACAAAAGCCTTTTTTTCAAAACACTGAAAACACATCCCGGTGAGGGTCTGCAAACTCTCATTGCTCTTTCTTGTTGTATTTGTGAAGGGCATGGCCTACTTAATATTGTTACATGAAATGAGGGATGGGGAATCCATATGTAGATCGTGTTAAGAAGCGTATGGACAGTGGGACCACGTAGCATAGATTCCCCTTGGTACTGGTGATGGATATTTGTCAAGAGATAAGTCGTGTTGCAAAACGTGCACCGAGGAGGCAGTGAGTGTTAACTTTGTCATTGTGTAAAACACTAAGATTGTGGATAGAGAAACATTGCATTGTGTAAAACATCTTGTCAGGCGAGGCCAGGTGAGGACTTGTGGCATGCAAGTCGAAAGGGACAAAAAGCAAGTGCCTTAAAGGAAACCATCATGGACTGTTTGGCCATGTTGGCGAGGTATGCTGTGGAGCCTTGGAAAGAGGCGTAATACTTTTTATTGAGGCCACCCCATGGGGCGGGACTGCCTGTAAGATGGACAGCTACAAGCAGTGGATGGCCAATCACGGGACCCGCCACCCACAGAGGTGGTCCCAGAATCAACGTGGGCTGTGGCCACACTGCACACATCAGCTGGAGTTGGACTTGGAGAAGAGCAACCTCTCTCTCCCCTCTCTGTGGGTGTCGATGGACTGCTTGGGAGAGAGACGTGAACTCTCCGTAATTGCTCCTCTTGGCCTCCTTATTGTATGCACCATCGACGGCACAATTCCACAGTTCAGTACGTCATTCTTCTTTCTTCTCCCAGTCTTTATACCCACCCGGGTGTGTCCGTTTACACGATTTAGGTTATTTCAAAGTAGGCAAGTTCATTTGTGTTTTGGAGTTAAGTGCACCGCCTCCCCGCTGTCATGATTCCTTCACCATATTTAATTATTAATCATGTATTTTCTTTCCGTGCTTAGGTACACATCCTCCAACGTATTTAAATCGAATACACGTGTGCTTTGAATGAATGCACGCAGTCAAATTCACACCAAGTTATTAACGATCATTTGATCGCCGAGTTGTTTTAGTTTCAGTAAATCAACAATCGATTACGTCTTCCTACTGCTCAGCCGGCCTGCGGAGTTCACCTCCAGTGTGATTGGGATAGCAAGACCATTCCCGTTACATTATATTCCATTTAAAGGATGCCAGAAATACTCCTCGACTCAAATGGTCTGTGAAGGAACAAAAGAGGTGGTAGTCATAACCTTCTATTGTGAGGGTTCAGTCAACCAATTAATAACGTGACCATACTCCTGGCTGGTCAGCATGGGGATCATATGCTTTCAGGATCCATATGTAGTCCTACTCAGTGATAGGACATGTTGGACTTTCTAATCAGACACTCATTATTGGAGCTGCGCAAATTCCGACGGTGTAAGGAACGACGTCGGGGTGTAAGGAGCCATTTCAAAACGTAAGCCAACACTGCACTGGTCCAAAGGTGATAGCACCACGGTAAATGTCCCATCTCTCCACTCAGGCCCGTAGCTACAGGGGGTGGGGTGCAGGCGGAGAATCGCCCCCATTGATACAATTTTTCCCCCTCTAGAATCTTACTGACCAAAAATAAGAAAGGTTAGCATGAGAAAAATCCTTGAGCCTTTCACATTGACTGAGGCCACACTCAGGTATAAAACCAAAACCTCATTAATCTTCGAGAGTAATTGAACGTGATATACAAGTGGTGTAAACTGTAAAAGGCATCAATGGTGGTGTATTTTATTTATTTGGAGGATTTTGGCTCTGCTTTTTATCATCACAGTCCACATATCTTAAATACATCAACTCGGTCCAACTACTCGAAGTGTATCGAGCCCCCCTGGGGAAATCGCCTCGTTCACTGGATTTGTGTTGAGTAGGGTATACAGGTTGAGTAGGTTGAGTAGGCTCCTCCTTAAGCCTGGTGTCGGCTTCGCGGTTAGGGTGCCGGCTTGGGATCCTAGGATCCTGGGTTAGAATCCCAGTCAATCGCTGAATCAACGCCAGGTGGGTTGACTCAGCCTGTCATCCTAACGAGGTCGGCAAATTTAGTACCAGTTCACTGGTAATTCCCTGTGTGTCGCAAGAGGTGACTAACAGGGTTGGCGGCAGCGTATACACTTGTACAGGTTAAAATGAGCAACTCAGAGATCTCTCAATTTCTGGTGTTTTTCGATGGTTTTTTTCAACCTTGAAAAAGATAAACTGATTTGAAGGTTTTAAAATCCATTGATCAAAACTTTGAGCTCCATGTGTGGGCAGGTGAGGGGTGTATGACAAAAACCTTCATAATGGCCGCTAGTGATACATATAAATCCTTCAAATCTGTTTGTTTCTTTTTTTTTTTTTTACAAATTTAAAGGACAGGGAAAAAGGGGGAGTCAGAGATTTCTCTTTAAAGTTTGACCTCAAGTTTTTTCCCATGAACCAAACTTTGGGTGACTAATTGGATGGAAATTAGTGGGTGATGAGCATCATTGTGTTAGGTATTTTTTGGCTATGTCTGAAAAGCTAAAATATATTTTTGAAATTTCGATTTCTCAGGGCTCACCAAGTAGTTAAAGGGGTGGCATTTTATTTGACTGTCTCCTTTCTCGTGCGTTCTCACAGAAAGTGTTCTCGCAGAAGCACCAACGTTTCCAGTTGTTTTGATGCACTAAAAAAAATAACAAGCGTTTCGCCTCGGTCCCCTGTCGGTGAAGTGATGCGAGTTGACAAAGTGGAAGACGCAAGGCAGCCATCTTGGATTTTGACGTGGCGACCCAATTTTCAACAGCGTTCTCCCTTATGCGTAGATACACCCACACACCAGATTATAAGTTAGTAGTTCGTTTATTTTTCAATATATTCCACTCACAAGGTTCAGACATACATGGCATCAGACATACATGGCGGCGGCCATCTTGGATTTTGACGTGGGTTGCACCCACACACAAAATTAGAATTTGGTCTTTCGCTTATGCACGCACGCATGCACGCACGCACGGACGCACGGACGGAGGGGAAAACCATAGTCCCCATTTTGCTCCGCGGTGCGACGGGGGACAAAAAAAAAAATCGCCCCCCTCTTGGATTCTATTCCCCCTTCCCCCACCTCCTCACCCCCTGGATGTTCTGGCTGGCTGCAGGCCTGTCTCCACTGGAGTTGACTTAAATAACAGAATCCAAGTTTACATTTATAATCAAATGAACCTTCGATTTCTACTGAGGTTTGCGATGATGCAATCCAATCAAATTGGATCACAGATGGCACCTTCATCAGGAAATTAAATTGTCCTCAATAATAAAAGTTTGGTAAATGGTTTTACATAGTGTGTTCAAAAAGTATCCGACCTTTATTTTTCGTGCGTAAAAAAAAGAAGGTAGGGAGGCGTTGATTGGTGCACGTATGTAGGCGATCCTAATGCGCACGCGTGAATTTTTTCCCACCTGCAGAAGCTGTCATTCGACGGCAGACCGCCGATGAGTGAGGACATGTAGGTGAGCACCGTCGGATTTTCGTTTTTGACAAAATGACGGAAAAACTTGAACAACGCTACTGCATCAAATTTTGTGTTTTTTGGCCTCGGGGATGTTGGATGCTTCCATTGTGATGACTGCAACTTGGTTTCTGGGTCGTACCCATAAACCCAGGACTCATCGCCAGTGATCACTGTGTTGAGGAAGCTGGGATCGCTGTTCATAGTCTCCAGCATGTCCTGTGCGATCTCCAAACGGAGTTGCTTCTGCTCAATCGTTAGCAGCTTTGGTACGAACTTCGCTGAGATTCTCCTGAAGCCCAAATCCTCCTTCATAATGGAATGAACGGTGTTGAATCTTGCGGATCGTTTCCACTTGGGAATCGCCAAGCTTTACACAAAATTTGATGCAGTAGCATTGTTCAAGTTGTTCTGTCATTTTGTCAAAAACGAAAATCTGACGGCGCTCACTTACATGTCCTCACTCATCGTCGTTCTGCCGTCGAATGACAGCTTCTGCAGATGGGAAAAAATTCACGCGTGCGCATTAGGATCGCCTACATACGTGCACCAATCAACGCCTCCCTAGCTTCTTTTTTTTTTACGCACGAAAAATAAAGGTCGGATACTTTTTGAACACAGTAGTAAATGGCCATTAGCTTCCACATGTGTGTGGGTAAGAGTATAGTTGCAGGACACGTTGAAAAATTGCCCTTAAATTAATGGTAACAACAAAATGCCTTAACAGTATGCCAGCAAACAACCAGCTTGTCAGGTACAGTATGGGCAGAATAATCACCACCACTACACAAGTTTACCCAAACGCACCTCTAATAGCACTTTCATTGCGACAGTCCACCTGACAAGGAATCAAATCAACCCTCGCATTTCTTCAGCTGAACTCCTCCCTCCTACACATATTGTGAGTCATAAAATGATAGTCATTACAAAAAAACCACATACTAATGTATAAAGACCATAAGGGCTGAGATCACACCTTCCAGGTAAGCAAAGTGTCCATATTCATTCAACATGTTGGGCAGGTCATGGCCCATTCCCTCAGGTATATCCAGCCAAACTGTCCCTCCATCAGCCAGAAAGTACAGCTCATTGAATAATGCAGACTTGTACCAGGAGGGAAGAGAGCTGCATGGAAAAAAGGCCAAAGCGGTAGTAAATCATTGTGTTGTATGACACAACAGCGGCCCATGACACTCTGGGTACAAGCAAAGTCATTCGCCGTCAGCAAGAGCTCAGCTGCCACTTTACGGAACCTAAAGTGTATTTAATCCTGTAATCGAGCTATATGAGCAAAATTCCTGCTGCACAAGTCTATTTTAAACACAAGAAGACATTTTGAAAGTTCAAACTCAGTTTAACTTTTCTGTTTACAGTTTGGCCACGGGGACTCCATCAAGCAGAAAGAAATCTTTGAAAGAGCATTTCTTGATCACCAATTATACACTTAATACATGGACAACTGCGATGAGCCTGAAATAATGTAAAGAATGAATTACGATATCATTCCAAGGTGGACATTGCGTCGATCCAAGGTCGACAGGACGGTGCTTCGGCAGCACACTTACTTACCTTTGAGCTGTCTAGTCTGGGTTTGAGTCATGACCAGACTACAAACTGCCGCATTGGTGCTTTGTAGGCAGGGGATGACATCACAAGGAGCACTGCCCCTCGGATGAACATTAAGCTGTGTGTCCCATCTGCTAGCATTAGCGGCCGTGGTTGTTAAAGAACCCTTAGTGTAATCCATGAAGAGTAGACGTGTTATTATGGGCAGTGAACGAATTCCCCATTCCTGGACAAAATTCCACCATGGCCGAACCCAAAGAGTAAGTGCAATTAATTATGGCCCTGAAAGTAGGAGTAGGAGTCGGAGTAGTACTAGTAATATATTTATTTCAGGCAAAATATGATGTTTGAGTGCTTCTCTGGGGTGAGCGTACACCAAGCGCTATTAGTCCAATGAAAAGGTATTGATGTCAATACACCCGCAATTGTGGAGCTGCAAGGCACTTTAATAGGAAGCATTCACACAAAAGGGTAATACAGTACTTACGGATCTTCGAGGATGGGCCTCTGCCAGTTATCAATCCGATCTTCCCATTCTTTGTAGTGAGTCAGTGCGTGTAGTGCAAGCTGAGGAGCTGCTGTTCCATTTGAGCCAAACCACCGAGCGTATCGTCTGTGAAGGGAGGCATCAGTCATATTTTAAAAAAACACCCGGTTTAGTTTCAATTATTTACAACAACAACAACAACAACAACAACAACAACAACAACAACAACAAAAATAGCTTGAGAGAACAAATCTCCAGCACACTTTGTTGTTGTTTTTTTCACCAGAATTAATTTACAAAAGAACACGGAACCTGTGATAATCTTGTCCCTGTGCCCCAAAGCGGATTCGTGGCATATCCCATGTCATAGAAAATTCTAGCTGGGCCCTTCCACCCACTGGCACCATTGCTGTGCATGCCACTGCCCCTGCGACCTCCTCATGGCCTTTTGTCTTGACACCTGACCCTGTGGACACGGACATCATACATGTGTTACAACAAGGATCTACAGTGAGAGTGACTAACTTCGAAATGAAAGTCAAATTTACTTTCGTTGGTGTTCATAATATTCAGCATTAGGAATGTGACAAGGCACTCCCGACAATAAAAAATAAAATAAATAAAATACGAGTTCCCTTGCACGGAACTTCAACGCAGGAGACCATTAGGTCCATCAAGCCTGCAAAGTGGTTGCCAGCCTATGGTTGTTTGTCCGACTTTCGAAATGATGTATGAACTCAAACAAGGCCTTTGGCGCATGGGCTGTGTGTGTTTTCAGTGACCCACTTCCGCTGGACGTGGCGCTTTTAACCTGCTGCTGCTCAGGTGACATATATGTCAAAGCAGCTTTTTAATAAAATTTTCAACATTTAGGCAATAGAGTGGCAATTTCAAAATGGTTAACCATGAATGTTGTGTTCCTGAATGCATATCGGACTCACGGAAATCCTGCTGTTAATTTACCATTGGTCACTGGCTTTGCCACCAATACAAATTTACAGTTTCAAATGGAGCACCTCACCACCATGAGAGCATTTAAATTGCATTACGTGGCAATAAATGAATTGTTGCTCCGAGCTTGCCGGCTCGATAAAAAAAGATGCCATTTGCATTTTTTGCCATCCCCACCCCTACCAGGTTACGAATCCAGTGCAGGTACAGGCAACTTGCTAGTATTGGAAATACAAGAAATGTCTGTGGATGGGGTGTCGAGTTACTACCATTTCTTGTCAATACAAGCGATTGGATGTGGACACACACACACACACACACACACACACACACACACACACACACACACACACACACACACACACGAGGGATGAGACCACGACCAAACTACGGTGGGACCACATGTGGAGACAAAGACCAGTGGTAGCGGAAACCATTTTATCAGTGGGCAGGGATGCCACCAGGTGGGATCGGGCATAACCGGATGTCTCACAGGAAGTCGAGCAGATCAATATCATCGCCACTTCGGAGACAGAGGGGGGAAGTGGTGCATGGATAAGAAGACTGCTTGGTCCATGAGTTGTGTTTCCTTACTGGGATGAAGATAGATGCTTCAGGCACAAGGAAGGCTCCTTCAGTCATAGAGACTCGCAAATGGAGATGACGACCAGTGATGGTGGCACGTGCACACACACATACTCATGCACAGTTGTGATTGTACATTATTATATATATATATATGTATATAGCTCACTGGCAGCGATGGCCGAGGGCTTGGGTTGCAGGTGCCCATCCATAGTTATCCAGGCCTTGCACCAATCCGTTTCATCGAGAATTTGCCATATGGGCAGCTGCAAGATGTTGGACCAGTCGGCGAGCTGAGACAGTTCTTCAAGTATTTCGTTTTTCCAAGGCACACCCCTTTCTCATGTACTTTAAAAAGTATTTTCAGCTTATTTTAGAAAAGCCAATGGCTTAGAGCCATTTTAGGTACCAATCCTTGTGTCACACACATTTTATCACTATTAGCGTATTATCCTTCAGCCTGGCTACACCACAAGATGACAAGCCGGTGAATATTATAAGCCTGCCACAGATTCTTAAAAACATCATCCCGGCAATCTTGCCAAAGTTTTTAGATTTTAATGTATCTTTAGCCAAAATGACAGCTTTACATTCTGCTAACTTTATTGTAAAATAAAATTGTGCATGAAAATCTAGGATCATGGAGAAGCTAATCAAAGAGCGGAGCAGGTTCACAGACTGGTCAGAGGATCAAAGGAGGAAAGCGACATAAGTAGATTACACGAGTGGACGAATGGCAGAGAGGAATGGGGACAGGGAGGGTGTCAGCGAGAGCAAAAGAGAACAGGGATGGGGCTAGGAGAAAGCAAGAGTTGATGATGGGGAGGACTCTTGAGAGAGTAGAGTGGGGAATACGAGACAACAGACATGGAGTTTAGAATTGAGGAGGGTAACAAGATGTGGGAATTGTGGAAGAACGTGTGTATCCTGTGCAGGCTGTGTGAGGAAGAATTGGGGGTGGAGAAGGGTAGGTAGAGGAAGAGGAATGAGACAACAGGAGCGACGTCGGAAGTGAAGGGAGATAAAATAGTTTACCAACCCACTGCAGTGGGTGAGAAACAGGCCATGGTAGGAAGCTTCCTCCGAGATATCAGATATGCGAATAATGGAGGGAGAGCCTTGGACTTGATAGTCTCCCAGGAAGCAAGATGGGAAAAAGACGCACAACTACAGAGCAAGGAGCCATATTCTATGACATTTCAAAGAAAGGGTACCGCTTTGTTCTTGTCACCTAATCAACTCATCCCTCAAGTTTTGTCATAACCCATACACAACTTTTTGAGCTATTGTGCTATGTATCGTTTTTGGCCCTATCTCTCAATGGCGAAGAATGACTTAGAAAATTATCAGATCTCTCCATTTTGAGAAAACAAACACTAATAATCTCTGAGTGGCTCAGAATGGACTCATCTCTGTAAAGAACAATTGGGCGTCAAGCGGTTTTAGAAGGCCAGTTTGGCAATACCAACTTTCTGAAAACCGAGAAAAAAAAATCCACACCCAAATGAGGTCAACCCCATGTGAACAGCTGTTTTGCTTTTCCTGTAGAATGCAAGACGTCTTCAAATTTAAAACACCACTCTACTGCTAGGGTACACGCATGCGAGCATGAATAGCCACCGAATACAATTACTATGATATAATGGGGATATAACTTGCCAGAACTGAACAGAGAAACAAAGTGTTAGGCCTCCAGACCACAAAAACATTCTCTAAACTTGCGAACTTTGCTGACCATCTGTGCAGTTCAAACGGCCATCTTCAACAAGATCTTCCCAAAGGTCTCTCCCCGTGCCTTGGGGATCAAATTCTGTTCTGTGGGTCACCGTTAACCCAGGCTGTGGAGCAACAATGTAGATAAAAGCACAATTCAGAATAGCCAAAGGTGAAATAACACTGACATCCAAAAAAATGTGGTTGGGCCTGCACACAGAGTCAATATGTCTGCACACAATTTATTTACACAGTTATAGCAGTAGATTTTAATGATTCCATGAATAACAACAACTCCTCGGTTAATAAGGATTGCACATAGAATTAATACAGTACTACTCTACATCATTTTCAGATCTACAGCCAGGTAAATTGCAAATCCGATAACATGGGACTTCAATTTAAAGGCAAATGGGCGAATCAAATATCAAATCCGGATGGCATGCTTCAAGGTACAGCGCCCTCTACCGATATCACAAGAATGGTAGTTGCCCAGGACACGTGAAGCGAAAAGCATAATTAAGCAATTGCTTCACTTCTGTCTGTCTGTCTGTCAACAAACGTCAGTTTATGATCGAGGAACAACTTAATTTCAATTGAACATTATATGTTAAACACAAATCGGAAAACAACCATACCGCTTAGAATTTGTCCCAATCGCACATGCGCAGAGAGGGGTGAGATAATTGTTTTAGTCTGTCTGCCTGCCTGGTGGTCAATCAAAATTGAAACTTACCGTTTTTAAGGACGTCATGACAGACACATAAAATAGGCATGAAGAATGAATGTAACTTGTTAAGGTGGTGTAAAAGACGCTGCATCAATGGCGCTAAACTTCAAAAAATATTTTTATACAATCTTCAAAATGTTTATTTTATTTCAATTGAATTACGTACTTAAACACTGTGGAACACAAGTAGCCTTATTGGAATTTTCAAAACCCTTCTGCAATATTACGGCTTTTTACGCAATCACAACCATTCAAATTTGCCACTCGTAGACCCGACCCATGTTCTTGTTTCTCAAAACAGCGCAAAAGGGGGTAATGTTTTCTATGAACTCCAGTTTATATTTGTCTAGTTCTTTGATCCAAGAATAGACAGCTCAATGTCGAGTCGAAAGCAAATTAACCATCTTGCAACTCCAATTTCTAATTTAGCCATTTCAAATAAATAAATAAATAAACCACCTTCCATCATGTCTTCCTAATTGCTGAATATTTCCGATCAAAACATCCCTTTTGTCATGTCGCTAATTCCTGTCATAAGCTTCTCGGCAGCAATATTCAATACAAAGTTCCGTTGATAAAAGGATCCGAACGATCCGAAGATAACGGAGCTTTCTTCCAATACCAGTCAGCAAAAAAAAATCACTTAACATCCCATCACTGCAGAACAGACTAATTTGTTCTGTTTATGATATCCAAGGTGCAACAACTAATCTCAAATGCCTTTTTGAAAACTTACTCCAAAATTAAACTGTCACTAGTAAGAATTGTAGTATCGGTAGGTTTAATGAATGACGCTACCTTTCTAGACATTCAGTCCCAGACTGGTATAACTTCCTTGCATTTCAGCACAACAAATGGCTAAAAACAAAAATGTCAACCCAACCAGTTTTGTCGTTGTTGTTGTTGCGGCAACAACCACAAACACCTACCAACCGGCGAACACAATCACAAAGGCAATTGAAAGGCAATTGAAAGGCAAAGGCAATTACTTCATGCCACCCTACTTCTTCAGGAATATGACAAGCTGATAGAACACAAAGATTTAATTATATACATTGCATCAAATAAAGTGACTCCAACAACAACAATAACACAAGTGCAAAACACCAAGGGCTACTTGGTTCAGCAAACAAAACCACATACAAAGGTCAGCATACAAAGACCTGCATCTGCATACAAACACATACAAAGACCACAACCCAAAAACGCATGCAACGGTCCACTCGGGCAACACCCAAAACATGCAAAGATCCACTCGGAATATCATCCAAAACACATAAAAGATCCACTCGGGCCACCACCAAAAACACATACAAAGGTCTGCACGAGACAGCACCCAAAAACAAACACTGACACTCAAGACAGTAAAAAATTAAGTAAAATACAGGTATGGTCAAATGGCTCATATTATGGCAAAAGTAACAAAAAAAGTTACGTGTACAAACTTACCCGGCATCTGCTGGCGATGGCTATGCTGTATGGGTTCACCGCATGGCTGTGGTGCAGCAACACCCCAGACACCTGTACTTCATTTTTCTTAGATTCAGGAACTAAAAACGGCTCATTCCAATGACCACCATCGCCGTGACCTTGGCCACCCGTCCCATTGACCAATGTGAACATGATAGTCACCTCTGTGTCTTCATCACTTCTGTTGTCCACCTCCCAGACAAAAACCACTGCTGGCAGACAGGATTCCTGCAGCGAGTGACATGCATGTCAGTCTTTTGAAAACAGCCTTGGTATCTCTGTCACAATACGATAAGATATCCTCTGTGGATCTATTTATAGCATTGGTCTACGGTGCTTAGAGGAGCTCGTGCACAAATCATATGCAGAACAGTCATTAGTAAACATTACTATACGTTTCCATCAATAAAATCAACCAAAATCTAATCGGCTTGTTCTTGTCACCGAACCAACTCATCCATCAAGTTTTGTCATAACTCGTCCACAACTTTTTGAAATAACATGGTATTTATCGTTTTTGGCCCCATCATTTAATGGTGAATAATAACTTCTTTTTTTTTTTTTAAATCTCGTATCCGGATCCAGATCTTCATCAAAATCGATTCAATTAATCCGTGTCACACACCCAACCTGTCCAACAAGTTTCGTTTTAATCCCTCCATAATGGTTTGAGATATCCTGTTCAGACAGACAAACACACTTGCTTCACTGAAAAAATGGCATTGAATAGTTGAACAGATTTTCCATTATTATTTTGTAGAAACTTTGCTCCATGGGCAAACATTTAGGATAACACCATTTAAGTAATTTGGAACATTTTACTCGAGCTAATTGATTCCTTTATTCATTCGCATCAGCCTGTTTTTAGTCCACAGCATAATGAAGGCCTTGCTCAACTCACATTTTGGTATTGGTATTCTGTCCACGCTTGCCCAATACATGTTGGTAAGAGACACAGGCCGGGGCAGAAATTTGTTCGGGGTGCCAACTCATGCTAGCAGATGAGACACCCGACAACGTCCCTCTGAGGGACGGCGCACTTCCTTATAAAACGCCCTGCCTCAGAAGCATCAAGACTAGACAGCTCAATGCTAAGTGCACAACCTCTGCAGCATCTTCTCTTAATGTGTGTGAAACGGTAATGCTAATATTTTAAATTTTATAATACCACATTTACACACCTTATAACTGATGCAAAGCAGGTCTGCTCCCAGTTTCTACATTTAAATTGCATTATATGTGGCAATAAATGTGAATTGTTGCTCCCAGCTTTCCAGCCAGGTGACAGAAGACGCCATTTGCATTTTTGCCGACTCCATCTCTACCCCATTTAGAATCGTATGCGGGCACAGGCAACTTGCTCGTTCTAGTTAATTTACAAATGCAAGAAATTTTATGTTTTGTAAATGTATCTACACAATTATATAAAACCAAAAATATGTATGGAGGGTGAAACCTTGGGCAAGGTCGGTGAAGCCTCGGTTGATTCATGTGAATATGTATATTAATTACGTACTATTTGACCTGAGTTGGACCATGAGTACGTCTATTAATCATGTATTATTGAACCATATGTACGTCTATGAATTACGTATGATTGGAATGTACCTTTTAGACCCCACTAAACCTTTGACCCTTTGAAAGATGTGAAGGTCTGAAAAGGATCTAGACTAGTATACCCCTTCAGACCCTTTAGGCCCCCTTCAATCTTTAAACTGCTAACACCCTTTTAAGATCCTAGCTATGATGGGAACGTACCATTTAAATCATTTAAGACCCTTTCACCCTTTAGATGCACACCACACAAACATCTATAGAGTCTTCATGCATTATACAGAGTATACCTTTTTCAGCAAGTAACGCACAATCGCTATACACCCTGAGGATGGGTACTCTGCTATTAATAGTATTGTGGCGGACACGAAAGCCCACTGGCGTGGTGACATCATTCCGCGCACCAAGTGGGCGGCGGCCACGCCCGAGGGGTAGGCGTGGCCTCAGGATATACACCGGGCGCGCAGCCCGGAGCGCGCCAGTGCTACAGTGACCTCTTTGAATAAAGAACATTAAACTTACCGCGTTGTCCGCTTCCTCCTTGGTAGCAAGTCGCGCGCGTAGCACCGCGTGCTTCATTGGTGACCTCCGACATTCGAGTCAGCCGTCGCTGACCACCCGAAACCGCCGCAACAATGGCTACCAACGCGGTCTCCATCAAGCTCCCCGAATTCTGGGAGTCACAAGCCGAAGTTTGGTTCCTGCAGGCAGAAGCCCAGTTCCGACTTCGAGGCATCATGGTGGACGAGACCATGTACTGCCACGTGGTCGCCGCCCTCGGGCCCGGCACGGCCACCCGCGTCGTATCTGTCCTAAGGGATCCACCTGCTGACGGCAAGTACGAGGCGGTCAAGTGTCTCCTCCTCGCCACGTTCGGCCTTACGGTGGACGCACGGGCCGATCGCCTCTTGGACTTCCCCGAGATCGGGGACACGCGACCGTTGGTCCGTATGGACCATATGCTGGCGCTCATGGGCGACGAAACCCTGAACGCTCTATTCCGGGTGTTATTTCGACGCCAGCTGCCAGCACGAGTCCGCCTCGCTTTGGCTGGTTCCGCGTTAATGGAACCCCGTGCGCTCGCTGCCGAGGCCGACAAATACTACGCGGCTTTGGACATGCAGGCGAGTCTTGGCGCGGTTGCCGCTCCCAAGGCTCCCGAGGCTTTCCCCGATGCACCGCACCTCGTGTCCGCCGCCACGCCACGCCCACCACCACCGCCGCCGCGAAGAAAACCGCGGCCTCCGACGCCGCAGCTGCCCGCCTGGTGTTTCTTCCATGCCAAGTTCGGCCACGAGGCTCAGCAGTGTCGCCCGCCATGCTCATTCGGCAGGTCGGGAAACGGGCGAGCCGGCGCTCGATGGCAACGGTGAGCGTCGGCAATTGAAACAGCCTTCTGTACATAACGGACACCTTGTCCGGGCGCCATTACCTGTGCGACACGGGGGCGCAGGTGAGTGTCGTTCCTGCCGGTACGTCCGACAAGCACACCGCGGGCCGAGGTCCCGCGCTGCTTGCGGCCAATGGTACGTCGATACGCACGTACGGAAAATGCTGTCTCTCTCTGCGGTTCGGAGGGCAGGTTTTCCGTTGGTCGTTCGTTACGGCCGACGTGCCCATGGCACTGCTCGGCGCAGACTTCTTATGTGCTAATGGATTACTGGTCGATGTAAAGCGCAGAAGGCTTGTCCAGGCTGAGACGTTCAGCTCGCTCGCGTGCGCGCTGCCCGCCTCATTGAGCAGCTCACAGAGCGGCTCGCCGAGCGGCTTGCTGTGCGGTTCCGTTCCGGCCAGGTTCATCTGTACGCTTCCAGCAGCGGACGAATTCGCCTGCCTCCTCGCGGGTTTCCCGGCCCTCATGCGGCCCACCTTCTCAGCGGGGACTGTCAAGCATGGGGTGGAACATCACATCCCCACCGCCGGGTCACCGGTCTACGCCCGGTCACGACGCCTCGAGCCGACAAAGCTCGCCGTAGCTAAAGCGGAGTTCGCTACGCTGGAGCGGCTCGGCATCGTGCGGCGCTCCGAGAGCGCGTGGGTGTCCCCACTCCACATCGTGCCCAAGCCCAAAATTCTTCCAAAGCAAACTGATCTCTCTCATGCACAGATTTATCCCATCTCGTCTTCAGTTGTCTTACCCTTCCTCCCGTCCATGGTACACCGAATCTTGTGGTGAGGCAGTTGCCCTGAAACAACTTGCCTTTGCCTCTTGGAAGGCTAATCCAACTGAAGGCAATCTCAGTTCCTTCCACCAAGCTCGGAACAAGTGTGTGTCTACCCTCAGGAGTGCCAGGAAGCACTATCTCTCCTCACTCAAGGACGAACTCTCAAACCTGTCTCCTTCCTCCAAATCCTGGTGGCGTCTGGTCAAATCCGTTTCTGGTGTTTGTTCCCCCTCCATCCCCTCCCTTACCTCAAATGGCCACACAGTTGACATCGCACGTGACAAAGCCGAATGCCTCAACTCTGTGTTTGCCTCAAAATCTTTAGTCCCAAACCCATCTCTCTCTGTTCCCACCTTTCCCAGTCGAACCCAACTGCTCCTGGACTCTGTGTCCTTCTCTCCTGACAAGGTGGAGGAGTTTTTGTCTAACCTCGACTCTGATTCTGCAACTGGACCAGACGGCATCAGCCCACGGGTCCTAAAATCCTGCTCTGCCACTCTATCTCACCCTCTCTCTGTTCTTTTCACCCTATCTTTTGCTCAAGATCATCTGCCAGCATCCTGGAAATCAGCAAACATTACCGCTTTACACAAAAAAGGTGCAAAAACAGATCCTTTTAACTACAGACCAATCAGCCTGCTCCCAATTATCAGCAAAGTCATGGAATCCATCATTGCTTCGGATATGTAATCTTTCCTCTTCTCCAATGGCTTGATCTCTGATCATCAATTTGGATTCAGACCAGGTCACTCTACTCTGGACATGCTGCTTCTCCTGTCTCAACAATGGATGGAGGTCCTCAATGCCAAACAGGAAATTAGAGCTGTCTCCCTCGACATATCACGTGCCTTCGATACGGTCTGGCACCCAGCTCTGCTCACCAAACTCTACTCCTATGGTATCCATGGAAATCTCCATGCATGGCTTGCGGACTTCCTCTCTGGTCGTAGTCAACGTGTGGCCCTGAATGGATTTCTCTCATCTCCCCTTCCTGTTCAGGCTGGAGTTCCCCAAGGCAGTGTGCTGGGCCCTGTGCTTTTTCTGGTCTTTATCAATGATCTCTCCGACTCTCTGGAAAATCCTCTCTATCTCTTTGCTGATGACTCTACTCTCTGCCGCTCCATTCCTCTTCCCTCAGATCGGCAGTCTGCAGCCTCCTCACTCTCTGAAGACCTGGACAAAATCACAGACTGGTCAAACAAGTGGAACATGTCTTTCAATCCTGACAAATCTCACACTCTTACTATGTCTCTCCGAAAAGATCGACTGGACAACCCTCCCATCTACTTTCTCAACAATCCTCTCCAAGAAGTTCTGTCGCTCTAGCTTTTGGGTCTCACTATCTGCCATGATCTTTCTTGGGAAAACCACATTTCCAAGCTGGCCTGCAAAGCCAGTCGCCGACTGGGCATCCTCCGTCGTGCGAAGTCCTTCCTAGGCACACCTGAGCTCCTCACCACATACAAGGCTTTCATCCGCAGCTCAATGGAATACTGTTCTCCCCTATGGGCTGGTGCTCCTGCCTCACACCTAGCTCGGCTTCACACTGTTGAAAGCAAAGCTTTCAGAATCATTGGAATCTCCCGCGATGAAGCTATCTCTGAGGGCCTTTCACTCACTCACCGCAGGCAGGTAGGTGGTCTTTCTGTCTTCTACCGACTCCTCTCCGGCTTTGCTCCCCCAGCTCTATCTGTGCTCTGTCCCCCAAATATTCCTACAGGTCGCACAAGATCTGCCAGCAAGCCTCTGATGGTTAAACTGCCAAAATCTCGACTCTCTGCTCACCTTCACTCCTTCATTCCTCTTTTCTCCCGCCTCTGGAACAAACTCCCACACTCCCTTCAATCCCACTCCTCCCTCCAGGTCTTTGAAACAGCTGTTCACCACCATCTCTTATCTTCCCCCATCCAAAACCTTGATCTTTTCTACCCCCGCTAATTCACCCCAGATCCACCTTGTTTGAAATTCCAACTTCTTTCCTGGAAGTCCTGGCAGTGTCCATATGTTTTATACCTCTCCCACCGCCCCCTTCCCATGCCCCCCCCCCCCCCCCCAAAGCCCTCGCCCTCTCTCAGATCTCTCGATGTCTCCATGTCTCCATGTCTCTCGGTCCCTGCTCTCAAATGTTGTGTTTGTGTCCTTCCCCCTCTCTCCCCATCTTGTCTACCGCTCCCGATGTTATATGTTTTATGTGTCGGTTTGTCTTTCTGTGTGATTAATGTTCGCTCTTTCACGAGCCTCGATCTTGTATACAAAAAAAAAAAAAAAAAAAAGAAGCCCGGCGGGGGTTGGGGACCGTGCAGGGACTACCGGCGCCTCAACGACGCCACCACCCCCGACCGCTACCCCGTCCCCCACATCCAGGACTTCTCTGCCCGGTTGGTGGGGATGTCCTTCTTTTCAAAGGTGGACCTCGTACGCGGCTACCATCAGGTCCCTGTCAGGCCGGAGGACATCCCGAAGACGGCTGTCATCACGCCATTCGGGCTTTTCGAATTTCTTCGGATGCCCTTCGGTTTGAAAAATGCGGCTCAGGCGTTCCAGCGCCTCATGGACAGCATCTTGCGCGGCTTGGATTTTTTGTACGTCTACCTGGACAACATCCTCGTCGCCAGCGCGTCCCGCAAAGAGCACCTTCGACACCTCCGCACGCTCTTCGAACGTCTGGGCCAGCACGGCCTGATCGTGAACCCCGCCAAGTGCCGATTCGGTGTCGCTGAAATCGACTTTTTGGGGCACCGCGTCACCAGGCACGGGGCCGTCCCCCTACCGGCCAAGGTGGAGGCGGTGAAGGGGTTTCCGCGCCCCCGCACGATCAAGGGGCTCCAGGAGTTCCTGGGCATGGTAAACCTTTACCATCGGTTCCTGCCCCACATCGCCCAGCTCCTGCGCCCCTTACACGAGGCCCTTCGAGGGAAGCTGGGCAAAGGTGACGTTACCTGGACCGAGCAGATGGACGCGGCGTTCTCGGGCGCGAAGCTCGCCTTGGCCAACGCCACCATGCTCGCGCACCCGGCGCACGATGCACCGATCGCCCTCACTACCGACGCCTCGGACTACGCGGTGGGCGCGGTGCACGAGCAATGGGTGCGTGGTGCTTGGCAACCGCTGGCGTTCTTCAGCCGGCAGCTTCGCCCGCCCGAACGCCATTACAGTACCTTCGACCGCGAGTTGCTTGGGCTTCACCTGTCGGTCAGGCAGTTCCGCCATCTGCTCGAGGGCCGTGCGTTCATGGCCTTCGTCGACCACAAGCCGCTGGTTTTCGCGATGGGCAAGGTCGCCGAGCCGTGGTCGGCCCGGCAACAGCGTCACCTCGCGGCCGTGTCCGAGTACACGACGGACATCCGACACGTCGCGGGAAAGGACAACCCGGTGGCCGACTGCCTTTCCCGGGCCGTCGCCCACGCAGTCCACCTTGGCATCGACTATGCCCGGATGGCGGCGGACCAGGCCGCCGACCCCGGGGTCCAGGCCTTGCGGACCGCTGTCACGGGCCTCCGCGTCACCGAGGTGCCCTTCGACGGCGCGGGCACGGCCCTCGTTTGCGACGTCTCCCTCGGGCGGCCTCGCCTCATCGTGCCCGCAGGCTGGCAGCGCCAGATTTTTGACGCCATCCACGGCCTGTCCCACCCGGGCAGGAAGGCCTCCCAGAGGTTGGTCGCCGAAAAGTTTGTCTGGCATGGCCTCCGGAAGGCCGTCCGCGGCTGGACCAGGACGTGCCTCGCGTGCCAGCGCGCGAAGGTGCACCGGCATACCCAGGCCCCATTGGGCCCGTTTACGGTGCCGGCACGTAGGTTCGACCACGTGCACGTGGACCTAGTGGGACCTCTGCCCCCCTCGCGGGGTTTCACCCATGTCCTTACCATGGTGGACCGCACCACCCGGTGGCCGGAGGCCGTGCCTTTGGCGGCAACGACGGCGGCAGACGTCGCACAGGCGTTCATCGCCACCTGGGTCGCCCGGTTCGGCGCCCCTTCGGACATCTCGTCCGACCGCGGCCCCCAGTTCACCTCGGAGCTCTGGGCCACGGTCGCGCGGGGGCTCGGGGTCCAGCTGCACCGAACCATGGCCTACCACCCCCAGGCCAACGGCTTGTGCGAGCGGTTCCACCGCTCGTTGAAGGCCGTGCTCTGGGCCACCCTCCGCGACGGCGGCTGGGTCGACAGGCTCCCCTGGGTCCTGCTGGGCCTCCGGACGGCGCCCAAGGAGGACCTGCGCGCATCCGCGGCGGAGTTGGTCTTTGGACAACCGCTGCGGGTGCCGGGCGAGTTCCTCCCCGACCCCACGGCACCTTGGTCCACGGCGCAGGAGCGTTCTGTGCTGCAGGAGACCGCCCGGAGGTTCGCCCCGGTGCCGACGGCGCACCACGGGCACCCTCCTACACACGTCGCCCCGGAGCTTCGCACCGCGAGTACGTCTTCGTCTGGCACGACGCCCACCGGACACCACTGCGGCCCCGTACGACGGGCCTTTCCGCGTGCTGGAGACCGGGGTGAAACATTTCACCCTGGACATCGGCGGCACTCCTGACCGGGTCTCCAAAGACCGCCTCAAGCCGGCCCACCTCGACGTGGACCACCCACCGCCGGTGGCTCGGCCCCCACGTCGGGGCCGCCCCCCGGCGGGCGCACGCCCGGCCCCGCCGGCACGCCGCCCCCCGAGCCTGCACCCATCCCGGGTACAGCCGGGGGCATCCCACCTGGCATCCCTGCACCCTGGACGCCGCTGGTCGCCAGAGGGCGCTTCGGCCGAGGTCATCCGTTTGTCCCGCAAACTGGCCCTCCAGGTGCGCGGGAATTCTGGGGGGGCGCGTGTGGCGGACACGAAAGCCCACTGGCGTGGTGACATCATTCCGCGCACCAAGTGGGCGGCGGCCACGCCCGAGGGGTAGGCGTGGCCTCAGGATATACACCGGGCGCGCAGCCCGGAGCGCGCCAGTGCTACAGTGACCTCTTTGAATAAAGAACATTAAACTTACCGCGTTGTCCGCTTCCTCCTTGGTAGCAAGTCGCGTGCGTAGCACCACGTGCTTCAGTATTAAGCACACCATCGCAGAGACCAGAGAGGTAGATTTGATACTGTCAAAAATTAATGTCTGTATTCATGTACAACAATGCAAACATATTACAAAGTGGAAACTGGCTCATAAAATAAATAAATCTCCTCTTCCCGTCCCCCTCGCCCCCAGAAGAAGGAATTGAATAAAATAAATAAATGAAAAATCACTCAAAGAGCGACACTTGGCAAAAGAGAACAAAATAGAATGGCACTCAGTAGAGCATCCTTTTGACCTCAAAAATAATTGGTGGTTGAATTTTGTGACCAGATATGCAAATCATCTTCAAATTTTAAGTTAATCAAATAAAAATTGACAATTTTAGAAATTTGGCCTATGTTGACCTTTTTCGGCCTATGTTGACCTCAAATGTAATTGGTGGTTGAATGCAGTTAGCCGATATGCAAATCCTATTCAAATTTCAAGTCAATCGGATGAAAATTGAGGATTTTAGAAATTTGACAAGGTTGTTGACCTTTGGGCTATGCTGACCTTTTGGCTTATGTTGACCTCAAAAATAGATGGTGGTTGAATTCAGTTAGCTGATATGCAAATCCTATTCAAATTTCAAGTCAATCGGATGAAAATTGAGGATTTTAGAAATTTGACATGGTTGTTGACCTTTGGGCTATGCTGACCTTTTGGCCTATGTTGACCTCAAAAATAGATGGTGGTTGAATTCAGTTAGCTGATATGCAAATCCTATTCAAATTTCAAGTCAATCGGATGAAATTGAGGATTTTAGAAATTTTAAAAGTGGTTGACCTTTGGCCTATATTGACCTTTTGACCTCAAAAATAAATAGGATTCTGTCGGACCACGAACTCTACCATTTGGTGAAGTTTCGTGAAGATCGGTTTAAAATTGTGACCTGCAGGCAAATATAAGTGAGCGGACAGACAAACACACACAAAGACACAAATACACAAATTAGAGTGATCAACATACTTGTCAAATATATATATATATATTTTTAAACAGCACCGTTTGCATTATATTCAAAATCAATTATTTACTAATGCCTAATTTATTCTACAAAGTATGCCACCAGTTGGACATGAAACTGAACCACAAGATACAGAAAAAAGGTTCACCACTGAAAAGGAATAGTTTACAATGGAATTTGAAAATGCTCGATGCCCTGCCGTGCCGACATCTGGGTGGGTGAGACATATGGCATAATAAAAACTGTGCACAAAGAGAGACAAATGCGCGCGCACTCGCTCGATAGTAAACGGGTTATCTGCAATCGACAGTTTATGGTGTGTTGCAAAAGTGCAAAAAGCAAGTCGAACACGGTTTATTGAACTGAAAGTTAATTAAACTCCTCAATGGAATACTGTTCCCCCCTCTGGGCCAGTGCTCCTGCCTCCCACCTAGCTCGGCTTCACGCTGTTGAAACCAAAGCTTTCAGAATCATTGGAATCTCCTGCGATGAAGCTAACTCTGTGGGCCTTTCACTCACTCGCCACAGGCAGGTTGGTGGTATTTCTGTCTTCTACCGACTCCTCTCCGGCCTTGCTCCCCCAGCTCTCTCTGTGCTCTGTCCCCCAAATATTCCTTCAGGATGCACAAGATCTGCCAGCAGCCCTCTTATGGTTAAACTGCCGAAATCTCGGCTCTCTGCTCACCTTCACTCTTTCATTCCCCTTTTCTCCCGCCTCTGGAACAAACTCCACCACTCTCTTCAATCCCACTCCTCCCTCCAGGTCTTTAAAACAGCTGTTTACCACTATCCCTTATCTTCCCCCATCCAAAACCTTGATCTTTTCTACCCCCGCTAATTCACCCCAGATCCACTTTTTTGAAATTCCAACTTCTTTCCTGGAAGTCCTTGCAGTCCATATGTTTTATACCTCTCCCACCTCCCCCCACCCCCCCTCAATGTCCCTGCTCTCAAATGTTGTGTTTGTGTCCTTCCCCCTCTCTCCCTATCTTGTCTACTGCTCCTCTTATTTTGTGTTTTATATGTCGGTTTGATTTTTTGTGTGATTAATGTTAGCTCTTTCACGAGCCTCGATCTTGTATCCCCCAAAAAAGAAGAAACAAAAAAGAAAAAAAAGCCCTTCCTCGTAAAATAATAAAATCTCACAATAACGACCGTTTTCCGGATTGCCAAATAGACCTGAAAGAAAATCTTATGAGAATTAGTTTGATCCATCGGGTAGGTGAAAGAAAACAATGCAACATCTCTGCGTATATTTTCTCAACAAGTTATTGTGGAATACAAATTAAGCAGGTACAAATACAAACTCAAACATGTCATGACTCCACAATCATCACCTGGTAATCATGCGGTATGATGGGCGAAACCTGTCGGCAAGTGAGAGTGATATTTTGGCCAGGAAGTTCATAGACGTGCCAGGCTCGTGGGTACAGTGCATGGTAGAAAGCACAATGGCCAGGTAAAGCCCATTTCCAGGCCTGCAATGTATTTGGGGTCTCTACAGAGAGAACCTGTTGATACACCGTCTGCCCAGCCCTGCGTAGACATACTGTAAACTGGGAAAGGCAAAGGAGAAAAACAAATAAGAAAAGATGATAATAATCTTTATTGAAGCAATTTTGTTTTGCTATCCCTGAGCCTTTTCTTCCATTAAACATTTAAATACTTAATGCCATGGCACCTGCAATACCTTAAGGAATTTGACAGGAACTGTACAGACCGGTCGGTGCATGCCCGAAATAATGTCAGGTGTTGAATGACAGTTGAAAAATAAATAAACAAAAATCCAGGCACCAATATTGATTTTGTTCCTGGTCTGTTTTCGTTGGGACTTTATATTTAGTAATATACTGTACAAAACACAAGTATGCAGCTAATAATGTTATAAAACATACAAGGTTCAACATGCAGCTGGAGACCATGAGATGTTGCAAGCCATACTGGAGGGATTAAGCAATAAACGAACAAACAAAAGGTGCAAGTAAGGAACAAGTCAAAGGAACAAGGGACCAAAACAGGACATTTAAACTAAGAAATGTTGGCACTAATTTATCAGAAGCAGTACAACGTATAAACTTCTTTTTGTTGGTGCCTTTTGCCAAGTTACACAAACACAACAGATTACCTGACTGAAGGTAACTTTCTCATTGTGTAAGGCTCGCAACATGTGCGAGTCGATTGTAAGGCAAGCCAGAAACGATCATCTTGCAAATCTCAAGGCCAAACTCTGCAAAGCATCTCCTTCCTCCAAGTCAAAATCATGGTGGCACCTTTTGAAGTCCATCTCTGGTGTTGGCAACACCTCGATCCAATCGCCCATCTCAAACGGCTGTACTGCAGACTCTACCTAAGATAAGGCTGAATGTCTAAACTCTTTTTTTTGGCTTCAAGTCTCATGTACCCAATCCTATCCTGCTCTGTCCCCATCTTACTCCAATGTACCCACTGTCCAATGGACTCTGTGGCCTTCTCATCCATCCATAAAGGGTAGAGAAAGTTCTGACCAGCCTTGGCAACAGGCCCAGATGGCATCAGAGTCCATGTCCCCAAATCTTGGTCTGCCATTCTTGCTCCCCTCGTCAGTCTGTCCTTTTACTTTAGCAGTCTCTCCACCACATGGAAATCAGCAAACATCACGTCCGTCCTCAAGAAGGGCGTAATAACAGACCCTATCAACTATAGGCCAGATAGCTTTCTTCCAATTACAAGTAAAGTCATGAAATCCATTATAGCTTCTGATGTGGTCTTTCCTGTTTTAAAAAATTTTGTCCATGCGTATATTTTGTCTAGATTGATATATAGGTCACATCACATGCATTTTTATTATTATTTTATTTTATTTTTTGCCTGTCATGCTTGGTTATCAAGGCGAAATTGTCTAAAATGAATTGGCAAACATCAAACAAAATTAATTGGTAAAATTAATTGTCCACAGAAGAACAGGTTCTTGACCTGTTCTTCTGTGGACAAGATGACTGCATGAGTCACTGCATTGAACTTTCTCATTGTGTAAGGCTCATGAGTCACTGCATGACAGTGACTATGAAAGCTGAAGAACGATGTACCAATACGCCCAATACCTGCCTTTATCCACCCCTCCCAGAGGAAGAACTGACAAGCAATAGCAGGATTATAGAAAACTGGTGATCTTAAAAATCCACTGTCCAATGGACTCTATTGGTGACTCATGATCTTAAACCACACTTCATTTAATTATATATTTTTAAAAAACCAAAAAAAAACCATAGACAATGAACAACACTTGGGGCGAGCATAAAAGCAACCCCAATACATGAAAATAATACGCCCGGAGAGGATGAGGCTCACCGTACATCCATCACTCCACCTGCACGACATGAAAAATTGGTACCTAAATGTTCCTGAAAAATAATATTCTTATGAAATAAACTCTTTTGCACTATTACTAATTTGTACAAAACTAATATTGTCACCACCAATTTTTTCATCTGTTTGGGCAGTAACTTCACTTATGCATAAAAATGTATGTGTAATTTCAATTGTGAATATCCAAGTAATCAACAACTCTGTCACAACAATTCCACCAAGTAATCAACAATTCCTGTGATTAATGTACCTGCATCCAACTCATACATTCAAGTCACAAAATAAGCAAAATTCGATTTACATTAATCCAAAATGGCACCCATTTTGCACTTGTTATGCATAATTTGGGAAATTTAAGCTCTACTTTACCATTACTTATAGAAACTGATTTTACAGATCAATAAATATAGTTTTCAATAACCATAGTGTTATTGACATTAAGTGTTATTGACATGTAATTACATTGACATTACATTACATTACATGTAATGTTATTGACATTATGTGGTGATTTCAATTGTCACCATGCCAGTTGGCTGGGTGTGGGTACCTCTCTCACCAGCCATGGCTCTTCAGCAAAGGACTTCTGCGACTCACTGGGACTGACACAAACTGTCAATTTCCCGACACGGATCTCAGTCAACGGAGCATCTTCTCTTCTGGACTTGGTTATGACTAACTTCCCTGAAAATGTCTGCTGCTCTTCTTCTGCTCCAATCGGCTCATCTGATCATGTGCTTGTTAAAGTGGACATCTCTCTGACCATTCTCAGGGAGCCTCCTCAGCGTCGACGAGTCTGGCATTTCACTCAGGCCAACTGGCACGGTCTTCAAGCAGCCATCAATCATCTGGACTGGTCTCCCATCTCTACCACCTCTGACATCAACTCATCCTGGGAATTCTTCCAAAGTAAATTGCTCTCTCTCATGCACAGATTTATCCCATCTCGTCTTCAGTCGTCATACCCTTCCTCCCGTCCATGGTACACGGAATCTTGTGGTGAGGCTGTTGCCCAGAAACAACTTACCTTCGTCTCCTGGAAAGCAAATCCAATGGAAGGAAATCTCATTTCCTTTCACAAAGCCCGAAACAAGTGTGTGTCCACCCTCAGGAGAGCCAGGAAACAATATCTCTCCGTTCTCAAGACCGAACTCTTATCTGTCTCCCTCTTCCAAATCCTGGTGGCGTCCGGTCAAATCTGTTTCTGGTGTTTGTTCCCCCTCAATCCCCTCCCTTACCTCAAACGGCTACACAGCTGACTCCGCACGTGAAAAAGCTGAATGCCTCAACTCTGTGTTTGCCTCTAAATCTTGTGTCCCAAACCCATCCCTCTCTGTACCCACCATACCCAGTCGTACCCAGCTGCTCCTGGACCCCGTGTCCTTTCCTCCTGACAAGGTGGAAAAGTTTCTGTCAACCCTCGACTCTGATTCTGCAACTGGACCCGACGGCATCAGCCCACGGGTCCTAAAATCCTGCTCTGCCGCTCTATCTCACCCTCTCTCTGTTCTCTTCACCCTCTCTTTTGCTCAAGGTCAACTGCCATCTGCTTGGAAATCAGCCAACATCACCGCTTTGCACAAAAAAGGTGCAAAAACAGATCCTAGCAACTACAGACCAATCAGCCTTCTCCCAATTATCAGCAAAGTCATGGAATCCATCATTGCTTCGGATATGAAATCTTTCCTCTTCTCCAATGGCTTGATCTCTGAGCATCAATTTGGTTTCAGACCAGGTCACTCTACTCTGGACATGCTGCTTCTGCTGTCTCAACAATGGATGGAGGTCCTCAATGCCAAACAGGAAATTAGAGCCGTCTCCCTCGACATATCACGTGCCTTCGATACGGTCTGGCACCCCGCTCTACTCACCAAACTCTCCTCCTTTGGTATCCATGGAAATCTCCACGCATGGCTGGCGGACTTCCTCTCTCGTCGTAGTCAACGTGTGGCCCTGAATGGGTTTCTCTCATCTCCTCTTCCTGTTCAGGCTGGAGTTCCCCAAGGCAGTGTTCTGGGCCCTGTGCTTTTTCTGGTCCTCATCAATGATCTCTCTGACTCTCTTGAAAATCCTCTCTATCTCTTTGCTGATGACTCCACTCTCTGCCGCTCCATTCCTCATCCCTCAGATCGGCAGTCTGCAGCCTCCTCACTCTCTGCAGACCTGGACAAAATCAGACTGGGCAAACAAGTGGAACATGTCTTTCAATCCTGACAAATCTCACACTCTTACGATGTCTCTCCGAAAAGACCGACTGGACAACCCTCCCATCTACTTTCTGAATAATCCTCTCCAAGAAGTTCTGTCACTCAAGCTTTTGGGTCTCACTATCTGCCATGATCTTTCCTGGGAAAACCACATTTCCAAGCTGGCCTCCAAAGCCAGTCGCCGAATGGGCATCCTCCATCGTGTGAAGTCCTTCCTTGGCACACCTGAGCTCCTCACCACATACAAGGCTTTCATCCGCAGCTCAATGGAATACTGCTCTCCCCTCTGGGCTGGTGCTCTTGCCTCACACCTAGCTCGTCTTCACGCTGTTGAAACCAAAGCGTTCAGAATCATTGGAATCTCCCGCGATGACGCTATTTCCGAGGGTCTTTCACTTACTCACCGCAGGCAGGTTGGTGGTCTTTCCGTCTTCTACAGACTCCTCTCCGGCCTTGCTCCCCCAGCTCTCTCTGGGCTATGTCCCCCAAATATTCCTGCAGGTCGCACAAGATCTGCCTGCAACCCTCTTATGGTTAAACTGCCAAAATCAAGACTCTCTACTCACCTTCACTCCTTCATTCCTCTTTTCTCCCGCCTCTGGAACAAACTCCCTCACTCTCTTCAATCCCACTCCTCCCTCCAGGTCTTTAAAACGGCTGTTCACCACCATCTCTTATCTTCCCCAATCCAAAACCTTGATCTTTTCTACCCCCACTAATTTCACCCCAAATCCACTTTTTTGAGGTGACTTTTGACTTCTTTCCTGGAAGTCCTTGGTGTCCTTGCGTTTTGTACCTATCCTGCCTCCCCCCAGGCCCTCTGCCTCCCACACATCTTCCGATGTCCCTGCCCTCAAATGTTGTGTTTGTGTGCTTCCTCCCCTTCGCTCCCCATCTTGTCGACCGCTCCCGTTTTTATATACTTTGTTTACTTGTTTGTTTGATTGATAAATGTTAGCTCTTTCACAAGCCTCGACTCTGTATATAAATAAAAAAATAAAAAAATTAATCCTTTCAAGTGCCGAGCGTCAAGCATGGAAGTGGCATGTACCATATTTAAACGCTTTGGGAGGACTCGGGTGGGAATACACTAAACCTTGTGTATCACTATATCATGTGATGTGTAGTTGAACGAGAAAAAGTCCAAATTATGCAAAACAGATGCCATGTTAGATTTATTGAAATTGTATTTTGCTTAAATTTTGAGAGCGAGATGTGCATGGAAGAAGTTTCGGGAACTGAGTGGCGTGCTGATGAGGAGGGGAGTGTCGTTGAAGCTGAAGGGAAAGGTGTATGCTGCACGTGTGAGAAGTGTTATGATTTATGGGAGCGAGACATGGGTAATGAACGTAGAGCAGCAACGAAGGTTGGAAAGGGTGGAAATGCGAATGGTTCGATGGATGTGCGGAGTATCGTTGAGAGAGAGGAAGACAAATGATGAATTGCGAAAAATGATGGGAATAGAGCCTGTGATTGATGTTGTGAAGAGGAACAGGTTGAGATGGTTTGGTCATGTGTTGAGGAAGGATGAAAGTGACTGGTTGAGAAGAGTGATGGAAATGAATGTAGAAGGAAGTGGAGGACGGGGAAGACCGAGAAAGACTTGGCCAAAGATGGTGGAAGAAGAAATGCGGGCAAGGGGGTTAACAAGGAGAGATGCAGAAAATAGGGCAAGATGGAGAAGATTGTCATGGGGACCGCAAGGCTAACCCCCGCTCTAGCAGGGAAAATGGCCTTAAAATGCATGTTGTTGTGTTGTTGTTGTATTTTGCTTAAATTTTGACCTTGATGTTATTTAGATACGTCATGCTTACAACTCATATAAGCTTTATAGATTACAAATAAATTCCCCAAGGAAGGTTTAGTGGATCCCAAGGAACATTTAGGTACCAATGAAAAATTATCATGGGGGAGGTGGAAGGGAGAGTGCAAAGTGGTCCTCATGAATTCCCAGCCGACAAAAGCAAATACAAGCATACCGGTAAATGACCATTATAACTTCATTTGACATGATGTACCTGATCGGCAATTACAGTATTGTAGGTGTACATGCCAGGGTAAAGTTGCCAACGACAGAATTCCCCATGCCATCCACGAGTCACGGACCCTCCACCGATACCTCCCATTGGTGCTCCTGCTCAACAATCCCATTTCAAAGCAAAGAGGGGTAGACACAGGAGGGGTAGAAAGATCAGCAGATTCCAATAAAGACATCTCATTTGCCAACGCTCTATGTTTTCCAGGGTAACAACTGCAACGTTTGCTCTTCTGAGATGACATCACTCCAATAGATTTGCAATTATCTTCTGACCGAGGACAGAGTGCCCAATACAAATATTTTGCTTGTCCGACTACAGACGGTCAAACACACTTGACATCTCATTTAATCAGTGCTGAAATACAATCAAATTTACCAAACGAAGTGAAATTCCACCCCATGCCATTCTAATGTTACTTGGTGAAAGGTTAACCTTCCCATTTGAGAACAACTAATGCAAGTCCCAGTTTGAAGTCCCATATACTGTGTCGATTTGCTCGTTTTCACACATTGTACTTGCAAATCATGTGAAAGTACATTTATGTCTCCCAATGTCTTAGTCGTAACAAGTGACGATACAAATACCAGCTCCTCCATGAGGCCAAGATCTACCGTTTACAACAAAAATGCCTTGGGGGTTAAGGGGGTTAATTTGACAGATATCTCCTAGACGACATTAAAATGGTCATCTCGTAAATACACCAATTAGTGGTCAGTATCTGTCGGCTATTATAGTCCCTCAGCTTTCCTACCATACCTTTGTACTTTCATGTGTTCTTTCATGTCCTCTCATTCTCCCCTCCATTTTATTAATTGTAAGTGGCATGCCTGGAGGACGGGCCTGGTACTTGCTGCCGTGGCACTCAGGAATCGGCACCTGATTGGATCCACAGGATCACGCGGCAGAGTGCAGACCTCGACGGGAGGTCAAGGTGACATCATACGCCAGAGTCCACCAAAGGGCCGACGTGCTCGTTCTGCAGTTAGTCTGGAGTTCAGGCAGCACAACTGAGTCAGAGAGTCTGAGAGCTCAGCCTGAGTGTTCAGATTGGCGACTGCCTGAAGTCTGCGGTACTCGGGACCCCACCACGCGAATTGTACAGACCATGCTGGCATGCAACCAGCCCATGGCACTTCAGGCAGAGGGAAGGCCTACCCTCCTCTATCTCCAACCTCCTTTCTTTTTCCATTTTTGCAGTATTGTACCTTTCCTGTACACGTGTTAGTGTGCACAAGAATTATTGAACAAGTCGACGAGTCCATATTTGTTTTGGACCAAGCGCATTCCTGGCAGGGTTCTCTCTCCTTTGTGATTGGTATAGTGTGTCCCCACCCCGTCATCAATTAAAACTCGCATTATTTTTCTTTATTTGCACTGGTTTTATTGGTGGGATTGTGAACGTGCCTCGTCGCAAATTATTTTTGGGAAGACCAAGTGCACCAAACTTTTGGCACACAAATTAGAAAGCAATGTTGATTCCCATGCACACGCCAAATTTGCCTCCAACGCAAGGCTTATCCTGCGCGAATCCCTGTCGAAACCAGGTCTAGTCTCTGAGGACAATATTGGCCCCATTACTGTATATTGCACCAAATGAAGTGGAATAGTTGCAAATCCCTACTGCACATATATAAATTTGAATAATCTCCATGTTGTAAGGATTAATAATTTTTTTAAAGATCATCTTGGTGAACACAACATAACTATGACACGGTGTTCAGCTAAATGTCTCATGCAAACTATCAGCCAAACCACATTCTAAATAATCATGCAAATTCAATTCAACAAGCAAATAAATACACTCAACCCTCGGCTATCGCGAACTCGGCTATCGCGTTTCTCTGCTATCGCGGCTACCTAAAAAACTGCACAACACACGCCTATCGCGCTCCAAATACGCGCTATAGCGCACCGGAAATGGTGGAAAGGGTGCTACGTCATCACCGAGCGTGGGGAAAGAGAAATCAGGGGAAATCAAGAAGAGGAAGAACTTAACTTACGCTCAGATATTCGAAATTGTGCAGTTGATTGACAATGGTGAAACAAAGCGAAGTGTTGGAAAGAAATTTGGGATAAATGAGTCAACAGTGCGAGGTATTTACCAAAACCGTGATTATCGTAGAAACGTAGATAAGATTTAACATTCAACAGTGAAGCAAGGTGCTCCTTTATTAATACGGCACTGGCAGGTTACGAGGAGCAGTGTCATGCCCACGTCAACTCCCTCCGCCAACGCCAGATCACCGAATTCTTACGGCCAGATTCGGCGTCAGAACAAGTCTAATCGGGGGACATTAGGGTAACCGCAGGGGGGGGGGGGGGCACAAACTGCCGTTCGAGACCTCAATCTATGATGTAAATGCTTGATAATAAGAGTTTGCCGTCAACAACCAACACACCAACCCAGTTCCAATTTAAAAACATGCTGCAAAGTCTCTCTTTCACACACACACACACACACACACACACACACACACACACACACACACACACACACACACACACACACACACACACACACACACACACACACACACACACACACACACACACACACACACACACACACACACACACACACACACACACACACACACACACACACACACACAATAGCCGACGTGCAAGTTTGGCGCCAAAGACGGCCTGCGGGTGGGTGTGGGCTGTGGGGGGGGGGGGCACAATAACTCATTTGGGTGGGCATGGCCTGCGAATGCTCCCCACCCCCCATGACGCCGACCCTGCTTACGGCGTCGCAACGAAGCACAGCCCTCTGTCTTTGACGAGCCCTCTGACGTTGAGCGCTTCTCTGGTGCTTCAGCTGATGCAATCCTGGACGAGTTAGAGGCACGTAGGGGTGGTCAATAAGACTCCACCCAAGCCTCGGAACCTACCCAACCACCGAAGCCCCTCATCGTTCCCAAAAAGGTAAATAAAATGGTAAAAAAGTACTTTTTTACCATTTTATTTTTATTCACATATTGTGATTCTTGTTTTAATGTTTCTTTATATGTTGTTTCTTTATATGGTAGAAACACTTGGTAAAAAAGTGGCAAAAATAGGTTAAATATGTGGTCAACTTGGGGGTCCTGGCACCAATTAGAATTATTACCATACGTTCTTCAGTTCGGCTATCGCGATTTCGGCTAACGCGCACCGATAGCGGCACCAATTAGACGCGATAGCCGAGGGTTCAGTGTAAATAAATAAATATCTCGGCTTCAAAGCAAAATCCCAACAACTTGTACCACCACACAGCTACTGACCATATATCTGCTTGAGAGGTTGACAGTTAAAGAAATCAAGCACAGGAACCTTTTTCTCAACCCTCGTCTTCTTATAATACCACCAGAGATACCTGCAAAAGTTATTTTAAAAAAAAAAAAAAAAAAAAAAGATGGATAAATGGCATTTAATCGACAGCAATAATTTGCAACAATGAATTTTGCTCATGTTTCCAATAAAACCGGCCGCTGTCAGTTTAGCATCAGAACACACACACACACACACACACACACACACACACACACACACACACACACACACACACACACACACACACACACACACACACACACACACACACACACACACACACACACACACACACACACACACAACACACACACACACACACACACACACACACACACACACACACACACACACACACACACACACGAAAGGCACATTGACCAGTTTGTTCCATCCAGGGTCATTTGATATGTGGCTTAGTCAACAAAACTTCATGGAGTCTGCAGGTTCAAAGTCCAAACACACATCCTGCCTCCCCATATCTGCCAGCTAACAGTAACCGAGCATCAATGCTCTTGGCCTCCAGATGAACCATTAGCAATAAAAGGAATACATTTTGTTCTTCTTGTCATCGTTACACAGGATTGCGCTAGCAATGGAGCCCAGGTGAAACTAGAACGGCACTCGGTAGGGCGTGACAGGTGGACAGGTCGGTAGGACAGGTGTGTGAGAGGGAAAAAAAGCGAAGAAGGTGCTGGCACTCGAAGGTTCTGGGCAGAAGGTTAAACGTGGTGAGGGGAATCGGCAAGTGTGTTGGGCTGATTGGATGGTCCTCGAGGTACGCACACTCGCCTCAAAGCTGTCCGGCCTGGGTTTGAATCCCGACCCAGATATAAACTGTCATCCTGGTGTTTCACAGGCTAGGTGATTCATCAATGTGCGTGCCATCCCATCTGCCGGAATTAGTTGGTGGAAGTAAAAGATCCCACGATGTTCTTCGGGAAGAGTATCGGAGCTCAACTATGCTGCTGAGCCTGATGGGGAAGCTTAGAGCTCTTTCATATGCCCCCCATAGAAATTCCTGACTATGCCAGTACCTGTGGGGCATAGGTGTTGACCGCCTATCACCCCATGATGGACATGTAATCGCTCTCTTCTTGCGCTCCTTCCCGTTCGTCTCTCATTTGCGATCCACCTATTCCATTAGGTATGCATTCACCTGTTGCCACCTGTAGTCTTGCTCTTCCACGAGCCTTCGTCCATGTTCAAAAGCAAAGAAGCGGAAATAAAACACCAACCACAGATTTGAATGCCTGAGCTGCGGCTTTGGTAGCACGAAATAGTGATGAGAGTAACGAAAAAGCTGGAACATTCAAAATACATTTATATTAATAAAAAGGGGGAGAGACAGGTGAGACAGGTGCATCAGCAGCAGAGACCAGCAACGTAACAAAAGGTTATAATTATCGAACATTTGTTTCAGCCTCGATCATTTATTTAGGAGGGATATCAATAGAATCAGAAGCACGATGGAATTACCGTCGCGGCAGCGGTATCGATACGATTACAGGTAACCAAGCGAGAATACACGTGGTCACGCAAGAGGTGAACAAACAAAGTGGGCGGGTGACAGGTAAACAGTTTCGCAGGATACCCGTAAATGAGTAAAAAGGAAAGTGCTTACCGAAGCCCCATGCCGGAGAAAGCGAGCGCTTGGCGCGGTTTCACGTTCGCCAAAGAGAAGGGTTTACGTGGTTTCTCGAACTCGTGGCTCAAGCAGATCCGCCACCCGTCCTCAGGCACTCCGGAGCCCAAGGAATTGCCGGCGTATCGACGCATCAACAGCTCGGAGCCTTGCGGTACGTCCTCCATGGCTGCGCGAACCCTGCCGAAGGGATGGAGCACCGATTAAGCTACGTTCAGCGCAATTAACCTAATATCACTAGACCATATTATACCCTTCGTCTGCCTCCTTCCCTTTCTCAATTCGTCTACATCCTACCACTTAACCCCTCCTCCCCATACGCGGTCTCCTCCCACTTCACCTCCATAGACGCTGTCTCCTCCCACTTACTCCGCCCCTATATGTTGTGTCCTCCCACGAACCCTCTCAATAGCCTTTGTGTTATCAAAGCAGTTTCTTGGCACGAGTTATTGTGTAGCCTGGATGGTTTGCCATTGCCTTCCCAATCCTCTCAATGTACCCTTCCCATTCTGCCGTCACTATTCCTATACAGCATTGGTATTGCATTGGTACCGTATTGGGATTGGTATTGGCATTGGTATTGGGATTCGCATTAGTATGGGTGATGTCATGTATGGTATATGACATTGGTATTGATATTGATATATTATATCCCTTTAGTCCATAGGTAGGGATCTCAGACACGAAACGGAGCTTGACGTTTGTGAATATTTTATTTTGTCTGCCGTTCTCTTTTCTAAAAACTCATATGTACGGTAACTCTATTTTTTTACGTTTCGTATGGACATATATATATATATTAGGCGGTGTAACCGTGACAGGTTTTCCAGTGGTGTAGAATTTTTTTTTTGCTGTGGCAAATTGTCTTCGTTCTAAGGTTATCACGGGGGGGGGGGGGGTGAAGCAAACTAGATCACGTTATAAAACTTTAATGAGTACATTAAACCCGGGAAAATATGTTCAAAGATTGGATTGTTGTGAAAGTTGTTTTCTGGAAATTATTTTTTCATTTCGGGTGACGTCACACCAACCTTATGTGATGCCATGCTGCGGGTTTCCGCGCACTAAAGCCGTGTAAAGTATCTGGACATCTTTTAATTTTGAAACGTTATTTATTACTACAGGTGTTACCACGCTGAGGAATCGAGCGGATGCCCTTTTTCATGCGCGGTGAAGTGTCCAAATTTCGTGAAGAACAGGTAGGCCCAAACTTGTTTCCCATTAATCATTATATGATTATCTCCGCCACCAATGGTGGATGGAGGTTATGTTTTCATTTTCACCCCTGTTTGTCTGTCTGTGAACAAGATATCTCAAAAAGTTGTGGACGGATTCGGATGAAATTTCGCAGAGACGTAGTGTATGTGACAAGGACGAAATTATTAGATGTTGGTGAAGAGCCGGATACTAGAATTTTTAAAGTGATTCTTCACCATTGCATTGGGAGATAGGGCCAAAAACGATACATAGCAGGATATCTCAAAAAATTGTGGATGGATTGTGATGAAACTTGGTGGACCGGTTGAGTGTCTTGAGGACGTTTGAGGAGGTTGAGTGTCTTGAGGACGTTTGAGGAGGTTGAGTGTCTTGAGGACGTTTGAGGAGGTTGAGTGTCTTGAGGAGGTTGAGTGTCTTGGAGAGGTTGAGGACGATGCGATTCGATTTTGGTGAAGATCTGAATATGGATTCGGATATGAGGATTATTTAATTTTTTACGTGATTCTTCATCATTGTGAGATATAGGCCTCAAGCTGAGGCATGAAATAGTGCCAAAAAATGAGTTTCGTTCCGAACTCGTGGGACTACGATTTCTATGCATTGTTTTATTGCATACAACATGCCTGACCTTGTGTTAAAAGTTTAACTCTGAAATCCTGCCCGTTTCCGTGAACGACAACATCAAACTAGGTCATGTAGTGTCAAAAAGGATGGTTTTTAGCTCCGGTGCCGACTTTGCGGCGTGGTATCTCCGTCAGTACATATAATTCAGCCTAGGAATTTATGCTAGGCACAGACCTCCCATGGTTCTGTGGCCCTGTCAGTTTTGAAGGCTCTTACTTACGCACGCACCAAGGTGGGAGTGCATCAGGGGTCGGTACTAAGTCCACTACTATTTGTAGCTGTGATGGAGGTGCTGGCTCGGAAGGTAAAGGAGGGTTTCCCGTGGGAGTTGTTGTATGCAGATGATCTGGTGTTGATTGCAGAAAGTATGGATGGACTGAAGGAGAAGATGAACAAGTGGAAGGAATGTATGGAGACAAAAGGTCTGAAGGTGAATATCGGAAAGACGAAGGTGATGGCAAGTGGTAAAGCATGTGGTGAGGTGGAAAGAACTGGGAAGTGGCCGTGTGCTGTGTGCAGGAAGGGTGTCGGAGTGAACTCCATTCAGTGTGCAATGTGCGCTGAGTGGGTTCATAAAAAATGTAGTGGTTTGAGAGGGTCATTAACCAGTGTGGCAGCTACATTCAAATGTAAGGTGTGCACAGAGGGAGCTGCAGATGGAGGAAATGTTGAGTTGGATCTTGGAGACGGCATGAAGCTGGAAGGTGTGAAAACATTTTGTTACCTCAGAGACATGCTGAATGGAGAAGGTGGATCAGACTCGGCAACGGTTGCTGGAGTGAGATGTGCATGGAAGAAGTTTCGGGAACTGAGTGGCGTGCTGATGAGGAGGGGAGTGTCGTTGAAGCTGAAGGGAAAGGTGTATGCTGCATGTGTGAGAAGTGTTATGATTGATGGGAGCGAGACATGGGTAATGAACGTAGAGCAGCAACGAAGGCTGGAAAGAGTGGAAATGCGAATGGTTCGGTGGATGTGCGGAGTATCGTTGAGAGAGAGCGAATGTGGAATTGCGAAAGATGATGGGAATAGAGCCTGTGATTGATGCTGTGAGGAGAAACAGTTTGAGATGGTTTGGTCATGTGTTGAGGAAGGATGAAAGTGACTGGTTGAGAAGAGTGATGGAAATGAATGTAGAAGGAGGTAGAGGACGGGGAAGACCGAGAAAGACTTGGCTGAAGATGGTCGAAGAAGAAATGCGGGCAAGGGGGTTAACAAGGGGAGATGCAGAAAATAGGGCAAAATGGAGAAGATTGTCATGGGGACCGCAAGGCTAACCCCCGCTCTAGGAGGGAAAATGGCCTTTAAAATGCCTGTTGTTGTTTGTCGTTTACTTACGCACGAACCATACAGCAGAAATGTAAAAAATGTACTTTTGTCGTACGTACCTACTGTAAAATTCAATGAATTTCTCCGGAATTAACCCAAAATATTTTCGAAACCATCAGAGATATCCTCTCGAAAATGGGTAAGCTTGGCATATGGAAGGGATACTGCTTGTTGACGACGTTTCGTGGTTGTCTGCAAAACAACGGATGAAGGGGGCGACACTAAAAATGCTTCCAGATGCATATGGGGACCACATGATGACCAGGGAGAGCATAGTGAATGTAGAGTCGGGAAGATTGGTATTATGGTCGGCGGTATGAATCCGATGAATACATGATAATCCATTGATACAATAAGTATCAATCCATAGATAATAATAAGGCACACACCTGAATTAAATCGCATGATAGTTTATTCACCGTCGTGTCAATACGCAAAGATACAGGCTTCGATGTATGCGAAAATTCTGAATGTCCACGGGATCAAGTAGCACAAATCTTCTTAAAATTTCAAGGCAATCGGATGAAAATTGAGGATTTTAGAAATTCGACAAAGTTGGTGAACTTTGGCCTATGTTGACCTATTGACCTTTTGATCCCAAAAACAATAAACTTCTTGCTTATGATCAACTCTACCATTTGGTGAAATTTCGTGAAGATCGGTTGAAAATTGTGACCTGTAGGCGCCTGACAGACGGACAAACAAACAGACAGACAGAAAAACAGACAGAATAATGCACAAGATCAAGCAATATACTTGAAACATCCCAGGTAGAATTAATCAGCAATTATTTAGCTCAGGTAGAACATCAAGGTGATAGTGAGCATTTTATTATTAAAATTAGTATACAGTGCACGTTTTTATGCCTCCGCAGGACGGTTGTCCGTCCGGTTGTCGGTCCGTACCAGACTTTCGTTTCCAGAATAACCGCTTATGGGATTGGGTTATTGGTATTGGGTCGCCACGTTAAAATCCAAGAATACCGCCGCCATGCATGTCTGAACCTTGAGGGGAATATCTTGAAAAATAAGCGAAGTACCAACTTCTAATCTGGTGTGTGGGTGTACCTAGGCATAAGGAAGAAAGCTATTGAAAATTGGGTCGCCACGTCAAAATCCAATATGGCCGCCACCACATATATGTCTGAACTTTGTGAGTGAAATATCTTGAAAAATAAGCGAAGTACCAACTTCTAATTTGGTGTGTGGGTGTACCTCGGCATAAGGAAGAACGCTATTGAAAATTGGGTCGCCACGTCAAAATCCAAGATGGCCGCCTCCATGTATGTCTGAACCTTGTGAGCGAAATATCATATCATAGCATGTTTTCTGCGTCTTCCACTTTGTCAACTCGCATCACTTCACCGACGGGGGACCTAGGCGTAACGCTTGTTTTAATTCGATAAAACGAAAATAAATCTTGTATCGTTTATATAGCAATATGTCCCAGAAAAGGAAACAAATGACAAGAAAAGTACACTGGGAAAACTCCCACTATCAACATTGACAGAAATAAAACAACAACAAACAGGAATTAGCCAATAAAAGAAAAGGACAAATTAAACCATCATTTACGTCAAGTAAAGCACAAAAAAAATGAGTTCATTTGTCTCCGCAACCTGAATTTAAACCGGCACTCAGTTCGGAAACATTGCCCTCCACAAGGCTTTCTCCTTGGATGAAGTTCTTGACAGAAGTCTGAAGCACATGGCAATTCCAGAAAATAGCAATGAAGAGAGCTGGTTCCCACTTGTCGTTTCCAAAACCCACCCGACATCTGCACTTCCACATGGCCATTTTGTCGCATTCAGGATCTTCCAAAAAAACACCTGGGATAAAGGAGCTGACCCACACTTCCCAAATGTGACAAAATCACATGCCAGGGGAATACTCGATTTCATGCGAACAAGCCACCTTGCGTGTATAATATAGCCAATGCCCTCTGAGCAAACATGCACGACCACATATAGTGAGCAACAGATTCTGGAACCTTACATCCCCTATATGGACAAATTGTGTTATGCAGGCCGTGCCTTACACATGTCGATCGTGAAGGAAGCAATCCATTAACATTCAAGCATGCCAAGTCGCTGTGACTTCCTGGCATGGAGGGAAGTGAAATGGATGACGAAATTGTCAAACACCTTTCGCTTGTCATATTTCTAGTAATGCAAATTTCCTGATTACCCAGAGCTCGAAACGTAAGTGATAAATAACTAGCTAAATAATCGCTGAAATTCTTCAAGTCGATTTTCATAACGTGGAGCTTCAACAGACCATAAGGGTAAGGAGGTGACCAATTATAGGGCCTTGACTGCCTAAACTCAAACAAATCACAACCACGCAAAATTGGACCCATGTTAAACCAAACCAATAAACCCAACTCACGTGGCCCATGTCCCATCAGCTCCAGGTGACGTGCGAGCGAGGTTACTTGAAGGAACAAGGGAAGATCCGGACAACCCCTACATCCCATCACTTCACTTTTACACAGCTGTTCCCATTTTATCAGCTGACTAAACTGGTCAGCATGGCAGAGGTTTGCGCTCTACCGAATGCCGTTCTAGTTTTGATTTGTTTTCCTTCCTTTGCAGAGATGATTGACGTGCAGGCAAGGCTGGTGAGAGGCTCGGTGTTTCTAGCCGGAGAGTTGCTGGAATGCATCCTCACGTTCAGCAATACTGCTCCCCACAACGTCTCTTCTACTGCATGGTGTGTCGGCTATACGCTACCGAGTGAAGCTTTTCAAGAGGCCTTCTATAGTGGCCCGGTTTCACAAAATGTTGTCTGTGCTATATATATCTCATGTCAATTTACCATGCTTTGACTTTATTGCTGTGACTCTATTAATTATCAACCTTAATTGGGATATTCCAACAAAGATCAGAATCCAATTCTTTTTATTTCTGCAAAATAAGTTCTTTGTAACTGGTGTGAATTTTGCTTTCAGCACTATTTATTAAGGAGGAACCCAAACGCTTAGACCACTTCAATGCTAATCTATCCCTTGATACCCTACAAATTAGATATGATGTCTTTTTCCGATTTGCGATTGATGAAGTAGGTAATTTTGCAATTAAAAGTCAAAATTTCTTCTTCGCGATTAGCCGTGACGTCGCACCATTAAATCGACCGCCACTTCCGTATTGTTTATGGGTTACATCGCGGTACGATTGAATTCAAGCGGAGATAAATTTTCGAATTTCTACAAAAATGCCGGCCGATACATCCTTGGTTGTTGTAATACAAACCAACACTCTTTCACGCTACACCAATGGCCGAAAGACCCGAAGTTTGCCAGAAATTGGACGAGGTTTGTCTGAAATACCCAAGTGTGGATCAGGCCTACAAAATGTTTGCTTTTGTGCTTGGAACATTTTACAGAGCACTGCTCTGAAACAATAGAGTTGAATGAAACAGAGTTGAAGTTGAATGAATGAATGAAATGGCTACATCTTGTGGTTATTCACCACGATTGAGAGAGCATGCCACCCTCATGAGTAAACAGAAGAAACAGCCGTCGCTTAAAACTATAAGACCACTCCCCCATTTGCAATCCCCCATCAACCGTCACCCTAGCTAACACTACCCATGACGACCACCTCAGACATCCCCTCCACCATCACACCCACAATACCCACCACCATCCCTCAACCCTCGCTCCCTCCTCCTCTCCGCAATCCCTCTCCACTGGGATACCGTAACATATAGGATACCGCTTCAGCCTGCAGAGGTGGGGCAAAGCATTTGTCGCCCATTTGCTTGGCGGTGTCCGAGTGTGCCTGGGCGGTGTCCGAGTGTGCCTGGGCGGTGTCCGAGTGTGCCTGGGCGGTGTCCGAGTGTGCCTGGGCGGTGTCCGAGTGTGCCTGGGCGGTGTCCGAGTGTGCCTGGGCGGTGTCCGAGTGTGCCTGGGCGGTGCCCGAGTGTGCCTGGGCGGTGCCCGAGTGTGCCTGGGCGGTGTCCGAGTGTGCCTCGGCTGTGTCCGAGTGTGCCTGGGTGGTGTCGTGTCCTGTCCGTGTCCGTGTCGTGTCATGTCGTGTCCGTGCCGTGTCGTGTCGCATCCTGTCCGTGCTGTCGTGTCCTGTCCTGTCCGTGCTGTGTCGTTTCCTGTCCTGTCCGTGCTGTCGTTTCCCATCCTGTCCGTGCTGTCTTGTTCTGTCCGTGCTGTGTCTTGTTGTCTGTTGTGTTGCTGTGACACATCTTCTGAACTCAAACTGAATAAATTTGTCATGCCATATTTATTCTGGCGTACTATAACCGATTTATCAATTAATACAAAAATCCCTGATAAACTATCAATTGAACGGAAAAACAAAACCCACCAATCTGTAGTGAACATGCGACCGGCGTTTTCATCTTCACTATGAATATAGCATCACCATCTTCACGAACACCATCTTCGTCTGAATGGCTCGCCTAAGGCTCAAAACAATACGGCTCCACAATTCCCCTGAAAGTGTTTCCATCATTAATTTTGTCTCCAATAGTTTCTTCACAATCCCACTGATCCGTTTCAACATACTGAGAACCTTCAGAGTTGCTAATGATGGTGGAATCGATATCGCAATCCGAGCTCAACATCCACGGTTCTCAACGTAAAGCCTCCATTTGGATCAAAGTGAGTTCATCATGTGACATCACTGGCAAAATCGAAAATCGACTCTCAAGGGCTATTTTCGGCACTTTGTGATTGGCAAAAAAATATTTTAAAAATGTTTTCCCTTCAAATTAGACCATGATTTTAATGATTTTGCAATGGTTTTCAGATAAACTAAATTTGCGTTTGGGTTCCCCTTTAAATATCCCAAAAGAGGCTGTTATTATTACTATTTTTGCTCTGACAAAAAGGGCTGACCTAATATGTAGATATCCCTGAAGAAGAAGCCACCTTATAACAGGTGTCGAGGGGGGGGGGTGGGGGGAATTCCTCAAATTTTGCACGCAATTTACAGATTAATCCGTAAGTCTTGCAACATAAAGTTAAATAATTGTCGGTGGCAATTATACGATGCAGCAATGAAAGACATATTTGTATCAATACCCCAGTTATACCTTGTAGGAATGTATCATAAATCACTTTTCTGAATTGAAAAAGTCCATTTCATGTGTGTTGAGTAAGTTTGCAAATGTCTTGCATTAGTATTTGTCAATGTTCTCCATCTGGCCTGGCCATCATTATGCAACCAACTGAAGCATTGTTCTTCTCAATAGTCTTGTGTCTTAGTTTATTTAACAAATGAAGCTTGATGTTTTTTGTTTTTTTAATTTTTTAGTGAGAACCTAGCGTGGGCCAGTGCTCAGATTCACTGCCAGTTTCATGCAAGTGAGAGTGCTGTGGTGCTCCCTCCACCGTCAACCACCGGCCTAGACGTCCAGGCTGAGAATGAGACTGTTTTTGTTCCAAATAGAGGTCAGAACCTTTGGTATGCATGGGTCAAAAAGCTGATCCTTTAGAACAGTGGTTCCCAAACTTTGGTGTCCTCGACCCAAAATTGAAAATCACAATTCACCTTGCCACACAAATGGTATCAGTACCTACGGTAAAAATTGTCAGAAAAAAAATGCTTAAGACGTGGAAAAACCCCCTCACAAAAAATTTGAGGGGGTGGGGGTTCCAAGTTTTGGGTCGTGACTGGATTTGGGAACCCCTGCTTTAGAGTGGCTGTCCTGTCAACTTGTAGTTTTAATGTTGCAATCTAAGGTAGTGATGTGTTTTCGTTTATTTGCTTCAATTTTTAGGCCTATTATGAAAACCTTTGACATTCTATAGGTCAATGATACCATTTAAAGAAAATAGACATACAGGGTTGGTTATTGATTATTACAGTTTTCAATACGCGACTTTCGAAATGACGAATGAATGCTAAACAAGGCTTTTTGCGCATGCGCCGTTTGTGTGTTTACACTGAATCGGTTCTGCTCGTTGGGCACTTTTGACCTGCGTTTGCAAGTGCAAAATCTGTAATTCAAATAGTCTTTTAAACATCATTTTCGGCATATAGACGATAGAGTGGCAATTTCATAATGGTTAACCATAATTGTTCTGTTCCTGAACGCAAATTGAACTCGCAGAAATATAAGAATTACGAGAAATAAATATCCGTCGATGAGAGGAGTCGGGTTCCTACCTTTTCCTGTTAGTACAAGCGAGCAGAAACTGTGGATATAACACACACACACACACACACACATACACGTCACACACTCACACACACACACACACACACACACACACACACACACACACACACACACACACACACACACACACACACACGTTTGAGACCTGGGAGGGCTCCGTTCCATCTTCTGAAACCCGCATATGGAGATAACAATCAACGACACATGTATGCTTTTCCTTTTAGTACAACAACAGGCATTTTAAGGCCATTTTCCCTGCTAGAGCGGGGGTTAGCCTTGCGGTCCCCATGACAATCTTCTCCATTTTGCCCTATTTTCTACATCTCTCCTTGTTAACCCCCTTGCCCGCATTTCTTCTGCCACCACCTTTAGCCAAGTCTTTCTCGGTCTCCCCCATCCTCTACTTCCTTCTACATTCATTTCCATTGCTCTTCTCAACCAGTCACTTTCATCCTTCCTCAACACATGACCAAACCGTCTCAACCTGTTTCTCTTCCCAGCATCCATCACAGGCTCTATTCCCATCATCTTTCGCAATTCATTTCGCTCTATTCCCATCTTTTAGTACCATATGCAAAAATATCTAATATAATTTCTCTTGTGATCCTGGAACCTTCATCCTTCACAGCTCCTATCTACCACCCTTTACCCCCCCCCCCCCCCCCCCTAACATCATAACTAGTAAGTATCATCACCTTTATTGATGATACTTACTCGGCTATTAACTTATTACAGCTATTACAGATGATACAGCTTTTAACTTAGCCTTTATATTCACACGCCCCAGATATGTCCTTCCCATCGGTGTTCAAAAGCAACTAATCCAGATAAACCGTCTATTCACCGGTAGGGATCCGTCGGGGGTTTGTGTAGTACATGCCAGTCCACTCAGGCCTTGCGCCAGTCCACTCAGGCCTTGCACCTGTCCACTTGCTCAGGAGTTTGCAGTACGCGCAGCTTCCCTGTTTGGTGAGCTGAGAAAGTTCTCCAAGTCTTTCATTCTGCAGAGCCATAGCCCTTTCTCGCAAGTACTGTTCCAAGTATTTTAAGCTTTTAGAAGCTTTGTGAGCCATTTCAGTTTCCTGGGGTTTCTGTGCATGCACACCGAGCATTCTGTGGTGGATCACGGCATTTGGAAAGTTGTGTATTGTGAGAACACTTCTGGGTGGGAGGAAATTAACTTGGACTTTATTAGTAAGTCCTTGTTGACTTGGCTAATCATTTCATCTCAGCTGGCATGTCTATCTCTGCAGGAGAAAGAGGACAATGTATTCTCTCAACGGCACCTAAGATCCTTTTTTGTGACCTGAGGCTCGATGTGGGTGAAAGCAAAACTTGTGAGTTTTAAATCGGCTCTTGAAGGTATCACCTTTTGGTTTTGGTTTTACTGAAAGGGATAAAATGTTGGTTTTTGATTGTTTTGTTGGCATCCTTATTCTTTTGAGCCAACGCCAGGCTCATTGTTTATATGATCATCCTTCTTTTTCTTTTTTAAATTTATGTTGGTTTTTGATGAAAACTTGCATCACTATGCCAACCATCATCACTTCAAATGATGGTGTTAAAATGAATCCAGGTTTTATATATTTTCATTAATGGCTGGAGTGAATCAGTGAGAATAATCTAAAAGCCTGGACTGGATGATTTGGGTTTGCAGACATATACAGTGAGATCATTCCGCCGGATGCTGTGCCCTCATTCCGAGGTCAGGCAGTGAAGTATGCCTACAAACTTACCATTGGATGCCAGCGCGTGAACTCGCCCATCAAACTGCTGCGTGTTCCTTTCCGGGTCCTCGTTTTCCCAGGTATGACCACATTATTATATTATTTTATATATTTTTTCCTTTACAAGAAAGAGGCCTAGGGAAGAGCAAAGTGACTGAATTTAAATGGCAATTAACTGACAGTGGGGGGTGGAGGGGAGTGGGACAATAGTCAGAATCGAAGTATAATGGAATGAATAAAGAGAAAAGAGAGGAAGGAAGGAAACGCATTAACCTCCAAGTAATTAGATTTTGTTGGGTAGGGTGAATAAAGGTATATGTGATTGTGAGTAAGGATGGGAGATGACAGGAGATGGTGGTACACTACTTGCTTGAAGCCCTGGAGGGAGGAGTGGGATAGCACAGCCTCTGGAAGATGACTCCACATACAGTCAGGTTCACTATGTTTTTTCGTTCAAAATTTTGGTAGATTAGCAAAACTATACATTTTTGGAATATTCAGAGCATGAGGAATCCAAAAATTAATGTTTACATTTGCGTAGACACCTTTGCGAAAATGACACTCAGGACAGTGATGAAGATCTGTAAAAGCATATTCCTGAACGGTATAGACCTCGTAGATCCTGTGTATAGGACTTATAGTTCAATCTGATACTACCTATAACTTCCTATAACAACCTATAACTTCAAAGGACTTGCAATATCATGTATTATGTAATACAGTTATATCACAAATATAAAGACAATGGTTTTCAATTACTTTTGTTTGTTGCTTTTCTATAATCCTGAGCACTATTTTGAGGCCTTTATTGGATTCCTTGACCCAGAAAACATAGGATTAGCATATTTAATTAAGTCTCTAGGTTGACTAGAAGCCGAGATCGCGCAAAATATGTATTTTATGGCGGCCATTTTCAAAATCCAAAATGGCGGCCATGCAGGTGTCTGTGCAAATGCCAACATTGATTTTCAGATTCTCCATGCTCTGAAGATTCCAAAAATGTACAGGTTTGCTAATCCCAAAATTTTGAAAGAAATTATATTTGTTAACATAGTGAACCTGACTATCTTCATCACTGTCCTGAATGTCATTTTCGCAAAGGTGTCTACGCAAATGTAAACATTAATTTTTGGATTCCTCATGCTCTGAATATTCCAAAAATGTATAGTTTTGCTTATCTACCAAAATTTTGAACGAAATTATATTTGTTAACATAGTGAACCTGACTAATACTGGAGAAGCGACGAACATACGAGTTGAGGTTTGCGGTCAGCCTGGATATTGGAAGTTATAAAACAGGGATGGGGTTACTGGAAGAATGCGTGTATTCTGGAGTTGCTTGGGACTGTCAGCTGAGAGAGCAGAGGACGCTAGACTGGAGGAGAAACAGTAAAAACAACAGACGCCACCAACTTGCCTCTGATACCAGTGCAACAGACCTTGCCCTTCAGCTTCATAGTGCCCGATTCCAATAATGTTTAAACCTTTAGATTTCACAGAATCCCAGAGAGACTGATGTGATTGCTGTGGCACCAGCCCATAGAGGAGAGCAGTACTCCGTTGATAAAGGCCTTGTAGGCTTAATAGTTCTGCTTTTTCAAGGAAAGCCTCAAAACAACAGTATACGCCCAGTGTCACCTGGCTTTGGAAGCCAGCTCTGCTATATGGTAAGGTCATGGATGATGGTGAGGCCTGGAAGTTCAAGAGACTGAATATCTTCCGGTGGCTGACCGTGGAAATAGGGAGATTTGTTTGACCATCACTCTGGAGTGACAGGTGAAACTGTAGACTTTCTGTTATTGAAGAACATGTTCCATTTATTAGACCAGCAGCATATGACGCAGCTGCGGCCTGCCTGTCATTGAAATGGTGTACTCCGACGGGTCGCCACTCCGATGCAGGATACTCGAATGCCTCATTTTTCCCAGTAAGCTGGTACTTTTTGCCGACCTCGAGAGGACGACAGGCTGAGTCAACCCACCTGTTTTTTATTAACGGCATGACATTAACCTTTGAGCCAACACCAGGCTCATTGTTTATATGGTTAAATGAGAATCAACATCTTCCTTCATCTTCTTTATTTCAAAGGGTGAAATCCTTTTCCAACACAAGCAGGTGTACAGCATTTCGAATCACTAAAGCTTAATCTCTATTACAAATCAAAAGTCAAAATAATAAATGTGAAGGTCCCAACTGGGACAATGTTCAATGTTCTCCTTTCCCCCCCCCCCCCCCCCCCCCCCTATGACGAAATGCCTGGGAGGGTGTGGAAAAGGATGACGGCTACCTGTAACACACGTAAGGATGATAGTTAGTTATCTCCCCCCCCTGGGGATAAGTTTTTGAGGGTACGTAAAAAACTGATTGTCACACAGCTGGAGTGTTAATGTCCATCTGGCACACTGGTTGGCCCACGGTGGCGGGGAGTGCTCGGTGGCTGGAGCTCCTTGGAACCAGCCTGGTTGTGAGGGAAGAGCCGAGCGAGGGCACATGGTACCCGTGTTTTAGGTCCTGTCGGGCAGGGGGATCGCCGTGGTGGAGGATTCACTAAGGCGGGTGAACTGATGGGGCTGCTCGTGATATGTGGCCCCTGAGATGGGCGAGGCGGTGAAACAGGTGGCTGGGCCATATGAGGCAATGGGGCCTGTGTAGGGGTAGGAACAGGTGGCTGGGCCGTATGAGGCAGTGACAATGGGGCCTGTGTGGGGGTTGAAACAGATGGCTGGGCCATATGAGGCTGTGACAATGGGGCCTGTGTGGGGGTTGGCTCTCTGGGCAGTCCCACCACCAGGCCAGATTCTGTCCCTGTGCCACACGTGGGAGTGTTGTGGAAGGGAGTGAACTTTCGAAGGTGTTGTCGGTTCCGGATGGTGACTCTGCCCGATCCGTCAACACGAATGACATACTGGTGGTACTGCCGCACTTCAACCACTGTCCCAGTGCGTTCCCATCTCCCAGGGTGGTTGCCGACCAGGTTCTGCAGGTAGACATGATCGCCCACCTGCAGTGGGGGTAAGAGATGGGTGTGCTCACTCCAGCGTTCACGCTCCCTAGAGTGGCGTCTAGCAAGTGCCATTTCCCGTTGTGACATCAGCTCCGTCCATGTTTCGTGTGGGGAGTATCGGCCCATGGGAATAGGGATGGCATCACGTATGGGTCTTCCAAACAATATAAGTGCTGGTGAGGCTTTTGTTTCAGGGTCAATGGAGTTCCTGTACATCAGCAGAGCCCGCTGGAACTTGTCAACATCAAGAGACCCTGAAGCAGTGACATTGTCCATCAGCATACGCTTGGCCGTCTTCACAGCCAACTCGGCCCTGCAATTTGCGTGTGGGTTTGCCACAGAGGAGATCCTGTGTCGGACACCCCAGGCCGTCAGGAATTCCTGTGTTTGGCCTGATTTGAATTGGGGACCCCCGTCAGAGGTCAATTCTTCCGGGATACCGAATGTAACGAATGTCTCACGCAACCGTTTGATGAGGCCCTCTGCACCTGATTCTGACCTGAAGACCATGGGCCAATGCGAGTATCTGTCCACAATCACCACGTAGTCCTTGCCATTGTGGGTGAAGTAGTCACTGCATATCATTTGGAATGGGTAGGCTGGGGGTGTCGACACAGAGGGGGGTTGCATAGGGTTGCTCTTGGCTATCTGGTGGCAGTGTGCACATTGGTCTCTCACTCGGGCAATGTCGATGGAAATATCAGGCCAGTATACCGAATCCATGGCTCGTGCACGCATCGCACTAACACCCTGGTGGGCGGCATGAAGTGCGTGGAGAATGGGTGTGCGGAGCGTGGGTGGTATAACAATCCTCCGGCCCATCAGTACCACGCCATCCACTACACACAGACTGGCAGAGTAGCGGTGAAAGGGGCGCAGGTCAGCGGGGAGCTCTCTGCAGTCAGCTGGGAACCCATTCTCCAGGTGCGTGATGAGGTTTCGAAATGTCATGTCCGAAGCTGTCGCCTCGCGGACCATGTCCCATGTGACGACTTGGATGACAGATTTAAGGGCGGCGGAAGCAGCTGCAACTGTAGAAGTGTCATCGGCTAAATCAGTGTTCTCTCCGTGCAGGGGAGAGCTGGCCGTGGGGTTGTGGTGGAGTACTGACATGTTAGCGAGGTCAGATTCTGACGGCTCACCTGGTAAGTGGAGGCGAATGGGTTGATCAACAGGGTGTCTTGAAGTGGCATCAGGGCCCAAATTCTTCCTGCCAGGCACATGTATGATTGTGAACCTGTATGGCAGGGTCTTCTCTTTGAGGTTGAGGAGTCTCCTGTTGGCAATATCTGTGAGTGACCTATCATTCAGGACCTGGAGTAGAGGCTTATGGTCGGTGGCCACAATCAGATCTGTACAGCCCAGCACATAGTAACGAGTTTGGTGGAGCGCGTAGGCGATAGCCAATGCCTCGCCTTCAATGGGAGCATACCGGCTTTCAGCAGGATGGGTGAACCTGCTGCCCACTAAGCACAATTTCCAGCCGTCAGGGCAACAGGTAGGTGTTCTGGCCTCGCACTGACAGTACTTCTGCATCATGAGGAATCCGATGCCATCAACCGACCAGTCTGTTGCCAAGCATGTTGGTCGAGATGGGTCAAACAGTCGGACACCCTCCTGCATTTCTTGGATGATGATGTCCTTCAATCTGTGGAATATTTCATCCAACTCCTCTGTCCAGGTGAATTTTGTGGAAGGCTTGAGTAATGCCCGGAATGGCTTCATTTGTTGTGCCATGGCAAAGGCGTACGCTCCCTGGTTGACCAGCCCGAACCAAGATCTAGCACCGGTGATGTCGGTTGGCGTGGGGAACTTCCTAATTGCATCGAGGAACTTGGCGCTGGGCCGTATGTTGGTCGGAGTTATTGTGAGACCAGCAAAGTCAACGGCGTCCTGGGCAAACTGGAATTTCCTTGGATTCAGCGTAATACCATTACGGGCACATACGTCAAGCCATGCGCACGCCTGAAAGAATGCTGCCTCGACAGAATCCGCCCACATGCAGGTGTCATCAACGCACTTTACCTTGTTCTGGAAATCGGCGATGATAGCATCAAAGCGTTGGTTATAACCATCACCGCTGGCCAGGAAACCCTGTGGGGCTACCTTATACCTATAGCGTCCCCATGGTGTGATGAATGTGGTAAAGTGTTGGTCCTCCTCGCGGATGGGCACCGAGTGATACCCATTCCATGCATCGGTCACCGTTTTCTTTGTGCCCTGAGGGATGCGGTCGGCCAGGTGGAAAGGGCTGGGCACATGGTGGGTTTGACGTACGGCCTGACGGTTTAGGGGTTGCAGGTCTACAGTCCGCCTCGGTGTGCCATCGGTTTTGCCTGTCACAACCATCCGGGAGCACCATGTTGTAGGTGTGTTTGTGCTGACCTGCTCCAGCACGCCGATACGGACATCCCTCTGGAGATCAGCATGTACTTTGTCCTGCCAATGGATTGGGATCAGTGCTGGCTTGTGGATAGCCACCGGTGTGGCATTGGGGTCGACATGAAGATGTAGGGGTTCGCATTTCATGAGAGGCAGTGGTTGGTGCTCGCACACATTAAATGTTGTGGGCCCGTAATATTCGAGAAGCCATGCCTTTAGTGCATCTACATTCTCTTCAGTGGCCTGTAATCCCGGGGGTAGAGAGGTTGGTATTGGGGGTGGTTGAAGGTCACGCTTGGGACAAGAACAGGTTGGCTCCTCATAATTCTCTGCAGCTGCAGTCGAGGCTAGGTGTTCTGTGGGAGTGGTAGCTGGGAAGTTAATGGGGATGGTACCCAAGGCGACAAGTGCCTCTCTACACAGGAATGCTTTCTCCATGCCGTTGGACACATAACACAGCAGCCGTGTTGACCGGGGAGAACCGCTGGTGTCTCTAATGGTGATGTCAACCGCAATTCTGCCCATCACGCCTAGGTCTTCTTTAATCGCCCCGCGCATGACAAGTTTAACGGGAAGGAGGTCGTGCTCTTTATAACCCATATTGTAGGCAGACTTTAAGGGTATTATAGAACTTTGGCACCCGGTGTCAGCAACCATTGACATGTTGATCGGTGTCAGGTGACTGATATCCTGTATGGGGTGTCCTAGTGATGAATGTTCCAGGGGGAGTGGGGTCATAGTAACCAACAGCATTGGGTGGGGTTTAGAGGGGCGGGCCACCCATTGTCCATCAAACATATGGTGAGCAAGGCCTGCGGCCTCCTGGTGCCCCGATGTGGTGCATAACTGGTCATAGATGTAAGTAGCAGAGTCGTGTGGCGCATCTTTGCTCACCCCCGGTGGGGTGTGTTCCTTAGGCGTGTACCTGCGGGCTGCTCCTTGGTGGCAAAATCTGGATGACTTGTCGCGATGGCCCCAGGTGCCACAGGTGGTACATTTGTTGCATGATTTGGTATAGTGACCTTTAACTGCGCATTTGGCACATGTAAATGACCAGGCCTCACAGTATCTTGATCTGGTCCTTCGGTCATTCCTGGGCCCATGAGTGGGGTTGCCACATGCCCAGCATCTCGCCATACTATTATTACTAGGTCCTGGGGCTGTAGGTGGTCTGGGGTTGTTATACGTGGCACCTGCCGAATCTCCCACAGCCCCTCTGGTCACCTTGCCCTGCTCCTTCTGGGCAATGAAAGAGACTGTCTCCTCTAGGGTTCTGTCTGTTTTGGTGTCACCTAGCAAGTCGGACATAATCTCGGGGTCAGCAATGCCCCTCACCAAGTTATCTTTGATTATTTCCTCGCTGAAGTCAAATATGTGAGTGCAGTCTGGTACCTTACACTTGGCTGTGTACTGGCAGAGGGCAGCCTGGCCTCGGAGGCTGGCCAGAAATGTTCTGATGCCTGCTCCAGGTGATTGGGTCATCTTGCTCAGCTTTATGCAATGGACGAGGATTCTCTCGTCTTTGACAGCCAGTCTTTTGATGGCGGCCATTAGGTCCTTTTCCGCCATGTTGCCAACGTCACCCTGAAGATCACGCATGATGTCCGCCCTCAGCTCATGGTCGCAACAATAGAATAGGGCCGTGGGTACAATGTTGCCGGAGATCGCCATACCGGCCTTGTACATGTCCCACTGTCTAGTGAATGAGGACCAATGTTCAGGGTCACATCTGGCAGAGATGGTTGGGGGGTCTAACTTGAGCTTTGGCGGAGCTGGTGGGGGCCGCACAGCTTGTACGGTCCTGTCATGGATCTGCATTGCTGCGGTTAAGGCTGCCGCGAAGGCAGCGTCCATGTCCTGGGACTGCCAGTCGCATCCCTCCACGGGGCACTGTAGGCTCGGCATGTTGGAGGTCTGTCACGTGCAGGGGGGTTCGATCGTCTGCTCACTGCTGGCTGGAGGTACTCTTGTAGCCGTCATAAATGAGAATCAACATCTTCCTTCATCTTCTTTATTTCAAAGGATGACGGCTACCTGTAACACACGTAAGGATGATAGTTAGTTAATGGTCATCCTTCTTTTTCTTTTTTTAATCTCAAGCACGTTTGTGCATACTTAACGATAATAAAAACCTCGCTTTTTCTTGGAATATTTATTTTAAGGAAATCTCAAACAAAAGCATTGTATCTTACACAAAATTAAAAAGAATTGTTCACAAATCCTGTTCGGTCAGCATATGGGTCTGCAACAGCCTCATAATGGATTGACCTGTATTAATTTGGACTCCAGACCAATAAATGGTGTCGCTTATCCTTTATTTATTTATTTTTACCCCTTTTAATCGGTGAGTGTATGTTTTTCAAGTCAAGGACTTTACTTTATACACAAATTACAAAGCCATTAGTCAGTGCTCCATGCAAACTTTTTTTCCTGGGTGCCCTGCAGGGAAAGCTTGTCATGCTTTCCCATTGAATTTAATGACCAACAGATGTTGCTGAGTGTTTGCTTTCTTGTTTCCAGGCCTACGGGACTACCGGTCACCTGGAGATGGCGAGTCCGTAGCTCCTGCTAATCCCTTCCTGGATGAGGATGTGGGCGATGAGGAGGGCTGTAAGAGGGACAATAGCCTCCTTGAAGTTGCTACTGAGCTCATTATGGAAGCAACAGCACAACGTAACCCAAGTAGGAAATCATTAATATAGTTCGACTAGGAATGTTGTAATCTATATAATTATTAAGAGCCTTATGCATGTTGGGGGAAGATGGGTTAGAGCAGTGTTTCTCAGCCGGATTTACCAGACGACCCACCAATCCTGGTATGTGGTCGTCGAGACCCCCTGTTATCACTACAAGGGTTAAATAAAATTTTAAAAAACACACGGGGTTGTGGATATTGAAAAAAAAAACACTTTACTGGGGAAAATATTGGGTTTATTAAAGTGGGGTTTTTAAACCCAGGTAGGGCAAACTGGGCTGGGCCCATTAGTGCCAACCCTGACTACAGGAGTAACAAAAAGGCTAGAACCTGCGCCATTTTAATTTCCTTTTTCACAGATATCAATTTGGGAACTAGTCTTACTCAGCAACCATCGTAGCTCGCCCTCGACATCGATCAGACTGTTTCTCACTTTAGTTTTGGTCACTACTAAGCTTGAGAATGCAAGTTCTCATCGGTAAGTCGTTGGGAACATCACTAGGGCTTGTGTAACTACTTAGCACAGACAGCTTGTGACCAATCCGGAAACCCACTCGTGACCCTCTTGTGGTTCATGACCCACCGTTTGAGAAACACTGGGTTAGAGGGAGTCATATATTTTTATATAGCTATTTATTTATTTTTACATTGTTAAATGTTGTGTTGATTGTTGTCCTCCAGTGGGCCACATGTTTTCGTTTATTTGCTGTTTGTAACTGGTTCATGTTTTCCAAATAAGCCATGCACCAGACTCGTTTCGATCCTTGTCTTCCATCCCCATCTCTCTACTTTCTATCTTCCTCCATCACTCAAAAACTGTTCCTAGATGTCCCTTGTATTAATCGCTATACAGTACCCGACATTCCTTCTTCATATATTCTGTAGTGTTCCACATGGTCTGGATCCTACATTCCAATTTCCATCCCTGCTTGGCTCACCTTCCTCCTTCTAATTATTTTCTTACCCCCAAGAAATAAATTCATTTTTAAATACAAAATAAATTGAAAAAATTCCTCCCCATCCCTTCGTTCCTTAATTATTCATTCCATTTTCATTCGTCATATACATCTGTAATCGTGTCCTTGGTGCTTCTCTATAATTAGGACGTCATTCGTAATAGGGAACGTTCTGTCCTCTTCCACACTACCGGTCAAAAGTATTAGAACACCTCAATTTTTCCAGTTTTTATTGAAATTTACGCAGTTTAATGTCTCAATGTACTCTGAAATTAAACATAGAACAATTAAACAATTGGAGATAAAAAAAGAAATCATAGAATCATTTTCTTTAACAAAATTTAATTTTAATTTTTGACTCAGCAAAGTAGCCACCTTTTGCAGATATAACCGCCGAACACACTCGTGGCATTCTTACAACAATGGAAATCAAATATTGTTCGGGAAGTTCTTCCCAACACTGTTGCAGAAGTTCCCACAAATGTGTTGCACTTGTAGGTTGCTTTGCTTTCACCCTTCTGTCCAGTTCATCCCAAACCAGCTCGATGGGGTTTAAGTCTGGAGACTGTGCTGGCCATTCCATGATTTGAAGCCTACCGTCTTGTTCTTTTCCTCGAAGGTAGTTTTGACATAGCCTGGAGGTGTGTTTAGGGTCATTATCTTGCTGTAGGATGAACCCCCTGACCAACTAGGCATATACCAGAGGGTATTGCATGGCACTGCAAAATGCTGTGGTAGCCCTTTTGGTTCAGGGTGCCAGTCACTCTGTGCAAGTCGCCGACTCTGGATCCAGCAAAAGAGTCCCAGACCATCACGCTTCCTCCTCCATGTTTGACAGTTGGTGTCACACACTGAGGAACCATCCTTTCGCCTACTCGACAGCGTACAAAAACCCTGCGTGATGAACCAAAGATTTCAAATTTTGATTCATCAGTCCATAAGACCTTCTTCCAGTCTTCAGTAGTCCACTGGCGGTGCTTCATGGCCCAGCAAGCCTCTTTTTCTTATTTTTCCATCTTAGCAAAGGCTTTCTTACTGCCACTCGACCTGTCAAACCTGCAGCTCGAAGTCTTCTCTTCACAGTTGAAACTGAGACTTGCTTACTTCGACCAGTGTTAAGCTGTGCTTGAAGCTGTTGTCATGTGAGCCGCCTATCACGCAAGCTGTTGACTCTCGGAAACTTGTCTTCTGATTCTGTTGTGGCTTTGGGTCTGCCAGACCTCTTCCTGTCAGGGTTTCCTCCAGTTTCCAAGTGCCTTTTTATGGTGTAGGAATCTGTACTCACTGACACCTTGGCTTTCTTTGCAATTTCTCTAAAGGAAAGACCTACACTTTTAAGGGTTATAATAGTCAGTCTGTCTTACTGCACCTTTGTACCATTTCAGGTTATTCACTGGACTTGAATTGCTTAAATTTCAATAAAAACTGGAAAAATTGAGGTGTTCTAAAACTTATGACCGGTAGTGTATATCTGCGTTTACCATTCCCATCGCCCCTCATTTTCCCTTCCCTTCCCTCCATCCCATTCTCTTAGGCAGGTCTTTCAAGAGTGCTGCCCATTGTCACCTCATGCTTTCTTCCACACCCACAACTGTGCTCCTCTACCGTTGTTGATCTCCCCTTCCCCTCACCTCCTCTTCCCTTTACTTTTGGTCACTTTTCCACTGGTATGTGATGTCTTTGTCTCTGTGTTACCCTTTGATCCCCTGTAAGTCTGTGTATTTGTTGCCCTCTTACCATTTAGCTCCTCTTTGAGCCAAGGTTCCTGCACCCAAAACATAAATGCATGGGAGATGTCCTTTGAGATGCCCTTCCCATTAGTTTGAGATTGAATGTATCCACCTATTACTAGACCTGGACAGAAGCCAACCTAATGGTCAGAGATCAAAGTTGCAGAAAAGATTAATCTTGAGGTTTGCTGCAATTATCAATGTCATCACTTTGCTTATGATAGGGAGAACACTTTGCCCTCTTACCTACAGGTTGCTGTGTTTCCTCCCCTCCTCTTAGTTCATTTATCTGCATGTTGCATCCAATGGTTAGCCCACTGACTGGCATTCCATACCCAATGTTACACTGGTATATTGAAGTATTAAGTGTTCATTTGGCACCATTCTTCCAAATTGGAGTTTTGATAGTGATTTTCCATGATGCAGTCAGACATGCTGCAGACTATGTTTAAACACCAAGTACTCCCAAATGTGCGTGTGCGGTCCACCATCGGGACAAAACAAGTATCTGCACTCCAATCTGGACACTCGATCTGACCACAAATATCACCTGTCCATCCACCAATTATGGGATAACAGTAAATAAGGGGTGGGAAATGCAGGATAAAATAGCAAAGCTCACGTGTTGCCTGGAGAATTATGCTCGGCCCAAATGTCGACAAGCCGAACTTGTTTTTAGTTGTTAAACTTGTTTTAGCAAAAAGGATGGCCAACTCAATGTTTTCCTTCACAGGCTACTTATTCTATGATGTGACAGCTTTTCTGCGAAGCCATTTTAGGAGACGTCCTAAAGTTCAAAGTTATGCCCTTTTTAGACTGAGAAAACATCACATATTGTACATGGGTCCATTTTCCAGAGTTTTCCCCCTTACCATTTGACATATTGAACTGAAACTTGGTACATGGTTGTATTATGATAACTTGTTCTGTAGCTTTGCATACCTAAAACAATTTGTCCTACTGTATATGACTCAATTGTAGAGTTCTGGGAACAAGAGCATTCATTGGGACTAGTAGAGGACATTATTGCAAAGCACTCCCTCTTGTTATCATCTATATAATAATACCGTAAGGACTCGACTTTGTTATCCCTTTTACGCCGCACCCAGTGACCCGATGCCCACGGCACTAATGGATTTACGATCTACGAACCGCGCTCTTTGTTTATCACGTATAGACATACTCGAAAAATCTGAATTAGCCGACGTTGGGGCCCAAAAGCATCCGATTAACGGCCGATACGACGCCATCTTACGACGCCATCGTATTGGCGTCTGCTGGGTGAAGGCGCAGCAAGCCGTCCGCTGATTGGACAGTCGAAGGCGACAGCAAGCCGTCCACTCAGTGGACAATCCAGAGCATGCATTCCGCCATTTGTGCCGGTGTCATCGATCGCGGTGTACGCTAACCTCATCAGGTGGGTTTACCATAATTTATTCCATATACTGTGATTACGACGAAGTGAAACCGATCAGCAGCCCATCAGTATCATATAAAGCAATAAATAACAAGGCTTCAGCTTCTGAAAGCTTAAAACAAAGTGTACTTCGCCGAGTGACGAAACATAGGCGTAGGCCTAGGCCCTACCTATCCAGTTGTGTTTCCGTTGTGGCCATGATCTCAACAAATGGCGTAGGCCATGTGGCGTCGGGTAGGTCATGAGGCGTCGGGTAGGTCATGATCAGCCCCCCCACCCCCTTTCGTTTCACCAACTCCTGCATCTGCCACCGTTCATGATTATCAAAGTAGGCTTTACCCTGTCTACGATAAGGTAGAAATCAGTGAGTTGTATACGAAGAGATAAAAGGATGGCATTGACTTCGAGACGGTATGTGATATTTTCAAAAGTATATCGTAGCGTTGTCATTTAAGTAGATTGCAATAAATACGTTGTTCATATACGCACTCTTCATTCTCATCTTTCTTCCTAACTCTTACTCGGACAAGCAAATCCCCTATGCCATCCATAATGGTACACTCTATCCATACACCACATCCTTTCTTCCGTGGATGTTCCACGGGTTTCGGCTAGTCATTATTATTATCTATTATATTGTTACTGATCGCGGTTTAGATGTTACTTTGCCGAGCGAAGGCTCCGCGACCGAACAGTTATTCCCCGATTAGAACCCGATTCCACCCAAACGTTGGCCGGATCGCACCGCAGCTATTCAATAGGGAAAAGACAAAGGTGACACGGATGTGAAGAAGAAGAAGAAGAAGACAAAAAGGTTGGAAATACTACTAAATTTATTCCTACTATTTACATGCTCAAAGTAACCAAGGAGAAGGAAAGATAATAAAATAATATACAGAAGAATCAGAGACACAGTGCAATTATTAGCTTATACAGACTTAATTAACCCAGGGACAAGACACACAGAACAAACTCACGTACACAAGAAGGGTGGAGGAAAGGAATGAATGCTGGAAGGAGGAATGGGAAGGTTCAGCTGGGGCAGATGGTTCGGGCTTGATCCCGCACGGGACGTCGGCTGGACCTCGACGGCCACCGATGCCACCGATGCCACCGCTATCTGGTCCCCGCGGGGTAACGGGTTGAAGCTGCCTGGTGGAGTCAACGCTGCTTGTGGAGCCAAAGCTGCTTATCTGGCTCACCTCAGGGCGCGTCTGCCGTCTCTGGCGCAACTGCTGGTAATTGACCTGGAACCTTCTCTCTCTTGGCCCTGGTGTCTCCTCACCATCGACAACTCAACGTCAACCAACGCAACCACTGACCACTCGACGCCACCACTTCTCACCACCGACTTCTTACCACCGCAACCAACGCAACCCCTGACCCTCCTCTGACGACCAACTCATGACTCACTCTGGTTTACTGACTCCCTCTCACTCCTTCAACGCTTCTTGCGCGCGCGCCTTTATAGCGCCTCCAGCGATCAAGCCGCCGGCCTTCAGGACACGCCCATCGGTGTGCTCACCTCGGCCCTGATTGGTCGGCACGGCCCTCTAGCTCCGCCCTTGATGACGATGGGCGGGCACGCCTTTCTTCCCCGACCCGAGCCTCGTGGCCAATGGTGGTTTTGGAGGGGAGGTAATTGGCAATCGAGGCTCGGCAATGACGAAAGGGGATGTGAAGGAAATGGGGATTTTGGGGATGGGAATGAAAGGGGATCTATTCTCTTTCACTGGTGCAATGGAGTACTTCAATTAATGGGAGACACAGCCTTACTCTAAAACACAGAATAAGATATAACTATCAAACAGGGGTATTCTATTATTTGGCTGACGTGTATGCTTGTGGACTAATTATGGGATGCCCTTTCACCTTTACACAGCTCCGGAGGCAGGGGGGCGCAGAATAAACAATAATAACAATTCACTCAATCAAAAAAATATACAGTTCTCATATCCGCAACAATATTGTTACGGACACGGCTAAAGATGTTGCTTGACCGAGCGGAATGGCCGCCGTGTTCGTACAGTTTACCCGATTACCCCGAACGTTGGCCAAATCGCGTCACAGATATTCAATTGGGGAAAACTCTAAAGCGATCGAATGGAAAGAGGAAGAAGAGGACGAAGACGTACAGAAGAGGAACAGGATTTATTATTTATACCACACAAACGAAAAGGAGCAGTCAAGGTTATTTACAGCAGGTGACACAGTGCAAAGATTAGCTTATCTAACTGGCTTACTTAGTCCCAGACAGACCACAGACAAACGGAACAAGGCTGACTCACACAGGGATTGATGGCAGGTAGACCGATGGCACAAGGTGCACCTTGGCTCGGGGACAGGATACAGCTCAGTCTTTGGGAGGTCTTTCTTAATGGCAGAGGTCTCTCGGCGCTCGGAGGGTGCGTCCTTTCGCCTTCAGCTCTGCGTGCATCTCTCGTCACCACTCCCTCTGCTGCGCATGCTCAACGGGGAGTGACACGCCCTCGGCTGGTTAGCTCCGCCCCACTGGGGCCGGTCCGCCGCTTCCATTGGGTGCGGGGGTTACCGGGCTCCGCCCTTGACGAGGAGCTGACAGGGAGCCCCTATTTGGTAACCCCGTCGAGCACATGTTCGATGGCGGCTCGTTGGGAAGGCCTAGTGCCCTCCCAACACCCCCTACCAACCAAGCCGGAGTGAGGACGCGCACTTCCCGCGCCCGCCGCTGCTGCTGTTGTTGTTGTTGTTGTTGCTACTGAGAACTGTGAGGAAGAGCTGCGGGGAGGTATTGGGAGGTCCTAAACTTCCTAACGGTGCCATACAATCACATTCTGGTGCAACGAAGGGTCAGAATAAATGGAAACGAATCCTTAACTGACATAGACTAAGAATAACTAGCAAGATGTCCTATAGTTGTCTACGTGAGATGCGGTGGACCTGGATGCGACATTTAATGGGGGGAAATAGGGGGAGGTCGGGTCTACAGAGTGTTGGTTACAGAAAGTGGGACGAGGGATTGAGGGATTGGGGAGAGTTGGGGAGTATTGAGGAAATAGGGGAATATTTACAAGCGGATATGGATGGATGTAAATCCCATATCCGCAACACTGCACCCTTCTCTACCTCGGGGCGGCCCGACCCGATAAATTTTTACCTACTTTAGTGTGGCACACAGATGTAGTTCCCTCTACTATTAACTCAACCCTGAGTGCGACAGTTTTACAGATATTCACAAATGAGTAAATATGTCCCCCTGCGACGTTGCACCCTTCTCCTAACAGAAACACACCCACAGGATAACCGAATCGCGGAATGGTCTTCAAACTATACATTGACGGTGGGGAGCATTATTTACTTTATTTACAAAACTAACCCAGGACCTGCGATTGTTCTTTCTGGGGGGAGACAGTCTGCTCTGCATCGATGCACCATGAAAACACCCAAAACGCACCAATACATTCTCAAGCACCAATCAGTGCAGTCACCACTGTTCATCAATAAAATAAAACCAACAAACCCAAACCCTGCAGGTGTCTCTTGCTCTTCGGCTCCCTCTGCTGGCTATTATTATTGTCTTCCAGTTGTTGTCTTTCTTTCATTTTCTTACTGGCGGCCTATTTGCAATAAAGCTTGCCCAAACGTGTCCATTTTATTTATTTTATTTATGGCCCACAGGGCCGACTACGTGTGGTTCACCTGTGGGGCATCGGTGCCCTGTGGCCAAGGTCCGCCAGCAAGATTTCGGGCCCTCATGGCCGGTTCCAGCAGAGTGGCCATGCCCCAACCCATGGGGTCCATAAGTGGTGCTCGGCCACAGACATGTGGTCCATAATGTGGTGCATCGATGCAGACAGCTGGTTCTGAGAGTTCCGGGCGCACAATGGCCGACTCACGCACGCTCCCCTCGGCGCCCAATGGCGCACAGGTCATGTGGGAGACAAAAGGGGGACAAGAGAAATGAGCGAGGGGTAAGGTCACAAGGGTACACGTCAATAAGGCAATGCAAGGCGAAATGCGTACGGAGAGCGAAATGAGAAAGCTCGTCCCTACCGTACGTCACCCCCCTGTCACCTACACTACCCTTGCCCTTACCCCATATGTACAAAATTTACACCTTTACAAATTCGTCGCTAATGTCACGTCTTCCCCATTTTTCTCCTATACCAAATTCGTTACCACAATCCCTCTAACCAAAATTTGCTATCACCAATTCATCATCAATCCTCATAAGGAGGGAGAGATGGAACAACAAAGCACAATGTCACACCCACGTCATGATGCGTCTCACAATCCAAAACATCTGCACAATAAAAATAATAAAACATGGCATGGTGTGGAGTTACGTCACCTCAGGTGAGTGGATGTAGATGGTGCGAGGAGATTCTTCATCCTAACTATCCTCTAAATGATTTTAACACACTTTACACTACCCGGGGTCTCTCCCTGCCAATCCATTGGCCAACTTACACTATGGGTTCTAAAAACCAAATTCCCATTGACCAAACTGTGGTGCTTCTCAATTTGGGGCCTCACTCCCCCGATTCATCTCCCGGTGCCCTTGCACAATTTCTTGGCTGTGACGTGTAGCTCTCCCAGCAGGTCTACCCACCTGCACACCTGCACCACTGCAGTTGCCACCTGAGCTTACCTAGCTCCTCGCCCTAACCTATCTAACTGGGGAAGGCCCCTCCTGGCTCTGTCACCCCTTGGTGCCCTCTGGCACTGGGCTACCCGGGTCCGTCCTCCGGATCCTCGGGCCCCATCCACAACTACCGGCTCCCAGAGCCCACCTGCGGCCTCACCTGGCCGACATCCTCACAGTGGTGGAGTGCCCAACCCAACTACACACACTAACAGGCTACACGCCCAGCCATTTCCACAACACTAATGCACCCATCCACAATACCATTCTCTCACCCGCACCACAGATGCCAATATCCAACCACAATTTACCTATACCCTCTACCTAACACTTACACTACCCGCCCCGGGTATTCGTGATGGGGGTCCACTCTTCCCCCATTCACACCTCTGCACCATCCACTCCACTCCATAGTTTCCACCATACTCACTCCACTACCATCCATTCCAATACCCCATATACTCTACACTCCATGTCTTCCACACAACCATTTATTCCATTTACCTGTTGGTGCACACCTGTGCACTCACACCTGGTGCCACCTGCACCCTCCTCCTTCCTGGACCATTTGGTCAACACAATACCCATCAATATCACTCACTTATACACTGCTCCATACACCTGTTCAGTTGCACACCTGTGCAATCACACCTGTTCCTTATACACTTCCAATCCTCAAACACACGGCATCATCTCATCTAACTACCTGTTGCCCTGCTAACTTAGTGCTCCCTGTCTTCCCTTTAAACTAAGCACATACCACGTCATTATCATCCACACTAATCTACCTGCGTCCCCACTACAGGTATCCTTGTCACTAACTAACCTTAACGTTACCTAATGTCATCTTCGCTAGATCCCTACACACAATATCCTAACCCACCCGGGCTAGTTTTCACTGCCATAAACCCCATAACACTAGTGCTCCTTTGCCCCCCCCCCCCCCTTTTGTGAGGGATGACAGAGTTGCAATCCCACCACATCGGGGAGGTCCCACTATCAATTTTGCTCACCAAATTTCAACCAATCAAAATTTTTCCAATTACTGCCAATTCTATTCACTTTTCTAAATTTCGTATCAAATCACTATCACTATCACTATCACTATCACCATCATCACAGTCCACTATATCCTAGCCTCGGTGCGTCGTGACATCATTAAACTCGGTTCGTAAAGCCGAGCAATGAATTCGGGTGGTTTGGTCGCCTGCAGGTTGAATCCGTCCGGCTTTCGGTTCAAGGGAGGTGGTTTGGTCGGGCCGAGATTCCACGCACCATCTCGGCGAGGCACCTTGCGGTCCCGGGCCTGATGGCTCAATCTCCCCCGGTCGGAACCCCGTCCCCACGAGGGGGCACCGTTCCGCTTCCTCCCACTCGCCCTTGAACCGTACCGGTCGCCTGGCCCGACAAGGCCCGGACTCGACCGTGCAGGGCGGGGCCAAGCCCGAATCGGCAACGACGCTTCGAAGAGAAGCGACGCAGCATCGATCCGCACCGGGCCTCGCACCCAACAAAGCACACCGCGCCCCGAGTGCTCGCATCGGCTATCCGTCGCCCTAACCACTAACCCGGTTACCGTCGATGCTTCACCTGCATGCTCACACGCATACGCTACCCCTTTTACCCTCACAAAACCCGGCGTTCCAACGCCGTCCGTACATTCCACCAACGCTCTCCCTGTTAAACACCACACCTCTCGCGCACACTTGCGCACACCTCGGTCCACACCTCTCCTCCGTTACGTCCTCCGTAACACTCACCATGGGCGTGCACTCTGGCATCCACCCACTAACGCGCTCACATGGGCTCTCCCACACTCGCGCTACCACCAACTCAGGTGTGCTTCCTCGCACACGTTCCACCACCACCTTACTCTCCGTGTCACACTCCGTACACCCCGACGTGCATTCTCGCTCGCACTCGGTTTCACACTCGCGCTCCGATGTGCCCTCTCGCACCTGCGCCATCACCAACTCACTCTCCGTGTCACACTCCGTACACCCCGACGTGCATTCTCGCTCGCACTCGGTTTCACACTCGCGCTTCGTAACACACTCACCCCTTGACGCACACTTTTTTTTCCACACGCGTGCCATTTCCACTCACACGGGACCCTTCACCAACGCCCGGATGCTTCCTCGATCCCAAGCGCACGAAAATTCTTTTGTCGCCAAACATCCTCTTACAAAATCTCCCCGCACAATACACAGCACGTCTCACCTTCGGGGTTCTTCTTCCTCCCTGCACCAAAACCTGCAAACTCTTTATTTGGTTAGTGCGTACATCATCATGATTTGAGCAGGGACTTTGCACATTTTCCATTTCTCCCTGCAATTCCCGGGCTACCTCCATCATCTCTTCAATTTTAATTCCCAGCACTGCTTTTTCTTTATTCACCTCGACGACCGCTGGCTTTAATAAAACACCCTCCTCTACCTCAGCGGTCGCCGGCTTTTCCAAACCCCGTGTCGCGATTTCTACCCCCGTCATTGTCCCCGTGCTTTCCTTCGCTTCGCTCAACCAGCGCTTCTCGACCCGCGTTGCCTCCTCGTGCACCCCTAGGACCCTTTCGCCCAACTTGCGGTCTCTGTCGCTCTGCTCCCTTTTCTCTCTATCGGCCCTCATTCCGTTCGTTGTTGCTTCCATTTGGTTTCCCCATTGTTCCATTCTGGCTTCCAGCCTCTCCATAAGGGCCCTCATTTGTATCATCATAAAAAGGTTCGAATCCACCAGCGGCGCTGCTATGGTCGCGGGCGCCGTGGCCATGTGCGAGGCGCCATTTTGCGCGCCCGTAACCTCGTGCACGAGAGCGCCATTTTGTGCGTCTGATACACCCTCAACCACCTCATTGCTCTCCTCCTCCCTTTCTTCCCCTAAGTCCTGGGTTACACCTAACCCGTCTATCTCCCCCACCGACATCCGATCGCCTTGATTGTCCATGGCGCGATCTCAAAATTCGGGTTTTTATTTTAAAACAAAACAAATTTCACAGTTAATAATTTCGAGCGCGTGAAGCGCGCTTCGGGTCCAATCTCACTTCCTGACACCAAATGTTACGGTAATAACACAATTGGTGTCCAAAATTTGGGCTAAATAAATTTAGTCCCAGGTTCGAATCCCAACTCCTGACTACCAAATGTTACGGACACGGCTAAAGATGTTGCTTGACCGAGCGGAATGGCCGCCGTGTTCGTACAGTTTACCCGATTACCCCGAACGTTGGCCAAATCGCGTCACAGATATTCAATTGGGGAAAACTCTAAAGCGATCGAATGGAAAGAGGAAGAAGAGGACGAAGACGTACAGAAGAGGAACAGGATTTATTATTTATACCACACAAACGAAAAGGAGCAGTCAAGGTTATTTACAGCAGGTGACACAGTGCAAAGATTAGCTTATCTAACTGGCTTACTTAGTCCCAGACAGACCACAGACAAACGGAACAAGGCTGACTCACACAGGGATTGATGGCAGGTAGACCGATGGCACAAGGTGCACCTTGGCTCTGGGACAGGATACAGCTCAGTCTTTGGGAGGTCTTTCTTAATGGCAGAGGTCTCTCGGCGCTCGGAGGGTGCGTCCTTTCTCCTTCAGCTCTGCGCGCATCTCTCGTCACCACTCCCTCTGCTGCGCATGCTCAACGGGGAGTGACACGCCCTCGGCTGGTTGGCTCCGCCCCACTGGGGCCGGTCCGCCGCTTCCATTGGGTGCGGGGGTTACCGGGCTCCGCCCTTGACGAGGAGCTGACAGGGAGCCCCTATTTGGTAACCCCGTCGAGCACATGTTCGATGGCGGCTCGTTGGGAAGGCCTAGTGCCCTCCCAACACCCCCTACCAACCAAGCCGGAGTGAGGACGCGCACTTCCCGCGCCCGCCGCTGCTGTTGTTGCTGTTGTTACTGAGAACTGTGAGGAAGAGCTGCGGGGAGGTATTGGGAGGTCCTAAACTTCCTAACGGTCGGTGCCATACAATCACATTCTGGTGCAACGAAGGGTCAGAATAAATGGAAACGAATCCTTAACTGACATAGACTAAGAATAACTAGCAAGATGTCCTATAGTTGTCTACGTGAGATGTGGTGGACCTGGATGCGACATTTAATGTGGGGAAATAGGGGGAGGTCAGGTCTACAGAGTGTTGGTTACAGAAAGTGGGACTAGGGATTGAGGGATTGGGGAGAGTTGGGGAGTATTGAGGAAATAGGGGAATATTTACAAGCGGATATGGATGGATGTAAATCCCATATCCGCAACAATATAATACCGAGTCGGTTTTTCTTTTTTTTCTTTTTAAGCAAATCGTTTACAATTTACATGCTTGCAAATTTACTTCATGTCAGACGTTTGGACAATACATCATCCACATTATGGACCTTGACAAGTTTATATTCATTTGTTTATTCTCCTTTTTTTTTCTTCATGTTTTAGCGAATTTTAAATGTACCGGTACGTACTTTCCTGTATGCTTGCCATTCCTTTACGCATCCGACGGACCCCTCTCCCATGCTTGGATGATTTCATGTAACAAAATAAAATATAAAAAAACTTAAACCTTTTTAGTGACAAACACTTTTCATTTCCCATGTTTATTGTATGTGTGGGCCATCTAATTCTATAGTCCAGCCCAGCGAGACTCAAAAAATGTTTATACACCGCCTCAAATCCAAACTACCAATAATCCACATCTGACCAATCTCCCATGCTTGGATGATTTAACATGAGAACATAAGACATATTAAAAAAAAAATAACCTTTTTAGTGACGATTTGTTTTAATTCCACATCCTTTTTAGTGACAAATTGTTTCTTTTACTACACCTTTACCTTTAGATACTTCTGTGTGAGTATTTGTTTTATAGTTTGAACTTTTGTGACATGTTTTGTACACTGATCACCTTTTCCCTTTAACTTGTGTATTTTTAGGCATGGATGTTTTTCATGGGTATCGTGAGTTAATAGTAATAATAATAATAACTAGAACTGCCACTTTAAAACTGCTGGCAGTGATGACCGGTTTACTCGCACCCACTTTTGATGCAACCCCACTGTTGATACAACCCCACTTTTGATACAACCCCACTTGTGATACAACCCCACTTTCATTGGACGTGCTTTGACACAACCCCCTTGGATACAACCCCGACACACACACACACACACACACACACACACACACACACACACACACACACACACACACACACACACACACATCCCCCCTACCCCCTCCCACACACACACCCACACCCCTCCAAACACACACACCCACACACACACACACACACACACCCACACATCCCTCCCCCACCCACACCCACACATCCCTCCCCCCCCCACACACACACATCCCTCCCCCCACACACACAAACACACACACCCACACACACCAAGCACCCCCCCCCCCCCCCCCCACCTACACACACACATCCCTCCACCCCCACACACACACACATCCCCCCTACACACACACACACACACCCCACCCCCAACACACACATATCCACACACATATCCACACACACACACGCACACACACACAAACACGTGCACACCCCTCCCCCCACGCGCACACACACATCCCCCCTACACACACACACACACACACACACACACAACACACAACACACACACACATACACACACACACATCCCCCCTACCCCCACCTACACACACACATCCCTCCACCCCCACAAACACACACATCCCCCCTACACACACACACACACACACACACACACACACACACCCCACCCCCAACACACACACACACATATCCACACACACACACACCCCACCCCCAACATACACACACACACACACACATCCACACACACACAAACACGCGCACACCCCTCCCCCCACACGCACACACATATCCAGACAAGCGCGCATCCCCCTTCCCCCCAACCCCAAGACACATCCCACACACACATCCCCCGACACACACCCCCATGCCCCCCCCCCCCCCACACACACATCCCCACACACACACACATCCCCACACACATTCCCCCTACCCCCCACCCACATACACACACATACACACACACAAACACATGCACACGTCCTCCCACCCCCACCCCCGACACACACACACACACACACACACATATATCCCCCCACCCCTAACACACACACATGCACACATCCCCCCCACCCCCAACACACACACACAAACACACACACATATCCCCCACCCCTAACACACACACAAACACATGCACACATCCCCCCACCCCCCCAACCCTAACACACATGCACACACACAAACACCCCCACACCCCTCCCCCCACACGAACACCTTGTGCCTAACACCCCTCCCACCCGATCCCCTCACACCCACACACACATACACACACACGCCCATCCACACACACACACACACACACACACAAACACACGCACACATCTCCCCACCCCACTTCCAACACACACACACACACACACACACACACACACACACACACACACACACACACACACACACACACACACACCCCTCCACACATACACACACACACACACACATATATCCCCCCACCCCTAACACACACACATGCACACATCCCCCCCACCCCCAACACACACACACAAACACACACATACCCCCCACCCCTAACACACACACAAACACATGCACACATCCCCCCACCCCCCCCCCCAACCCTAACACACATGCACACACACAAACACCCCCACACCCCTCCCCCCACACGCACACCCCTCCAAACACACACACACACACATCCCTCCCCCCCTCCACACACACACACACATCCCTACCCCCACACACACACACACACACACACATCCCTCCACCCCAACACACAAACACATCCCCCCTACACACACACAAGCTTATTTTTCAAGATATGCAGGTTGCAAGGTCAGACATATATATGGTGGCGGCCATCTTGGATTTTGACGTGGCGACCCAATTTTCGATAGCGTTCTTCCTTGTGCCTAGATACACCCACACACCAAATTAGAAGTTGCTACTTCGCTTATTTTTCAAGATATGCAGGTTGCAAGGTCAGACATATATATGGTGGTGGCCATCTTGGATTTTGACGTGGCGACCCAATTTTCGATAGCGTTCTTCCTTGTGCCTAGATACACCCACACACCAAATTAGAAGTTGCTACTTCGCTTATTTTTCAAGATATGCAGGTTGCAAGGTTCAGACATACATGGTGGCGGCCATCTTGGATTTTGCCGTGGCGACCCAATTTTCAATAGCTGGCGCATGCACAGATGGGTTGCACTGCGATGCCACTGAAAAGCGACTGAAAAAACCGCGCATGCGCACATCGCGGACATGATTCATTTCGATTTCTATCTTTATTTAATTTCCGAAAAGACGTCTGCATTCGAAAATCGCGTGATGACGTCACGACGTAAATGCATTTCTTCATATAACTTCAGATCGGCTGGATGGATTGTGACGAAATAAACGGCATCGTGTAGGGCAGTTATTTGCGCAAATTTCAAGACCAATTACGACCATGACAGCCATTTCCTTCTCGCACAGCACCTTACGTAATATGTGGATGGATGTTTGCATATGCGCAAATGGGCCACTGTATTTTCGTGTATTACGTACGCGCCTTGATGGGCTTACTTTCAGTGAAATACGATCGAGTTAAAAATAGTCAGAATTTGAGCAAATCTGTTTCATTCGTTTGTTAATATGCCTCATCTATTGACAAATCTGCGATTATAATTTTTTTTGAAGTTCAAATGACCGCGGGAGATCGCGTTATCGTGAGCACGTTCTGGAAAGACAAAATGATGTGTTTCTTCTTCTTTCAACAATAAAGACTTATAGCTTCGCGACCGTACATCCAATCATCTTGAAATTTTGCACACTTGTTACTCTTCATGACTTCTACTACAGTATGAAGTTTCACGTCGATCAATAAGGCGATTCAAGAGATATCCATTTTTAAAAAAATATTTTCGTTTAATTAACGATATCTGCCAAACCACGTGACCTATCGCAAATTCTAAAATGACATTTTAGTAGACTGACATGCTGAACAGATCTGTGAATTTTCTCCTCGATTGGATCAAAAATGAGGGAGGAGCTAGGTTTTAAAGGTTCATGCTTAAAAACGTCATAACTATGAAACCATGTGTCGGATGATGTCGTGCTCACTGACTTTTTTGTTCGTCATGGGTATGCGATTCTGCTTGCAAAGTTTGGCCTCGATCTGTTCAGCCGTTGCAGAGAAAAAGGGATTTTCGTGTTTTCACGAAAAACAAGATGGCGGCCGAACCACGTAACCTGCGACGTCATCATTACCATTAAAATATTCTACAGACCGAGTCCCTCCTATGGTGAAAATTTTATCTCAATCGGCCCTATTATTGCAGAGAAAATGTTTTTTAAAGGAAATTAAAACTGAAAATGGCAATCGCACTGATGTCGGATGATGTTGTGGCCTGGGAGGACAAAATGGTGTTTCTTCTTCTTTCAACAATAAAGACTTTAGCTTCGCGACCGTACATCCACTCATCTTGAAATTTTGCACACTTGTTCCACCTGATGAGAGCTACATTGCATTAAAAATTCAACTCGATCCATGCAGTGGTTCAAGAGTTACAGGCTTTTTAAAATTTAACTTCCATTATTTATTGCGGCCAAACCATGTGACTTATCAAAACGTCTCAAGTAACGATGAAACATCCCCCCATGTGGAACATTTGTGTAAAGTTTCCACTCGATATCTCCACAAATTATGGAGGTGATTCCATTTCTAGTTTGAAATTTGAAAACGTCATAACTCTGAAACCACGTGTCGGATGACGTCGTGCTCACTGACTTTTTTGTTCGTCATGGGTATCCGAATATGCATGCCAAGTTTGGGCTCGATCCGTTCAGCCGTTGCGGAGAAAAAGGGTTTTTTGTGTTTTTTCATGGAAAACAAGATGGCGGCCGAACCATGTGACGTATGACTTCGAAAATTTTCGCATTCTGAGTTTTTTTTAACTAAGCATCTGGGGAAAAAATCTCATTTTCAGGGGAGAAAAACTGTGTTTGACGAATTCTAACCTCTTAACGTTAGCATTTTTGATATACTCAATACACATGTTTTTTGTTCCCATTGCAGAGTTCTTTAGAATGAGCCATTCCTCAAATTTTTCCATTGAGCCGTTTCGGAGATACAGAGGGGCAAAGTTGAAGGTGTTTTACAAGATGGCGCCCATACCACGTGACCTATGACGTCATCATTAGCATTAAAAAATTCTACGAGCCTAGCCGATCATTTGATGAAAATTTCCTGTCAATCCGACCAGCGGTTGCTGAGAAACTTAATTATGAAGTTTTCGGAGGTGCAAAATAGAGTGGAAGAATAATAATAACTAGAACTGCCACTTTAAAACTGCTGGCAGTGATGACCGGTTTACTCGCACCCACTTTTGATGCAACCCCACTGTTGATACAACCCCACTTTTGATACAACCCCACTTGTGATACAACCCCACTTTCATTGGACATGCTTTGACACAACCCCCTTGGATACAACCCCGACACACACACACACACACACACACACACACATCCCCCCTACCCCCTCCCACACACACACCCACACCCCTCCCCCCACATGCGCACCCTTCCAAACACACACACACACACACACACACACACACACACACACACCCACACACACACATCCCTCCCCCCCCCCCCCACACACACACACACATCCCTCCCCCCACACACACACATCCCCCCTACACACACACACACACACACACACACACACACACACACACACATACACACATACACACATCCCCCACAACCCTACCCCCAAACACACACACACACACAACCAACCCCCCCCCCCCCCCCACCTACACACAAACACACACACACATCCCTCCACCCCCCCACACACACACATCCCCCCTACACGCACACACGCTTATTTTTCAAGATAAGCAGGTTGCAAGGTCAGACATATATATGGTGGCGGCCATCTTGGATTTTGACGTGGCGACCCAATTTTCGATAGCGTTCTTCCTTGTGCCTAGATACACCCACACACCAAATTAGAAGTTGCTACTTCGCTTATTTTTCAAGATATGCAGGTTGCAAGGTTCAGACATACATGGTGGTGGCCATCTTGGATTTTGCCGTGGCGACCCAATTTTCAATAGCTGGCGCATGCGCAGATGGGTTACACTGCGATGCCACTGAAAAGCGACTGAGAAAACCGCGCATGCGCAGATCGCGGACATGATTCATTTCGATTTATATCTTTATTTAATTTCCGAAAAGACGTCTGAATTCGAAAATCGCGTGATGACGTCACGACGTAAATGCATTTCTTCATATAACTTCAGATCGGCTGGATGGATTGTGACGAAATAAACGGCATCGTGTAGGGCATTTATTTGCGCAAATTTCAAGACCAATTACGACCATGACAGCCATTTCCTTCTCGCAGAGCACCTTACGTAATATGTGGATGGATGTTTGCATATGCGCAAATGGGCCATTGTATTTTCGTGTATTACATACGCACCTTGATGGGCTTACTTTCAGTGAAATACGATCGAGTTAAAAATAGTCCGAATTTGAGCAAATCTGTTTCATTTGTTTGTTAATATGCCTCATCTATTGACAAATCTTCAATTATAATTTTTTTTGAAGTTCAAATGACCGCGGGAGATCGCGTTATCGTGAGCACGTTATGGAAAGACAAAATGATGTGTTTCTTCTTCTTTGAACAATAAAGACTTATAGCTTCGCGACCGTACATCCAATCATCTTGAAATTTTGCACACTTGTTACTCTTCATGACTTCTACTACAGTATGAAGTTTCACGTCGATCAATAAAGCGATTCAAGAGATATCCATTTTTAAAAAAAAAATCGTTTAATTAACGATATCTGCCAAACCACGTGACCTATCGCAAATTCTAAAATGACATTTTAGTAGACTGACATGCTGAACAGACCTGTGAAGTTTCTCCTCGATTGGATCAAAAATGAGGGAGGAGCTAGGTTTTAAAGGTTCATGCTTAAAACGTCATAACTCTGAAACCATGTGTCGGATGATGTCGTGCTCGCTGACTTTTTTGTTCGTCATGAGTATGCGATGCCGCTTGCAAAGTTTGGCCTCGATCTGTTCAGCCGTTGCAGAGAAAAAGCGGTTTTCGTGTTTTCACGAAAAACAATATGGCTGCCGAACCACGTGACCTACGACGTCATATTTACCATTAAAATATTCTACAGACCGAGTCCCTCCTATGGTGAAAATTTTATCTCAATCGGCCCTATTATTGCAGAGAAAATGTTTTTTAAAGGAAATTAAAACTTAAAATGGCAATAGCACTCACTGTGAGACGTGGCCTGGCAGGACAAAATGGTGTGTTTCTTCTTCTTTCAACAATAAAGACTTATAGCTTCGCGACCGTACATCCAATCATCTTGAAATTTTGCACACTTGTTACTCTTCATGACTTCTACTAGAGTATGAAGTTTCACGTCGATCAATAAAGCGATTCAAGAGATATCCATTAAAAAAAAAAATCGTTTAATGAACGATATCTGCCAAACCACGTGACCTATCGCAAATTCTAAAATGACATTTTAGTAGACTGACATGCTGAACAGAGCTGTGAATTTTCTCCTCGATTGGACAAAAATGAGGGAGGAGCTAGGTTTTAAATGTTCATGCTTAAAAACGTCATAACTCTGAAACCATGTGTCGGATGATGTCGTGCTCGGTGACTTTTTTGTTCGTCATGGGTATGCGATTCTGCTTGCAAGGTTTGGCCTCGATCTGTTCAGCCGTTGCAGAGAAAAATGGATTTTCGTGTTTTCACGAAAAACAAGATGGCGGCCGAACCACGTGACCTGCGACGTCATAATTACCATTAAAATATTCTACAGACCGAGTGCCTCCTATGGTGAAAATTTTATCTCAATCGGCCCTATTATTGCAGAGAAAATGTTTTTTAAAGGAAATTAAAACTTAAAATGGCAATAGCACTCACTGTGAGACGTGGCCTGGCAGGACAAAATGGTGTGTTTCTTCTTCTTTCAACAATAAAGACTTATAGCTTCGCGACCGTACATCCAATCATCTTGAAATTTTGCACACTTGTTACTCTTCATGACTTCTACTAGAGTATGAAGTTTCACGTCGATCAATAAAGCGATTCAAGAGATATCCATTAAAAAAAAAAATCGTTTAATTAACGATATCTGCCAAACCACGTGACCTATCGCAAATTCTAAAATGACATTTTAGTAGACTGACATGCTGAACAGAGCTGTGAATTTTCTCCTCGATTGGATCAAAAATGAGGGAGGAGCTAGGTTTTAAAGGTTCATGCTTAAAAACGTCATAACTCTGAAACCATGTGTCGGATGATGTCGTGCTCGCTGACTTTTTTGTTCGTCATGGGTATGCGATTCTGCTTGCAAAGTTTGGCCTCGATCTGTTCAGCCGTTGCAGAGAAAAATGGATTTTCGTGTTTTCACGAAAAACAAGATGGCGGCCGAAACACGTGACCTGCGACGTCATAATTACCATTAAAATATTCTACAGACCGAGTGCCTCCTATGGTGAAAATTTTATCTCAATCGGCCCTATTATTGCAGAGAAAATGTTTTTTAAAGGAAATTAAAACTGAAAATGGCAAAAGCACTGGGAGATGTAGCCTGGCAGGACAAAATGGTGTGTTTGTTCCTCTTTCAACAATAAAGACTTTAGCTTCGCGACCGTACATCCAATCATCTTGAAATTTTGCACACTTGTTCCACCCGATGAGAGCTACATTGTATTAAAAATTCAAGTCGATCCATGCAGTGGTTCAAGAGTTACAAGCTTTTTAAAATTTAACTTCCATTATTTATTGCGGCCAAACCATGTGACTTAAAAAAACGTCTCAAGTAACGATTAAACATCCCCCCATGAGGAACACTTGTGTAAAGTTTCCACTCGATACCTCCACAAATTATGGAGGTGATTCCATTTCTAGTTTGAGATTTGAAAACGTCATAACTCTGAAACCACGTGTTGGATGACGTCGTGCTCGCTGACTTTTTTGTTTGTCATGGGTATCCGAATACGCATGCCAAGTTTGGGCTCGATCCGTTCAGCCGTTGCGGAGAAAAAAGGTTTTTTCACGGAAAACAAGATGGCGGCCGAACCATGTGACGTATGACTTCGAAAATTTTCGCATTCTGTTTTTTTTAACTACGCATCTGGGGGAAAAATCTCTTTTTCGGGGGAGAAAAACTGTGTTTGACGAATTCTAACCTCTTAACGTTAGCATTTTTGATATACTCAATACACATGTTTTTTGTTCCCATTGCAGAGTTCTTTAGAATGAGCCATTCCTCAAATTTTTCCATTGAGCCGTTTCGGAGATACAGAGGGGCAAAGTTGAAGGTGTTTTACAAGATGGCGCCAATACCACGTGACCTATGACGTCATCTTTCGCATTAAAAAAATTCTACGAGCCTAGCCGATCATTTGATGAAAATTTCCTGTCAATCCGACCAGCGGTTGCTGAGAAACTTAATTATGAAGTTTTCGGAGGTGCAAAATAGGGTGGAAGAATAATAAGAAAAACTCTAGCAGTAATAATAGGTTACTCTCCATTTCATGGAGAGTAAACCTAATAAGAAAAACTCTAGCAGTAATAATAGGTTTCTCTCCATTTCATGGAGAGTAAACCTAATAATAATAATATTATTATTATCTGATACATCAATAAGAGTGAGACATTTATTTTAAACTGCAGCCCCTCTACACATTGCATGGTAAGCTTTTGGGATTCTTCCACCCACAGGCACTTTCAACATCACCAGTCCTTGGGGAAAGGTGGGCAGGTTTTCTATTGGACGCACTGTATACAGGCTTGGTGAGGACGTCGTGGGATCCTTTGATTTTTCAAACTGCACTGTGCCCTGCCTGCACCTCACGGTCCTCCTTCAGTCTGAAGAGATTGTATCCGAGGCATGTCGGCGCTATGCTGGACAGGCACCGCTTGTCACAACGCATGCACACCATAATGAGGCCTGTGTGCACATGCTCTCGACTCACGCAATGCTGCCTCTACCACTGCAAGCAACACCAAGTTTCTCCAGTGAAACAGGTATGGCTTTATTTCTTTTTCTTAATACCATAAACGTCATAATCATTTGAGAAACCATAATAGTCATACTAGTAACTAGCTCTTCCATGATCCTCGGCGTTGTGTGTTAAAAAAAATTGTGATGCCTTCATGATAAATGCTCCACTTGTGTGTTTTGGAATGTGATTTATTGTCATCAAGTCCCACTCATACCCATAATTCCACTCCGAGTTTAGCTATCAATCAGACCCTTTCCCTTTGAATGAAACATGTTATCTTTGCCCATCCACATTTTAAAGGAAGCACAATTTGAATGTACTACACGGTACCATTATTGGGAGAATGGCACCGGAAATGAGAGAAGAAGAAGAAATCAAACTGTCGTTAGCATTCGGTGTAATAAGCTGCAATACGTCAAGGCTGTGCCGTTCAGAACAAAGTCAGGTATTGAAGAAATGAAAAACATTGCCATGTCTTTTGCTTCACCACTGTACATCATTGTGCTCTGGCAGTGTTTTCACTGCCACTATATGTAAGCTTTGTGCCACCGATCTTGACAAGTCCGCTGATTGTTCTACAATGGAATCTTTATTTTTTAATTTTTACAAGATCTAAGGTTCGTAGAGTATAGCCTGGTGTTGGCCTAGCGGTTAGGGCACAGGCTTGGGATCCTAGGATCCTGGGTTTGAATCCCGGTCGATGGCTGAATTAACACCAGGGGGTTGACTCAGCCTGTCATCCTTCCGAGGTCGGCAAACTGAGTACCATTTCACTGGTAATTCCTTGTGTGTCGTAAGAGGCGACTAACAGGGTTGGTGGCAGGAAGGGCATCCGACCATAAAACATTGCTTCAAAAAGGGGACCACGGTACCCAAAAAAGGCCAACCCCTGCTCTGTGGGGAAAAATGGCCTCTAAAGGTGGTTCTAAAGTTCGTAGTGTAGCTACCATACACATCTCACACACATGGACATACAGACTAATACAAGAGACAACACAGGACCATCAGACTAGACAAACACAGCCATGGAGCTTGGAGGAAATGCCGTCACTTCCCTGGACACTTTGGGTACCAGCATCATCACAACCATGGCGCTGCTTTTCTCAACACATTCAGCAGCACATTTTCAAAGGCAGTTTTTCCTGCTCTCCATGGATACCAACCTATGGGGATTTTCCATGCTCTATCGTTTTAAATGCTGGACGTCAAGCAATGAAGCAGCATGTACCGTTTTTCAAGTATTTGCTTATGGCTCGGTCGGAGTTAGAACCGCCGGTCTCCCAGACTCGGAGCAGACGCTGACGCTTTAACCATTACACCACCGAGTCTGCTGTGAGTGTCGCCCAATGATTTGCCCAATGATAAATATAAATCTAGTGAAACATAATAATAATAATAATAATAATACATTTATTTTATATAGCGCTTTTCAAGAAGCCCAAAGGCGCTCTGACAGAGTACAAAAAACAAGTGCAAAAAGACAAAATCAATAGGTAAATAATCAAAGCAAAAGGAAGGAGAAGGAGAAGAGATAGTCGGGGGTTAAATGCTGTGGGTTAAATGTTGAATGCAGTGTTGAACAGGTGGGTCTTGAGTGATGTTTTGAATGTGGTGAGTGAGGAGGAGTCTCTGATGGTGTGAGGTAGTGAGTTCCAGAGGATGGGAGCAGCGATGGAGAAGGCCCTGTCCCCCCAGGATCTGAATTTGGTCCGCATGGGGGGGGGGGGGGTCAGGAGGTTGGTACCAGCAGAGCGGAGGTTGCGGGTGGGAGTGTGTCTGGAGAGGAGGTCAGTCAGGTAGGATGGGGCCAGGTTATGGAGGGCTTTGTAGGTCAAGAGGAGGATTTTGTACTGGATTCTCTGGGGGATGGGGACTGGATCCCCCCCCCCCCCTAATTTCCATGTTTTAAACGTTTCCCAGTGTGTACCCTGGTCAGAATAGGTACACCGTATCCCTGCGTGTCGTAAGAGACGACTAAGATGGTTGGCGTCAGGAAGGGCATCCGGCCATAAAAACATTGCCTCAAAAAGAGAACCATGACAATTACAATTACAACTACATATGGGCAGGGTACAGCCCGAAGTGGAGATCGGTTTCTGAGGTTTGGGACATGGAATGTAGGGACAATGACAGGGAGATCAGGAGAAGTGGTGGAAGTATTGGTCAGAAGAAGAGTGGACATGTGTTGTGTGCAGGAGACGAGATGGAAGGGAAGTGGTGTGAGAATGGTGAAGGGTAGGCAGGGACAGAAATACAAGTTTGTGTGGCAAGGGTGCCCGGAGGGCGTGAATGGTGTTGGTGTCCTGTTTTCTGAGGAGTTTGTAGACAGTGTGGTGAGTGTGACTAGAGTGAGTGATAGGTTGATGATGGTGAAAATGATGATTGGAAAGCTCTTGGTGAACGTCATCTCGGGATATGCTCCGCAGGTTGGTCGAAGCGATGAAGAGAAGGACAAGTTCTGGTGTGCGATAGAGAAGCTGATGGAAAACGTGAAAGATGAGGAAGTTGTTGTGGTGGGAAGGAATATGGATTGTTTTGAAGGAGTTCATGGGGGTTACGGATATGGTGTGAGAAATGGAGAAGGTGAAAGGATTTTGGAGTTTGCTGATGGAGCTGATTTGTTGATTTGTAATACTCAGTTCCAGAAAGAGGATAATAAACTTGTTACGTACACGTCAGGTGGGTCGACGACAACCGTTGACTACCTGATGGTGCGTAGGCGAGATAGGGGGCACCTCCGGGACACAAAGGTGATCCCGGGGGAGGAGGCTGTTTCACAGCACCACTTGGTTGTCTGCGACATAAGGGTGAAAGGTGTGAGGAGAGCTCGGCGGGTGAAGTACCAACCGAGAATGAAGGTGTGGAGGTTGAAAGAGGTGACAGTAAGGGAGGCATTAAAAGAGAGGCTGAGTAGGGTAGAGGATGATGTGGTTGAGCTTGAAAGTGGTTGGATGTCAATGAAAGCTAGTCTGTTGGGAGACGTTGGTGAGGTATGTGGATGGACAAAAGGACCACCGAGGCACTCGGAAACATGGTGGTGGGATGATGAAGCTGGAAAGAGGATTGACGAGAAGAGGAAGAAGTTCAAGGAGTGGCAGAAGGCGAAGGGTACGGGAGCAGAAACAGCAGAGCATGAAAGTTATAAGGCAGCCAGGAAGGCTGCAAAGAAAGAGGTAGCAAAGGCGCAGGAGGCATGTAGGAATATGTTCGGAGAACGCTTGGATTCGGAAGAGGGTCAGAAAGCAGTATTCAGGATTGCAAAGCACATAGCGAAAGAGAGTTGTGATGTGATGGGGGTGAGTTGCTTGAAGGATGAAGTGGGACAAATCGTTGCCGACCAAGATGGAATTAAAGGAAGATGGAAAAGATATATGGAAATGCTGTTGAATACAGAGAATGAATGGGATGGCAACATAGAGAGTAACCCAGTTTTAGGACCGGCAGAGAAGATAACTGAGAAGGAAGTTGAGGAAGCGATAAAAGCAATGAAGAGTGGAAAAGCGGGAGGGCCGACGGGAGTTGTGGGAGATATGTTGAAGGCAGCAGGAAGTTGGGGTGTGAAGAGAATGACAGAGATCTGTAATCTGGTGGTGAAAGAAGGCCGCATTCCAGTGGATTGGGAACTGAGTACCTTCGTCCCTCTATACAAGGGGAAAGGTGACCCTCTGGAGTGTGGCTCGCACCGAGCGATAAAGTTATTGGAGCATGGAATGAAGGTATTGGAAAGGGTGTTGGAGAGGCGGATAAGGAAGAAAGTGAAGATCGACGAAATGCAGTTTGGATTTATGCCAGGAAGAGGAACGACAGACGCGCTTTTCATTGTGAGGCAGTTGCAGGAGAAGTACATGGAGAAGAGGAAGAAGTTGTTTTTTGGGTTTGTTGATCTGAAGAAAGCATTCGATAGGGTTCCACGCAAAGTATTGACATGGGCATTAAGGAAGTTAGGAGTGGAGGAATGGTTGATCAGAGTGGTGATGGCAATGTACAAAAGAGCGTGCACAGTTGTAAGGACGAAGGACAGGAACAGTGGTGAGTTTGAGGTGAAGGTGGGAGTGCATCAGGGGTCGGTACTAAGTCCACTACTATTTGTAGCTGTGATGGAGGTGCTGGCTCAGAACGTAAAGGAGGGTTTACCGTGGGAGTTGTTGTATGCAGATGATCTGGTGTTGATTGCGGAAAGTATTGATGGACTGAAGGAAAAGATGAACAAGTGGAAGGAATGTATGGAGACAAAAGGTCTGACGGTGAATATCGGAAAGACGAAGGTGATGGCAAGTGGTAAAGCATGTGGTGAGGTGGAAAGAACTGGGAAGTGGCCGTGTGCTGTGTGCAGGAAGGGTGTCGGAGTGAACTCCATTCAATGTACAATGTGCACTGAATGGGTTCATCAAAAATGTAGTGGTCTGAGAGGGTCATTTACCAGTGTGGCAGCTACATTCAAATGTCAGGTGTGCACAGAGGGAGCTGCAGATGGAGGAAATGTTGAGTTGGATCTTGGAGATGGCGTGAAGCTGGAAGGGGGGTGAAAACATTTTGCTACCTCGGAGACATGCTGAATGGAGAAGGTGGATCAGACTCGGCAATGGTTGCTCGAGTGAGATGTGCATGGAAGAAGTTTCGGGAACTCAGTGGCGTGCTGATGAGGAGGAGAGTGTCGCTGAAGCTGAAGGGAAAGGTGTATGCTGCATGTGTGAGAAGTGTTATGATTTATGGGAGCGAGACATGGGTAATGAACGTAGAGCAGCAACGAAGGCTGGAAAGGGTGGAAATGCGAATGGTTCGATGGATGTGCGGAGTATCGTTGAGAGAGAGGAAGACAAATGATGAATTGCGAAAGATGATGGGAATATTGCCTGTTATTGATGCTGTGAAGAGGAACAGGTTGAGATGGTTTGGTCATGTGTTGAGGAAGGATGAAAGTGACTGGTTGAGAAGAGTGATGGAAATTAATGTAGAAGGAAGTAGAGGACGGGGAAGACCGAGAAAGACTTGGCTAAAGATGGTGGAAGACGAAATGCGGTCAAGGGGGTTAACAAGGAGAGATGCAGAAAATAGGGCAAAATGGAGAAGATTGTCATGGGGACCGCAAGGCTAACCCCCGCTCTAGCAGGGAAAATGGCCTTAAAATGCATGTTGTTGTATGGGGAGCCAGTGAAGCTTGTAAAGGACTGGGGTGATGTGGTCACGGGTCCGGGAGTGGGTGAGTAGACGGGCAGCAGAGTTCTGAATGTATTGGAGTTTATTGGTGATTATTGAGGGTGAACCAAAGAGGAGGCTGTTGCAGTAGTCCAGACGGGAGGTGATGAAGGCGTGGATGAGGGTTTCTGCAGCCGTGGAGGAGAGGGATGGACGGAGACGGGCGATGTTTTTCAGGTGAAAGAAGGCTGTCTTTGTGATCTGTTTAGTGTATTTGTCGAAGGAGAGGGTTTGGTCAAAGATGATGCCAAGATTCCGGATGTGAGGGGAGGTGGATACTGGGAAACCGTCGATGTTGAGGGCAAAGTTATGGGTGGATTTGGTGAGCGTTTTTGGACCAATGATGATTATTTCAGATTTATCATAGTTAAGTTTGAGGAAGTTGATTTGAAGCCAGGATTTTATTTCAGTGATGCAGTTTGTCAGGATAGAGTGGGTGGCGGTGGAGATTGACTTGGTGGAGATGAAAAGCTGGATGTCATCGGTGAAGCAGTGGAATTGGAGACCATGACGGCGGATTAAGTGACCAAGGGGGAACAGGTCCAGGATGAAGAGGAGGGGGCCAAGAACTGAACCTTGGGGGACACCTTGGGGGAGGGGAGCAGTGGGGGATTTGCATTTATTGATGGAGATGAACTGGCGTCTGTCGGAGAGGTATGATTTGATCCAAGAGAGGGCAGTGCCGGTAATGTTAAAGGTGGTTTCAAGTCGGGTGAGGAGGATGGTGTGATTGATGGTGTCAAAGGCGGCGCTGAGGTCGAGGAGGATGAGAATGTTGAGGTTGCCAGCGTCAGAGGAGAGGAGAGGTCGTTGGTGATTTTGAGGAGAGCAGTTTCAGTACTGTGGTTGGAGCGGAATCCGGATTGGAATGTTTCATTCAGGTTATTGGCAGAGAGGTGATGGTTGAGTTGAGTGGCTGCAGCGCGTTCCAAAACTTTTGACAGAAAGGGTCGGTTGGAGATGGGTCTGAAGTTGTTTAGGGTGTCAGGGTTGAGTCCAGGTTTTTTCAGAATGGGGGTAACAGCAGCAATTTTGAGGGATGGTGGGACGATGCCTGTAGACAGGGAGGAGTTTATTGTTGCAGTGATAAGTGGAGAGAGAGCAGGAAGGGAGGCCTTGACAAAGCTGGAGGGGATGGGGTCAAGAGTGCAGGTGGCAGTTTTCATTGCTATGAGGAGTTCAGAGAGGTCAGTAGGGGAGACTGGGGAGAACTGAGACAGGGGTTGGCAGGATAAGGGGGGGCAGGTGGTTTGAGGGGGAGCAGGTGCGGTGGTGGTTGAGCTGCTGTCGATGTTGTCAATTTTGCTTTGGAAGAATGAAAGGAAGGAGATGCAGTTGTCTACTGTGAATGACTGGGTGGTGGTGTCCAGGGGGCTGAGGAGTTTGTTTATTGTGGAGAAGAGTGCTTTTGGGTTTCCAGAGCCAGAGTGGATAATTTGAGAGTAGTAGGCGGGCGCGGGAGAGGGCATCTTTGTAGTGTTGTAGGTGGTCCTTGTAGGCTTGGGAGTGAATTGTGAGACCTGTTTTATTGCGGAGTCTTTCAAGTTGGCGAGCACGAGTTTTCATCAGGCGGAGTTCAGGGGTAAACCAGGGAGCAGAATGGGTGAAAGAAACTGTTTTGGTTTTTATAGGCGCTAGCTGGTCAAGGCAGGAGGGAGAGAGTGTGGTTGTAGTAGTCAGTGAGGTCAGAAGGGGTGTGGAGGTCAACGAAGGGAGAAGTGGACATTTTTCTCCAAAACAAACATCCAAACTCCAAAACGCTTTTAAATGTGAGCTTGGTTGAATATCCAAAAAGAAACAGCACAATCACACAAATGTATAATAAACATTAATGTGTTTCTTGCCTTGTTGCCCCCACCCTGTATCTACCGTTTTATCTGCAGTTGCACTCAAATGGCGCTTGCATTTCCAGTTTATCGTGGCTTCTGAGCCGAAAGAAGTGCCGAGCTTCGACATGGACGAGCATGAAAGTCGTGTTTGGCACAGTACCGAAACGGTTGAAGCCGACACGCTTAGTTGGGACTTACCCATCACTGTGCTACCCAGCAACCCTCTGCATGCTGGAACTGTGTGCCAGCTTCCCACTTTCACCTCAATCTCCATCTGAACACCATCCATGACCACTTTGCTCTGCTTGGGGTTTCCTATTGAGGACTTCCTGATATATGCGAACTGCTGCCTCACATATTTCAATTCATGGAGGAGCTTGTAAATATATAACCCAAAAGACAGGGGCATTAGAAGATCACATCATTGAAGGTGGAACTTACCTCAACTGCATCTTGGGGCGAGCGCTGAGACTACTAGACCAATTAAGCATTAGATGCATTAGATTATCTGTGCCATTTTGTACACTTGTCTCTACCCACAAACCTCATTTAGCACCCACATACTCGACTGGACATGTCCTTTGATCTCCACCCAGGATTTAAGGGTTCATGTGATTTTGTGCGTATAATGTCTTTCTTCAGATGCTGCTTGCAGTGATGGACATTTGGTGCTCCGTCAGTTCTTCCCTGTGAACTGCCTTTTTATCTCACCTTTTTATGATATTATTTTGAGCTTCTACATCAGGTCTTGAGAAGTTGTTAATACGGCCTAACTAAAGCATACGATGAGCACCTGTGTAAAAATGTGTTGAAACAATGTAAAAGAATCCTGTGACGAAAGTTGTAAAATTAACTGTCTAACTTTTTACTCGCCAATGTTTTTGGTGATTATCATTTTTAGTACAGGGATCTAGGCTCATAGAAGTTGTATGACCAAGTGCAGTGGTTTTACAAACTACTAAAGTTTAACTAAAGTGTATGTGGAGTTGTGGGCACAGGATGGACATGCAAGAGGAAAAATAAAACAAAAATGAGTTATTAATCGCCCAATGGGAACGAATCGGCAAGTGTTTGGATGAGCGCATGAGGTATTGATGGGCAGCACATTTGGAAGACTGAAGGGTGAGACAGTACAAATAGATGATTCCACAACCAGGGGAGTAAGAGGGCAGCAGGAGCAAGCCAAGACGTAAGCTTGTATAAAATATCCCACTAACTGGTGTTACGTGCTCCTCCTCAAGCGGTCACGGTGTACCTCCGAGCCCCGAGAGGAGTCACGGCAGAAAGATGTGTTATTCTGTGTGTCAAAGATCAATGGTGAAACCACACCAATTGTTACCAACAAACAAGTATTGTATTAAGGTCACACAAGAATAACAGCACAAAAACAATAGTAATCAATTGTACAAGCAATATATCATTCCTATGATGGTACCATCAGTTTCGTACAATATAACTCGCTGTGCTCCAAGTGAGCGAAAATAACATACCCAATGTCTCTGTCCCGGCTTCAAGCCAAAGTCGATCCACGCTCCAGTGATTGTCAGAACGATGTTGTATCGAGACCAGAATCCCGTTCGGTTGACAGTCACACTGCCAAAGATGGGCAATGGTGTCCTCAAGAGGCGACTGGGAAATCACCCCTTCGGGTATGGATGTTCAACGGCTCCCCACATGGCGAACCGCAAATTCCCACTCAAAATCCACGTTACACATGCAAACCAGGCTAACGGCTGGATGCGTTGAAATGGTTGGAGCGAGGTGAAAAACCTGGAGCGATGCGAAATCGGGCGCGAGGCAAAACGGCCAACGGGCCCATACTCGAGGTGTAACGGCACTCCAATGATTCTCTTCGGAATCACCCGCAAAACCTGACACGCAGGTTTATCTGTAACGGCGACAACAACTCTGTCGCAGGAATCCCTCTCCCAGGAAACCCAAAGTTCACTCGTGACCCCCGTTCGCCAGCGCTTGCTCAAGACCTCGAAACAGCTTGGCCTCTTCTCCAACTTACTCGCTCTGCCTCCTTTTTCCTCTTCTTCTTCCTCTTCTTCCCGATCCGGTTTCCGGTTTCTTTTTAAAACATTAATTTTTTTTACCTTTTGAAAACAGTTATCTCCAATTCACTTAAACGATAACAATAATAGTACATGGAACCAAAAATGTTTACAGTGGATGAGAACCACAACAACGGAAGTGACGAATCCGTAACACTGGCCACTGGTGGAAGAGTGACTGTCCTTGAAAATCTGCCTCCTCTCTTGAGATTCCAATGGTGCCGAGGCCTCGTTTTCGACCACCTCAGGAGGAGGAAGGTGGCAAGCAAGAGCAACAGCCCAGAGTTGGCAGACATACTCCATTGCGCTCCATAGAAAAGCCTTGTTCACCATGATGAGCTCGATGCAGATTAGGAATGCCTTAGCTCGACATTAGATACCTAGATAATGACTAGCCTTTGATGCTAGTTTGGTGATGTGATCCTCCCATGAAAGGTAATAGCAGATGGCGATGCGAAGGTGTTTTATGCACGGTACCCCTTCTAGTTGCTTTCCAGAGAAGTGGATTGTTTCGTTCATTTGCTGATCGTTGTGAAGAAAGCATGCGATTTTTTATTTATTTATTTATTTATGCTGAATCGAGGCTCGTGAAAGAGCTGACAACCGCGAGGGAAAGACAGCACAGAGGGACCACGAGGGAAAGACAGCACAGGGGGACCGCGAGGGAAAGACAGCACAGGGGGACCGCGAGGGAAAGACAGCACAGAGGGACCGCGAGGGAAAGACAGCACAGAGGGACCGCGAGGGAAAGACAGCACAGAGGGACCGCGAGAGAAAGACAGTACAGGGGGACCGCGAGGGAAAGACAGCACAGTGGGACCGCGAGGGAAAGACAGCACAGAGGGACCGCGAGGGAAAGACAGCACAGAGGGACCGCGAGGGAAAGACAGCACAGGGGGACCACGAGGGAAAGACAGCACAGGGGGACCGCGAGGGAAAGACAGCACAGGGGGACCGCGAGGGAAAGACAGTACAGAGGGACCGCGAGGGAAAGACAGCACAGAGGGACCGCGAGGGAAAGACAGCACAGAGGGACCGCGAGGGAAAGACAGCACAGAGGGACCGCGAGGGAAAGACAGCACAGAGGGACCGCGAGGGAAAGACAGCACAGGGGGACCGCGAGGGAAAGACAGCACAGGGGGACCGCGAGGGAAAGACAGCACAGGGGGACCGCGAGGGAAAGACAGCACAGGGGGACCGCGAGGGAAAGACAGCACAGGGAGACCGCGAGGGAAAGACAGCACAGTGGGACCGCGAGGGAAAGACAGCACAGAGGGACCGCGAGGGAAAGACAGTACAGAGGGACCGCGAGGGAAAGACAGCACAGAGGGACCGCGAGGGAAAGACAGCACAGAGGGACCGCGAGGGAAAGACAGCACAGAGGGACCGCGAGGGAAAGACAGTACAGTTGGGACTGCGAGGGAAAGACAGTACAGAGGGACCGCGAGGAAAGACTACAGTTGGGACCGTGAGGGAAAGACAGTACCAAATTGCCAGTATTGATAGTCATATTCCAATTTGCTGACCAGTGATTTATCTTGCCCAAGTCTGATGAAAATGTATTGGCAGCGGCCAGCCTTTCACGAGTGATATTTTTCTGCGCAGGATGGAATCATTGGCAAAATGGTAAAGTTAGTTTTCCTGAGAAACAGAAACCGTTGATTATTGATCAAAACGAATGTATATCTTAAGATTCTGGCTTGTGGAACCCTAATCTGAATGGAAAGATCGTGGGAAGGTTATACCATCGAGGGTCACCTGCCGTTTCTGCTCACAGAGATCAGACAGCTGCTTGGACAGAGGGGCCTCAATATGAAAGGAAGATAACTTAAAAGGCTCAAGAGATAGTCCGAACCTCTTGGTTGTCGTTCATGGCGTCCATATAGTGCTGTATCAGAAGGATCCAAGGTGAAATGGGGCAGGTCTGAAGCCAAAATGGTTGTCACAGATTAGCGAATTAGAGAAGAGATAGTGTCTGAGGGTGCTAATATTGATGGACTACGCTTATGATGTGGAGTAGGCTCAATGGGTCTGTAGTTGGGATCAGTTGTAGTACCTTTCATATGGATAGGACTGAAGTACAATTTCTGCATATTGGAACACTTGTGCCATTAGGACCTGTCGCAGAAGAGGTGTTGAGCTGGGCAATAATCTATTGGACTATGGTGGGGGACATTCTGCAATGGAGAAGGTGGTGGATTCAAGAAGGTGATGGATTTGGATCCTTATCCTTTTGAGTGAAGACAGATTTCAAGAACTCTGCCTGGTATAACCAATCCTGTAGGTGAGAAGGAATGAAAGGGGAATGTGCACCAGACATATACCTGAGTGGATACAAGGATGTGAAGAAGGCTGTCCGAGTGTGGCTAAGCACCATCCCGAAAGAGTCCTATGCTCCAGATGTCGAAAAATTGACATTAAAATGGGATTAATGCATCTCCTTCATTGGTAGAATGTTGAAAATGACCAGAAGGAGTGCAAGTATCACTGCACTGAATACGCAAAACTCGAGGTTTTTAGAAGTGACAATAAGGCGATTTGTGTTCTACAGATTTTAAAGTATATAATTCAATTTAAATAAAATAATAGTTTTAAAATTCGTATAAAAATTTAGATTTTCGGAAGATTAGCACCGTTGACGCAGCTCTTTTTACACCACCTTATTTAACACGTTACATTCGTCTTTTGTGCCTGTTGTTTGTATCCTTTATGATGTCGCTAAAAACTACATTTCCTGTTTGGAATGATTTTCAATTTTGTTTGACTGCCAGACAGACCAAAAAAAAAAAATTCTTGCTCCTCTCTGCACATGCGCGATCAGGATGAATTCAGTCAAAGTACTCCTAAACTGCAGGTTCGTTTTACTGATTCATGTCCAGAATTTGACATTCAATTGTACCACATCACCTGACAACACTGAAGGGTTCCACAAGTATACCACAATACCACCTACATTTGCAGTACTCTTTTACTTCAGCCTTACGTGTCCCATTACGGAGATTGTGTAATTGTTGTTACCCTGCGCTTGCGAAACGAAAAGCGGGGTTAAGCATTCAATTATGTACGTGTGTGCCGTGTCTGCATTTTAAAAAATTCTTTTCTCGGCAACCGTTGGTCCGATTGACACGAAATTTTCACCAGAGGAGGGCCTCCTCCTGTAGAATATTTCAATGATTATTATGACGACATAGGTCATGTGTTTCAGGCGCCATCTTGGAAAAACCGAAAAACGTTGCACCTCTATCTCCAAAACCGCTCTATGGAAAAAAATTGAAACGTGGCTCATTGTAAATAACTCCATATGGGGAATAGGTGTTGTTAACGATGACGTCATTGGTGCCATAATTATGACATAATTTGAGAGGGACAATGCTTAGTCTGATCAGTTTGAAATGTATTGAGCATAATCTATGCAACAATTATATTAGAGAATATAAATTTATGATGTCATCGCTCACGTGGTCTGGCGGCCATATTGGATGAAAAAAAAAAAGAAACCCTCAAAAACAGAAGAGTTAGCTCACACCAAGTTGACTGTGCAGCGCAAGTATTCTATGAATACCATCTAGTTCAATGCTGCAATTGCTTGTATCACCCATGGTTATGTTCACTCAATCTGAAACAAGAGGAACAAGACCACAGTGTGGTCACCAGCTGCGACGTGTAGAATCATGAGGATATCCGTTGCAATATGCGCTACCAAATTCGACCAGTCATTAAATTATACGCATGCACTTGCGTCTTTTTGTCTTTCAGTTCTGGTCTTGTCCTTTGTTTTGCGACGCAACATGCTTCATCAAATGATTACATATAATGAATGTATGGATGTGAATGTTATTAATGTTAATGTTAATTCATTAATATTATTTATTAATGTTAATTCTGGGTGGCAGAGGGATAATTTGAAACGGGCTTGGGGAAGTCCGAGTGTATGCACATGCGCTATTCAATAATTACACCTAATTTGTGTCAAGTTCTGTGAAACGAGATTGATATGAAAACATTCATGTTGTCTTTGTTGCTAAATTTATTCTGGTTTCTTCAAACAAATCGCGATTTTAGTCCGCGATGTTCTTACCTCATACCAACGCACGTCGGAGTGTATGCGCATGCGCTATTCAAAAAGGCACCCCAACAACAAGAACAACAACGCGGTCCTCTCATAGAGCTGCTCGTCGCAGCTAAAAAAGGAAACCAATTAACACTGATCTGCACACCATTTAATGTCAATTTATACAAACGATGACAAGACATTGTGGCCACCCGGTAGAGCGCATACCTCCGCCAGACTAAACCATTTACCTTTTGTACCCACGGAAAGGTCGAATCCGGATCTTCACCAAAATTGAATCAATTTGTCCTTGTCACGCACCCAACCTGTCCATCAAGTTTTGTCCGAATTGGTCCACAGCTTTTTGAGATATCAGACAGACTAGCCGGGGTGAAAAAACACTTCCGGGATGCAACAACTTCCTTCACATCTAGTGGAGCAGGTAGTAATACCAAGTACGTGAACATACCGCACAAAGACAGGGTTAAAGGACTGTGTGTGTATGACGTCACAAATGTAATGGTAAAAGTTTCCTGTTCGTCCAAAATCATGAAATGTTTACAAATAATTACACAATTGGTTTCTGTGTCGCCAGTCTCCTTCGAAGAAATAAACTTTTCAATGTCCCTTGTAATATCCACCTGAGATTAAACATAATTACCTGACACGACGATTATGAGGAGCTGTGTTGTGTGGTTAACTACCCACGTGACACGACGATAAAGAGGAGCTGTGTTGTGTGGTTAACTACCCACGTGACACGACGATTATGAGGAGCTCTTGTTGTGTGGTTAACTACCCACGTGACACGACGATTATGAGGAGCTCTTGTTGTGTGGTTAACTACCCACGTGACACGACGATTATGAGGAGCTGTGTTGTGTGGTTAACTACCCACGTGACACGATCATGATGAGGAGCTGTGTTGTGTGGTTAACTACCCACGTGACACGCGAAATATGAGGAGCTGTGTTGTGTGGTTAACTACCCACGTGACACGACGATTATGAGGAGCTGTGTTGTGTGGTTAACTACCCACGTGACACGACGATTATGAGGAGCTGTGTTGTGTGGTTAACTACCCACGTGACACGATCATGATGAGGAGCTGTGTTGTGTGGTTAACTACCCACGTGACACGACGATTATGAGGAGCTGTGTTGTGTGGTTAACTACCCACGTGACACGACGATTATGACGAGCTGTGTTGTGTGGTTAACTACCCACGTGACACGAGGACTATGAAGCGCTGTGTTGTTTTGTGGTTAACTACCGACGTGACACGAGGAATATGAAGCGCTGTGTTGTTGTGTGGTTAACTAACCACGTGACACGACGATTATGAGGAGCTGTGTTGTGTGGTTAAATACCCACGTGACACGATCATGATGAGGAGCTGTGTTGTGTGGTTAACTACCCACGTGACACGACGATTATGAGGAGCTGTGTTGTGTGGTTAACTACCCACGTGACACGACGATTATGAGGAGCTGTGTTGTGTGGTTAACTACCCACGTGACACGACGATTATGAGGAGCTGTGTTGTGTGGTTAACCACCCACGTGACACGACGATTATGAGGAGCTGTGTTGTGTGGTTAACCACCCACGTGACACGACGATTATGAGGAGCTGTGTTGTGTGGTTAACCACCCACGTGACACGACGATTATGAGGAGCTGTGTTGTGTGGTTAACTACCCACGTGACACGATCATGATGAGGAGCTGTGTTGTGTGGTTAACTACCCACGTGACACGCGGAATATGAAGCGCTGTGTTGTTGTGTGGTTAACTACTCACGTGACACGACGATTATGAGGAGCTGTGTTGTGTGGTTAACTACCCACGTGACACGATCATGATGAGGAGCTGTGTTGTGTGGTTAACTACCCATGTGACACGACGATTCTGAGGAGCTGTGTTGTGTGGTTAACTACCCACGTGACACGAGGAATTTAAAGCGCTGTGTTGTGTGGTTAACTTCCCACGTGACACGAAGAATATGAGACGCTGTGTTGTTGTGTGGTTAACTACCCACGTGACACGAGGAATATGAAGCGCTGTGTTGTTGTGTGGTTAACTATCCACGTGACACGAGGAATATGAAGCGCTGTGTTGTTTTGTGGTTAACTACCGACGTAACACGAGGAATATGAAGCGCTGTGTTGTTGTGTGGTTAACTACCCACGTGACACGACGATTATGAGGAGCTGTGTTGTGTGGTTAACTACCCACGTGACACGCGGAATATGAAGCGCTGTGTTGTTGTGTGGTTAACTACCCACGTGACACGACGATTATGAGGAGCTGTGTTGTGTGGTTAACTACCCACGTGACACGACGATTATGAGGAGCTGTGTTGTGTGGTTAACTACCCACGTGACACGACGATTATGAGGAGCTGTGTTGTGTGGTTAACTACCCACGTGACACAACGATTATGAGGAGCTGTGTTGTGTGGTTAACTACCCACGTGACACGATCATGATGAGCTGTGTTGTGTGGTTAACTACCCACGTGACACGACGATTATGAAGAGCTGTGTTGTGTGGTTAACTACCCACGTGACACGACGATTATGAGGAGCTGTGTTGTGTGGTTAACTACCCACGTGACACGAGGAATATGAAGCGCTGTGTTGTGTGGTTAACTACCCACGTGACACGAGGAATATGAGACGCTGTGTTGTTGTGTGGTTAACTACCCACGTGACACGAGGAATATGACGAGCTGTGTTGTTGTGTGGTTAACTACCCACGTGACACGCGGAATATGAGGAGCTGTGTTTCTGTGTGGTTAACTACCCACGTGATACGAGGAATATGAGGAGCTGTGTTGTTGTGTGGTTAACTACCCACGTGACACGAGGAATATGACGAGCTGTGTTGTTGTGTGGTTAACTACCCACGTGACACGATCATGATGAGGAGCTGTGTTGTGTGGTTAACTACCCACGTGACACGCGGAATATGAAGCGCTGTGTTGTTGTGTGGTTAACTACCCACGTGACACGACGATTATGAGGAGCTGTGTTGTGTGGTTAACTACCCACGTGACACGACGATTATGAGGAGCTGTGTTGTGTGGTTAACTACCCACGTGACACGATCATGATGAGGAGCTGTGTTGTGTGGTTAACTACCCATGTGACACGACGATTATGAGGAGCTGTGTTGTGTGGTTAACTACCCACGTGACACGAGGAATTTAAAGCGCTGTGTTGTGTGGTTAACTTCCCACGTGACACGAAGAATATGAGACGCTGTGTTGTTGTGTGGTTAACTACCCACGTGACACGACGATTATGAGGAGCTGTGTTGTGTGGTTAACTACCCACGTGACACGACGATTATGAGGAGCTGTGTTGTGTGGTTAACTACCCACGTGACACGATCATGATGAGGAGCTGTGTTGTGTGGTTAACTACCCATGTGACACGACGATTATGACGAGCTGTGTTGTGTGGTTAACTACCCACGTGACACGAGGAATTTAAAGCGCTGTGTTGTGTGGTTAACTTCCCACGTGACACGAAGAATATGAGACGCTGTGTTGTTGTGTGGTTAACTACCCACGTGACACGAGGAATATGAAGCGCTGTGTTGTTGTGTGGTTAACTATCCACGTGACACGAGGAATATGAAGCGCTGTGTTGTTTTGTGGTTAACTACCGACGTAACACGAGGAATATGAAGCGCTGTGTTGTTGTGTGGTTAACTACCCACGTGACACGACGATTATGAGGAGCTGTGTTGTGTGGTTAACTACCCACGTGACACGCGGAATATGAAGCGCTGTGTTGTTGTGTGGTTAACTACCCACGTGACACGACGATTATGAGGAGCTGTGTTGTGTGGTTAACTACCCACGTGACACGACGATTATGAGGAGCTGTGTTGTGTGGTTAACTACCCACGTGACACGACGATTATGAGGAGCTGTGTTGTGTGGTTAACTACCCACGTGACACGACGATTATGAGGAGCTGTGTTGTGTGGTTAACTACCCACGTGACACGATCATGATGAGCTGTGTTGTGTGGTTAACTACCCACGTGACACGACGATTATGAAGAGCTGTGTTGTGTGGTTAACTACCCACGTGACACGAGGAATATGAAGCGCTGTGTTGTGTGGTTAACTACCCACGTGACACGAGGAATATGAGACGCTGTGTTGTTGTGTGGTTAACTACCCACGTGACACGAGGAATATGACGAGCTGTGTTGTTGTGTGGTTAACTACCCACGTGACACGCGGAATATGAGGAGCTGTGTTTCTGTGTGGTTAACTACCCACGTGATACGAGGAATATGAGGAGCTGTGTTGTTGTGTGGTTAACTACCCACGTGACACGAGGAATATGACGAGCTGTGTTGTTGTGTGGTTAACTACCCACGTGACACGATCATGATGAGCTGTGTTGTGTGGTTAACTACCCACGTGACACGACGATTATGAGGAGCTGTGTTGTGTGGTTAACTACCCACGTGACACGACGATTATGAGGAGCTGTGTTGTGTGGTTAACTACCCACGTGACACGACGATTATGAGGAGCTGTGTTGTGTGGTTAACTACCCACGTGACACGATCATGATGAGGAGCTGTGTTGTGTGGTTAACTACCCACGTGACACGCGAAATATGAAGCGCTGTGTTGTTGTGTGGTTAACTACCCACGTGACACGACGATTATGAGGAGCTGTGTTGTGTGGTTAACTACCCACGTGACACGACGATTATGAGGAGCTGTGTTGTGTGGTTAACTACCCACGTGACACGATCATGATGAGGAGCTGTGTTGTGTGGTTAACTACCCACGTGACACGACGATTATGAGGAGCTGTGTTGTGTGGTTAACTACCCACGTGACACGACGATTATGACGAGCTGTGTTGTGTGGTTAACTACCCACGTGACACGAGGACTATGAAGCGCTGTGTTGTTTTGTGGTTAACTACCGACGTGACACGAGGAATATGAAGCGCTGTGTTGTTGTGTGGTTAACTACCCACGTGACACGACGATTATGAGGAGCTGTGTTGTGTGGTTAACTACCCACGTGACACGACGATTATGAGGAGCTGTGTTGTGTGGTTAACTACCCACGTGACACGACGATTATGAGGAGCTGTGTTGTGTGGTTAACTACCCACGTGACACGACGATTATGAGGAGCTGTGTTGTGTGGTTAACTACCCACGTGACACGACGATTATGAGGAGCTGTGTTGTGTGGTTAACTACCCACGTGACACGATCATGATGAGGAGCTGTGTTGTGTGGTTAACTACCCACGTGACACGACGATTATGAGGAGCTGTGTTGTGTGGTTAACTACCCACGTGACACGACGATTATGAGGAGCTGTGTTGTGTGGTTAACTACCCACGTGACACGACGATTATGAGGAGCTGTGTTGTGTGGTTAACCACCCACGTGACACGACGATTATGAGGAGCTGTGTTGTGTGGTTAACCACCCACGTGACACGACGATTATGAGGAGCTGTGTTGTGTGGTTAACCACCCACGTGACACGACGATTATGAGGAGCTGTGTTGTGTGGTTAACTACCCACGTGACACGATCATGATGAGGAGCTGTGTTGTGTGGTTAACTACCCACGTGACACGCGGAATATGAAGCGCTGTGTTGTTGTGTGGTTAACTACTCACGTGACACGACGATTATGAGGAGCTGTGTTGTGTGGTTAACTACCCACGTGACACGATCATGATGAGGAGCTGTGTTGTGTGGTTAACTACCCATGTGACACGACGATTCTGAGGAGCTGTGTTGTGTGGTTAACTATCCACGTGACACGACGATTATGACGAGCTGTGTTGTGTGGTTAACTACCCACGTGACACGAGGAATTTAAAGCGCTGTGTTGTGTGGTTAACTTCCCACGTGACACGAAGAATATGAGACGCTGTGTTGTTGTGTGGTTAACTACCCACGTGACACGAGGAATATGAAGCGCTGTGTTGTTGTGTGGTTAACTATCCACGTGACACGAGGAATATGAAGCGCTGTGTTGTTTTGTGGTTAACTACCGACGTAACACGAGGAATATGAAGCGCTGTGTTGTTGTGTGGTTAACTACCCACGTGACACGACGATTATGAGGAGCTGTGTTGTGTGGTTAACTACCCACGTGACACGCGGAATATGAAGCGCTGTGTTGTTGTGTGGTTAACTACCCACGTGACACGACGATTATGAGGAGCTGTGTTGTGTGGTTAACTACCCACGTGACACGACGATTATGAGGAGCTGTGTTGTGTGGTTAACTACCCACGTGACACGACGATTATGAGGAGCTGTGTTGTGTGGTTAACTACCCACGTGACACAACGATTATGAGGAGCTGTGTTGTGTGGTTAACTACCCACGTGACACGATCATGATGAGCTGTGTTGTGTGGTTAACTACCCACGTGACACGACGATTATGAAGAGCTGTGTTGTGTGGTTAACTACCCACGTGACACGACGATTATGAGGAGCTGTGTTGTGTGGTTAACTATCCACGTGACACGAGGAATATGAAGCGCTGTGTTGTGTGGTTAACTACCCACGTGACACGAGGAATATGAGACGCTGTGTTGTTGTGTGGTTAACTACCCACGTGACACGAGGAATATGACGAGCTGTGTTGTTGTGTGGTTAACTACCCACGTGACACGCGGAATATGAGGAGCTGTGTTTCTGTGTGGTTAACTACCCACGTGATACGAGGAATATGAGGAGCTGTGTTGTTGTGTGGTTAACTACCCACGTGACACGAGGAATATGACGAGCTGTGTTGTTGTGTGGTTAACTACCCACGTGACACGATCATGATGAGGAGCTGTGTTGTGTGGTTAACTACCCACGTGACACGCGGAATATGAAGCGCTGTGTTGTTGTGTGGTTAACTACCCACGTGACACGACGATTATGAGGAGCTGTGTTGTGTGGTTAACTACCCACGTGACACGACGATTATGAGGAGCTGTGTTGTGTGGTTAACTACCCACGTGACACGATCATGATGAGGAGCTGTGTTGTGTGGTTAACTACCCATGTGACACGACGATTATGAGGAGCTGTGTTGTGTGGTTAACTATCCACGTGACACGACGATTATGACGAGCTGTGTTGTGTGGTTAACTACCCACGTGACACGAGGAATTTAAAGCGCTGTGTTGTGTGGTTAACTTCCCACGTGACACGAAGAATATGAGACGCTGTGTTGTTGTGTGGTTAACTACCCACGTGACACGAGGAATATGAAGCGCTGTGTTGTTGTGTGGTTAACTATCCACGTGACACGAGGAATATGAAGCGCTGTGTTGTTTTGTGGTTAACTACCGACGTAACACGAGGAATATGAAGCGCTGTGTTGTTGTGTGGTTAACTACCCACGTGACACGACGATTATGAGGAGCTGTGTTGTGTGGTTAACTACCCACGTGACACGCGGAATATGAAGCGCTGTGTTGTTGTGTGGTTAACTACCCACGTGACACGACGATTATGAGGAGCTGTGTTGTGTGGTTAACTACCCACGTGACACGACGATTATGAGGAGCTGTGTTGTGTGGTTAACTACCCACGTGACACGACGATTATGAGGAGCTGTGTTGTGTGGTTAACTACCCACGTGACACGACGATTATGAGGAGCTGTGTTGTGTGGTTAACTACCCACGTGACACGATCATGATGAGCTGTGTTGTGTGGTTAACTACCCACGTGACACGACGATTATGAAGAGCTGTGTTGTGTGGTTAACTACCCACGTGACACGAGGAATATGAAGCGCTGTGTTGTGTGGTTAACTACCCACGTGACACGAGGAATATGAGACGCTGTGTTGTTGTGTGGTTAACTACCCACGTGACACGAGGAATATGACGAGCTGTGTTGTTGTGTGGTTAACTACCCACGTGACACGCGGAATATGAGGAGCTGTGTTTCTGTGTGGTTAACTACCCACGTGATACGAGGAATATGAGGAGCTGTGTTGTTGTGTGGTTAACTACCCACGTGACACGAGGAATATGACGAGCTGTGTTGTTGTGTGGTTAACTACCCACGTGACACGATCATGATGAGCTGTGTTGTGTGGTTAACTACCCACGTGACACGACGATTATGAGGAGCTGTGTTGTGTGGTTAACTACCCACGTGACACGACGATTATGAGGAGCTGTGTTGTGTGGTTAACTACCCACGTGACACGACGATTATGAGGAGCTGTGTTGTGTGGTTAACTACCCACGTGACACGATCATGATGAGGAGCTGTGTTGTGTGGTTAACTACCCACGTGACACGCGAAATATGAAGCGCTGTGTTGTTGTGTGGTTAACTACCCACGTGACACGACGATTATGAGGAGCTGTGTTGTGTGGTTAACTACCCACGTGACACGACGATTATGAGGAGCTGTGTTGTGTGGTTAACTACCCACGTGACACGATCATGATGAGGAGCTGTGTTGTGTGGTTAACTACCCACGTGACACGACGATTATGAGGAGCTGTGTTGTGTGGTTAACTACCCACGTGACACGACGATTATGACGAGCTGTGTTGTGTGGTTAACTACCCACGTGACACGAGGACTATGAAGCGCTGTGTTGTTTTGTGGTTAACTACCGACGTGACACGAGGAATATGAAGCGCTGTGTTGTTGTGTGGTTAACTACCCACGTGACACGACGATTATGAGGAGCTGTGTTGTGTGGTTAACTACCCACGTGACACGACGATTATGAGGAGCTGTGTTGTGTGGTTAACTACCCACGTGACACGACGATTATGAGGAGCTGTGTTGTGTGGTTAACTACCCACGTGACACGACGATTATGAGGAGCTGTGTTGTGTGGTTAACTACCCACGTGACACGACGATTATGAGGAGCTGTGTTGTGTGGTTAACTACCCACGTGACACGATCATGATGAGGAGCTGTGTTGTGTGGTTAACTACCCACGTGACACGACGATTATGAGGAGCTGTGTTGTGTGGTTAACTACCCACGTGACACGACGATTATGAGGAGCTGTGTTGTGTGGTTAACTACCCACGTGACACGACGATTATGAGGAGCTGTGTTGTGTGGTTAACCACCCACGTGACACGACGATTATGAGGAGCTGTGTTGTGTGGTTAACCACCCACGTGACACGACGATTATGAGGAGCTGTGTTGTGTGGTTAACTACCCACGTGACACGATCATGATGAGGAGCTGTGTTGTGTGGTTAACTACCCACGTGACACGCGGAATATGAAGCGCTGTGTTGTTGTGTGGTTAACTACCCACGTGACACGACGATTATGAGGAGCTGTGTTGTGTGGTTAACTACCCACGTGACACGACGATTATGAGGAGCTGTGTTGTGTGGTTAACTACCCACGTGACACGATCATGATGAGGAGCTGTGTTGTGTGGTTAACTACCCATGTGACACGACGATTATGAGGAGCTGTGTTGTGTGGTTAACTATCCACGTGACACGACGATTATGACGAGCTGTGTTGTGTGGTTAACTACCCACGTGACACGAGGAATTTAAAGCGCTGTGTTGTGTGGTTAACTTCCCACGTGACACGAAGAATATGAGACGCTGTGTTGTTGTGTGGTTAACTACCCACGTGACACGAGGAATTTAAAGCGCTGTGTTGTGTGGTTAACTTCCCACGTGACACGAAGAATATGAGACGCTGTGTTGTTGTGTGGTTAACTATCCACGTGACACGAGGAATATGAAGCGCTGTGTTGTTTTGTGGTTAACTACCGACGTAACACGAGGAATATGAAGCGCTGTGTTGTTGTGTGGTTAACTACCTACGTGACACGACGATTATGAGGAGCTGTGTTGTGTGGTTAACTACCCACGTGACACGCGGAATATGAAGCGCTGTGTTGTTGTGTGGTTAACTACCCACGTGACACGACGATTATGAGGAGCTGTGTTGTGTGGTTAACTACCCACGTGACACGACGATTATGAGGAGCTGTGTTGTGTGGTTAACTACCCACGTGACACGACGATTATGAGGAGCTGTGTTGTGTGGTTAACTACCCACGTGACACGACGATTATGAGGAGCTGTGTTGTGTGGTTAACTACCCACGTGACACGATCATGATGAGCTGTGTTGTGTGGTTAACTACCCACGTGACACGACGATTATGAAGAGCTGTGTTGTGTGGTTAACTACCCACGTGACACGACGATTATGAGGAGCTGTGTTGTGTGGTTAACTACCCACGTGACACGAGGAATATGAAGCGCTGTGTTGTGTGGTTAACTACCCACGTGACACGAGGAATATGAGACGCTGTGTTGTTGTGTGGTTAACTACCCACGTGACACGATCATGATGAGGAGCTGTGTTGTGTGGTTAACTACCCACGTGACACGCGAAATATGAGGAGCTGTGTTGTGTGGTTAACTACCCACGTGACACGACGATTATGAGGAGCTGTGTTGTGTGGTTAACTACCCACGTGACACGACGATTATGAGGAGCTGTGTTGTGTGGTTAACTACCCACGTGACACGACGATTATGAGGAGCTGTGTTGTGTGGTTAACTACCCACGTGACACGATCATGATGAGCTGTGTTGTGTGGTTAACTACCCACGTGACACGACGATTATGAAGAGCTGTGTTGTGTGGTTAACTACCCACGTGACACGACGATTATGAGGAGCTGTGTTGTGTGGTTAACTACCCACGTGACACGAGGAATATGAAGCGCTGTGTTGTGTGGTTAACTACCCACGTGACACGAGGAATATGAGACGCTGTGTTGTTGTGTGGTTAACTACCCACGTGACACGATCATGATGAGGAGCTGTGTTGTGTGGTTAACTACCCACGTGACACGCGAAATATGAGGAGCTGTGTTGTGTGGTTAACTACCCACGTGACACGACGATTATGAGGAGCTGTGTTGTGTGGTTAACTACCCACGTGACACGATCATGATGAGGAGCTGTGTTGTGTGGTTAACTACCCACGTGACACGATCATGATGAGGAGCTGTGTTGTGTGGTTAACTACCCACGTGACACGACGATTATGAGGAGCTGTGTTGTGTGGTTAACTACCCACGTGACACGACGATTATGAGGAGCTGTGTTGTGTGGTTAACTACCCACGTGACACGACGATTATGAGGAGCTCTTGTTGTGTGGTTAACTACCCACGTGACACGACGATTATGAGGAGCTGTGTTGTGTGGTTAACTACCCACGTGACACGATCATGATGAGGAGCTGTGTTGTGTGGTTAACTACCCACGTGACACGCGAAATATGAAGCGCTGTGTTGTTGTGTGGTTAACTACCCACGTGACACGACGATTATGAGGAGCTGTGTTGTGTGGTTAACTACCCACGTGACACGACGATTATGAGGAGCTGTGTTGTGTGGTTAACTACCCACGTGACACGATCATGATGAGGAGCTGTGTTGTGTGGTTAACTACCCACGTGACACGACGATTATGAGGAGCTGTGTTGTGTGGTTAACTACCCACGTGACACGACGATTATGACGAGCTGTGTTGTGTGGTTAACTACCCACGTGACACGAGGACTATGAAGCGCTGTGTTGTTTTGTGGTTAACTACCGACGTGACACGAGGAATATGAAGCGCTGTGTTGTTGTGTGGTTAACTACCCACGTGACACGACGATTATGAGGAGCTGTGTTGTGTGGTTAACTACCCACGTGACACGACGATTATGAGGAGCTGTGTTGTGTGGTTAACCACCCACGTGACACGACGATTATGAGGAGCTGTGTTGTGTGGTTAACTACCCACGTGACACGACGATTATGAGGAGCTGTGTTGTGTGGTTAACTATCCACGTGACACGATCATGATGAGGAGCTGTGTTGTGTGGTTAACTACCCACGTGACACGACGATTATGAGGAGCTGTGTTGTGTGGTTAACTACCCACGTGACACGACGATTATGAGGAGCTGTGTTGTGTGGTTAACTACCCACGTGACACGACGATTATGAGGAGCTGTGTTGTGTGGTTAACCACCCACGTGACACGACGATTATGAGGAGCTGTGTTGTGTGGTTAACCACCCACGTGACACGACGATTATGAGGAGCTGTGTTGTGTGGTTAACTACCCACGTGACACGATCATGATGAGGAGCTGTGTTGTGTGGTTAACTACCCACGTGACACGCGGAATATGAAGCGCTGTGTTGTTGTGTGGTTAACTACCCACGTGACACGACGATTATGAGGAGCTGTGTTGTGTGGTTAACTACCCACGTGACACGACGATTATGAGGAGCTGTGTTGTGTGGTTAACTACCCACGTGACACGATCATGATGAGGAGCTGTGTTGTGTGGTTAACTACCCATGTGACACGACGATTATGAGGAGCTGTGTTGTGTGGTTAACTATCCACGTGACACGACGATTATGACGAGCTGTGTTGTGTGGTTAACTACCCACGTGACACGAGGAATTTAAAGCGCTGTGTTGTGTGGTTAACTTCCCACGTGACACGAAGAATATGAGACGCTGTGTTGTTGTGTGGTTAACTACCCACGTGACACGAGGAATATGAAGCGCTGTGTTGTTGTGTGGTTAACTATCCACGTGACACGAGGAATATGAAGCGCTGTGTTGTTTTGTGGTTAACTACCGACGTAACACGAGGAATATGAAGCGCTGTGTTGTTGTGTGGTTAACTACCCACGTGACACGACGATTATGAGGAGCTGTGTTGTGTGGTTAACTACCCACGTGACACGCGGAATATGAAGCGCTGTGTTGTTGTGTGGTTAACTACCCACGTGACACGACGATTATGAGGAGCTGTGTTGTGTGGTTAACTACCCACGTGACACGACGATTATGAGGAGCTGTGTTGTGTGGTTAACTACCCACGTGACACGACGATTATGAGGAGCTGTGTTGTGTGGTTAACTACCCACGTGACACAACGATTATGAGGAGCTGTGTTGTGTGGTTAACTACCCACGTGACACGATCATGATGAGCTGTGTTGTGTGGTTAACTACCCACGTGACACGACGATTATGAAGAGCTGTGTTGTGTGGTTAACTACCCACGTGACACGACGATTATGAGGAGCTGTGTTGTGTGGTTAACTACCCACGTGACACGAGGAATATGAAGCGCTGTGTTGTGTGGTTAACTACCCACGTGACACGAGGAATATGAGACGCTGTGTTGTTGTGTGGTTAACTACCCACGTGACACGAGGAATATGACGAGCTGTGTTGTTGTGTGGTTAACTACCCACGTGACACGCGGAATATGAGGAGCTGTGTTTCTGTGTGGTTAACTACCCACGTGATACGAGGAATATGAGGAGCTGTGTTGTTGTGTGGTTAACTACCCACGTGACACGAGGAATATGACGAGCTGTGTTGTTGTGTGGTTAACTACCCACGTGACACGATCATGATGAGGAGCTGTGTTGTGTGGTTAACTACCCACGTGACACGCGGAATATGAAGCGCTGTGTTGTTGTGTGGTTAACTACCCACGTGACACGACGATTATGAGGAGCTGTGTTGTGTGGTTAACTACCCACGTGACACGACGATTATGAGGAGCTGTGTTGTGTGGTTAACTACCCACGTGACACGATCATGATGAGGAGCTGTGTTGTGTGGTTAACTACCCATGTGACACGACGATTATGAGGAGCTGTGTTGTGTGGTTAACTATCCACGTGACACGACGATTATGACGAGCTGTGCTGTGTGGTTAACTACCCACGTGACACGAGGAATTTAAAGCGCTGTGTTGTGTGGTTAACTTCCCACGTGACACGAAGAATATGAGACGCTGTGTTGTTGTGTGGTTAACTACCCACGTGACACGAGGAATATGAAGCGCTGTGTTGTTGTGTGGTTAACTATCCACGTGACACGAGGAATATGAAGCGCTGTGTTGTTTTGTGGTTAACTACCGACGTAACACGAGGAATATGAAGCGCTGTGTTGTTGTGTGGTTAACTACCCACGTGACACGACGATTATGAGGAGCTGTGTTGTGTGGTTAACTACCCACGTGACACGCGGAATATGAAGCGCTGTGTTGTTGTGTGGTTAACTACCCACGTGACACGACGATTATGAGGAGCTGTGTTGTGTGGTTAACTACCCACGTGACACGACGATTATGAGGAGCTGTGTTGTGTGGTTAACTACCCACGTGACACGACGATTATGAGGAGCTGTGTTGTGTGGTTCACTACCCACGTGACACGACGATTATGAGGAGCTGTGTTGTGTGGTTAACTACCCACGTGACACGATCATGATGAGCTGTGTTGTGTGGTTAACTACCCACGTGACACGACGATTATGAAGAGCTGTGTTGTGTGGTTAACTACCCACGTGACACGAGGAATATGAAGCGCTGTGTTGTGTGGTTAACTACCCACGTGACACGAGGAATATGAGACGCTGTGTTGTTGTGTGGTTAACTACCCACGTGACACGAGGAATATGACGAGCTGTGTTGTTGTGTGGTTAACTACCCACGTGACACGCGGAATATGAGGAGCTGTGTTTCTGTGTGGTTAACTACCCACGTGACACGACGATTATGAGGAGCTGTGTTGTGTGGTTAACTACCCACGTGACACGACGATTATGAGGAGCTGTGTTGTGTGGTTAACTACCCACGTGACACGATCATGATGAGGAGCTGTGTTGTGTGGTTAACTACCCACGTGACACGCGAAATATGAAGCGCTGTGTTGTTGTGTGGTTAACTACCCACGTGACACGACGATTATGAGGAGCTGTGTTGTGTGGTTAACTACCCACGTGACACGACGATTATGAGGAGCTGTGTTGTGTGGTTAACTACCCACGTGACACGATCATGATGAGGAGCTGTGTTGTGTGGTTAACTACCCACGTGACACGACGATTATGAGGAGCTGTGTTGTGTGGTTAACTACCCACGTGACACGACGATTATGACGAGCTGTGTTGTGTGGTTAACTACCCACGTGACACGAGGACTATGAAGCGCTGTGTTGTTTTGTGGTTAACTACCGACGTGACACGAGGAATATGAAGCGCTGTGTTGTTGTGTGGTTAACTACCCACGTGACACGACGATTATGAGGAGCTGTGTTGTGTGGTTAACTACCCACGTGACACGACGATTATGAGGAGCTGTGTTGTGTGGTTAACTACCCACGTGACACGACGATTATGAGGAGCTGTGTTGTGTGGTTAACTACCCACGTGACACGATCATGATGAGGAGCTGTGTTGTGTGGTTAACTACCCACGTGACACGACGATTATGAGGAGCTGTGTTGTGTGGTTAACTACCCACGTGACACGACGATTATGAGGAGCTGTGTTGTGTGGTTAACTACCCACGTGACACGACGATTATGAGGAGCTGTGTTGTGTGGTTAACCACCCACGTGACACGACGATTATGAGGAGCTGTGTTGTGTGGTTAACCACCCACGTGACACGACGATTATGAGGAGCTGTGTTGTGTGGTTAACTACCCACGTGACACGATCATGATGAGGAGCTGTGTTGTGTGGTTAACTACCCACGTGACACGCGGAATATGAAGCGCTGTGTTGTTGTGTGGTTAACTACCCACGTGACACGACGATTATGAGGAGCTGTGTTGTGTGGTTAACTACCCACGTGACACTACGATTATGAGGAGCTGTGTTGTGTGGTTAACTACCCACGTGACACGATCATGATGAGGAGCTGTGTTGTGTGGTTAACTACCCATGTGACACGACGATTATGAGGAGCTGTGTTGTGTGGTTAACTATCCACGTGACACGACGATTATGACGAGCTGTGTTGTGTGGTTAACTACCCACGTGACACGAGGAATTTAAAGCGCTGTGTTGTGTGGTTAACTTCCCACGTGACACGAAGAATATGAGACGCTGTGTTGTTGTGTGGTTAACTACCCACGTGACACGAGGAATATGAAGCGCTGTGTTGTTGTGTGGTTAACTATCCACGTGACACGAGGAATATGAAGCGCTGTGTTGTTTTGTGGTTAACTACCGACGTAACACGAGGAATATGAAGCGCTGTGTTGTTGTGTGGTTAACTACCTACGTGACACGACGATTATGAGGAGCTGTGTTGTGTGGTTAACTACCCACGTGACACGCGGAATATGAAGCGCTGTGTTGTTGTGTGGTTAACTACCCACGTGACACGACGATTATGAGGAGCTGTGTTGTGTGGTTAACTACCCACGTGACACGACGATTATGAGGAGCTGTGTTGTGTGGTTAACTACCCACGTGACACGACGATTATGAGGAGCTGTGTTGTGTGGTTAACTACCCACGTGACACGACGATTATGAGGAGCTGTGTTGTGTGGTTAACTACCCACGTGACACGATCATGATGAGCTGTGTTGTGTGGTTAACTACCCACGTGACACGACGATTATGAAGAGCTGTGTTGTGTGGTTAACTACCCACGTGACACGACGATTATGAGGAGCTGTGTTGTGTGGTTAACTACCCACGTGACACGAGGAATATGAAGCGCTGTGTTGTGTGGTTAACTACCCACGTGACACGAGGAATATGAGACGCTGTGTTGTTGTGTGGTTAACTACCCACGTGACACGATCATGATGAGGAGCTGTGTTGTGTGGTTAACTACCCACGTGACACGCGAAATATGAGGAGCTGTGTTGTGTGGTTAACTACCCACGTGACACGACGATTATGAGGAGCTGTGTTGTGTGGTTAACTACCCACGTGACACGACGATTATGAGGAGCTGTGTTGTGTGGTTAACTACCCACGTGACACGACGATTATGAGGAGCTGTGTTGTGTGGTTAACCACCCACGTGACACGACGATTATGAGGAGCTGTGTTGTGTGGTTAACCACCCACGTGACACGACGATTATGAGGAGCTGTGTTGTGTGGTTAACTACCCACGTGACACGATCATGATGAGGAGCTGTGTTGTGTGGTTAACTACCCACGTGACACGCGGAATATGAAGCGCTGTGTTGTTGTGTGGTTAACTACTCACGTGACACGACGATTATGAGGAGCTGTGTTGTGTGGTTAACTACCCACGTGACACGATCATGATGAGGAGCTGTGTTGTGTGGTTAACTACCCATGTGACACGACGATTCTGAGGAGCTGTGTTGTGTGGTTAACTATCCACGTGACACGACGATTATGACGAGCTGTGTTGTGTGGTTAACTACCCACGTGACACGAGGAATTTAAAGCGCTGTGTTGTGTGGTTAACTTCCCACGTGACACGAAGAATATGAGACGCTGTGTTGTTGTGTGGTTAACTACCCACGTGACACGAGGAATATGAAGCGCTGTGTTGTTGTGTGGTTAACTATCCACGTGACACGAGGAATATGAAGCGCTGTGTTGTTTTGTGGTTAACTACCGACGTAACACGAGGAATATGAAGCGCTGTGTTGTTGTGTGGTTAACTACCCACGTGACACGACGATTATGAGGAGCTGTGTTGTGTGGTTAACTACCCACGTGACACGCGGAATATGAAGCGCTGTGTTGTTGTGTGGTTAACTACCCACGTGACACGACGATTATGAGGAGCTGTGTTGTGTGGTTAACTACCCACGTGACACGACGATTATGAGGAGCTGTGTTGTGTGGTTAACTACCCACGTGACACGACGATTATGAGGAGCTGTGTTGTGTGGTTAACTACCCACGTGACACGACGATTATGAGGAGCTGTGTTGTGTGGTTAACTACCCACGTGACACGATCATGATGAGCTGTGTTGTGTGGTTAACTACCCACGTGACACGACGATTATGAAGAGCTGTGTTGTGTGGTTAACTACCCACGTGACACGACGATTATGAGGAGCTGTGTTGTGTGGTTAACTACCCACGTGACACGAGGAATATGAAGCGCTGTGTTGTGTGGTTAACTACCCACGTGACACGAGGAATATGAGACGCTGTGTTGTTGTGTGGTTAACTACCCACGTGACACGATCATGATGAGGAGCTGTGTTGTGTGGTTAACTACCCACGTGACACGCGAAATATGAGGAGCTGTGTTGTGTGGTTAACTACCCACGTGACACGACGATTATGAGGAGCTGTGTTGTGTGGTTAACTACCCACGTGACACGATCATGATGAGGAGCTGTGTTGTGTGGTTAACTACCCACGTGACACGATCATGATGAGGAGCTGTGTTGTGTGGTTAACTACCCACGTGACACGACGATTATGAGGAGCTGTGTTGTGTGGTTAACTACCCACGTGACACGACGATTATGAGGAGCTGTGTTGTGTGGTTAACTACCCACGTGACACGACGATTATGAGGAGCTCTTGTTGTGTGGTTAACTACCCACGTGACACGACGATTATGAGGAGCTGTGTTGTGTGGTTAACTACCCACGTGACACGATCATGATGAGGAGCTGTGTTGTGTGGTTAACTACCCACGTGACACGCGAAATATGAAGCGCTGTGTTGTTGTGTGGTTAACTACCCACGTGACACGACGATTATGAGGAGCTGTGTTGTGTGGTTAACTACCCACGTGACACGACGATTATGAGGAGCTGTGTTGTGTGGTTAACTACCCACGTGACACGATCATGATGAGGAGCTGTGTTGTGTGGTTAACTACCCACGTGACACGACGATTATGAGGAGCTGTGTTGTGTGGTTAACTACCCACGTGACACGACGATTATGACGAGCTGTGTTGTGTGGTTAACTACCCACGTGACACGAGGACTATGAAGCGCTGTGTTGTTTTGTGGTTAACTACCGACGTGACACGAGGAATATGAAGCGCTGTGTTGTTGTGTGGTTAACTACCCACGTGACACGACGATTATGAGGAGCTGTGTTGTGTGGTTAACTACCCACGTGACACGACGATTATGAGGAGCTGTGTTGTGTGGTTAACCACCCACGTGACACGACGATTATGAGGAGCTGTGTTGTGTGGTTAACTACCCACGTGACACGACGATTATGAGGAGCTGTGTTGTGTGGTTAACTATCCACGTGACACGATCATGATGAGGAGCTGTGTTGTGTGGTTAACTACCCACGTGACACGACGATTATGAGGAGCTGTGTTCTGTGGTTAACTACCCACGTGACACGACGATTATGAGGAGCTGTGTTGTGTGGTTAACTACCCACGTGACACGACGATTATGAGGAGCTGTGTTGTGTGGTTAACCACCCACGTGACACGACGATTATGAGGAGCTGTGTTGTGTGGTTAACCACCCACGTGACACGACGATTATGAGGAGCTGTGTTGTGTGGTTAACTACCCACGTGACACGATCATGATGAGGAGCTGTGTTGTGTGGTTAACTACCCACGTGACACGCGGAATATGAAGCGCTGTGTTGTTGTGTGGTTAACTACCCACGTGACACGACGATTATGAGGAGCTGTGTTGTGTGGTTAACTACCCACGTGACACGACGATTATGAGGAGCTGTGTTGTGTGGTTAACTACCCACGTGACACGATCATGATGAGGAGCTGTGTTGTGTGGTTAACTACCCATGTGACACGACGATTATGAGGAGCTGTGTTGTGTGGTTAACTATCCACGTGACACGACGATTATGACGAGCTGTGTTGTGTGGTTAACTACCCACGTGACACGAGGAATTTAAAGTGCTGTGTTGTGTGGTTAACTTCCCACGTGACACGAAGAATATGAGACGCTGTGTTGTTGTGTGGTTAACTACCCACGTGACACGAGGAATATGAAGCGCTGTGTTGTTGTGTGGTTAACTATCCACGTGACACGAGGAATATGAAGCGCTGTGTTGTTTTGTGGTTAACTACCGACGTAACACGAGGAATATGAAGCGCTGTGTTGTTGTGTGGTTAACTACCCACGTGACACGACGATTATGAGGAGCTGTGTTGTGTGGTTAACTACCCACGTGACACGCGGAATATGAAGCGCTGTGTTGTTGTGTGGTTAACTACCCACGTGACACGACGATTATGAGGAGCTGTGTTGTGTGGTTAACTACCCACGTGACACGACGATTATGAGGAGCTGTGTTGTGTGGTTAACTACCCACGTGACACGACGATTATGAGGAGCTGTGTTGTGTGGTTAACTACCCACGTGACACAACGATTATGAGGAGCTGTGTTGTGTGGTTAACTACCCACGTGACACGATCATGATGAGCTGTGTTGTGTGGTTAACTACCCACGTGACACGACGATTATGAAGAGCTGTGTTGTGTGGTTAACTACCCACGTGACACGACGATTATGAGGAGCTGTGTTGTGTGGTTAACTACCCACGTGACACGAGGAATATGAAACGCTGTGTTGTGTGGTTAACTACCCACGTGACACGAGGAATATGAGACGCTGTGTTGTTGTGTGGTTAACTACCCACGTGACACGAGGAATATGACGAGCTGTGTTGTTGTGTGGTTAACTACCCACGTGACACGCGGAATATGAGGAGCTGTGTTTCTGTGTGGTTAACTACCCACGTGATACGAGGAATATGAGGAGCTGTGTTGTTGTGTGGTTAACTACCCACGTGACACGAGGAATATGACGAGCTGTGTTGTTGTGTGGTTAACTACCCACGTGACACGATCATGATGAGGAGCTGTGTTGTGTGGTTAACTACCCACGTGACACGCGGAATATGAAGCGCTGTGTTGTTGTGTGGTTAACTACCCACGTGACACGACGATTATGAGGAGCTGTGTTGTGTGGTTAACTACCCACGTGACACGACGATTATGAGGAGCTGTGTTGTGTGGTTAACTACCCACGTGACACGATCATGATGAGGAGCTGTGTTGTGTGGTTAACTACCCATGTGACACGACGATTATGAGGAGCTGTGTTGTGTGGTTAACTATCCACGTGACACGACGATTATGACGAGCTGTGTTGTGTGGTTAACTACCCACGTGACACGAGGAATTTAAAGCGCTGTGTTGTGTGGTTAACTTCCCCACGTGACACGAAGAATATGAGACGCTGTGTTGTTGTGTGGTTAACTACCCACGTGACACGAGGAATATGAAGCGCTGTGTTGTTGTGTGGTTAACTATCCACGTGACACGAGGAATATGAAGCGCTGTGTTGTTTTGTGGTTAACTACCGACGTAACACGAGGAATATGAAGCGCTGTGTTGTTGTGTGGTTAACTACCCACGTGACACGACGATTATGAGGAGCTGTGTTGTGTGGTTAACTACCCACGTGACACGCGGAATATGAAGCGCTGTGTTGTTGTGTGGTTAACTACCCACGTGACACGACGATTATGAGGAGCTGTGTTGTGTGGTTAACTACCCACGTGACACGACGATTATGAGGAGCTGTGTTGTGTGGTTAACTACCCACGTGACACGACGATTATGAGGAGCTGTGTTGTGTGGTTAACTACCCACGTGACACGACGATTATGAGGAGCTGTGTTGTGTGGTTAACTACCCACGTGACACGATCATGATGAGCTGTGTTGTGTGGTTAACTACCCACGTGACACGACGATTATGAAGAGCTGTGTTGTGTGGTTAACTACCCACGTGACACGAGGAATATGAAGCGCTGTGTTGTGTGGTTAACTACCCACGTGACACGAGGAATATGAGACGCTGTGTTGTTGTGTGGTTAACTACCCACGTGACACGAGGAATATGACGAGCTGTGTTGTTGTGTGGTTAACTACCCACGTGACACGCGGAATATGAGGAGCTGTGTTTCTGTGTGGTTAACTACCCACGTGACACGACGATTATGAGGAGCTGTGTTGTGTGGTTAACTACCCACGTGACACGACGATTATGAGGAGCTGTGTTGTGTGGTTAACTACCCACGTGACACGATCATGATGAGGAGCTGTGTTGTGTGGTTAACTACCCACGTGACACGCGAAATATGAAGCGCTGTGTTGTTGTGTGGTTAACTACCCACGTGACACGACGATTATGAGGAGCTGTGTTGTGTGGTTAACTACCCACGTGACACGACGATTATGAGGAGCTGTGTTGTGTGGTTAACTACCCACGTGACACGATCATGATGAGGAGCTGTGTTGTGTGGTTAACTACCCACGTGACACGACGATTATGAGGAGCTGTGTTGTGTGGTTAACTACCCACGTGACACGACGATTATGACGAGCTGTGTTGTGTGGTTAACTACCCACGTGACACGAGGACTATGAAGCGCTGTGTTGTTTTGTGGTTAACTACCGACGTGACACGAGGAATATGAAGCGCTGTGTTGTTGTGTGGTTAACTACCCACGTGACACGACGATTATGAGGAGCTGTGTTGTGTGGTTAACTACCCACGTGACACGACGATTATGAGGAGCTGTGTTGTGTGGTTAACTACCCACGTGACACGACGATTATGAGGAGCTGTGTTGTGTGGTTAACTACCCACGTGACACGATCATGATGAGGAGCTGTGTTGTGTGGTTAACTACCCACGTGACACGACGATTATGAGGAGCTGTGTTGTGTGGTTAACTACCCACGTGACACGACGATTATGAGGAGCTGTGTTGTGTGGTTAACTACCCACGTGACACGACGATTATGAGGAGCTGTGTTGTGTGGTTAACCACCCACGTGACACGACGATTATGAGGAGCTGTGTTGTGTGGTTAACCACCCACGTGACACGACGATTATGAGGAGCTGTGTTGTGTGGTTAACTACCCACGTGACACGATCATGATGAGGAGCTGTGTTGTGTGGTTAACTACCCACGTGACACGCGGAATATGAAGCGCTGTGTTGTTGTGTGGTTAACTACCCACGTGACACGACGATTATGAGGAGCTGTGTTGTGTGGTTAACTACCCACGTGACACGACGATTATGAGGAGCTGTGTTGTGTGGTTAACTACCCACGTGACACGATCATGATGAGGAGCTGTGTTGTGTGGTTAACTACCCATGTGACACGACGATTATGAGGAGCTGTGTTGTGTGGTTAACTATCCACGTGACACGACGATTATGACGAGCTGTGTTGTGTGGTTAACTACCCACGTGACCCGAGGAATTTAAAGCGCTGTGTTGTGTGGTTAACTTCCCACGTGACACGAAGAATATGAGACGCTGTGTTGTTGTGTGGTTAACTACCCACGTGACACGAGGAATATGAAGCGCTGTGTTGTTGTGTGGTTAACTATCCACGTGACACGAGGAATATGAAGCGCTGTGTTGTTTTGTGGTTAACTACCGACGTAACACGAGGAATATGAAGCGCTGTGTTGTTGTGTGGTTAACTACCCACGTGACACGACGATTATGAGGAGCTGTGTTGTGTGGTTAACTACCCACGTGACACGCGGAATATGAAGCGCTGTGTTGTTGTGTGGTTAACTACCCACGTGACACGACGATTATGAGGAGCTGTGTTGTGTGGTTAACTACCCACGTGACACGACGATTATGAGGAGCTGTGTTGTGTGGTTAACTACCCACGTGACACGACGATTATGAGGAGCTGTGTTGTGTGGTTAACTACCCACGTGACACGACGATTATGAGGAGCTGTGTTGTGTGGTTAACTACCCACGTGACACGATCATGATGAGCTGTGTTGTGTGGTTAACTACCCACGTGACACGACGATTATGAAGAGCTGTGTTGTGTGGTTAACTACCCACGTGACACGACGATTATGAGGAGCTGTGTTGTGTGGTTAACTACCCACGTGACACGAGGAATATGAAGCGCTGTGTTGTGTGGTTAACTACCCACGTGACACGAGGAATATGAGACGCTGTGTTGTTGTGTGGTTAACTACCCACGTGACACGAGGAATATGACGAGCTGTGTTGTTGTGTGGTTAACTACCCACGTGACACGCGGAATATGAGGAGCTGTGTTTCTGTGTGGTTAACTACCCACGTGATACGAGGAATATGAGGAGCTGTGTTGTTGTGTGGTTAACTACCCACGTGACACGAGGAATATGACGAGCTGTGTTGTTGTGTGGTTAACTACCCACGTGACACGCGGAATATGAGGAGCTGTGTTTCTGTGTGGTTAACTATCCACGTGACACGAGGAATATGAGGAGCTGTGTTGTTGTGTGGTTAACTATCCACGTGACACGAGGAATATGAAGCGCTGTGTTGTTGTGTGGTTAACTATCCACGTGACATGAGGGCCATGAGGTGCTGTGTTGTTGTGTGGTTAACTATCCACGTGACTCGAGGAATATGAAGCGCTGTGTTGTTGTGTGGTTAACTATCCACGTGACACGAGGAATATGAAGCGCTGTGTTGTTGTGTGGTTAACTATCCACGTGACAAGGAATATGAAGCGCTGTGTTGTTGTGTGGTTAACTGCCCACGTGACACGAGGAATATGAAGCGCTGTGTTGTTGTGTGGTTAAGTGCCCACGTGACACGAGGAATATGAAGCGCTGTGTTGTTGTGTGGCTAACTATCCACGTGACACGAGGGCCATGAGGTGCTGTGTTGTTGTGTGGTTAACTATCCACGTGACACGAGGAATATGAGGAGCTGTGTTGTGTGGGTAACACTTCCACGTGACACGAGGAATATGAGGAGCTGTGTTGTTGTGTGGTTAACTATCCACGTGACTCGAGGAATATGAAGCGCTGTGTTGTTGTGTGGTTAACTATCCACGTGACACGAGGAATATGAGGAGCTGTGTTGTTGTGTGGTTAACTATCCACGTGACTCGAGGAATATGAAGCGCTGTGTTGTTGTGTGGTTAACTATCTCGTGACACGAGGAATATATGAAGCGCTGCGTTGTGTGGTTAACTATCCACGTGACACGAGTAATATGAGGAGCTGTGTTGTTTTGTGGTTAACTATCCACGTGACACGAGGAATATATGAAGCGCTGCGTTGTGTGGTTAACTATCCACGTGACACGAGGAATATGAGGAGCTGTGTTGTTTTGTGGTTAACTATCCACGTGACACGAGGAATATATGAAGCGCTGCGTTGTGTGGTTAACTATCCACGTGACACGAGGAATATATGAAGCGCTGTGTTGTTGTGTGGTTAACTATCCACGTGACACGAGGAATATGAGGAGCTGTGTTGTTGTGTGGTTAACTATCCACGTGACTCGAGGAATATGAAGAGCTATGTTGTTGTGTGGTTAACTATCCACGTGACTCGAGGAATATGAGGAGCTGTGTTGTTGTGTGGTTAACTATCCACGTGACACGAGGAATATGAGGAGCTGTGTTGTTGTGTGGTTAACTATCCACGTGACTCGAGGAATATGAAGCGCTGCGTTGTTGTGTGGTTAACTATCCACGTGACACAAGGAATATGAAGCGCTGTGTTGTTGTGTGGTTAACTATCCACGTGACTCGACGAATATGAAGCGCTGTGTTGTTGTGTGGTTAACTATCCACGTGACAAGGAATATGAAGCGCTGTGTTGTTGTGTGGTTAACTATCCACGTGACACGAGGAATATGAAACGCTGTGTTGTTGTGTGGTTAACTATCCACGTGACAAGGAATATGAAGCGCTGTGTTGTTGTGTGGTTAACTGCCCACGTGGCACGAGGGCCATGAGGTGCTGTGTTGTGTGGTTAACTATCCACGTGACACGAGGAATATGAGGAGCTGTGTTGTTTTGTGGTTAACTATCCACGTGACACGAGGAATATATGAAGCGCTGCGTTGTGTGGTTAACTATCCACGTGACACGAGGAATATATGAAGCGCTGTGTTGTTGTGTGGTTAACTCTCCACGTGACACGAGGAATATGAGGAGCTGTGTTGTTGTGTGGTTAACTACCCACGTGACAAGGAATATGAAGCGCTGTGTTGTTGTGTGGTTACCTATCCACGTGACTCGAGGAATATGAGGAGCTGTGTTGTTGTGTGGTTAACTATCCACGTGACACGAGGAATATGAGGAGCTGTGTTGTTGTGTGGTTAACTATCCACGTGACTCGAGGAATATGAAGCGCTGCGTTGTTGTGTGGTTAACTATCCACGTGACACAAGGAATATGAAGCGCTGTGTTGTGTGGTTAACTATCCACGTGACACAAGGAATATGAAGCGCTGTGTTGTTGTGTGGTTAACTATCCACATGACTCGAGGAATATGAAGCGCTGTGTTGTTGTGTGGTTAACTATCCGCGTGACTCGAGGAATATGAAGCGCTGTGTTGTTGTGTGGTTAACTATCCACGTGACACGAGGAATATGAAGCGCTGTGTTGTTGTGTGGTTAACTATCCACGTGACAAGGAATATGAAGCGCTGTGTTGTTGTGTGGTTAACTGCCCACGTGACACGAGGGCCATGAGGTGCTGCGTTGTGTGGTTAACTATCCACGTGACGAGGAATATGAAGCGCTGTGTTGTTGTGTGGTTAAGTGCCCACGTGACACGAGGAATCTGAAGCGCTGTGTTGTGTGGTTAACTATCCACGTGACACGAGGAATATGAGGAGCTGTGTTGTTGTGTGGTTAACTATCCACGTGACACGAGGAATATGAGGAGCTGTGTAGTTTTGTGGTTAACTATCCACGTGACACGAGGAATATGAGGAGCTGTGTTGTTGTGTGGTTAACTATCCACGTGACTCGAGGAATATGAAGCGCTGTGTTGTTGTGTGGTTAACTCTCCACGTGACACGAGGAATATGAAGCGCTGTGTTGTTGTGTGGTTACTGGTTAACTATCCACGTGACACGAGGTATATGAAGCGCTGTGTTGTTTTGTGGTTAACTACCGACGTGACACGAGGAATATGAAGCGCTTTGTTGTGTGGTTAACTATCCACATGACACGAGGAATCTGAGACGCTGTGTTGTTGTGTGGTTAACTATCCATGTGACACGAGGAATATATGAAGCGCTGCGTTGTGTGGTTAACTATCCACGTGACACGAGGAATATGAGGAGCTGTGTTGTTTTGTGGTTAACTATCCACGTGACTCGAGGAATATGAAGCGCTGTGTTGTTGTGTGGTTAACTAGCCACGTGACACGAGGGCCATGAGGTGCTGTGTTGTTGTGTGGTTAACTATCCACGTGACAAGGAATATGAAGCGCTGTGTTGTTGTGTGGTTAACTGCCCACGTGACACGAGGGCCATGAGGTGCTGTGTTGTTGTGTGGTTAACTATCCACGTGACACGAGGAATATGAAGCGCTGTGTTGTTGTGTGGTTAACTATCCACACGACACGAGGAATATGAAGCGCTGTGTTTTTGTGTGGTTAACTATCCACGTGACACGAGGAATATGAAGCGCTGTGTTGTTGTGTGGTTAACTAGCCACGTGACACGAGGAATATGAAGCGCTGTGTTGTTGTGTGGTTAACTACCCACGTGACACGAGGAATATAAAGCGCTGTGTTGTTGTGTGGTTAACTCTGCACGTGACACGAGGAATATGAGGCGCTGTGTTGCGTGGTTAACTACGTCCACGTGACACGAGGAATATGAGGCGCTGTGTTGTGTGGTTAACTATCCACGTGACACGAGGAATATGAAGCGCTGTGTTGTGTGGTTAACTACCCACGTGACACGAGGATTATGAAGCGCTGTGTTGTTTTGTGGTTAACTATCCACGTGACACGAGGAATAAGAAGCGCTGTGTTGTGTGGTTAACTATCCACGTGACACAAGGAATATGAAGCGCTGTGTTGTGTGGTTAACTATCCACGTGACACAAGGAATATGAAGCGCTGTGTTGTGTGGTTAACTATCCACGTGACACGAGGATTATGAAGCGCTGTGTTGTGTGGTTAACTAGCCACGTGACACGAGGAATAAGAAGCGCTGTGTTGTGTGGTTAACTATCCACGTGACACAAGGAATATGAAGCGCTGTGTTGTTGTGTGGTTAACTATCCACGTGACACGAGGAATATGAAGCGCTGTGTTGTTGTGTGGTTAACTATCCACGTGACAAGGAATATGAAGCGCTGTGTTGTTGTGGTTAACTACCCACGTGACACGAGGAATATGAGGCGCTGTGTTGTGTGGTTAACTACCCACGTGACACGAGGAATATGAGGCGCTGTGTTGTGTGGTTAACTACCCACGTGACACGAGGAATATGAGGTGCTGTGTTGTGTGGTTAACTACCCACGTGACACGAGGAATATGAGGTGCTGTGTTGTTGTGTGGTTAACTATCCACATGACACGAGGAATATGAAGCGCTGTGTTGTTTTGTGGTTAACTAGCCACGTGACACGAGGGCCATGAGGTGCTGTGTTGTGTGGTTAACTACCCACGTGACACGACGATTATGAGGAGCTGTGTTGTGTGGTTAACTACCCACGTGACACGACGATTATGAGGAGCTGTTGTTGTGTGGTTAACTACCCACGTGACACGACGATTATGAGGAGCTGTTGTTGTGTGGTTAACTATCCACGTGACATGACGATTATGAGGAGCTGTGTTGTGTGGTTACCTACCCACGTGACACGATAATGATGAGGAGCTGTGTTGTGTGGTTAACTACCCACGTGACACGCGGAATATGAAGCGCTGTGTTGTTGTGTGGTTAACTACCCACGTGACACGACGATTATGAGGAGCTGTGTTGTGTGGTTAACTACCCACGTGACACGATCATGATGAGGAGCTGTGTTGTGTGGTTAACTACCAACGTGACACGACGATTATGAGGAGCTGTGTTGTGTGGTTAACCAGCCACGTGACACGACGATTATGACGAGCTGTGTTGTGTGGTTAACTACCCACGTGACACGAGGATTATGAAGCGCTGTGTTGTGTGGTTAACTTCCCACGTGACACTGGGAATATGAGACGCTGTGTTGTTGTGTGGTTAACTATCCACGTGACAAGGAATATGAAGCGCTGTGTTGTGTGGTTAACTACCCACGTGACACGAGGAATATGAAGCGCTGTGTTGTTGTGTGGTTAACTATCCACGTGACACGAGGAATATGAAGCGCTGTGTTGTTTTGTGGTTAACTACCGACGTGACACGAGGAATATGAAGCGCTGTGTTGTTGTGTGGTTAACTGCCCACGTGACACGAGGGCCATGAGGTGCTGTGTTGTGTGGTTAACTATCCACGTGACGAGGAATATGAGGTGCTGTGTTGTTGTGTGGTTAACTATCCACGTGACACGAGGAATATGAAGCGCTGTGTTGTTTTGTGGTTAACTATCCACGTGACACGAGGGCCATGAGGTGCTGTGTTGTGTGGTTAACTATCCACGTGACACGAGGAATATGAATCGCTGTGTTGTTGTGTGGTTAACTACCCACGTGACACGAGGGCCATGAGGTGCTGTGTTGTGTGGTTAACTACCCACGTGACACGAGGGCCATGAGGTGCTGTGTTGTGTGGTTAACTACCCACGTGACACGACGATTATGAGGAGCTGTGTTGTGTGGTTAACTACCCACGTGACACGACGATTATGAGGAGCTGTTGTTGTGTGGTTAACTACCCACATGACACGACGATTATGAGGAGCTGTTGTTGTGTGGTTATCTATCCACGTGACACGACGATTATGAGGAGCTGTGTTGTGTGGTTACCTACCCACGTGACACGATAATGATGAGGAGCTGTGTTGTGTGGTTAACTACCCACGTGACACGCGGAATATGAAGCGCTGTGTTGTTGTGTGGTTAACTACCCACGTGACACGACGATTATGAGGAGCTGTGTTGTGTGGTTAACTACCCACGTGACACGACGATTATGAGGAGCTGTGTTGTGTGGTTAACTACCCACGTGACACGACGATTATGAGGAGCTGTGTTGTGTGGTTAACTACCCACGTGACACGATCATGATGAGGAGCTGTGTTGTGTGGTTAACTACCCACGTGACACGACGATTATGAGGAGCTGTGTTGTGTGGTTAACTACCCACGTGACACGACGATTATGACGAGCTGTGTTGTGTGGTTAACTACCCACGTGACACGAGGATTATGAAGCGCTGTGTTGTGTGGTTAACTTCCCACGTGACACTAGGAATATGAGACGCTGTGTTGTTGTGTGGTTAACTATCCACGTGACAAGGAATATGAAGCGCTGTGTTGTGTGGTTAACTACCCACGTGACACGAGGAATATGAAGCGCTGTGTTGTTGTGTGGTTAACTATCCACGTGACACGAGGAATATGAAGCGCTGTGTTGTTTTGTGGTTAACTACCGACGTGACACGAGGAATATGAAGCGCTGTGTTGTTGTGTGGTTAACTACCCACGTGACACGAAGAATATGAGACGCTGTGTTGTTGTGTGGTTAACTATCCACGTGACACGAGGAATATGAAGCGCTGTGTTGTTGTGTGGTTAACTATCCACGTGACACGAGGAATATGAAGCGCTGTGTTGTTGTATGGTTAACTACCCACGTGACACGAGGAATATAAAGCGCTGTGTTGTTGTGTGGTTAACTATCCACGTGACACGAGGAATATGAAGCGCTGTGTTGTTGTGTGGTTAACTACCCACGTGACACGAGGAATATAAAGCGCTGTGTTGTTGTGTGGTTAACTATCCACGTGACACGAGGAATATGAGGCGCTGTGTTGTGTGGTTAACTACGTCCACGTGACACGAGGAATATGAGGCGCTGTGTTGTTTGGTTAACTATCCACGTGACACGAGGAATATGAAGCGCTGTGTTGTGTGGTTAACTATCCACGTGACACAAGGAATATGAAGCGCTGTGTTGTGTGGTTAACTATCCACGTGACACGAGGAATATGAAGCGCTGTGTTGTTTTGTGGTTAACTATGCACGTGACACGAGGAATAAGAAGCGCTGTGTTGTGTGGTTAACTATCCACGTGACACAAGGAATATGAAGCGCTGTGTTGTTGTGTGGTTAACTATCCACGTGACACGAGGAATATGAAGCGCTGTGTTGTGTGGTCAACTATCCACGTGACACGAGGAATATGAAGCGCTGTGTTGTTGTGTGGTTAACTATCCACGTGACAAGGAATATGAAGCGCTGTGTTGTTGTGGTTAACTACCCACGTGACACGAGGAATATGAGGCGCTGTGTTGTGTGGTTAACTACCCACGTGACACGAGGAATATGAGGTGCTGTGTTGTGTGGTTAACTATCCACGTGACACGAGGAATATGAGACGCTGTGTTGTGTGGTTAACTATCCACGTGACACGAGGAATATGAGGCGCTGTGTTGTGTGGTTAACTACCCACGTGACACGAGGAATATGAGGTTCTGTGTTGTGTGGTTAACTACCCACGTGACACGGGGAATATGAGACGCTGTGTTGTGTGGTTAACTATCCACGTGACACGAGGAATATGAAGCGCTGTGTTGTTGTGTGGTTAACTATCCACGTGACACGAGGGCCATGAGGTGCTGTGTTGTGTGGTTAACTATCCACGTGACACGAGGAATATGAAGCGCTATGTTGTTGTGTGGTTAACTATCCACGTGACACGAGGAATATGAAGCGCTGTGTTGTTGTGTGGTTAACTATCCACGTGACACGAGGAATATGAAGCGCTGTGTTGTTGTGTGGTTAACTATCCACGTGACTCGAGGAATATGAAGCGCTGTGTTGTTGTGTGGTTAACTATCCACGTGACTCGAGGAATATGAGGAGCTGTGTTGTTGTGTGGTTAACTATCCATGTGACTCGAGGAATATGAGGAGCTGTGTTGTTGTGTGGTTAACTACCCACGTGACACGAGGAATAAGAGGAGCTGTGTTGTTGTGTGGTTAACTATCCACGTGACACGAGGAATATGAAGCGCTGTGTTGTTGTGTGGTTAACTATCCACGTGACACGAGGAATATGAAGCGCTGTGTTGTTGTGTGGTTTACTATCCACGTGACTCGAGGAATATGAAGCGCTGTGTTGTTGTGTGGTTAACTGCCCACGTGAAACAAGGGATATGAAGCGCTGTGTTGTTGTGTGGTTAACTGCCCACGTGACACGAGGAATATGAGGAGCTGTGTTGTTGTGTGGTTAACTGCCCACGTAACACGAGGGCCATGAGGAGCTGTATTGTCCGAGCGCACAAGGAGATCGCAAGGTGAGAGGGTGGGAGTTGAGGAAGGTGAGTTGGATCCTCGAGAGCGACTCGCATCCCAAATCCCGCCCATTCTCCTCCTCCTCCTCTTCACCTTCGCACTTCTTCGTCCGTCCACGTTCTGAGGCGGTTGGGTCTTGGAATTCCATGTCCCCCAGGTGAACCCCCAAGGTATTAATCCTGGGTCTCGGTATGCAGGTAGCCCTGAGAACGAGGAGCCATGGGCAATAAACAAACCATTTTTACCGGAGACCAACTCGATGCCTACCAGGTACGTGAGGAGACCATTGGCGCCTCGAATCGGCCATTTTAACCTCTTTGTGCATTTTAATCTTTATCTACAATTAACGTATTTATATGTTAAACATATCAAAGTGTAAATATTGAAATGATTCAATTGGAACACATTGTGTGAAGGTTTTGAATGTTTTACTTTTCTTTCTTCGATGAGGAATTATTTTTAAAGCACAAAATGTTTTTTATATAAGTTTATTATGAAACATAAGAAGTTAAATTATAATATCAATTGTCTTCCTCAACCTTGTGGTGAACACGTCATTTATTGTAGTATTTTTCAATTAAAAAGCAATATTGTGTTTTTGATCATCGTTGTTAAACTTAATAATAATCCGATGGTGGTCTCGTCCACAATTTACCCTTTAAATGTTAACCCCTTAACCCCCCTTACCCTCCCTCCCCCTCCCCCAGGATTGCACGTTCTTTACCCGAAAGGAAATCCTCAGGTACGGTTTATGACATCATCCTCGTCCTCAGGTATCGTCACATGGAAAACAAATTAATGCACATGTCGTGTTATAATCGCTCATGTACATGTGTGACGATAACATCACCAGTCACCACACTCGGAATGTTTGATAAGTCAGTAAGTGATGACCCTGAACCAACCTGTGAGATCTCAACACGAGGTATACCTGGCAATTGGAATCATTACAACCTGTGCAGAGAGTATCCTACCCCCCTCGCCCTCCCTCTCCATGCGCCTCCCACCGCTCACCCCACCAACCCCTCACTATGTAACCCCCACCGTGCACTCCAACTGCACACCCTGACCATGCTCCCCCTACCGTACACCCCCACCAACCTCACGGCACATCCCCAGCCATGTGCGCCACCACTGCACACCCCCCAACATGCACGCCCTAATGCACACCCCCACCAACCCCTGACAGCACACCACCCACCATGCATCCTCACCATGGTGTGCCCCATACCTCACACCCCCACCAAATCCTCACTACATTCCCCCAACCATGTGCACCACTACTGCACACCCCCACCATGCACCCCTACCGCACACCCCCACCAACCCCTGCCAGCACACCACCCACCATGCACACCCACCATGCACCCCCAACCATGCACACCCACCGTGCAAACTCACCATGCACCCCTCACCATGCACCTCTACCGCACACCCCCACCAACCCCTGCCAGCACACCCCCAACCATGCAACCCTCGCCATGCACCCCTACCGCACACCCCCACCAACCCCTGCCAGCACACCACCCACCATGCACACCCACCATGCACCCATCAACCCCTCACTGTACATCCCCATCAACCCCTCATTGCAGACCCACCATGCACCCCCACCATGCACCCCTACCGCACACCCCCACCAACCCCTGCCAGCACACCACCCACCATGCACACCCACCACGCACCCCTCACCATGTGCTCCCTACTGTGCACCCCATCAACCCGTCACTGAACATCCCCATCAACCCCTCATTGCACACTTCTACCATGCACTGCTCATTCCATACTCCCTCCTTCTATATATCATCTCAAACTCCTTTCCTTTTCATCCCCATCTCGACGCCAACTCCCACAACTTTCCCCTTTTCTCTCCTTATCCTCCTCTGTCTCCTGTCATCATCTTTTCCCTCCTCTTTATCCTTTTCCCCCTCATCTCTTTATGCTTTTCTCAACTCACCTCCTTTCCCTTTTCTCTCCTCTCCAACTTGTTTACCCTTATACAATACTCCCTTTTTCTTCCCTTTTTGTGATCCACTCCATCCCCTTCCTTTATTTTTCTGTTTATCTAACGTCACATGCCCCAAATCGATGGTGACGACCATGAAGGTACGTAAACATAAAAGGTATATCGATGTAATTAAAACGCTGTAGCGGTTACCGCTGGGTATACACAATCGCCTTGCACCTGCCGAGGACGCAGCCAGGGAGCGATCACCATGCTGGGCTCGCCCAGGCCACCCGGACAGGCCCAGACGTGCTTCTCCTGGGCATGCCCGGACTCGCCTTTCCCGGGCTCGCCCGGGCACGCCCGGGCACGCCCAGTCTCGCCTTTCCAGGACTCGCCCAGGACGCCCGGGCACGTCCAGCCTCGCCTTTCCAGGACTCGCCCAGGACGCCCGGGACGCCCGGGCACGTCCAGACTCGCCTTTCCAGGGCTCGCCCAGGACGCCTGGCCACGCCCAGTCTCGCCTTTCCCGGGCATGCCCAGGACGCCCGGGCACGCCCAGTCTCGCCTTTCCCGGGCAAACGCTCCGGCATGACGTGTTTGAGTGTGTATATATATATTGCTGCCCGATAAACGGGCTTTTCAGAGTACCCGAGTTTGATTTGTGCAATAAAGCAACTCGGACGAATTCCCGTCTTTTGTCGCGTCAATCCGTTCGACTCGCGTTGGAGCACAGCTCCTTCAACGCAATGAAAACCAGACGTTTCAACAAAACCCAATGTTGACTCCTCGCATGTCTCGAGTAATCAATGATTCATTAACGAAGTGGATGAAATGATGAGAGAAACGAAACGAGACACCATTGCTTTATTGAGCAGAACCTTGCTTTGGCTAACCCAGTACTGAACTCCTTATATTAAGGGTGTAGTACTGGTGAAAAATTGAGAAAACTACATAGGTACCTTTGAGAGGCCTTTACACAAAAACAAAGTCAAGTTAATATCTAATTTTCAGTTTTTCTTGAAAGATATAATCTTGGCTTTAACTCAGACCAGTTTCAACGCTTCTTTGTCATATTACATGCATATAATTAGCATAAATTAGACCGTCAATAAAAAACAAGGAAAAACAAAGAACACATTTCTACTTCTATCTTCTATGTCACCTATCATTATTTTCACACAAAACTTGGTACATGTATTATACATGTGTTACTCTACTACCTGATGAGAGGATTTTGTGAAATTATGTCAAATGTTCACTAATTAGCTAATTATGCCAATTACCAGATAAAACTTGGTTGTCCTTCAATAAATCCACAATGGCTACTCCTATAAACAAAAGCCTTCATCATTTTAAAGGAAGTGATATTCTGAATATCCTGTCCAAATTTCAGCCCAAAAGAATGATGCATTTCCCAAGTTATAACAAATTTCATGCAAAATATTATATTGAATTGAATTGAAATTTGAATTTTTCAATAATTAGGGGTACTTCTATGACCTCTAATAGCATGATTCTTGTTTATAAGACTATAAGGAAACTGTTCAGCTAAAAAAAAAAAAAAAAAAAAAAAAATCACCTGTTCACCAGTACTACACCCTTAAACTCGTCAGATAAACACCTTTAAATGATCCCTAAAAATAAAACCTCAAAAGTAATAAAATAGATATAAAGGATAATGAGCTTTAAAACAATCCACAACTTTCAGGCATCTCACATGAAACACTTTATTGTTCGTATGTTCATCGTGTACCACGTTTATTACACGGTAAGTCGGTAACACTCAATAAAAACAAAATGGTGGACGCACAAACAAACAATTTCGTTTGATTAACTCCTTTGCATATCTTTTTCTTTACCTAATATCTAATGATCCTGTTTTTCCCACATTTTACTGACTTGTAACAGTTTGCATACAAAAAACTGGAGAGTTCATACAACACGAATACCCACGCAGTGTTTAAGTGTATACAGGAGGGCATTCCGTTCGCCAAGGTTACATTCTCGAAAATATCCGTGAACCACAAATCCGCAAACTTAGGGAGTAATTTGGAAAATAGAGTTCTGGACTTGAACTTGAAAAATTGTCCAAAACCTTAAGTTGTAGCGGTTACCGCTGGATGTACATAATCGCCTTGCACCGGCCAGAACACGGCCAGACGCGCCTCTCCCGGGCATGCCCGGACTCACTGTTCCCGGGCACGCCCGAACCTCCCGGGCACGCCCGGTCTCGTCTTTCCCGGGCATGCCCGCTCTCGCCTTTCCAGGGCTCGCCCAGAGCGTCCGGGCATGCCCGCTATCGCCTTTCCAGGGCTCGCCCAGAGCGTCCGGGCATGCTCGCTATCGCCTTTCCAGGGCTCGCCCAGAGCATCCGGGCATGCCCGCTATCGCCTTTCCAGTGCTCGCCCAGAGCGCCCGGGCACGCCCAGCCTCGACTTGCCAGGCCGCAGCCAAACACGCCCGGGCAGGTCCAGACTCGCCTTTCCAAGGCTCGCCCTTGATACCGGGCATGCCCGGTATAGCTTTTGCCGGGCAAACTTCCCGACATAAATGTGTATATATATTGTTGCCCGAAAAACGGGCTTGAGAGAATACCTGAGCTGTTTGGTTTCAATAAAGCAACTCGGACGAATTCCGTCTTTGGTCGCGTCAATTCTTTCGACTCGCGTTGGAGCGCAGTTCCTTCATTGGTGACCTACCGACATGGATACGGCAGTGACGCTTAAACTGCCTACCTTCTGGGAGACTCACGCGGCTGTTTGGTTCGCCCAGGCGGACTCCCAGTTCGCCCTGCGAGGCATCACCGCGGACGACACCCGCTTCCACCATGTTGTGGCGGCGCTCGGTCCCGCCACCGCGGCCCACGCCTTGAGCCGTGGAGCCCTTCCCCAAGCCAGCACCCGCCGGCTGCTGACAAATACGACGCGCTGAAGACGCTCCTCCTCGGCGCTTTCGCCCTCTCACCGGCAGCATGCGCACGGCGCCTGCTTGACCTGCCCGAGCTCGGCGACACGCGCCCGTCCGAGCGCATGGACTATATGCTCTCGTTGCTCGGCGAGCACTCTCCGGCATTCCTGTTCCGGGAGCTGTTCCTCCGTCAGCTGCCTAACCCGGTACGCCTCGCCCTGGCTGGCACGTTGATCACGGATTCCCGCGCCCTCGCCAGGGAAGCCGATAAGATCTCCTCGGTGGGCCAGCACATCGGCGCGGTTACCTGGAGCCCGCCGCCGTCCGAGGCGACGCCCACGACGCCCGAGCGCCCTGCGCGGTTGGAGGCCGAACTGCCGGTGCAACTGGCGGCCGCCACGCCGCACCGCCCGCTTCCGACACGACGGCCGGGGCCTCCACCTGACCGGGCGTGGTGTTATTACCACGCCAGGTTCGGACACAAGGCTCGGACGTGCCGGCCCCCGTGCACTTTCGGCAGGTCGGGAAACGGCCGGGCCGGCGTTCATTCCCAGCCATGAGCGCCGGCCACTCGGGCAACTTGCTGTTTATTCGGGACAAAGCGTCTGGACGGCGTTTCCTGTGCGACACCGGCGCCCAACTGAGCGTCATACCTGCCTCCGAGCAGGACAGGCTGGACGCAGTTTGCGGCCCCTCTTTGGTCGCTGCTAATGGCTCGGCCATACGCACTTTCGGCCCACGCGTCGTCACCCTCTGCTTCGGCAGCCAGCGCTTTCAATGGACTTTTGTTACCGCCAGCGTCCCCGTGGCTTTGCTGGGCGCCGACTTCCTCTGCGCGCACGGGCTGCTGGTCGACGTCAAACGACGTCGCCTTGTCCACGCCGAGACCTTCAGCTCCCTGGCGTGCACAATGAGCAGCTCCGCGCCGACCGAACTGGCGTGCGCCCTCCCGGCAACGAACGAGTTCGCTCGCCTGCTCGTGGAATTCCCGGCCCTCACGCGGCCGACGTTTTCGGCCGTCGCGGTGCGGCACGGGATCGAGCACCACATACCCACTACGGGCCCGCCGGTCTACGCCAGGGCCCGCCGCCTCGACCCAGCCAAGCTCGCCGTGGCAAAGGCCGAATTCGACGCGTTGGAGCACCTCGGCATCGTACGGCGCTCCGATAGCGCGTGGGCCTCGCCACTGCACATCGTGCCAAAGCCGGGGGGGTGGATGGCGCCCGTGTGGCGACTACCGCCGTCTCAATGACGCTACCACCCCCGACAGGTACCCGATGCCGCATATTCAGGACTTTTCCGCCCGTTTGGCGGGACGGGTCATCTTTTCGAAAATTGACCTGATACGGGGCTACCACCAGGTACCTGTCCGGGCGGCCGACGTCCCGAAGACGGCCGTCATCACGCCGTTCGGCCTGTTCGAATTTTTGCGGATGCCGTTTGGCCTCAAGAACGCGGCCCAGGCGTTCCAGCGCTTGATGGACGGCGTGCTGCGCGACCTGCCGTTTCTTTTCGTCTATCTGGACGACATCCTCGTCGCCAGCACGTCCCGCGCCGAGCACCTCCTCCACCTCCGAACACTGTTCGGTCGCCTCAGCGAGCACGGCTTAATTGTCAACCCGGTCAAATGCCACTTAGGCGCGACGACCGTTGACTTTTTGGGCCACCGCATCACCAAGACCAGGGCCGTGCCGCTGCCGACCAAGGTCGAGGCCATCACCACGTTCCCGCGTCCCCGTTCCATCAAGGCCCTCCAAGAGTTCCTCGGCATGGTGAATTTTTATCACGAATTCGTGCCCTGCGCTGCTCAGCTCATGCGGCCCCTTTACGAGGCCCTCCGGGGCAAGCCGGCCAAGCATGACATTGTTTGGTCCGCGGCCATGGACGCGGCCTTCGCCAGTGCCAAACGGGCCCTCGCCGACGCAACGCTGCTGGCTCACCCGGTACTCAAAGCGCCCATTGCCCTCACTACGGACGCCTCCAACTACGCGGTGGGCGCCGTCCATGAGCAATGGGTGGACGGGGTTTGGCAGCCACTCGCTTTTTTCAGCCGGCAACTCCGGCCGAACGAGTTAAACTACAGCACGTTCGACCGCGAGCTGCTCGGGCTATTCCTGGCCGTTCGCCATTTCCGACACCTCCTGGAGGGCCGCCCGTTCACGGCTTTCGTCGACCACAAGCCGTTGGTCTACGCAATGGCTAAGGTCACGGAGCCGTGGTCGGCACGCCAGCAGCGCCACCTCTTCGCCGTGTCGGAGTTCACCACGTACATCCAGCACGTCGCCGGCAAAGACAACGCCGTGGCCGACTGCCTTTCGCGGGCCAGCGCGAACGCGGTCCACCTCGGCGTGGACTTCACGCTCATGGCGGCCGACCAGACCACCGACGCCTCGGTGCAGGCACTCCGCGTGGCGGACACGGGCCTCCGCCTGGCCGACATCCCCTTCGCGGGCACCGTCCTGCTCTGCGACGTCTCCCAGGGCCAGCCTCGCCCCATCGTGCCCGTTTCCTGGCAGCGCCGCATCTTCGCCTCCATCCACGGCCTTTCTCACCCGGGCCGGAAAGCTTCTCAGAAGCTGGTGTCGGCGCGTTTCGTCTGGCACGGCCTTTGACGAAACATCCGTGACTGGGCCAACGCCTGCACGGCCTGCCAGCGAGCCAAGGTCCACCGCCACACCCAGGCCCCGCTGGCACCTTTCGCCGTGCCTGAACGGCGTTTCGACCACGTCCACGTGGACCTGGTGGGTCCCCTGCCCCCCTCGCGGGGGTTCACCCACCTGCTCACCATGGTGGACAGGACCACCAGGTGGCCGGAGGCCGTGCCCCTCACCTCCACCACCACCGCCGACGTGGCGCAGGCGTTCATCGCCGCCTGGGTCGCGCGCTTCGGCGCACCAGCGGACATCTCGTCCGACCGCGGCCCACAGTTCACGTCTGAGCTTTGGGGCGCGGTCGCCCGTTCGTTGGGGGTCACGCTGCACCGCACCACGGCCTACCACCCCCAAGCCAATGGGTTGTGCGAGCGGTTTCACCGCTCCATGAAGGCCGCACTCATGGCCGGCCTTCAGGACGACGGTTGGGCCGACCGTCTGCCGTGGGTCCTTTTGGGCCTTCGCACAGCCCCCAAGGAAGACCTCCAGGCGTCCGCCGCCGAGCTCGTCTACGGCCAGCCACTCCGCGTCCCGGGCGAATTCGTGCCTGACGCTACCAGTCCCTGGTCCGCCGCTCGCCAGCGCTCGGACCTCCAGGAGGCCGCCCGACGATTTGCCCCCGTGCCAACGTCCCGCCACGGTGGCCCCCAGTCCTACGTCCCCCCGGCGCTTCGCACAGCGGAGTACGTCTTTGTGCGTCATGACGCGCACCAGGGGCCACTCCGGCCGCCGTACGACGGGCCCTTCCGGGTCCTGCGACGGGGCGACAAGTCTTTCATCGTCGACTTCGGCGGCCGGCCGGACCGGATTTCTGTGGACCGCCTCAAACCGGCGCACATGGACGTCGACCGACCACCACGGTTGGCCCTTCCTCCGCGGCGAGGCCGCCCCCCGTCCACAGTTCCCCCCGCTCGACCACCCACCACCACGTCAGACCCCTCCCCACGACCCTCCAGGGGTCGCTTCGGCCGGGTCATCCGGACCCCCCTTAAATTGACGCTGCCGGTGCAGGTCGATTCTGGAGGGGCGTGTGTAGCGGTTACCGCTGGATGTACATAATCGCCTTGCACCGGCCAGAACACGGCCAGACGCGCCTCTCCCGGGCATGCCCGGACTCACTGTTCCCGGGCACGCCCGAACCTCCCGGGCACGCCCGGTCTCGTCTTTCCCGGGCATGCCCGCTCTCGCCTTTCCAGGGCTCGCCCAGAGCGTCCGGGCATGCCCGCTATCGCCTTTCCAGGGCTCGCCCAGAGCGTCCGAGCATGCCCGCTATCGCCTTTCCAGGGCACGCCCAGAGCGTCCGGGCATGCCCGCTATCGCCTTTCCAGGGCTCGCCCAGAGCGTCCGGGCATGCCCGCTATCGCCTTTCCAGTGCTCGCCCAGAGCGCCCGGGCACGCCCAGCCTCGACTTGCCAGGCCGCAGCCAAACACGCCCGGGCAGGTCCAGACTCGCCTTTCCAAGGCTCGCCCTTGATACCCGGGCATGCCCGGTATAGCTTTTGCCGGGCAAACTTCCCGACATAAATGTGTATATATATTGTTGCCCGAAAAACGGGCTTGAGAGAATACCTGAGCTGTTTGGTTTCAATAAAGCAACTCGGACGAATTCCGTCTTTGGTCGCGTCAATTCTTTCGACTCGCGTTGGAGCGCAGTTCCTTCAAAGTAATGGTTTCTTAATTAATTAAATTAATGATTAATTAACATGTTTGTGTATTTTCTGTACTAGTACACCTGTTCACTATGGGAGCGGTAGGAAGGGTCATTCCTCTTTGGGGTACATAGATTACAGTAGATCTATGGTCAGGTCTCAAGAACATTGGGTGTGTGTTCATTCACCAAGTTTCTTGTGGAGAGATCGCCAAGTGGTTGAAGCATTCGAGCAAGCACTCCATTCAAAACCGTTAAGGAACGGCTGGCTTGGCAAGCGCTCGCTAGCTGCTTGGTAAATGAGCACAACCCGGGCTTCCTCCCTTTCAGTCTCGTGTTAAACAGAAGGAGCGAGTTTCAAATGGCCGCCACGAAAAACGCCATGTTAGCGCCAGGAAGGGTCATGTTTTTAACCCAAACCTGTGGGGTATATAGAGCACAGTAGATCTTCCCTCAGTTCTGTAAGTAAAACTTACCTCACGAATATCACCTGGTGTTGGCCTAATGGTTAGGGCGGCGGGCTTGGGAGCCTAAGGTCATTAGTTCCAAATCCCATTGAATTAACACCAAGTGGGGTTGACTGTCATCTTTCAGAGGTTGGCAAAATGAGTACCATATAATTGGTTATACAGGGGCCGCATCAGCGGCAGACACGCCCACATAAAAAATGATGCAACCAGCAGCCAGGTGGCTGTGCTCGATCCATCACCACCTCACAGATGTTGGGATTCCTCCAAATTTCTTCATTTAGTGTTATAAACAGCATTAGCGACTGTTTAAAAAGCTAATCTTACGTGTTTGTGGTTTATATTTTTTACTTCGGTAGATGCCCCGTTGGGCATTGGGCCGTTGCTCCCACGGAAACACCATGATAAGCTATTTATAAACATTGACTCGAAGTTTGTTCAAGGAGGAAAAACACCTTGGGGAGGTGGGATATTATTGGTATTAATATTGTTTTGTAATAACATTAATATTATGCTATTATCGTTAGTTTTGTTATTGGAAGCGGCCTTGGAAAAACGCCACGATAAAGCTAACTTAACATCGATATACACCTCAACATGCAACCACATTGACGGCAATGGTGGGGAAAACCCGCTCAGGGGAGAAACCCCCCTTGGGGAGGGGGGGCAAATGAATGCACTACAACCTTCATTATTTAACCCTCAGTCATCCTGTCAAGTTTGGTTGAGATTGGATAAGTTGTTTTGGAATGTATCGTGGTCAAAAAATCATCAGACAGACACCAAATGGTGTATTTTAGTATGATTAGTTATTTTCATGAATAAAAGGGTTATTAAGAACATAAAATAAAGTATTATTTTCCTGTATTAAGAACATAAAACAAAGTTTCTTTTCTTGATTGATTAAGATCATGAAACTTACCTTTTATAACAATCTATATAATAATAGCGTAAGGACTCGACTTTGTTATCCCTTTTACGCTGCACCCAGTGACCCTATGCCCACGGCACTAATGGATTTACGATCTACGAACCGCGCTCTTTGTTTATCACGTACAGACATACTCGAAAAATCTGAATTAGCCGACGTTGGGGCCCAAAAGCATCCGATTAACTGCCGATACGACGCCATCTTACGACGCCATCGTATTGGCGTCTGCTGGGCGAAGGCGAAGGCGAAGCAAGCCGTCCGCTGATTGGACAGGCGAAGGCGAAAGCAAGCCGTCCACTGAGTGGACAATCCAGAGCATGCATTTGTGCCGGTGTCGGCGATCGTTGTTCATATACGCACTCTTCATTCTCATCCTTCTTCCTAACTCTTACTCGGACAAGCAAATCCCCTATGCCATCCATAATGGTACACTCTATCCATACACCACATCCTCCCTTCCGTGGATGTTCCACGGGTTTCGGCTAGTTAATAATAATAACGATAAACTTGATTACCTCTGCCAACGTCAACGTGGACCTGGTGGGCCCCCTTCCCCCATCACGGGGTTTCACACACCTGCTCACCATGGTGGACAGGACCACCAGGTGGCCGGAGGCCGTTCCCCTCGCTTCCACCACCACCGCCGACATGGCACAGGCTTTCATCGCCACCTGGGTTGCCCGTTTCGGCGCACCGGCGGACATCTCTGTGGTTATGTTTTCACCCCTGTCTGTGAACAGGATATCTCAAAAAGTTGTGGACGGTTTCAGACTAAATTTAGTGGTAACGTTGCGTATGTGTCAAGGCAAAATTGATTCAATTTTAGTGAAGATTCAAATCCAGATCCGGATCAGAGAATTTTTAAAGTAATTCTTCACCATCGAGGGCTAAAACCGATACATAGCAGGATATCTCAAAAAGTTATGGACGGATTTGAATGAAACTTGGTGGACAGGTTGTGTATGTGACAAGGACAAATCAATTCGATTTGAGTGAAGATCTGATTATGGATTCGGATATGAGAATTATTTAATTTATAAGTGATTCTTCACCATTGAGAGATCGGGCGGAAAATGATATGTACTCGTAACATGATATTTCAAAATGTTGTGGACGAGTTATGACAAAACTTGGTAGATGAGTTGGGTAAGTGACAAGAACAAGTAGATTAGATTTTGGATCAGGTCCGAATCCAGATCCTGCCTATCAGTGGGATACAAAACGTAAAGTGTTCACCTGGCGGAGGTATGCTCTGTCGTAAAAATCAAGCTCAGACACGACTTGACCTCTGGGTAGGTTTAATATCATTTAGATCTGTAGTACATCCTGTAAGAATACATGCATGCAACAGGCATTAAAATCAGAGTATTTCATGAGCAATGGTCGATTCAATATAGCAATGGTCCAACAGAGAGGACAGTCAGCGCAGCATTTAGGGGCGTACATACCATTCAAACTACAGGACTATGTCACAGTGAGTTCCGCTGGAGTGTCCGCGCGCCCCGGTTGTCCCGGGTCTTATAGACGCCCCTTCTGTAGCGAGCACACCCTGGGTTCACCTTGGTATAATTTCACTACATTCTCCCCGCCGTTAGAACTATACTGCCGCTCGGCAGGTTGCAAGCAAGCATCAGCAATAAACGAATGGGTCACGTCAATCCACGTCAGTCGGTCTACCCGTAGCGGTCGGGGCGGCGAACTTCCCTGCCAGTTCGTGTTCGGAATCTACCGGGCACGGCGTCCCCAAGCCCGGAGTCCCCCGCGTCGGAATAGCCGCCGGAGGTGGGAGTCGGAGGGGGCGCCCCTGCGCCTTCGGGCACGGGAGTGGGGAACGACGGGAGTAACGGTGGTAGTTCCATAGGGGAAGCTTCGGTAGAGTCCATAGACTCGTAGACGGGTTCGTCGATATCCCTGTCGTCGTCCCCACATGGGGCGAGATGGCGTACGGAGACAGTAGACTCGCGGCCATCCGCCGTTAACACGCGAGCATGCTCGGGATTAGCCTGGAGGACCTGCACCTTGTCAACAAGGGGGTCGTACTTGCTAGCGCGAACCGCTCGTTTGAGATAGGCGGGCCCCGGTTCAGCGAGCCAGCTGGGTAAAGATTGGATACTGCCGGAGCTTCTAGGGTGGTGGAACAGTCGTTCGTGAGGAGTCTGGTTGGTGGCAGTACATAGGAGAGCCCGGATCGAGTTTAGAGCGGCAGGTAGCGACCACGCCCATTTATCGAGGCCTCGGCCGAGGGTCCGAAGGCTTAGCATGACGGCCCATATAATCCCATTAAAGCGTTCGATCTGCCCATTCGCTTGGGGCCGGTACGGGGTGGTGTAGCTCGAAGTGACATTATGCTGGAGCAAGTAGCCCCTCACCTCCTGGGACAGGAACACCGCACCCCGATCGGTATGCACATAGGCCGGATACCCGAACATAGAAAACAAATTCTGCAGGCACCGAATAACCGTGGCAGCCGACATATCCCCGCACGTGTAAGCAAAGGGGAATCGGGAATACTCATCGACGATAGTGAGCAGAGAGCGAGAGTTGCTCGACATTGGCAGCGGCCCTTTGAAGTCCATCGCCAAGCACTCCCACGGTCTAGTAGCCCTAACGAGTGTCCCCATAGGAGGGTTATAAAAACGCGGTTTGAGTTCCACACAGATCGCGCAATCATGGCAGATGCGGCGGATGTCCTCAATCGAGTACGGCAGATTGCCCTCGCGCACAAAATGCGCGAAGCGCGTTACCCCGGGATGACACATAGTGCCGTGCAAAGTGCGCAGCCCCTCCAAAGTTACAACCCCCGCGCAAGTGGCCGGCCTCGATAAGGCGTCAGCGTCCAGGTTATCCTTCCCCGGGCGGTATTTGATGGTGTAGCAGAAGTCGGCGAGTTCGATACGCCAACGGGTGATTTTCTCATTCTTAATGCGCTGAGCATGTAAGGTGTCGTACATAAACGCAACACTCTGTTGGTCCGTGACGATTTGGAAACTCCGCCCAAGCAGATACGGCCACCATCGCCGAATTGATTCGACGATCGCGTACGCTTCCTTTTCGACAGACGAATGCCTCCGCTTGGCGGAGGTGAGAGTCCGCGAGAAGAAAGCCACAGGGCGGCCACCTTGGGAGAGAGTCGCCGCTATCGCATGATCCGAGGCATCACTCTCCAAAACGAAAGAGGCACTCTCGTCAATCGTCACGACAGCGGCGCCAGCGATGTCGACTTTAAGGCCCTCGAAGGCCGCCAGGGCGGCCGGGCCCATGGGGAAAGTGTCGCAGGCCACGAGGGGGCGGAGCTTCGCGGAGAAATTTTGCACCCACTTTGAGTAGTGGGCGAACAGCCCTAGAGCGCGTTTCAGCGAAGCCCGATCGCTAGGCGGAGCCATATCGAGCAAAGGGCGCAGACGCTCCTTATCCGGAGAGACGGAGCCATGGGTCATGGTGTACCCCAAAAGGTCTACCGTGCGTAGAGAGTATCGACACTTAGCCGCATTCATGGTTAGGCGATATTTCCGCGCGACCTCGAGGAAGCGTTTCAGATTAGCGTCGTGATGCTCCTGGTCATACCCACAAACCGTAAGATTGTCCAGATAGACAAAGACATCGGTCAAATTCTCCTTCGCAACGAGGTCATCCATAGCCCTCTGAAAACAAGCGACTCCGTTAGTTACCCCAAAGGGAAGTCTCGTGAACTGGTACAACCGCTGACCCGATTCAAAGGCTGTAAAGACGCGATCAGCCCTAGAGATGGGGACTTGATGATACGCACTACGCAGATCGAGAGTGCTATAAACGGAATACAGGGCCACCTGGCGTACCAGGGCGTCCATCCCCGGTAAGGGGTAGGCATCCAGCTGTGTAAAACGATTAATCGTCTGCGAATAGTCGATTACCATGCGCCGGCGGTGGGCCTCACTCCGCACCACTAAGACTTGGGCCCGCCACGGTGACCTACTGTGTTCTATAATACCGTCCTTTAAGAGCAGGGCCGTTTCTTCCGCAATGAATTGCGCGTCCGCGCGAGAGTAGCGCCGCGATTTGACGGCTACAGGGGTACAATCAGTGGTCAGGTTGGGGTACAGTGAGAGTGGCTCCATGTCCATTTGAGCGAGGGCGCACACAGCGAGCGTGTCCGGCCCACCGAAGTCTATTTCCAAACGTCCATGCCGCTTAAGGAAATCAAGTCCTAACAGAATGTCAGCGCATAAAGCAGGTAATACCATGAGATACACGTCCGGGAACGTGCGTCCCTTTATCACAAGTTTCAATCGACACGCCCCTTTTGTGCTCAACCGAAGTCCCTGAGAGGCCATGAAGATCTGGCGGGTTGTCCCGAGAACCGGCCACCCATGTTGATGCACGAGTCGCTGATCGATAAAACTATCCGTGGACCCCGTGTCAATCAAAGCTTGCGCAAAAACGCCCGTGACCGTGAGCGGAATGATGGCCTGCGCAAGGCCGGCAGACCCGGCAGGTATTGTACCGGCCGGGCGAGAAGATCGCGCCTCGCGGGTGGATCCCACGCCGGCTGCAATCCCTCGGGCAGCGTCGGCAGGTTGGGCCTCAGCAGGAGCATTGAAGTCAGTTGGCTCATCAGCAGTTTCATTTGCCAGAGTGGGTGTGTGTAGGTCGTAAGAGCAGCCGCCAGATGGCGCTCGAGTCACGTGAGAAAGATCTCTGCCGTCTGCAGATTCATATGCCAAAGTGGGTGCATGTAATTCGTAAGAGCCGCCGCCAGATGGCGCTCGAGTCACGTGAGAAAGATCTCTGCCGTCTGCAGATTCATATGCCAAAGTGGGTGCATGTAATTCGTAAGAGCCGCCGTCAGATGGCGCTCGAGTCACGTGAGAAGGATCTCTGCCGTCTGCAGATTCATATGCCAAAGTGGGTGCATGTAATTCGTAAGAGCCGCCGTCAGATGGGGCTCGAGTCACGTGCTGTGTTTGCCGCACATCGAGAGGAGTTTCCAAAGCAGGAGCATGTCGCTTGTTTGAAGTAGGCGTTCGAACGCTAGTCAAGGTCGGTCGCGCTGTGGCCGGTCGCGTTCACGCCATTTGTTTCGGCGGCCCGGTGTATCTCACCAAGGTCGGGCGTGCAGCCAGAGGCCCGCGAGAAGGAGAGCGGCTCTTCAAAGCCGAGTGAGGCGCCCCGTCCGGCGCTCGATCCGTTGGCTCCGCGATGAGCCCATTCAAGGTCGCGCGGGGACGCGTGCCCCGAGCGGCCTTCCTGCAGACCTTTGCAAAATGGCCCTTGGTGGAGCACAGGTGGCATGTAGCCTCCTGGGCCGGGCATTCAGAGCGAGGGTGCTGGCGATTCCCGCAAAAATAACATTTTGCATACCGGTCAGGCCGTGGCCGGGCAGCGGCGGCAGCAGTGAGGCCGGAAGCGGAGTCCGCTTCAGGAGCTCCCAGAGACTCGGCCGTAGTGGTCGGGTCCTCCTCCGTATCCTCGGCGGTAGCCCTCTCCGGTCGCGCGAGTTGCGAGGTCCCCGCCACGACTCGTGGGTGATCATATGCGGTGGATTGTTCTCGGGCATCTGTGTATACGCGTGCCAGCTGTAGTGCCTCTGTAAATGTCAGATCCGCGACCTCCAGGAGTCGGAGCCGCAAGACTCCAGAATTAATTCCGGAGATGAATGAATCTCGGAGCAAGTCGTCCTGCACTTGCTCGTGGGTCTGGACGTCCTGCACGCAGTCTTCCAACAGGTAGCGCAACTCCTGCGCGAAGCGATCGATCGATTCAGATGGTTGTTGTCGCCGCTGAGAGAGTTGATGCCGGCCGTGCACAGCGCTCCATGTCTTTACGTAGAGGCGCTTCAGCTCGGCTAGAGCCGTAGCGTACGTCCCAAATCGAGAAATGTTCCGGAAAACGGTGTGATAGACCTTCGACTGTAACACGGACAGCTTCATCGCTGCGGTGGGCTCTGTTTCGTGAGCAGCAAAGTAATTCTCCAGCGTTTTGAGCCAGTGAGTGAACTCCGATGCTGATCCCTCAGCTTGAGGGTCGGCTCCGAGAATCGGTACCACGATCATCTTGTGGTCAGCCATTCCGGCGATCTAAATGATATTAAATGTCGTGAAAATCAAGCTCAGACACGACTTGACCTCTGGGTAGGTTTAATATCATTTAGATCTGTAGTACATCCTGTAAGAATACATGCATGCAACAGGCATTAAAATCAGAGTATTTCATGAGCAATGGTCGATTCAATATAGCAATGGTCCAACAGAGAGGACAGTCAGCGCAGCATTTAGGGGCGTACATACCATTCAAACTACAGGACTATGTCACAGTGAGTTCCGCTGGAGTGTCCGCGCGCCCCGGTTGTCCCGGGTCTTATAGACGCCCCTTCTGTAGCGAGCACACCCTGGGTTCACCTTGGTATAATTTCACTACATGCTCTCTACCGAGTTCCATTGTCGTTCAATAATGCGATGGCGGTGATAAAGAGGAGATGATGATGGGGGGTTGAGGGGATTCTTGTGCTGATGGCCAATGTTAATTAGGTGAATTAATGTGGAAATCAGTTCGACAACCTGTGATTGTTGGAGCGTGTAATGGGTAAGAAAATTGGCTCCGTGAGGATTTATGACTGTTTTAGGAATTTTGTAGGAATGTTAAGTTAAGGACCTATTACATCATGTGCTAATGGGGACAAAACATTTTCAATCAGGACTTTGTAAAAACAACACCTGACAGCACGCTGGTGGCAAGGATTACACAGGGTGGTTTGCCATTGCCTTCCGATAGGTAGTCCCAGCTGGAACCTGCAACTTGTTCAGGGTGGGAGCGATAGCTCACCTACCCTTCGCCAAGGACACCGTGGGATCTTTAACGCCACCTGCGAATGTTGGCTGACGTGACGCCAGTTTGACGTCCATCCGAGTGATGGCACAAACATTGATGAATCACCAGCATGGCAGTTTATCGCTGGGACAACATTCAAACCCAGGCACATAATGTGTCACATAATGGATCGAACTGCTCGACCATTCTTCTCCAGGCATTGCAGCGAAGCAGTTAACATGACCACTGCCATCTTGCTCTCCTTACCCACAACACCGATTACTCTGATTGTCCAACTATTTCGATTGTGAAGGATTTCTTTGAACTGTCACCGAGTGATCCTTCGAGAGAAAAATCTTTCCAGGGCGTTGAATTGAAATGTTTACATTTCAAGTTGAAACTCCTGCGGATTTTATAATGCCATCGCAATGTGTGATGCTCGTACTGCTAGCTCATCGATCTTGAGAGCTGGAATTGCGGCTTTGCTACCCGGTAAGATCGAAAGGTCACTTGATCCACAATATCATTAACTTTTTACCTGAGGCAGACAATTAATTATTTCTCCATATTTCTTTACTTTTTGAAAACTCTTTTGTACCAATATGATATAATAAACCCTTAGAAATAATAATATGATCTAACAAACCCTTAGAGCAAGTAATAAACATTGTCAAGTGTTTCCTTAATTTATCTTTTTAATAAGATTGTAGACGAACAAGGGTTACACACAGTCACAAGTTGATGAAGCACAGGATAAGGCCATTCAGCTCATCTGGGATGTGTTAAGTCCTCTTTCAACACTTGATATTAAGCAATGCTTTCTAACTGGAGTGGCCTGTGCTGCTGGTGGTGACGTGGGTGGAAAAAAAGTATAAGAAAGGTGGTGGAAGGGTGTGAAAGGGAAGGGAAGGGTGAGGAGCTGTGGAGGTACATGACAGACAAGACACCAACCTTCACAATGTAGGGGAGATGTAACAATGGGCTACAACCATTAGCTGCCCATAATAAGCTCCAAATACAACAGATAGCAGGGAAAATAAAAAGCTATGATGAGGCCAACAACAGAAGAAAGCAAAATCCGAAAAAGTTATACTGAGAACTAGGAAAACAGAAGTAAAATGTGGCAACTCACCTTCAGAAGGAAGATCTTGAAAAATTCTGGAAAGGGATATAAGAAGACGAAATAGAACACAACAAGAAGCAGATTTGATACGACACTTGGACAAGAAAAAGCAACATCTACAGGAAATGCACACAATGATAAATAGATGAAGGGAAAATCGGCAAACATTCGCAAAAACGCCAAACTTCAAATGCCTTGGCCCGGATGGGATGTCTTTGGCTAAAGCAACTGTATGCTCTCCACCCTCACTACACTCGAGCATTTAACAAACTCATCCAAGGGGAACAGTCAATGGATGAATGGTTCACAGAAGGCAACACTCTTCTCATGCTAAAATCTAATAAAATCCATCTACCCCACAAATATAGACCGATGACATGCCTACCAACAGCTTACAAACTTTAACAGGATTAATCACCAATGCAATTTACGAACACCTCACTCACCAAGGAACTTTAGAGGCAGAGCAGAAAGGATGTTGTAAGAGAAGATGCTATGGAATGATAGGCCATTAAACAAGACCACACTCAAAAATTGCTTCAACAATCCAACTTATCCACAACCTGGATAGATTACAAAAAAGCCTATTATAGTGTCCCACATTCATGGATTATAAAGTGCATGCAAGTATACAAAGTTAACCCCCAAATAGTCACACTGATTGAGAAAGCAATGTCGCTCTGGAATACAACGCTGGTGCTTCCTCACTTGGAAGGAAAGATTGAAATCCCAGGATTAAAGATACTAGGGCATGCCCGTACTATATCTATATCTAAAATTATATCCCCCCCTCTATTTACATGAAATGGTTTGGTCCATGAAATGTTTTGGTTCATTCGCAACGCCAAAGCGAAAGGCGAACGCTTTACATGAAATGTTTTGGTCCATTCGCAACGCCAAAGCGAACGGCGAACGGCTTGCGAGTACAGTGACAATCCCCCCGGGGTTTTTATTAGTTTTAAAACATAGTTTAACGCCAACATAGCGCCAACATAGTTTGCAAACGTGAAATAAATGAATACGCTCTCAAATGTGCCATCCGAGGCAGAGTGTGTCCGCCACGTTCGGCACACGCGATAGCTCGCTGCTCTCTGATTGGTTGAATCGTTTTTTGGACATAGCTCGGTAAGTAATTGTCCGATTAATATGAAACCTTGAAAAGGCACATCCTCGGGTCCCCAGCAATATACCTGGCAAGTTTCAAGTATATCGGACCCGTGGTTGTCGAGAAACAGCGGTCACAGACAAACAAACGTACAAACAAACACACAGAGATTACTGGAATTATAGATAGATGGCATGGTATCTTACAAGGTGACAGCCTTTCCCCCTTCCTGTTTTTTTTTGGCTCTGAACCCACTGAGTAACCTCATCAATGAACAAAAACACGGATATAATTTAACATGTAACAGAAAAATGACCAAATAACCTAGAAAGGTGACGCATCTACTGTACATGGATGATCTAAAAGTCTTCGCACAGAATGATGACAAATTGGCAGATCAACTGAAAGTAGCAAAGCTGTACACTGAGGACATTCAAATGCAATTTGGTCTTGACAAATGTGCCAAATGCACATTTCTATATGGTAAAATAAAAAGAGCATGCAACATCTCAATCGATCAAAGAACAACAATACAGCAACTAGAAAACGAAGCATCCTACAAATACCTCGGAATAGAAGAAGGCCCCCAGATACAACGTACAACACAAAAAAATGCGAAAACAAAATCCAATCATGGAAACACAAACTAAATCCGTTCCTCAAAAATGAACATGTAATGCTTACGCATGACAAGATGATCCCCTCATGTGTGGACATTGCAAACAAAGCATTGTGTCCGGACATAGTGCTCAAACACAAAAAGGAAAAGTCGGCATTTTTGATTGAGGTTTCAGTTCTCAATGACTTTGGACTGACAATGCTTCAGAAACCAGGAAAATGATCAAATACCAGGGGCTGAAAATGAGGTCAAGAAGATTTGGAAATTGAAGAAAGCTGAGATTGTACCAGTGATAGTCAGTCAGAGCAACAGGGACCTCCTAAAACCCGCACCAATGGGAGACAGGGGTGTTATTACCTCCACCACCAAAAATTTAATTTTTTCATTTAAAATACATTTTTGTCTAAAAATACTTTTGTCCAATTTTCTTCCCATTCTTTGCAACAGAGTTTTAAACCATCTTAGTGACTAAGAAAAATGAAATCAGATAAAGCCATGAGAGAGTAAGAAATTGTGATCCTTACAAAAGAAGCTTTTATGAGGCCTCAGAGCTACGTATATGGTGCAAACAAAATTGTGGAGATGTGATTTTGAAGCCCCTCCCTGAATGGGAGAAGCCCCACCCTGCACGGATGGACAGACAGAATGGAGGAGAGTATTATAGTGTAGATTAAAGTGGCAAGCTGTGTAATGTTGTCTGACTTGAGGGAGGGAATGACATTGTGTAGTGAACGTTCTCATGAATGAAAACCTCAAACCAGCTGAAACTTACTGGACATTAGCTGTGTGGTTCATTTTCTCATTCAGAAGTGTGTTTTTATATGTCTTTCAAAAGGTTCAAAAGTGGACATGAATCGGTGCTGTTTTACCTTGAATGAAAAAGTGCCATTGAACCTTGAACATATTATCGTGTGACTGCTCTCAGTTAAGACCGAGAGTAAGCCACGGATGAAAACGAGCGTTAATGAAGGCGTTCAACTCCAATTGATGGCGGATGATACGCGAGGAGGAAGACGAATACCGACTCACCTGGACGGCCGGCGCAGGCTTCTTCACCCAGCAAATTAACTCAACCCAAGGCGGAAATAAAGTGTACAAAAATAAGATTTATTAAACGGAACCCGAGAACAATGAACGGCCCGGTAACTAAAATCCCCTAATGAGCGCTCCTACACACAGACGTATCAAACAAACAAAGGAATATGTATGAAGAGAAACGCGTCGGGTGTGTGTTTGTGCTGGCTTAGGTATATTCGCTGGAGTGTTCTCGTCAAAGTCGCCAAACTCGAGCACGCAGTCCGGACGCGGCTCTGGTGTTTGCGGGAAGAAGGCCTCGATGCGCCCTTGTTCGCACGCTGATAGCCCAGCGTACGCTGCTGGGGCAGGCCTCGTGTCCCCGCGCGATCGCTTGCGAGGTCCCATGCATGAACGCAGGGAAGGAGGATCGTCAGCGCTCCAACGTCTCTCCACCGTCCGTCGTCGCCCAACAAGCAAGGGCCCAAGGTCAGAGAGCAATGGCGGAGGGCAAGAAGAGAAGAGAGTCCTGGGCAAGAGGACAGTCAAAACGAGAGCACAAAGGGAGAGAGAGAATATGTCGGTCCACGACCATTTGCTATGGCATCCAAAAACGAGAAGAAGAAAATGTCGGCTTCTCTCCACTTTTATTGACCCCCCTTGGCCAATCAGCTGGCTCCTTCTTGTTTCTGGGCTTCAGCTGCGTGCCGATTGGCCCTCCCTACCAGTGGTGTGATCTCCCCATCATACCCTTTGACCAATCCGTCGCAAGGTGGGCGTGACCTCAGCCTGCCTGAGCAATGAGTGTTGCTATGCAAGTTCGTGATGTAGCTGGCTGCAGTTATATCGGCAGTGCCCCGAACTGGCTTCCGGTGAGTTTTATTGTCATTGTGGCGGAGGGGAATTTAAGTAGTGTGTGTGGTGTAACTAATGGGCCTAACTAATGTCTTTGGTGCGTTGCCATACGGGACAAAGGAATGATCACAGAGGGGACGACGTACAAGGGAATTAACATAATCCCTAAACTAAATAACATGCCCCGCCCCTCACGGCAGGGCCAAATATCCAACTTATCTGACATCCGGACTACACAGGTCCCTGTCTTACTGTACATCGAAGTGGTTCTTGCTACCCACGATCATCGGAGCACCTACCCATGCAGATCTACCTAAATCTACATACAGACTTGGCATTTAATATGGAAATTTTTTTTGTGCAGGTGAACTTACTTTTCAAGATGTCTTAGAACCAAAAGTTCATTGGAATTATGTTGAAATTATTCTAGATTTTGTTAATGTGACCTTTAAAAGAAACAAAAACCACATTTGACATTTCGAAACAAATAAATTGATCCTTGAAAGTGATGTAAACTGATATCGAACTCAATTCATGGACAGTACTGTGTTAAACTTCTGTACATTTTCCAGAAGTATCTTTTTATTTTGCACATTAGCCAAAATTTTTTTTAACAAAAACAAAAGTTAAATTACGACTGGGTTTACGGACAGTAAAATTACAGTTCAGTACTTCGTGTAACCCCCATGAGCATTCAGGAGAGCACATACACGTTGAGGCATGCTGTTCATGAGATTTGCCAAGGTTTGGACAGGAATCGCTTGCCATGCAGTGACAATAGCCTGCTGCAATTCACGCACAGAGGTCGGCTGCTGGTCCAAGTGGTCGATTTGATGCGTTAATTCTGCCCACAAGTTCTCTGTCGGATTCATATCCGGGGACATGGCAGGCAACTCCATATGCTCTACACCACGGTCAGCAACAAAGTGTTGGATCATGCGAGCACGATGAGGCCGTGCATTGTCATCTTGGAAGACAAAGTTTCCTCGAAAGGCTGCACGAGCAAATGGAAGCAATGTTTCTTCCAGAATGGCCCTGTACTTGAACTGGTTCAAGTTTCCATTCAGAACAACCAGGTCAGTTTTGCCCCCTGCATGAAAAGCAGCCCAAATGGTCACCCCACCACCTCCAGCTTGGACTCTTGGCACTATACAATCTTTGTTGTAGGCTTCATGCACTTGTCTGCGCAATCGGACACGGCCATCTTGACGATAGACCAGAAATCTAGACTCGTCACTGAAGATCACGTGATTCCAGTGTCCTGGCTGCCATTGACGGTGCTCTCTGGCCCACTGCAATCGGCGCTGGCAGTGTTGTCTGGTCAGGCGTGGCTTTCTCAGGGGACGCCTGGCACGACAGCCTGCTTGAACCAGTCGTTGATTGACTAGCCTTCTGGATACAGGCCCATTTGTCAGTTGCTGCCACTCAGCCCTAAGCCGATTAGCTGACTTGGTACGGCCATTGCGGACCAACCGGTGCAGCTGGCGATCATCCCTCCTTGTGGTTCGGCGGGGACGTCCTGGCCTCTGTATTGGAGTAGGGACACCCCTCTGAGCATTTCGTTTCAGGATCTTTGACACCTGACCTTGAGTGATGCCATACTGCCGAGCAATAGCACGCTGTTTCATGCCGTAATTTCGTAAAGCCACCACTCCATGACAAACAGCATTGTCGAGTTGACGGACCATCTCCAGAGGAAGCGGCAATAACTTTTAGAGACGTGCAGCAGTCGTTTTCCACTAATACAGAACGCAACAACCCTTGTATACCCGACTGTGAAGCCAATCATCAAATGCACCTGTCCGTACATTTTGCCACGCCACCTGTGATATAATCCTGTTGTTGACTTCTTGCTGCGACAGACAATCAGTGACATGGTTCTTTTAACAAATAAATCACCAAAGTGTAAAAGAAACTCACCAGATTGATATACTGAGCTAAGAAAGTAAACCCAAGTCAAGAAAAAAAAAAATTCCATATTAAATGCCAAGTCTGTATATCACTACCCCAAAATTCATAACAATATATTTATCAATAATTTAATATATCTTTCAAATATGATGTCACAAAAAGTGCAGTGTGACCTTGAATCTCCATTCAGAAAAGTGAAGCATATGTTAATTACCAAATTTCTACTTTTTTACCTTGAAGTTATTGGATTTGAAATGAAATAGGTGATTATATATTTTTAGGTTTTGCAGAGCTGTGATCGTTTGACAGCCCAAAACACCATAATAATTACAGTTGTTTTTTGGTTCGTTTGCTGGTTATCACAATGACATTAAGGGGTTACTAAGAAGACGACTTGGTATTGACAAAGTAATATGGGATGATCACCATCATGACCTATGTCTGATTGGAAGTGTTCTTTCTCTGCATTAATTTTTGAAGATATTCTTTGCCGTGTAAGGCATGGTAATTCAGGGTTTTACACTTCTGAGTCAAAACTCAACCACAAGTTCATTAGGTTATTTTGTTATCTACTGTTGTTGTGTTTCCTTCTCTCACCCCTCTTGTCTCCTGCTCCTTTGTTATATGTTCTGGGTGTTAGCTCTTATACAAGCCTCGACAATGTATGCAAAAAAATACAAATTCCTTCTCTAACCAACAGAGGGTATTGCAACAACGACAAAGCCGTGCCCTCGGCCAATAATGCTACCCCGTAGTCTTGTGCTGCACACGAAAGAAGAATAAGAAGATTGAGGATCCCAAGTTAGAATGTGCAGCTATCCCACTAACAGACTCATAATCACAAAGGAGACGGAAGGTATGCTTTTACATACCTTTTCAGTTTGACACAACAGATGTGATATTGCTTCCATTTTCAAATGGCTCAGTGAAGGTTTGCACGTTTGAGCGAGTACTCAGGAAAAGTCTGACTAATCAGTCTGACCATTTCGTTTATGAATAGAGACCTTTTGGATCGCTCGCCTCTTTCATAGACACGTTTCCACCAATTTTCTCTCCCAGGCCATTACAGGAATGTGGCAGCAATCCACAGCTCAATCCAATGCTTGTTAACTGTGCGGGGAAATGGCTAAATTCATGCTGACCCCAGCAGGACTGGAGATGCTCCTGCTGGGAGATAGCCCTGTGATTTATACCTCGAATTGCGCTGCACTGCGTGTGAAGATGGGTTTCAGTGTTGCGGCCTCGGTTGGAAATTTGCCAAATGCTTCACACGATCATCTGGAGTTTTAGTACACCGACACCATGCCATTACCATCACTGTATATCTACACAATTCGATGTATACACCTCATTGTTTTCATTTTCACGTTGTGCCACTTACATGCATGCTGATAGGTAAAAACATTAACCCGCATTGTCGTTGAAAAAAATTTTTAACAGTTTTTTTTATGGCTAGCAGAGCTATACACTAACTAGTTTCATACCGTTTATACTTCCAATAATTATGTAATTCTCAGTTGTTTTATAAAGCCTCCTTTTCACTAAAACTATCTCGATCAGTGCTTCTCGACCTTTTCCGGCGTCATTCACCCTAATCAAGTGGATCCAAAAGCTCGTTCACCTCATCACAAGGCAATGGATTCAATCACAGCGATTTGAAAACTAAATAGTAGGAAAAACTCTTGACCTTTTGATGATTAAAAGGATGATTATACCAAATATACCTACACACATTGTCATCATTTTCATGTCTGCACTTCAATTGACACAATGACACATGCTTTGATGATGAGAAGCAAGGCAACCTGTCCACAGAATCCTGCATCCTTTCCAAACAATATGCCTACATGTACATTCTACAACTAATCCTAATGTGGTCTCTGCTCCTGCATTTGATCCATGATGGCATCATAGCAAGGTGTAAGGTGTGATGGATGTTTCTAGGGCTCCATGCATCAGAGGATCGATGTACAGGAGAATATCCGCTTCTTCCTTTTAATCTTGACTCGTGCTGAAAATCCCTTCTCGGAAAGGTACGTGGTGACCATGCGAGCAAGGATGGACATGGCTTTCTCTGTCAGGGCCCAGTATTCAGGAGCTTGAATTTGTGATACTCAGAAGTCCCTGTAGTAGTCAAATGCAGTGAAGGAAGATCTCTGCACAAAATCCATGTGTAAATCGAGAAGGGACTTTATGAGTTGCCCCAGTTGAGTCCTTTTCATGTGCTCAGACACAAAAGGATTCATTATCCACGTCTTTTCCTTCAGAGATTGGCCTCATTTTCTGGAAAGTACAGTTTCAGATTTCACACCAGCAGCTCCAGATGAAGGAGAATGAGGTCCTTCATCTTGTCTTCCAAAGTAGGAGCTCTTTCCTCTCACACACTCTGCTTCAGCACGTTGTCCAGGGGGAATAGGTTAGCAAAGTTCTTCTCCTTGACATGACCTTTCCACAAATCAATGTCATTTTCGTTTTGTTCCCTTCGCTTTCTGTCCCCTGCAGTTGCCAGCTACTTCAGGCTTTTCTTCTACATCTTCTTCATCGGCATCGGGATTCTTGTCCTCTGCTCTGCCGTCTTCAACATCCACTTCTGACATCTCTCCCTCTTTCAAGACCAAGGTCTCCTTCTTCTCCTTCTCAATTTCCTTTTCCTTCATCACTATTCTCCTGAACGACTTATGCAGAAATATTGCAAGAAAGGCATGATCTCGTGCGATTATGCAGAATTAAACATGTGACAATAAACGGCCCAAAACCAATTATCGTCTTCCTGATGTATACTGTGTATATATACACACACCGTTAAAAGTAAATAATGACCTTGGACAACGACCTTTTATAATGACATGGGATTAAATTCTGCTTGATAGAATCACGGACGTATATAATAATAAACATGGACCCGCAATGCGCCTGCTTGGCTGAAGTCAGAGCGAGTTGGTCAGCGGCCATGTTTGTGTGACACTCGCTTGTAAACAAACCAACGTGATAACGTGGATACATAGGTTAGGGAAGCATATTTTCTTGCGGCCAACATACTACCACTACAACATACTACTACTACAACATACAGTCACGTGAAAAAGTAAGTACACCCCATGTAAAATTTTGACTTTTTCAACATATTTCAACATACAGCTATTTGATCTTCATTTCAACAATATTGATAGATAAAGGTGATATAATATAACAAATATCATGAAACATTTACTTTTTGTAGTCCATTGTATAATTTAAATAAACATAAATGCAAATTTCGCATGTGGAAAAAGTAAGTACACTCCTAAATTTATCACTACTTCAAATACCTAAAATTAGAATCAGGTGCACCAGCTCAGGTGCAAATGATTAGAACATCGTTAGAGAGGATCTTGGAGGAACCTGTCTTATTTAAACCTCAGACATTTAGTTTGGTTTGCTCTTTGTTGTTGAAGTGTGCGGCGTCACCATGCCTAGATCAAAAGAGCTCTCTGAGGCCTTAAGAAAGAAGGTTATAGATGCCTACGAGTCTGGGAAGGGATTTAAAAAGATCTCCAAGCAATTTGAAATCAATCATTTGACTGTCCGGAAGATCATCTACAAGTGGAGAAGATTCCAAACAACTGCCAACTTGTTCAGGCCAGGCCGTCCCAGCAAGTTCAGCCCGAGAGCAGACCGCAAGATGCTGAAAGAAGTCTCTAAGAACCCCAGAATGTCATCACGGGACCTACAGGTAGCTCTTGCCACTGTTGATGTCAAAGTTCCCCCTACACTCCTAAACTCCCCCCTTGCCCCTCCACTACTAGACTCCCCCCTTGCCCCTCCCCTCCTAAACTCCCCCCTTGCCCCTCCCCTCCTAAACTCCCGCCTCACTCCTCCCCTTCAAAACTCCCCCCCAACTCCTCCCATTCAAATCTCCCCCCATACCATTCCTCTCAAATTCTCCCTCCTCCCCCCTCCTCAAAGTTGCCTCCTCCCCACCTCGTCTCCCTTCTATCTCATGCCTCCACCCCCCCCAACCTTCTACTGTCCCATGCCCCCCCTCAAACAACCCTTCACTCTGCCTCATCCCTTCACCACCAAACCTTTCATCCTCCTCATCCTTCCCTTTCTTGGAACTCTTCTGTAATCTCTGACACACTATCAACTGCTCTCCCTACCTCCCCCTCTCATCCTTCATCTTACCCTACTCCTCCCCTCCCCTGTCCTGTACCCGATGCTCCCCCTCTCTCTTCTTTAACGGTATGGACCTCAAACATCCGGGGCCTTCGCTCAAACCTGACTGATCTCTCCATACAGGTTGCTTCTGACAATCCAGACTTGATCTGCTTAACAGAGACTTTCCTCCTTCAAGATGTCTCTGATTCCTCAATATCTCTTCCTGGTTACTCCCTCTTCCGGTATGATAGACCTGAGCCTCGTCCTGGTGGTGGGGTGGCTATCTTTATCAAAAACTCTCTTCCTCATTCTCCTTGCACTGCCCTCTCTCCTCCTCACCCCCAGGAGTACCTCTGGCTACGGCTTCCTCTCCGCTCCCACCTTTTGTTCATATGTGTTCTGTACCGTCCCCCAAACAGTGATGACTCAATTTACATTTCACTCTCTGACAACATGGACCAACTTCTATCCATTGGTAGAAGACTGATAGACATGTCAGAGACATGTCAGAGACTGGTAGACAGTTATAAGAAACGCCGACTTGAGGTTGTTTCTGCCACAGGGGGCAATACCACCTATTAGAGCCAAGGGTGTACTTACTTTTTCCACATGCGAAATTTGCATTTATGTTTATTTAAATTATACAATGGACTACAAAATGTAAATGTTTCATGATATTTGTTATATTATATTGTAGGAGCTATGCTCCAACGTAAATCGAAAGAATGGACGCGACAAAAAGCTGGAATTCGTCCGAGTTTCTTTATTGTGTCAAATCAACTCGGGTACTCTGAAAAGCCCGTTTATCGGGCAGCAATATATATACACATTATCCCGGAGCGTTTGCCCGGGAAAGGCGAGAGGGGGCGTGCCCGGGCGTCCTGGACGAGGCCTGGCAAGTCGAGAGCGGGCATGCCCGGGCGTCCCGGACGAGGCCTGGCAAGTCGAGAGGGGGCATGCCCGGGCGTCCTGGGCGAGCCCGGCATGGTGATCGCTCCACGTCCTCGGTAGGTGCAAGGCGATTGTGTATACCCAGCGGTAGCCGCTACACACGTCCCCCCAGAATCGACTTGCACCGGCAGGGTCAATTTAAGGGGGGGTCCTGATGACCCGGCTGAAGCGACCCCTGGCGGGTCGTGGGGGGGGGGGGGTCCGGTGTGGTGGTGGGCGGTCGAGTGGGGGGCACCGTGGATGGGGGCCGGCCTCGCCGCGGCAGAAGGGCCAACCGTGGCAGTTGGTCGATGTCCACGTGCGCCGGCTTGAGGCGGTCCACCGCAATCCGGTCCGACCTGCCGCCGATGTCGATGACGAACGACTTGTCATCCCGTCGCAGGACCCGGAAGGGCCCGTCGTACGGCGACCGGAGTGGCCCCCAATGTGTGTCATGACGCACAAAAACCTACTCCGCTGTGCGAAGCGCTGGGGGGATGTAGGACTGGGGGTCACCGTGGTGGGATGTTGGCACGGGGGCAAACCGTCGGGCGGTCTCCTGGAGGTCCGAGCGCTGGTGAGCTGCGGACCAGGGACTGGTAGCGTCGGGCACGAATTCGCCCGGGACGCGTAGCGCCTGGCCGTAGACAAGCTCGGCGTTGGATGCCCGGAGGTCCTCCTTGGGGGCCGTGCCACGGCAGCCGGTCGGCCCAACCGCCGTCCTGAAGGCCGGCCATGAGCGCGGCCTTCATGGAGCGGTGGAATCACTCGCACAACCCGTTGGCTTGGGGGTGGTAGGCCGTAGTACGGTGGAGCTTGACCCCCAGGTTGCGGGCGACCGCGCCCCACAGCTCGGAGGTGAACTGCGGTCCGCGGTCCGACGAGATGTCCGCCGGTGCGCCGAAGCGGGCGACCCAGGTGGCGATGAAAGCCTGCGCCACGTCGGCGATGGTGGTGGAGACGAGGGGAACGGCCTCCGGCCACCTGGTGGTCCTGTCCACCATGGTGAGCAGGTGTGTGAAACCCCGTGATGGGAGGAGGGGGCCCACCAGGTCCACGTTGACGTGGTCGAAACGTCGTTCGGGCACGGTGAAAGGTGCCAGCGGGGCCTGGGTGTGTCGGTGGACCTTGGCCTGTTGGCAGGCTAGGCAGGTGCTGGTCCAATCGCGGACGTCCCGTCGAAGGCCGTGCCAGACGAATCGCGCCGACACCAGCTTCTGGGAAGCTTTCCGGCCCGGGTGGGAAAGGCTGTGGAGGGAGGCGAAGATGCGGCGTTGCCAGGTAACGGGCACGATGGGGCGAGGCTGGCCTTGGGAGACGTCGCAGAGCAGGACAGTGTCCGCGAAGGGGATGTCGGCCAGGCGGAGGCCCGTGTCCGCCGCCCGGAGGGCTTGCACCGTGGTGTCAGTGGTTTGGTCCGCTGCCATAAGCACGAAGTCCACGCCGTGGTGGACCGCGTTCGCGCTGGCCCGAGAAAGACAGTCGGCCACGGCGTTGTCTTTGCCGGCGACGTGCCGGATGTCCGTGGTAAACTCCGACACGGCGGAGAGGTGGCGCTGTTGGCGGGCCGACCACGGCTCCGTGACCTTGGCCATTGCGTAAACCAACGGCTTGTGGTCGACGAACGCCGTGAGGGGTCGGCCCTCCAGGAGGTGGCGGAAATGGCGAACGGCCAGGTGTAGACCGAGGAGCTCACGGTCAAACGTGCTATATTTGAGCTCGTTCGGCCGGAGTTTCCGGCTGAAAAAAGCGAGTGGCTGCCAAACCCCGTTCACCCATTGCTCATGTACGGCGCCCACCGCGTAGTCGGAGGCATCCGTGGTGAGGGCGATGGGAGCGTTGAGCACCGGGTGAGCGAGCAGTGTTGCATCGGCGAGGGCCCGCTTTGAGCTTTTAAAGGCCGCGTCCATTGCTGCGGACCAGACGACGTCGTGCTTGGCCGGCTTGCCCCGGAGGGCTTCGTAGAGGGGCCGCATGAGTTGAGCAGCGCGGGGCACGAAGCGGTGATAGAAATTCACCATTCCCAGGAATTCCTGCAGGGCCTTTATGGAGCGGGGACGCGGAAACGTGGTGATGGCCTCGACCTTGGTTGGCAGCGGCACGGCCCCGTTCTTGGTGATGTGGTGGCCCAAAAAATCAACGGCCGTCGTGCCGAAGTGGCATTTGGCTGGGTTGACGATGAGGCCGTGCTCGCTGAGGCGCCCGAACAGTGTTCGGAGGTGGAGGAGGTGCTCGGCCGTTGATTCTTCCCGGCTTGGTTCCCGGCTTGCTGGGTCGAGCAGAGGAAGTCGGCGCCTAGCAGAGCCATGGGCACGTGCTGGCGACGAGGATGTCGTCCAGGTAAACGAAGAGGAACGGCAGGTCGCGCAGCACGCCGTCCATCAAGCGCTGGAACGCCTGAGCCGCGTTCTTGAGGCCAAACGGCGTTCGCAGGATTTCCAATAAGCCGAACGGCGTGATGACGGCCGTTTTTGGGACGTCGGCCACCCTGACAGGTACCTGGTGATATCCCCGTATTAAATCGATCTTTGAAAAAATGACCCGTCCTGCCAAATGGGCGGAGAAGTCTTGGATGTGCGGGATCGGATACCTGTCGGGGGTGGTAGCGTCGTTAAGGCGGCGGTAGTCGCCACATGGGCGCCAGCCGCCCCCTGGTTTTGGGACGATGTGTAGTGGCGAAGCCCACGTGCTATCGGAGCGCCGCACAATGCCGAGGTGTTTCAAAGCGTCGAACTCAGCTTTGGCCACGGTGAGCCTGGCTGGGTCGAGGCGGCGGGCTCTGGCGTAGACCGGTGGGCCCGTGGTTGGTATGTGGTGCTTGATCTCATGTCGTACTGCGACGGCCGAAAACGTCGGCCGCGTGAGGGCCGGGAACTCCGTGAGCAGGCGAGCAAACTCGTTCGCCGCCGGGAGGGCGCATGCCAGCTCGGTCGGAGCGGAGCTGCTCAATGTGCATGCCAGGGAGCTGAAGGTCTCGGCGTTGATGAGGCGACGCCGTTGGATGTCCACCAGCAGTCCGTGTGCGCAGAGGAAGTCGGCGCCTAGCAGAGCCATGGGCACGCTTGCGGTTACAAAAGTCCAATTAAAGCGTTGGCCGCCGAAGCAGAGGGTGACGTTGCGCGGGCCGAAGGTGCGGATGGCCGATCCGTTGGCCGCAACCAAGGAGGGGCCGCAAACCGCGGACTGCCTGTCCTGATCGGAGGCGGGTATGACGCTCAGTTGGGCACCGGTGTCACACAGGAAGCGCCGTCCGGACGCTTTGTCCGTGATGAAAAGTAAGTTGCCCGTGTGGCCGGCGCTCATGGCTGGTAATGAACGCCGGCCCGGGCGGTTCCCGGCTTGCCGAAGGTGCACGGGGGTCGGCATGTCCGGGCCTTCTGTCCGAACCTGGCATGATAATAACACCATGCCTGGTCAAGTGGAGGCTCTGGTCGTCGTGCTGGAGGTGGTCGGCGCGGCGAAGCGGCCGCCAATTGCGTCGGCAGTTCGGTCGTCGACCGTGCCGGGTGCTCGGGCGCTTTGGGCGTTGCTTTGGACGGCGGTGGGCTCCAGGTCGCTGCTCCAATGCGTTGGCCTGCCGCGGAGATCTTGTCAGCTTCCCTGGTGAGGGCGCGGGGATCCGTGATCGTCGTGCTTGCCAGGGCGAGGCGTACCGGGCTAGGCAGCTGACGGAGGAACAGCTCCCGGAACAGGAATGCCGGAGAGTGCTCGCCGAGCAGCGAAAGCATGTCGTCCATTCGCTCGGACGGGCGCGTGTCGCCGAGCTCGGGCAGGTCGAGCAGGTGCCGTGCGCGTTCCGCTAATGAGAGGGCGAAAACGTCGAGGAGGAGCTTTTTAATCGTGTCGTATTTGTCAGCGGCTGGCGGGCGCTCGAGGAGGCTCAGGGCGCGGGCCACGGTGGCTGAGCCGAGTGCTGCTAGTGGAAGTGGGTGTCGTCGGCCGTGATGCCTCGCAGGGCGAACAGGGAGTCCACCTGGGCGAACCAAACCACCGTGTGAGCCTCCCAGAAGGTAGGCAGTTTGAGGGCAACTGCCGTGTCCATGTAGGAGCTATGCTCCAACGTAAATCGAAAGAATGGACGCGACAAAAAGCTGGAATTCGGCCGAGTTTCTTTATTGTGTCAAATCAACTCGGGTACTCTGAAAAGCCCGTTTATCGGGCAGCAATATATATACACATTATCCCGGAGTGTTTGCCCGGGAAAGGCGAGAGGGGGCGTGCCCGGGCGTCCTGGACGAGGCCTGGCAAGTCGAGAGCGGGCATGCCCGTGTGTCCCAGACGAGGCCTGGCAAGTCGAGAGCGGGCATGCCCGGGCGCGCCCGGCGTCCCGGACGAGGCCTGGCAAGTCGAGAGCGGGCATGCCCGGGAGTCCTGGGCGAGCCCGGCATGGTGATCGCTCCGCGTCCTCGGTCGGTGCAAGGCGATTGTGTATACCCAGCGGTAGCCGCTACAATATCACCTTTATCTATCAATATTGTTGAAATGAAGATCAAATAGCTGTATGTTGAAATATGTTTAAAAAAGTCAAAACTTTACATGGGGTGTACTTACTTTTTCACATGACTGTACTACTACTGCAACATACTACATACTACTCCTACAACATACTACCACTACAACATACTACTACTACTACAACATACGACTACTACTACAACATACTACATACTACTTCTACTACAACATACTACTACAACTACAACATACTACTACAACTACAACATACTACGACTACTACAACATACTACTACTACTACTATAACATACTACTACTACTACCTCATACTATGACTACTACCTCATACTATGACTACTACAACATACTACATACTACTACAACATACTACATACTACTACTACTACAACATACTACGACTACTATAACATACTACTACTACTACCTCATACTATGACTACTACAACATACTACATACTACTACAACATACTACATACTACTACTACTACAACATACTACTAGTACAACATACTACTACTACTACAACATACTACTACTACTACAACATACTACTACTACTACTACAACATACTACTATTAATACAACTACTACTACTACTACTACTACTACTACTACTACTACTATGACAACTTGGCACTACAACTACTACTACTACCACTACATACTACTACTACCTCTTCATACTACCACAACATACTACTACTACCTACAAACATACTACCTACACACATACCACCTACATACATAATACCTACATACATAATACGTACATACATACTACCTACATAAATACTACCGACATACATACTCCTTACATTCTTACTACATACTTACTACATACTTACTTACTTACATACTTACATACTACATACATACCACTACATACTTACTATCTACATACTTACTATCTACATACTTACTTCCTTCATACTACATACTACCTTAATACTTACTACTTTAATACTTACTATCTACATGCTTACTACCTTCATACTACATACTACAGTACCTTAATACTTACTACTTTAATACTTACTATCTACATACTTACTACCTTCATACTACATGCTACCTTCATACTACATACACACAAAATATGTCAAAGTACGTTGAACACCTGATGAACAAACTGACTCGTTTAAAGTTTCGCGGGGCGGCGGGAGTGTCACACCAACATGGCCGCCAGACTGCTTCCGGTGACTTCATTAGCTCGCGTGGGAGCGATAGAAGCATTGCGGGTCCAGGTTTATTATATACGTCCGTGGATAGAATATGCCACATGTAGTTATTTGGGCAGTGTATAAGTTAACAGACCGCTGCCATGATTGCTGAGGCTGATTCTCACAAGGACAGATTTTCACACCTACTTGTAAACACGTTATGAAGATGGTAGGTGACCATATGAGTTCCTCCCTCCCCCCTAATTATATATTGTGGGCGAGTCAGGTGAATTGTCCAACCAATGGGTGAAAGGGAATGCTTCAGGCAGATGGACAGACACAGAAACAAACTTATTATTATCAAGAGTAATTAATTCTGATGTAAGGGAAATGTACTGGTTTTTAATGTAATGATATTGACGCATTCATTTTGCACCATGCAGAAAATCTCGTCAAGGAGCCCACCATGTGGTCAATCAGGTAATTCAGGAGGAGACTAAGAGAAGTCTCTAAGACCAAAATAGTTCACTTGGACAGTTGAGAGGTGCATGGGTAAGTTAGAGGAAACTTTCTGTAACTCTAACATTGCCATGAACAAGAAATAACCTTGCCTGACTGGGCCTCGGCAGGACCAGGGGGCAGACGTGATTGTTTCGGAACGGCGCAGTTCACACAGCAAGGTTACTGCAGCCTCGAGTGTTTTTGGGGACTTTTCCCCCTATCATCTACTTACGTTTTCCCCCATCATACACCTTACTTTTTTCATATCATCTAGTAGTATATTCAACTATGAGTACCGGTAGTAAAAACATTCACTCACTAGTCATTCACTGCAGCAGAGTCGTTCACCCTCCCATTCACCCCAATCCTGATCTCATTCACCCTTAGGTGAATCAATCACCCAGGTTGAGAAGCACAGAATCTAGATAGGTGGCCTGCATCTACAGTGCCTTCAGAAAGTATTCACACCCCTTGACTTTTTTCACATTTTGATGTTACAGCCTGAATTTATAATGGATTAAATTGAGAATTTTTTTTTTGTCACTGATCTACACATAATAAATAATACCCCATAATGTCAAAGTGGAATTTTTTTTTGGGAATACGTACTAAAAAAAAATACATATGATATTACCAATATACCTCCGCCAAGCTGATTTTGGATCTGAACCAAAATCGAATTGGCTTATCGTCACCTAAACAACTCGTCCACCTCGTTTTGCCATAACGTGTCCACAACTTTTTGAGACTTTGCGCTATATATCGTTTTTGGCCCTATCTCTCAATGGTGAAAAATCCCGTATAAAATTCTGGATCCGGGTCTGGATCATCAACAAAATCTATTCAATTTGTCCCCATCACCCACCCAACCTCTCCACCAAGCATCATCCAAATCTGTCCATAATCTTTTGAAATACCCTGCCCACAGACAGACAAATGGGTGAAAACACAACCTCCATCCACATTCGGTGACGAAGGTAACAAGGAAGGGAAAACAATTACAACCAAAGATAATATAGAGTGTAGGTGGGTTGGGGTCGAAGAGGAACAAATGGTGATATGATAGGGAGCGAACATGTACGTGTACGGGTCATACAAAGGAAAGAGGTGTTTAAAACGAATCTCCACCACACATCAAATACAGTATGTACAGTACATGGACCTAAAATGAAACCTGGCGTGGGATCCACTCGAGGAATCACATACAGTGACCCACTGGTTTCAAGCTGCTCAAAGTCACCCGATCACCCAGCAGGCCTGAACTACATTTCACGCACCACATTGCTGGCTTAATGAAAGCGGAGACAGCTGCCCCAAAACGGTGACATACGCCGTTCCGCGGCCCTCCCTCATGCTGCCCTAATGCTCACCCTTACCAATGGTAGACACAAACACCTGTTCTTTGATCCAACAGTCAACATCACAGCTTTCCACTATTGAGCTGAAATCAGTTTGCATTCCTCCATGATTTCAAGTCATAGATGTAGAAAGGTAAAGCTTGAAGACATATTTATGGCACTTGCAGCCTTACCTGGTCCCTTGTGATTGAGAGAACAATAATAACTGCCAAGTAACGAGGATTTTTTTTTTTTAAACCGGTGGCTCGATCTGATCAGTTTGTGTTCCACAATTTGTGAAAGACTACAAGGCAATACCCTCAAACTGGCCAGAAGTGTGGTGTTCATTATTTTCACCTTTATTCTTGCATTGAGCGAAAGCTCAAAGTGGGGCTTGGACATCAGTTGTATGCAGGACAAAGAAATTCATCGACATCAGTGTATTTTTAAGTGAAATACAAGAGTATTAATAAACAATGGACAAATAAATATAATGTTTATGTGATTTGAACTTGGGATCTCAGCATCATTTCTCCTCCTCAGGTGGGAATGCTAATGAGGCCAACCCAAAACCAAAGCTGTCGTATGTCGGGGATTCTTTGATTTTGATGAACCATACTCTTTACAGAGCGTCGGTGTTCCATCAAGGAAGTACTTCTTTAATGCTGTACTTCCATCAAGGAAGCAGCACGTACCATTTTTGAAGTGTTTGTATGACTTAGCCGGGGTTGAGTTTGAACCACCGACCCCCCAGACTCGGAGCAGACGCTCTGACCTCACACCACCGAGTCTTGTACAATATAGGGTATAGGAGTTTAAAATAATGCAACCTTTTAAAAACATTTGTTGTCACTGATAACTTTGCTGGAGTCATAGACTCATATTCATGACTAGATTACAATTATTATTTTGTTTCATTTTAATCTTGACTAGTTACCACCATTCGATCAAAGCATACACCTGATCAAGAGATAGGTGCTGTGAAAAGCAGCTAGAATAAGTTGTGGAACCTTATGGACTTCCATGATTGTTATATTCCAGGAAGGGTCCTGAAGGGACAACGTTATATCCACAATGGAATATGATTGTTTTAAAATTTGGAATGGACGCTGATGAATTGTAGGTCAATTAAACAAGATGTAGGTCATTATAATATCGGCCATCTTCATATTAGATTAACAGAAATAGAGGGATTTTGTTGCAGGAAAACCTCCTCCTCATGACCCCCCACCCCATCACTCCATATGCTCCCATACGTCCCCTTTCCTTCTGCTTCCCTTCCCCCCTAATACCTACTGCCAACCATTAGCCCCTTTTTTTTCTCCCCAATTCACAAAAGCTCCAGTTTCTTTCTTTTTTCCACTCCTCCACCCTTTTCCTCGGCTTCCTTGGCTTTTATGATTTTTGTTGTATTTTCACCTAAGCTTAGTTTCGAGATTGTGCAATCAATTTATAATGACAAAATGACGTACTCTTTCCAACATGAATTTTCACCTAGGCTGCATAGCAGATATCATGAGCTGGCACCACAGATCGTACCAATGGATTACACCAAAGAAAACGATGTGAAACTTCCCCCACAGCTCATTTGTAACATGCCAGAGCTCAAGGTGTGTATTGTATACAGAGTATCTATATAATTCTGTACTATTGAGCACGTTTTGGTTCAGTGTATTGATTTTTATGTACAGGGGCTGAATATCATTGAAGATTAAAGGGATGTCTTTTTCTCAGCTTATCTCCTTCTACTTGCATAGAATAAATAATTTAAAATATCATATTTGAGATAAATCTGTCCCCTAGTTAAAAAGAATCGCCTCTAAGATGGTTGTTTGTGGGTGATGATGTAATCGGTGGGTGATGATGTAATCGGTGGGTGATGATGTAATCGGTGGGTAATGATATAATAGATGGGTCATTATGTAATCGGTGGGTGATGATGTAATAGGTAGGTGATGATGTAATAGGTGGGTGATGATGTAATCGGTGGGTGCTGATGTAATAGGTAGGTGATGATGTAATAGGTGGGTGATTATGTAATCGGTGGGTGATGATGTAATCGGTGGGTGATGATGTAATCGGTGGGTGATGATGTAATCGGTGGGTGATGATGTAATCGGTAGGTGATGATGTAATCGGTGGGTAATGATATAATAGATGGGTCATGATGTAATCGGTGGGTGATGATGTAATCGGTGGGTGATGATGTAATCGGTGGGTAATGATATAATAGATGGGTCATGATGTAATCGGTGGGTGCTGATGTAATAGGTAGGTGATGATGTAATAGGTGGGTGATGATGTAATCGGTGGATAATGATATAATAGATGGGTCATGATGTAATCGGTGGGTGATGATGTAATCGGTGGGCGATGATGTAATCGGTGGGTGATGATGTAATCGGTGGGTGATGATGTAATCGGTGGGTGATGATGTAATCGGTGGGTGATGATGTAATCGGTGGGTAATGATATAATAGATGGGTCATGATGTAATAGGTGGGTGATGATGTAATAGGTAGGTAATGATGTAATAGGTAGGTGATGAATGATGATGTAATAGGTGGGTGATGATGTAATCGGTGGGTCATGATGTAATCGGTGGGTGATGATGTAATCGGTGGGTAATGATATAATAGATGGGTCATGATGTAATAGGTGGGTGATGATGTAATCGGTGGGTGATGTAATCGGTGGGTAATGATATAATAGATGGGTCATGATGTAATCAGTGGGTGCTGATGTAATAGGTAGGTGATGATGTAATAGGTGGGTGATGATGTCATCGGTGGATAATGATATAATAGATGGGTCATGATGTAATCGGTGGGTGATGATGTAATCGGTGGGTGATGATGTAATCGGTGGGTGATGATGTAATCGGTGGGTGATGATGTAATCGGTGGGTAATGATATAATATATGGGTCATGATGTAATCGGTGATTGATGATGTAATCGGTGGGTGATGATGTAATCGGTGGGTAATGATATAATAGATGGGTCATGATGTAATTGGTGGGTGATGATGTAATCAGTGGGCGATGATGTAATAGTATGTAATGCACAGGGAATTGTTCTTACAATGAGCTGTTTTATGGTGTTTTTCATTTTTTTGCCAACATGATCTTCTGAAAACCCATCAACATTTCCAAATGAAAGAAGTCACATTCTTTTTCCTGCCTATTGGCAATGTGATCACCTGCCAGGTTTACCGTAACGGCTATTTTGATTTCATTCTGTAGGGGGAAACTGAATTGCATTGCAATTAAAATGTTCATACTGGAGAAGGGCTGTGGGTAACACACAAATGGTAAGTAATTTAGTGTACACAGAAGGACAAGAGACTATAATACAAGTAATTTAGTGTCCATAGGACAAGAAAAAAACCACTTTTTTTTTTGCACTCAACGAATGAATCCTTACATTAAGTTAAACTGTTGATAATGTGCCTTCTTTTGGGGGTACAAAGGAGTATATTTATTCGTGTGTAGCACATTGACGACACGCTGCATTATTTTGGGAAGTAACAGCTGTGCTGCTGATGCTGTGCCCACTTGTGGCCTGTATGTTAGAACAGGAATTAGTCATTTGTTCAGGATGCCAGCGATACCTTGCCTGCCTTTTGCCAAAGACACGGTGCGATCTTTCACATCCCCAGCAAGTCAGCAAGTAATGCTGCCTAACAGCAAGCCCTACCTAACATGTCATCCGATGGACAGTGCACTGTTTGAGTATAAACAATACAAAATTAAAGGGAATGTTCTTTCTTCGTACGTTCACATTGTCACAAAGTACTGCATAGTCAAAACAACCACTTATAATGGACTATCATTGGGCAACTTCATGTGGAGGCTGCAATCGGCCTTGACAGGTGTTCGATTGACTACCATGTCATGAATAATGGAAAACCTTTGTTACAGTGCTGGCTAATTGGTGAGGACAATGGACGAGAGTCCCAGAGGTTGGGTGTTTAAATCCAACTTAAGGCATCAGTAGTAGGGATTTGCATTCTAAGCTTCAGGAAGTCGAGTTGGTTTCAGAAGTTCCACGTCAAGATTGTCGGTAAAACCCATCCGGCTTATTAACGACCATCTGGGGGCTGGCGGGATAGCCGAGAAGTATGCACACTCACCTTTAAGCTGTCTATCCTGGGTTTGGATCTTGACCCAGCTATAAATTTCATCCCGGTGTTTCACTACTCTGATCTGTTGTACCATACTCTGTGCTACAGAGCATTGGTGCTGCCAGAGTAGTTTCTTGACCTACGTCATGCTGGGCGGTATGCCATCCGTCTCCCAGCAGTAGTTAGGCCATGAATTTGGAATAATTCGTTCCTCGTGCTCACGACAGCTCACGTGCTCTTAACGAAGGACATCGTTGCATCTTTATCGTCCACCAACGAATGCTGGCAGATGGGACACCTGTTCAACATCAATCCAAGGCACGGCGCACACGTATTGGTGAATCACCGTGACTGTGAAACACCAGGATAGTTTATAGCTGGGTCGGGATTCAAACCCAGACTAGTGGGTTTACAGGCGAGTGTGCATAACTCCATGACATCCTCTCAGCCCCTGTTAAGCTACTGTGACGTGGGAATAATTAAGCAAGACACAGGATGGTGATTGGTGGTTGATACTTGCTGTATTCGAATATGCAGGTATGAGGTAATGAAAGAACCCCCTGTGACCAGGGCACAGAGCAAAATGAGAATGCTGGTCGATCCGTTAGAATCTCATGTCAGCAAACAATTATTAAATCTCCCGTTTTCCTGACGATGATCAATCCATGCGCCCAACAACGAAATGGCGGCAGCATTTCGAACATGCCGGATGTGACGTATGGGAGGAGGCGCATGGGAGGAGGCTAAATCTGTTTCAACCAGGATGTGAGGTATGCCACGAAGCGTGCATGCTCAAAATTAATCACTTGCACTACTACTAACACAATAATACATTTCATTCCCTGAGGGTCGCATAATCCCTCGGGAGGACGAATGCAATGAGCAGGTGCACATGACATAACATTTGAATATTTACACTCAGAATTTCATTTCTCATAATTGAATTTATTAAATATAACAAAGCAAAACATTTTTCAACTTGCATTTGTGTTCTCTTTTTTCTTTTTTTTTCAGGAAAACCCATTTAAACAGAGGATTGCAGAGGTATTCTCCGAGGATGCCTCTGGGAATCTAAGCTTTAACGATTTTGTCGACATGTTTTCGGTCTTCAGTGAAATGGCGCCTCGAGATTTGAAAGCCTACTACGCCTTCAAAATATACGGCAAGGCGTCGTTTTACAATGAGCACCATAAGTCATCATCATAGAAGATGGTGATTCATCATCTCCATCAAAATTGGCATAATATCTAGTTTCATGAATCTGTTTTCATTTTCCACTTCCGTTATGACGTTCACTATTCGGACCTGTGTTGGCACAATTGTGAGAACTCGTGCTTGATTGAATTTTCACCTGTCCTTGAGTAAAGTGCTTGTCTCCTTGCAATCCATCTACCTCCCCCCTTCTCTTCCTCATCCTCTCTTCACTCCCCCCTTCTCTTCCTCATCCTCTCTTCACTCACCACAATCTCTCTCTCTCTCTCTCTCTCTCTCTCTCTCTCTCTCTCTCTCTCTCTCTCTCTCTCTCTCTCTCTCTCTCTGTCTCTCTCTCTGTCTCTGTCTCTGTCTCTGTCTCTCTCTCTCTGTCTCGTAAAGCATAACGAGTATGTCAAACATCTTTGAATATGAGGCAGGCCTTCCTCCTGCAATATAAATGAAACAGGCTGATATTATAACATGGAAATGTTCAAAGAAGATGCATGTTGTTTATCTCATTGTAAAAGCCTGTAATCCACATTAACATTGAAATTAAGGATGAAGGAAGGTAGTCGTTAGTGAAATTTTTATTTTGTTGTTTATTTCTTCTTTTGTACGAAATTGAGGCTTACCGAGAGGGAAAAATAGCAATGCGTCGACACTGCGGCAGTGGGGCAATAAACAGGGAATGAACGATAAGGAAAATATGAAGGGGGCAGGAAACACAACAATAGACCCAAACAAAGTTTAGAAGAACATGTGCCACCTGGAAAATTGCACAAGCCGCCTGGACACAAGACCTACACGAGACGCACAAGTACGTTATATTAACACCAACTAGATATCTGCGATCACCAAGGGTAAGCCTCCTCCAGCTTGCCTATGTGTCAGTGCCGCATGCCTTGATCAAGTATGCCATGGATTTCTTTTGGGTGCCACGGAGATTTAGGGATTTTTTGATGGCACATTATGATCAGTTTTGGATGCGGTTTGCGACACAATCCTATGTAACAGAGTGGCAGAATTTGGAAGTGGGGATCCTCATGGGATGTACAATCTCCCCTATTTTGTGTGTGATGGTGATGGAGTTGTTGATACGTGTGGTGAGAGGACATGGGAAAGAAGTGAAGCTAGCCCCTTGTCAGAGTTTGCCAGCGATGTTTGCATTCATGGATGACCTGACAGTTGTCCAACAGTCCGTTGATGCAGCAGTAGAGGTACAGGAACGACTGGATAGGTTGATGCGATGGGCAAGAATGGGATTTAAAGCAAGAAAGTCGAGGAGTGTGGTGGTGAGACCAGGAGTGGTGGATAACATGCACAGGTTTGAGCTGGGAGGGGAGATGGCTCCACCATTGACAGGGGCCCCTGTGATGAGTTTGTGAAGATGGTATACAGTGGAGTTTAATGGTGTGGGAAGGAGGAGTTAGGAACAAGCTTTTGAGATGTTTGAAGAGATTTGGAGAATGGAGCCAATATTGTTGAGTTTCCTGTTGCGGGCAACGTATGATGTGTTTCCATCACCAGTAAACTTGAGATTGTGAAGGTTGTTGCAGGAGGAGAGATGTTCTTTGTGTGGAGGTTTGGTAATGGTGCAGCATGCACTGAGTGCATGCTCAGTAGCATTGGCAGCAGGACAATACAAGTGGCGACATGATCAGGTGCTGGCGGTTGTAGTGCAGATGGTGCAACAAGAGGTGCTGAGATCGAGAGAGAGAAGAGTGGAGAAGGAGACCGATTGGGGAGAGGTGTGGTTTGTCAAAGATGGCCAAATGGTAAGAGGTGGAAAGAAGAAAAAGAGGAGGAGGAGGAGGTGGAAAGCAAGAGAGCTGTCAGCTGCTTGTGATTGGCAGGTGGTGGCAGACCTAAAGCCACAGTTGGTATTCCCAGAGGAGATCTGTGTGACAAGGTTGCGGCCTGACGTTGTCATCTGGTCAGGTGCAACAAGACAGGTCATCTTAGGTTAATTGTCTGTACCTTGGGAAGATAACATGGAGGAGGTGCACGAGAGGAGGAGAGGAAAGTACAGTGAGCTGGAGGCAGAGTGTAGGGAGAGGGGTTGGTGAGTTTCTTGTCAGCCAATTGAGGTGGGGAGTAGAGGGTATATTGGCAATTCCTTTCCTGCATTTCTTGCTCGGCTTGGAGTGTGTGGGACAGAAAGAAGGAGGATGTGTGACAGAGTGGCCCAGGTTGCCTTGAAAGGCTCACTTTGGATTTGGTTGTCGTTCATTTCAGCCTAAAGGGGTAGTGACTGAGCGTGGAAGATAAATGGAGATGTGTGTGTGTGTGTGTGTGTGTGTGTGTGTGTGTGTGTGTGTGTGTGTGTGTGTGTGTGTGTGTGTGTGTGTGTGTTTTTGTTTGAGTGGTGCATGTTGCAAGGGTAGGTGGTCGGTTGGTTAGGTGTGGGTTTTTTTTTTGTGTGTGTGAGTGGGTGAAGGGCTGTGGATTCTAGGAGTGGAGGCAGTTTTGTTGTTTTAGTCTGTGTTCTTACTGGCTGGGGGTGGGGGTATGTAAGCATCCAGGTGTAGCTGCTGCATGTGGAGGCATATGTGCCCCTGCTGGCCCACCTTAGCTGACCATATCGAGGTTGAAGGGCCGAAACGGGATGATACTGAGGACCCGGTCAGCGAGGCACACTTGTGACCAGGTGTGTTTTGGAAAAAAAATAAATATATATATATTGATTTCTATCCTATTGATTCCTGACACAGAATAACATATTTTTCTGCCGTGGCTCCTCTCGGGGCTCGGACGTACACCGTGACCAGGGGTCAGGGAGGAGCACGTAACAATATCGTTGATTTTACTTTGCAGCCACTCCCAAACAGTCAGTATTCAACTTCTACATGATATTTTATTCCTTACCTTTTCCAAAAGGTTTCAAATTAGAAAAGTGCGTTGAAAAAAAAAGTATGTGAATAAAGTTGCGTAATGCTATAATCCAACCTTGTAGTTGCGCTTTTTCCTTCCATCTTCTGACTGTCCCAAACCTTGACAGAGCCATCGTTTGAACAGGTCGCAAAGCAGCTGTGATCATCTGAGACGCCGATCCTGCAAACTGCAGCTCTGTGTTCATGCAGATGAGCCACCAGAAGTCCTTTTGGCCGCCAACCTGCCCATGCAAAGATCATCCTAATAAAGCATCTTCTGCCTTATACAATCGACGTTGTCACAATCTTTAAAAATCAACAGCAGACAGTAATCAACAGGAAAGAGCAATCAGATATTGCAAACTTTTTCACGTGACTGTATATACAGTATATATATATGTACATGTATATATATATGTACATGTATATATATATATATATGTGTTTATGTATATATATATATATATGTGTTATATGTATATATATATAATTATTATATGTGTATCTATAATTATACATGTATATATAATATAATATGGATGTGTATATAATATGTAGTATGTGCATATAATATGAATTTTTTTTTTTTTTTTTTTTTTTTGTTGTTTTTGTATACAAGATCGAGGCTCGTGAAAGAGCGAACATTAATCACACAGAAAGACAAACAGACACACAAAACAAATAACATCGGGAGCGGTATACAAGATGGGGAGAGAGGGGGAAGGACACAAACACAACATTTGAGAGCAGGGACCGAGAGACATGGAGACATCGAGAGAACTGTGGGAGGGAGAGGGCTTTGGGGGGGAGGCATGGGAAGGGGGGGGGGGGGTGGGAGAGGTATAAAACATATGGACACTGCCAAGACTTCCAGGAAAGAAGTTGGAATTTCAAACAAGGTGGATCTGGGGTGAATTAGTGGGGGTAGAAAAGATCAAGGTTTTGGATGGGGGAAGATAAGAGATGGTGGTGAACAGCTGTTTTGAAGACCTGGAGGGAGGAGTGTGATTGAAGTGAGTGTGGGAGTTTGTTCCAGAGGCGGGAGAAAAGAGGAATGAAAGAGTGAAGGTGAGCAGAGAGCCGAGATTTCGGCAGTTTAACCATCAGAGGGTGGCTGGCAGATCTTGTGCGACCTGTAGGAATATTTGGGGGACAGAGCACAGAGAGAGCTGGGGGAGCAAGGCCGGAGAGGAGTCGGTAGAAGACAGAAAGACCACCTACCTGCCTGTGGTGAGTGAGTGAAAGGCCCTCAGAGATAGCTTCATCGCGGGAGATTCCAATGATTCTGAAAGCTTTGGATTCAACAGCGTGAAGCCGAGCCAGGTGTGAGGCAGGAGCACCAGCCCATAGGGGAGAACAGTATTCCATTGAGCTGCGGATGAAAGCCTTGTATGTGGTGAGGAGCTCAGGTGTGCCGAGGAAGGACTTCGCACGACGGAGGATGCCCAGTCGGCGACTGGCTTTGGAGGCCAGCTTGGAAATGTGGTTTTCCCAAGAAAGATCATGGCAGATGGTGAGACCCAAAAGCTTGAGCGACAGAACTTCTTGGAGAGTATTGTTGAGAAAGTAGATGGGAGGGTTGTCCAGTCAATCTTTTCGGAGAGACATAGTAAGAGTGTGAGATTTGTCAGGATTGAAAGACATGTTCCACATGTTTGACCAGTCTGTGATTTTGTCCAGGTGTTCAGAGAGTGAGGAGGCTGCAGACTGCCGATTTGAGGGAAGAGGAATGGAGCGGCAGAGAGTGGAGTCATCAGCAAAGAGATACAGAGGATTTTCCAGAGAGTCGGAGAGATCATTGATAAAGACCAGAAAAAGCACAGGGCCCAGCACACTGCCTTGGGGAACTCCAGCCTGAACGGGAAGGGGAGATGAGAGAAATCCATTCAGGGCCACACGTTGACTACGACCAGAGAGGAAGTCCGCAAGCCATGCATGGAGATTTCCATGGATACCATAGGAGGAGAGTTTGGTGAGCAGAGCTGGGTGCCAGACCGTATCGAAGGCACGTGATATGTCAAGGGAGACAGCTCTGATTTCCTGTTTGGCATTGAGGACCTCCATCCATTGTTGAGACAGCAGAAGCAGCATGTCCAGAGTAGAGTGACCTGGTCTGAAACCAAATTGATGATCAGAGATCAAGCCATTGGAGAAGAGGAAAGATTTCATATCTGAAGCAATGATGGATTCCATGACTTTGCTGATAATTGGGAGTAGGCTGATTGGTCTGTAGTTGCAAGGATCTGCTTTTGCACCTTTTTTGTGTAAAGCGGTAATGTTTGCTGATTTCCAGGATGCTGGCAGATGACCTTGAGCAAAGGATAGGGTGAAAAGAACAGAGAGAGGGTGAGATAGAGCGACAGAGCAGGATTTTAGGACCCGTGGGCTGATGCCATCTGGTCCAGTTGCAGAATCAGAGTCGAGGTTTGATAAAAACTCCTCCACCTTGTCAGGAGAGAAGGTCACAGAGTCCAGGAGCAGTTTGGTTCGACTGGGAAAGGTGGGAACAGAGAGAGATGGGTTTGGGACTAAGGATTTTGAGGCAAACACAGAGTTGAGGCATTCGGCTTTGTCACGTGCGATGTCAACTGTGTGGCCATTTGAGGTAAGGGAGGGGATGGAGGGGGAACAAACACCAGAAACGGATTTGACCAGACGCCACCAGGATTTGGAGGAAGGATATTGTTACGTTTGTAGGGGGTTGACAATGATTACCTTAGAACCAGGTAGAATGTATAAATTAGGATGCTCCGTATGTTGCGATGAAGAAGAAGAACCAGGTCGATGTACCATAAGTAGGGACTTTGTTTTAGATCAGACTGTAATGTGAGTGTATCTTGTCCCCATCAGTGGAGTGGGTTATGTTAATTAGCTCAGGGATTATGGGTAAATTTATCCCCTGTGTCTATGCCTCTGTATTTTATTCCCTTTGTTCCTTTTGACACTGCACACACACCTAGTAAGAAATCGTGTATTTAAACACCCTAATTAAAAACTAACCGGAAGCCAGGACATTGAGCGCTGCCGCTGATAACATTGACTTGGTAAGCGCACAGGTCGGGCAGGCAGAGAGCCACTCCCCGAGGAACAGTGATTGGTCGGGGTTTTGATTGATGGGAAGGACTGGTAAGAAGCGACTCGCTGATTGGTGAAGCACCCCAGATGACGTCAGAGCCTGGGTGATAAAAGAACACTCCAGCGGACATTTTCTCTCTTGTGCCTTGTCGTTCTGAAGACCATAGCGAACGGTCGTGATTCCTTCTTGTGCTTTCTCATACTGGACCTCGTACAAACGGTGGCACTTTGCTCTCTGTCTCAAGGAAGCTCATCACGGACCGGCCGTGTTCCGAGATCTTGCTGGTGGTCGTGTAGACGCACAGCCGCGGCCCGGGAACTGTGGTTCTCCATGCAGAGGACGGGTGGACGAGCACAGCATGGAAGAGCGGGCTGCATGCTTGCTCGTTCGCCTCGTGCGGGAGGCCCACGTCATGCCCACGAGCACGGCCTAGTGAACGAGGGCATACTGAGGCCTGCTTTCTGCCAAGGCAGAAGCTGCGTCCGGATTGCACGCGTGGGGCCTGATTTTCTCGATGAGACACCCCGGCCAAAAGTGCCACAATAAATCACACGTTATTTTCTAGTTATTTTATCCCATCGTCTGTTTTCGAGTCTGTTTGTGAGGACGTCTCAATTTAGGAATTTAGTTTTATTGTTTGTCTTCTTTGTACCGACATTTCTTTCATTAAACCTTTTATTTTTGTACATTTTTAAACCTGCTTTGTTTGAGTTACTTTATCCAGGTGTGTAGACGTCGGGTGGTAGCCGTTCAGGCAAAGCTCCAGTTTCTCTCCCGTTTGCTCCCCACGCGTATTAACTCCGCCATTTGACTGAACGCCTCGGAGTGTTAAAGCTCGTTTGGTCCTCCATGTTACCCTACGGTGTTCACCAAGGGTAGTCACACGACAATATAATATGTATGTCTCTGTAATATATATGTGTATATAATATGTATGTGTATATAATATATATGTGTATATAATATGTATGTGTTTTTAATACGAGTGAGATATCCGTGCTACACACGGATGGGAGGCCAGAAGCAAACAGGAAATGCAGATACGGCGAATGCTAAAGCATGAAACCAATAAATTCCACATTCCTGTAGCACCTTCAGTCGCACATCAGACATGGACAGCAAGTTCGTGAAGGACTTCCATGACAAACGTACCCGTTCGCAAACAAAAGGGTACGTTCACGTATCGAAACATCGATCGTGGGTCCATGGCGAATCTGCATATGGCAATCCGCGAAGTTCACGTTCAGAAAGTAGAAACCATCACGGCATGTCGTCATTCACTTGAACTCGATATCTCTTTTTTCATTCCAAACAACATAACTCCAATCACAAATTAATCACAAAATAAACTTTTAACAACATTGTTAATGTTTCCTTCATTGTAAAAACTACCAAGTCAACAGTTAAAAGGATTTTGAGCCCACATAGGAGTTACGGCCTCGGCAAGATCGATGGAGACAGCGATCTGTTGGCTTATACACTGCCCAAATAGCTATGTGGAATTCTCTCATGTAGAGATTAAACCCACATCGTTTGAACTTTTGCCGAGGTCATTATTTACATTCAATGATGTTTATATACGAATCAAAAAGAAGATAATTGGTTTTGGGTCGTCCTTTCCGCATATCTCGTGGGATTGTGAGTTGGAGAGAAGGCCATGATAGCGGGGAGAGGGTTGGCATTCTCTCAAGCAGGGATTCAACCCATGTCCTTATAAAAGGTCTTTGTCCGAGGTCACCGAGTCCGATCGGTGCAGCTGTGCAGCGATCTGTGCAGCACCCGGGAAAATAACGTTATGCGGGAGTCCAAACCTGAAAATGGACTCCAGGAGATCCCGGGATTACACACCCAAAATATCGTTGCGATCGGTTCAGCCGTTTTTGCGGTACCTTCAAATGGACGGACATTTGGTGAATTATAGTGAGATGTATGTTTGTATAATATATATATACTAGCAGAAGTACCCGGCATTGCCGGGCGGGGGAGGGGAGGGGGAAGGGGTAGGGTGGAGGGTAAGGGGTAGGGTGAAGGGGAAGGGGAAGGGGGAAAAGGGAGGGGGAGGGGGTGGAGGAGGGGGAAAAGGGAGGGGGAGGGGGAAAAGGGAGGGGGAGGGGGAAAAGGGAGGGGGTATGGTGGAGGGGGGGGAGGACGGAGGGGGAAGGGGGAGGGGTAAGGGGGAGGGGGAGGGTGTGAGGGGGGAGGGGGAAGGGGAAGGGGTAGGGTGGAGAGGAAGGGGGAAAAGGGAGGGGGAGGGGGGAAAGGGAGGGGGAGGGGGAAAAGGGAGGGGGAGGGGAGAAGGGGAGGGGGTATGGTGGAGGGGGGAGGGGGAGGGGAGGACGGAGGTGGGAGGGGGAGGGAAGGGGAGGGCCAGTCAACAATGACGTTGCAGTTCTCATGGTCGGAGAGCAGCACAACAATCGCGACATCGTCCTGCATCTTCGCCACAGCACAAAGCGGATTTTGGAGACTCACCGATCCTGTGACGCCCTCCAGTACCAGCGTTGCCGGGCGGGGAAGGGAGACCCATACATTCCCAACCCGTACATTCGCCCTCTCGACTCAAGCTCACTCGGACAAAAGCCTCGCACAAATTACACCGTGAAGGCCCAATGGCCATGTCTATGCCACAAATCAAGTACGTGAGCGAGTCGGGCACACTGAATTGAAAATATATAGAATGCTCATACTCCGTGAAAAGTGAAGCCGCCGTGTCGCCATCTTGGTTAGCACGACTCGACCAACACGCTTCGCGGATCTCGTTTGTTTTGAACGTGTGAATTATGTGCGAACGCGTAACTGTGAGTTTATAGCGGCAAGGAACATCACGTAATCGCTCTGAGCGAATCAGCGCGCTGCTCTGCCACCTGCTCAGATTCCGTGTATAATATTCCTCACTGAAATGCGCTGAGGAAAATATGAATAAAAAATATGGATCTCGTAAAGATGAAAGGAAAAAAAACCTATGTGGTGTGAATGGCAATGTTCCTCGCTGAAATGTGAAAAAAACACAATCGCTTTTCACTCTGAATTACGTGCGAACGCGTAACTGTGAGTTTATGGCGGCAAGGAACATCACGTGATCGCTCTGAGCGAATCAGCGCGCTGCTTTGCCACCGCCTCAGATTCCGTGCATAATATTCCTCCCTGAAATGCGCTGAGGTAAAAATATGGTAAAAAAATATTATGAAATAATTTTTTTTAGGTCGGCCATGTTCTTCCCAGGCTCAATGGCCATGTCTATGCGAAATATCAAGCACGTGAGCCTCTCCGTTTAGGAGTCTATCGGTAACATTACACACACACACACACAAACTGTGTTTTATATATATATATATATAGACAGATATATATATATATATATATATATATATATTTATATATATATATATATATATATATATATATATATATATATATATATATATATATATATATATATATATTGTTGTGGATATGAGGATTGTGTTTTTTATTGTGGTTTTTTTATTATTGCTTTATTCTGGACCCTCCTGCCTCCAGTCTGTGTATAAAGGTCAAAGGGCGTTCCCGTAGTTAATTCCATAAAACATACACGAAGGACACCATATATCCCTGTTCAGTAGTTATATCCTTATTATGTGTATTAGTGTAAGGCTGTGTCTTCCATTAATTGACACTCCATTGCACTGCATTAAATAAAGTAGATCCCTCCGACATGGCATCTTCAAAGTGCCAGGTTTGCCAGGTTTGCTGCAATTGCCAACTGCATTTGGGCGGTTTTCTTCGTTCGCCATTGCTGCCCTTTGGCTGGGGCTAGCTCGAATCGCCCCAAAACCACCATTGGCCACGAGGTAAGGTCGGGGAAGAAGGGCGTGTCTCCACCTCGTCATAGAGGGGAGGAGTGAACCAGCCCTTGCCGACCAACCCAGAACGAGGGGTTGGCTTTAGAAGGCGGAGAGAGAACGGTTGGGGGAGGTTCGCAAAAGGGTCAAGGGTGAGGCTTATATAACCCGCGGGAGATGCCCCCAGAAGAGTCGAGGAGGGAGGAGATCAGAACACAGACAAGCCTGAAGAGAGTCCTGGAGTTTGTGAGAGAGGGAGAGAGAACCCGTCACGCCAGACCCCCCACCAGCAGCGTTGGCTCCACCAAGCAGCTCCGACCCGTTACCCTGCGCACACGACAGGATCGGTGGCATCGGCGGCCGTCGAGGTCCAGCCCGACGTCCCGTGCGGGATCAAGCTCCAGCCAGCTCCGTGCCTTCCTCCCCCTCCAGCCACCCACCTCCTTCCAGCCAATCCACTCTGCAATTCCCCGTGTGAGTCCGTCTTTGTTTGTTCTGTCCTGGGTTAAGTTAAGCCTGTTTAGATAAGCTAGTATTTTCACTGTGTCTTTCTGGTCCGTCCCTCTTTCTGCTTTATTTTATTATCCTTCCTTTTCCTTGGTTTCTTTCAATCCTGTAAATAGTAATAAATAATAATCGTATTTCAAACGTTTTTGTCTCCTTCTTCTTCTTCACATCCGTGTCGCCTTTGTCTTTTCCTTCATTGAATATCTGTGGCGCGATTCGGCCAACGTTCAGGAATTGGGTTAAGTCGGTGTAACTGTTCGGGCGCGGCGGCCATCCGCTCGGCAAACAACATCCTCGCCGC
>NC_136262.1:87265422-87371781 GCF_964187855.1 Myxine glutinosa | reverse complement strand
GTAGCAAAAGTCGGCGAGTTCGATACGCCAACGGGTGATTTTCTCATTCTTAATGCGCTGGGCATGTAAGGTGTCGTACATAAACGCAACACTCTGTTGGTCCGTGATGATTTGGAAACTCCGCCCAAGCAGATACGAACGCCATCGCCGAATTGATTCGACGATCGCGTACGCTTCCTTTTCGACAGACGAATGCCTCCGCTCGGCGGAGGTGAGAGTCCGCGAGAAGAAAGCCACAGGGCGGCCTCCTTGGGAGAGAGTCGCCGCTATCGCATGATCCGAGGCATCACTCTCCAAAACGAAAGAGGCACTCTCGTCAATCGTTGCGACAGCGGCGCCAGCAATGTCGACTTTAAGGCCCTCGAAGGCCGCCAGGGCGGCCGGGCCCATGGGGAAAGTGTCGCAGGCCACGAGGGGGCGGAGCTTAGCGGAGAAATTTCGCACCCACTTTGAGTAGTGGGCGAACAGCCCTAGAGCGCGTTTCAGCGAAGCCCGATCGCTAGGCGGAGCCATATCGAGCAAAGGGCGCAGACGCTCCTTATCCGGAGAGACGGAGCCATGGGTCACGGTGTACCCCAAAAGGTCTACCGTGCGTAGAGAGTATTGACACTTCGCCTCATTCATGGTTAAGCGATATTTCCGCGCGACCTCGAGGAAGCGTTTTAGATTAGCGTCGTGATGCGCCTGGTCATACCCACAAACCGTAAGATTGTCCAGATAGACAAAGACATCCGTCAAATGCTCCTTCGCAACGAGGTCATCCATAGCTCTCTGAAAACAAGCGACGCTGTTCGTTACCCCAAAGGGAAGTCTCGTGAACTGGTACAACTGCTGACCCGATTCAAAGGCTGTAAAGACGCGATCAGCCCTAGAGATGGGGACTTGATGATACGCACTACGTAGATCGAGAGTGCTATAAACGGAATACAGGGCCACCTGGCGTACCAGGGCGTCCATCCCCAGTAATGGGTAGGCATCCAGCTGTGTAAAACGATTAATCGTTTGCGAATAGTCGATTACCATTCGCCTGCGGTGGGCCTCACTCCGCACCACTAAGACTTGGGCCCTCCATGGTGACCTACTGTGTTCTATGATACCGTCCTTCAAGAGAAGGGCCGTTTCATCCGCAATGAATTGCGCGTCCGCGCGAGAGTAGCGCCGCGATTTGATGGCTACAGGGGTACAATCAGTGGTCAGGTTGGGGAACAGTGAGAGTGGCTCCATGTCCATTTGAGCGAGGGCACACACAGCGAGCGTGTCCGGCCCTCCGAAGTCTATTTCCAAACGACCATGCCGCTTAAGGAAATCAAGTCCTAACAAAACGTCAGCGCATAAGGCCGGTAATACCATGAGATACACGTCCGGGAACGTGCGTCCATTTATCACAAGTTTCAATCGACACGCCCCTTTTGTGCTCAACCGAAGTCCCTGAGACGCCATGAAGATCCGGCGGGTTGTCCCGAGAACCGGCCACCCATGTTGATGCACGAGTCGCTGATCAATAAAACTATCCGTGGATCCCATATCAATCAAAGCTTGCGCAAAAACGCCCGCGACTGTGAGCGGAATGAAGGCCTGCGCTAGGCCGGCAGACCCGGCAGGTATAGTTCCGGCCGGGCGAGAAGATCGCGCCTCGCGGGTGGATCCCACGCAGGCTGCAATCCTTCGGGCCTCAGCAGGAGCATTGAAGTCAGTTGGCTCTTCGGTAGTTTCATTTGCCAGAGTGGGTGTGGGGTGGTCGTGAGAGCAGCCGCCAGATGGCGCTCGAGCCACGGGAGAAAGATCTCTGCCATCTGCAGAGTCATATGCCAAAGCATGTAATTCGCAAAAGCTACCGTCAGATGGCGCTCGAGCCACGTGAGAAAGATTTCTGCCATCTGCAGATTGACATGCCAGAGGGGGAGCATGTAATTCGCAAAAGCTGTCATCAGATGGCGCTCGAGTCACGTGCTGCGTTTGCCGCACTTCGAGAGGCATTTCCAAAGTAGGTGCATGTCGCTTGTTTGAAGTAGGCGTTTGAAAGCCAGTCAAGGTTGGATGCTCTGTGACCGGTCGCGTTCGCGCCATTTGTTTCGGCGGCCCGACGTATCTCACCAAGGTCGGGCGAGAAGCCAGAGGCCCGCGAGGAGGAGAGCGGCTCATCAAAGCTGTGCAAGGCGCCCCGTCCGGTGCTCGATCCGTTGGCTCAGCGATGAGCCCATTCAAGGTCGCTCGGGAATGCGTGCCCCGAGCGGCCTTTCTGCAGACTTTTGCAAAATGGCCTTTGGTGGAGCAGAGGTGACATGTCGCCTCTCGGGCCGGGCATTCAGAGCGGGGATGCTGCCGATTGCCACAAAAATAACATTTTGCGTACCGGGCAGGCCGTGGCCTGGCAGCGGCGGCCGCAGTGAGGCAGGATGCGGAGTCCGCTTCCGGAGCACCCAGGGACTCGGCCGTCGTGGGGGTCTGGTCCTCCTCCGTATCCTCGGCGGTGGCCCTCTCGGGTCGCGCGAGTTGCGAGGTCCCCGCCACGACTCGTGGGTGATCATATGCGGTCAATTGTTCTCGAGCATCTGTGTATACGCGTGCCAGCCGTAGTGCTTCTGTAAATGTCAGCTCCGCGACCTCCAGGAGACGGAGCCGCAGGACTCCAGAACTAATTCCGGATATGAATGCATCTCGGAGCAAATCGTCCTGCACTTGCTCGTGAGTCCGGACGTCCTGCACGCAATCTGCCAATAAGTAGCGCAGCTCCTGCGCGAAGCGATCGATCGATTCAGACGGTTGTTGCCGTCGCTGAGAGAGTTGATGCCGGCCGTGCACAGCGCTCCGTTTCTTTACGTAGAGGCGCGTCAGCTCGGCTAGGGCCGTATCATACGTCTCAAATCGAGAAATGGTCTTGTAAACGGTGTGATGGACCTTGGACTGTAACACGGACAGCTGTATCGCAGCGGTTGGCTCTGTCTCGTGAGCAGCGAAGTAATTCTGCAGCGTGTTGAGCCAGTGAGCAAACTCTGATGCAGATCCTTCAGCTTGAGGGTCGGCTCCGAGAATCGGAACCACGATCATCTTGTGGTCAGCCATTCGGCGAACTAAATGATATTAAATGTCGTGAAAATCAAGCGCAGACACGACTTTACCTCTGGGTAGGCTTTAATATCATTTAGATCGGTGATACATCCTGTAACAATACATGCAGCAATAGGCATTAAATCAGAGCATTTCAAGAACAGCAATGGAAGTTCCATATAACAATGGTTAGCGCAGCGCATCATCAGCGCAGCATTTGGGGCGTACATACCGTTCAACTACTGGATAATGTCACAGTGAGTCCTGCCGAAGTGTCCGCACGCCCCGGTTGTCCCCGGGTCTTATAGACGGCCCCTTCCGTGGCGAGCTCCCCTGGGTTCACCTTGGTATAATTTCACTACACCCTCGTCCCTCTATACAAGGGGAAAGGTGACCCTCTGGACTCTGGCTCGTATCGAGCGCGAACGTTATTGGAGCATGGAATGAAGGTATTGGAAAGGGTGTTGGAGAGGAGGATAAGGAAGAAAGTGAAGATCGACGAAATGCAGTTTGGATTTATGCCAGGAAGAGGAATGACAGATGTGCTTTTTGTTGTAAGGCAGTTGCAGGAGAAGTACATGGAGAAGAGGAAGAAGTTGTTTCTTGGGTTTGTTGATCTGGAGAAAGCATTCAATAGGGTTCCACGTGAAGTAGTGACATGGGCATTGAGGAAGTTAGGAGTGGAGGAATGGTTGATCAGAGTAGTGATGGCAATGTACAAAAGAGCGTGCACAGCTGTCAGGACGAAGGACGGGAACAGTGATGAGTTTGAGGTGAAGGTGGGAGTGCATCAGGGGTCGGTACTAAGTCCACTACTATTTGTAGCTGTGATGGAGGTGCTGGCTCAGAACGTAAAGGAGGGTTTACCGTGGGAGTTGTTGTATGCAGATGATCTCGTGTTGATTGCAGAAAGTATGGATGGACTGAAGGAAAAGATGAACAAGTGGAAGGAATGTATGGAGACAAAAGGTCTGAAGGTGAATATCGGAAAGACGAAGGTGATGGCAAGTGGTAAAGCATGTGGTGAGGTGGAAAGAACTGAGAAGTGGCCGTGTGCTGTGTGCAGGAAGGGTGTCGGAGCGAACTCCATTCAATGTACAATGTGCGCTGAGTGGGTTCATCAAAAATGTAGTGGTCTGAGAGGGTCATTAACCAGTGTGGCAGCTACATTCAAGTGAAAGGTGTGCACAGAGGGAGCTGCAGATGGAGGAAATATTGAGTTGGATCTTGGAGATGGCATGAAGCTGGAAGGTGTGAAAACATTTTGATATGTTAATTATAAGTATAAGTTTGACCTTGAGTTGACCTTTGACCTTGGTATGCAAGTCACCCTTAAATAGTTGTTTTCCCAAATCAGCGATACATTATGTAATTGCTGCATAATTGTCAAGTTAATATGATGCAAATTGATGATTTTTCAGATGAAAATTGATGATTTTTGAAGTTTGACCTTGAGTTAACCTTTGACCTTTTGACCTCAAAAATAATTGTTTTCCCAATTGAGTGCCTCGATATACAAATGCGGTTCCATTTTCAAGTCAATCGGATGAAAAATGGCGATTTTAGTAATTCGACGTCCAGATGACCTTTGACCTCAAAATCAATAGGCTTCTCAATTGTGACAACCTCTACAACCCGGTGAAGTTTCATGACGATTCGTTTAGAATTGTGACCTATAAAGGCGAGTGACAAACAGACAGAATAACAAACGCAACCGACCAATATACGTGAAAAATCTTCGATTTTGCAAGTAAAAATATATGGACACCTGATACAAGGCTTAGACTTCAGACGTTGGTATGCTCACGAGGCTGTAAAGTCGAATAAACTGTTCCAATGCATCATTTTTGATTGGCTTTTTACTTTTAATTCAATAATAGGCTCAGTGAGATGTGAGGTAAAATGGCTCCAAAATTCTTTTTTTTCACTCTTTTAAAGGTAATTATTACCTCCGCCACCAAAGGTGGATGGAGGTTATGTTTTCACCCCTGTCTGTCGGTCCGTTTGTAAACAAAATATCTCAAAGTTGTGGACGGATTTGGACGAAATTTGGCAGAGATGTAGCGTATGTGATAAGGACGAAATTTTTTGATTTCTAGATGCTCTGTGGTGCATTCTGAGAGGTGTTTTTTTCCTTTAATTGGCTATTTTGTTTATTGGTAAATTAGTAAATTATTACACAGAAAATGAGGAATTCCAAGTAGCCAACATGAACATTTAGTTCCATAGTTTTTTCCTGTTCCTTACTGGCTCCCAACTACATTGTTTTTGGAAGAAGCAAACAAAGCAACGTCGCTCGAATGATGCATGTTTGATATGAGATTTTAATATTATCAGAAGCAACACTATGGACAGCATAAAATAGAACTGTCACACAAGAAAACAGTATGAAAAGGTTCCAAGTCAAGAATATGTGAAAACTAAAAACCTCTGTTGTGTCTGTATTTAACGCAGTGTGTTATAATCTCACAAAAAGAAACTCAATTCGACAACAACTCAGGTAATCAAAACTAGGGACGCTGTGCATGCGCCGTAAAAGTGAATTAAAAACTCAGTGGGAAGGCTGAAATTGCATTTTAGCTACCAATTGGGGTATCCGTGGTTGAGTCACAGTCAGGGCACAGCGGAGGTCATCTTCCACGTGGAGCCAATTACGCTGTTTTGATTTGATATTCAACAGCGTGGAAAACCCCGCTTCGCAGAGATAGGTAGACGACAATGGCAGAAGCACCCGGATAGCTATCTGGCTGTTATTAGGGTAGCGACCCATTCCCACCCAAAACTCCGTCAAGCTCTTCTCTTTGAATGTGTCTTTGGCAAATGAATCGTTTTGGAGATCCAGGAATTCATCTTGCATTGCCTCTGGCATGCTCTCCACGCAAAGGTTGACGGAAAAAGGATTCCTCACAATTTTTGCCTCATTGTCGTCTAAATCAGGAAAATACTTATGAAATTCAGCTCAGAATGTCATTTTTCTGCTCCAATGACTGCACATGCTCAAGAATGTCATTTTTCAGTATGGGATCAAGCTCTTTTCCCATGCTGTCTTGCAATTCAGACATTCTTTCAAACATAGCAATGTTTCCTGTGTTCACTTTCCTGCACCAGTTTTGGAGCTTGGCAACAGATCCTCTGAGATGATCGTGGAAAAGAATAATATTAGTCGCTCTTCCTTGGAGCTTGAGGTTCAGCTGGTTCTGCTGCTTGAAAATGTCAGCAAGATAAGCAAGTCGTTCGTTTCACAATTCTTCATCGTAATGCTGCAGGAGGTCATGTTTCCCTTGAAGATTCAAGAAATGTTTGATTTCCACACGAAGTTCAAAGACGTGGTTCAGAACATTCCCTTTCGAAAGGCAGCGTACAGCAGTATAGTACAGCAACGTTTCATGTTCTGCGTTCATGTCTTTGCACAGCTCCTTGAACATTCGGGTGTTGAGAGCCCCTGCCTTGATGTAGTTAACAATCTTGATTACGACTTCAATAAATTTCTTCAATGAGAGAGGGAGAGTCTTACAAGCCAGGGCGTAGCGATGAATCATACAGTGGGTTCCTTTCGCTTGTGGTGCCAGCATCTTAACTTTTGCTTGGAATCCGGATTTGGAACCAAGCATGGCAGGAGCACCGTCAGTACAGACACTGCATTCATTCTCCGAAATTCACCGAAATACATTCTCCCACTGAATTCCTCCCGCATCGAAGAACAACTTCATTTTTTCCATGACGTCGTTAGCTTTTGTCGTTGTTTCCAGGGCACTGCAGAACAAGAATTCTTCCTTGATATCATCTCCCTTGACATAGCGAACGAATGCCAGTAGCTGGGAGCAGGAACTAACATCGGTTGATTCATCAAGTTGAAAAGAAAACAAGCCGAAAGGCGCCGCCTTAATCTCATTGATGATCTGTTGTTTCACATCTTCCGACATGTCACGGATACGATGCTGCACTGTGTTATTCGATAAAGACACCTGTTCAACTTTGCGAGCCTCTACCTTGCCGAGAACCCGTTCGACAATGAGGAGGGTACAAGGCTTGATGAGTGTCTCCCCAATCGAGTGGGGTTTTTTCTTCTTTGCAATTTCAAGAGAAACTTCATAAGTAGCCTGGACAGTTGCTACATTTTGTTGTTGTAAAGCTCCCCCCTCATCCAACTTCTGTCGCTTTACATTTCTTTCATGCCGCTGGAAAAATTTAGGATCCTGCTTTGCATGTTGTGCGTGATTCGTCTCGAGGTGCAACTTCAACTTGGATGGCCTCATGGATTCAGTACTCAAAACCTTGTGACACAGCACACATTGTGGTTTCTCTTGGCCAGACACGGTAATGGACGTGAATCCAAGCTTTATGTATTCGTCAAGATACTTTCTTTTTTTACTCCCAGAAGCCATAACGTCAAACCTGCAATAGGAAAAAAACAAAGCAATTAAAATAAAAAAAATTGTTTTGCATTTTTAGTACGGTTCAAATTACCCCATGGTCCCCCGAGAAATACACCATGGCCCCCAGGTTGGGAACCATGGGCGTAGAGGGAAGGCTCGATATTTGTTTAATTTGAAAAAACTCAGTTAATTATTTGGGTAATTACAAAGTTTTCTTTTGTGTGTTTAAAATAAACTTTTAATTTTGTTTTTTAACCATGCTGTCTTTTTATCATTGATTGCTTTGCTTTTAACTGCCATAATTTGCTTCTGGACGCTATATAATAGGCCTACTCCCCAGCCCAGCTGCAAGATTGCTATTTACCTTCAGGCTCTTGTCTTACCTCCTCAAAATCTGCCTTCTTGAGTTCCATCATTCTAGCCTTTCTGATTTATGATCTACTCTGCTACTGTGTTTACTACACTCACTCTGTTTTGGCACTATTTTCTGTTATTTATTTTGCAGTTGGTAACTAAGGTTGCTAATCAACCAATCAAAGTTGCCAATCAATCAAGAAGGATGAAAAAGATATGTTAAAGTGTTAGTAAAAACAAAACTATGATTAATGGCAGTGATGTTATCCCAAAAGAGGATTTCAATATGTAATTTACTTATCTTATCTCCACTAAAGATTTCAACAATGATGGCTTCGTTTGCAAAGAAGATCTCAAGGTGACATTGAACAAGCTGACACGCGATGAGCTGGCTGAGGAGGAGGTGACGTTGGTTTGTGACAAAGTAATTGACGAGGCAGATTTGGATGGAGATGAAAAGCTATCCTACACGGATTTTGAGAACATGATTTCACGGGCGCCTGAATTCCTCAGGTTGGAATTAGGGAATTTTTTTACAATTGACCATAGCACAACACACACCATACAGCTAACATTTATGTTTAATTATGCTGTAGTTCAGTTGAGACTTGGGTCACAATGGTGATGTTGTCCACTTTGCTCTCACCCCCCCCCCCCCCCCCCTTTTGCAATGCAACTGTGCAACTCTAAAAGGTTGCATTCAATAAGCAAAAAAACTGCATACCTTCATTCAATAATATCTATGACGAGTAACTGACAACAGAATGCCATTACTTTCCAATACCTTAAGTTGGTCCCTCGGTTTATATAAGGAAAATCAGACAGATAGAGGCTATTTTTTATCCATCATGCCAATACCATCTTCAAATCTTAGCACTCTCAAACTGGTCATATTGATAATTAAGCAACCCCTGCAAGGAAATTTTTTTGATCAAGATAATAGAACAAGAACAAGATCTTTATTTATTTATTTGTTTGTATCCATAGTCGAGGCTCATGGAAGTGATAGAACGCACACTAGAATTATAAAATTATAGTGTGCGATCTTTAATACCCACATCCTAGAGGCTAAATGAGAGAGGGGAAGACAAATTATGAATTGCGAAAGATGATGGGAATAGAGCCTGTGATTGATGTTGTGAAGAGGAACAGGTTGAGATGGTTTGGTCATGTGTTGAGGAAGGATGAAAATGACTGGTTGAGAAGAGTGATGGAAATGAATGTAGAAGGAAGTAGAGGACGGGGAAGACCGAGAAAGACTTGGCTAAAGGTGGTGGAAGAAGAAATGCGGGCAAGGGGGTTAACAAGGGGAGATGCAGAAAATAGGGCAAAATGGAGAAGATTGTCATGGGGACCGCAAGGCTAACCCCCGCTCTAGCAGGGAAAATGGCCTTAAAATGCATGTTGTTGTTGTTGTTGTATCCTAAATGCAGGTAGGACAACCAAACCTACCCTGTATCCAAATGGCTGTGTTCAGATGCAGCACCCTTTATGGCCACTGGATCACAACAGCAATTTTAAATTTAGTCCGAATCCACCGATATTGAACCCATACTAGATATCTTGATAGTGAGCAACACAGCAAGTTATAGAGCGCCACCACAATACCAAGGAAGACGAGTCTCTGTGAACGCTTTGTCAGTCTGCATTGGTGGATGATAAACAACTGCACCATAACGATTTGGCCACCTGTTGTTACTATTACAAAATATAGTTGCATGTGGAAAACAGATAAAACCTAAAGCTGCACTCGGTGGAGCGCATACCTCCACCTGGTGAACAGTTTACGTTTTGTATCCCACTGATGGATTGATCTGTATCCGTACCTGAACCAAAATCTAATCGGTTTCTTCTCATCACCAAACCAACTCATCCACCTCGTTTTGTCATCCATCGGAAACTTTTGGAATATCATGCTATATATCGTTTTTGGCCCATCTCTCAATGCTGAAGAATCACTTGAGAAATTTAAAAAGTCTTGTTTCTGGATCCGTATCTTCACCAAAATCTAACCAAATCGTCCTTGTCACACACCCAACTCATCCACCAAGTTTTGTCTGAATCCGTCCACAACTTTTTGAGATATCGTGCTATGTATCGTTTTTGGTCCTATCTCACAATAGTGGTGGTGGTGGTGTTTCGTGTGTAGCCTGTGGCTGCTGGTTGCAGCATCATTTTCTGGGGACGTGGCTGCCGCTGATGCAATGCCTCTCTATTACCAGCCATCTGGTACTCATTTTACCAGCCTCGGAAGGATGACAGGCTGAATCAACCCATCTGGTGTAAACTTAATAGCTGACGGGGCTAAAACTCAGGACCTTAAAATCTCAAATCGGCCACCTTAACCATTAAGCCAATACCATGCTTTCTCAATGGTGAAGAATCACTTTTGAAGTATTAGTATCTGGGTCTTCACCAAAATCTAATCATTTCGTCCTTGGCACACACCCAACCCGTCCACCAAGTTTTGTCCGAATCTGTCCACAACCTTTTGAGATATCCTACTCACAGACAGAAACGGGGGGTGAAAACACAACCTCCATCCACCTTAGGTGACGAAGAATGAATGAATGAGTTAATTCTCTTTTCACGACTTGCTTGAGCCACCTTTTGCTTCACAATGAACCTTTATTGTGTTTGGCATCAAATCCACGTAGATCTAATGTCAGAATGTGGTACAGTATAACCTTCTCTATATTTGTTTCCCTCTAATTTAATCACATTGGCAGGATGTGGATGGGATACTCTTAGCCACTGATCTTGATGGTCAACCACCAGTGTTCGATTGGATTCATATCTGGGTTTTGGGGAAACAGGGAATAAGTGGAATGCCCTCAGTTAATGTCTGAATATAGGAAGGTGTGGCATGTAGTGCCATCCTTCTGCGGAACATGCACATTCAATTGAAGCGATACGTCAGTACAATGGCAGATGTAATTAAAGTTACAACAAACCAAAAACTAATTTAGACATCTTTCAACTAATGCCAGGTCCACCCTTTCACTCCCTTCCCCAACAGGAAAATCTTTGCTGAAACTGCCACCTCCATACTTGACCTTGAGCTGATGACATTGGAGTAGGTCTCTGTTGGTTCACTAAAACCAAGTGCGACCTCCATATGTGAAGTGCACACAGAAATTCTGAAGCATCATTCTATCCCAACTGACCAGAAGGGACCTTTTTGCTGGCTGCGCACTCATTAAAATACGAACAACAGCTAATCTCGTGCAGGAGCAAAGTCAGCAGAGATGACAAAGCCAAAAAACAAAGATAGAGTATTCTTTGGATGGGCAGTGTCAGCAAGAGAATCCTATGATGCGCCAACCTGGCAATTAAGAAAGTTTACTTCCGTGAAGGTGTTCCAAGTGAAGTTGCTTTTCTACACCACAGCATCCTCCAAAACAAACTTCAGGTATGCAGCAAATATCTAAAGATGTCATTACATCTGCTTCCGAAGGTGGACGGAGGATATGTTTTCACCCCTGTCTATTTGTCTGTCTGTGAGCACGATATCTCAAAACGTTATGGATGGCTTCAGACGAAAGATTGTGGACAGGTTGGGTGTGTGACAACAGTAAATTGACTCAATTTTGGTGAAGATCCAAATCCGGATCCAGATACGATAATTTTTTAATTATTTCAGCGATTCTTCCCCATTGAGAGATGGGGCCAAAACGATATGTACCGTCTCAAAAAGTTGTGGATGAGTTGGTTAGGTGACAAGAACAGGCCGATTTGATTTGGTTCAGGTCCGAATCCAGATCCAGCAAACTTTGCCATAACTTAACAATGGTGGAATAAAAGTGCGACTTTCTCCTTTTAGGACTTTCATTCCATGTCTACTGCCGTCCTACATGCTCAGCTTTCGGGTCAAAATCAAACAAGGTCATTTGAGTCGGCAACTGTGCCCTTCTTGCATAACCTGCTTTGGCTGTGTCAAACTAGAGTCTCAATCAAACATATCTGTGCACCAGAGTCAGTGTTGTAATAGAGTGTGTCTGCTCTGGGTCTGCGAGGTCGATGGTTCAAATCTGACTTAGTCATACCAAGCCAAAAAATTATAGGTGCTGCTTACTTATTTCATAAGCATTTAATTATAGAGCATAGACAAACAGCAACAGCTTGGCAGCCAGAGTGCTGGTTTTAATGGGCCTCCTCTTATGTTGAAATTCCTAGTAAGGGAACTCTTACTATATTATGTCATATTGGGCACAAACCTTAATAAAACTGATTATAAATGCACTTACTTAGCTTCAGCTTCTAATTTATATCAACAGTACCATGAGCAGCTCTTTTTTTGCATCTCCAAACCTTCTTTTATGATAAATTCCAATATAACTATGTAGAATTCCATGAAGTCTCTGTAGAATCCTTTCGAACTCATTTTGGGAAGGTTTCTCAGCAAGTTGAAATACGGTTAATCTCTGTGTGCGTGCTTTGCAGTACATTCCACATCAGAATCTGATACTGCACAGGTCTGTGAAGAATGCACAGAGAACAATAAGCTGCAGTTATTGATACCAAAGACGTCTCTTACCTGCAAAGAGAACCCGGCAGAGACAAAAATAGCAATTTTTATATATGTATGCAAAATCTAGGCTCATGGAGGAGTAAGAAGACAAAGGGCAAAAAGGCAACATAATGATAGTGGGGCAGCAGGTGCACACAACAGTAAATAGAATGAACGAACTGGAAGAGGGGGAAGGGGAGGAAACCTGCAAGTAACAGGGTTGGGTTAGGTAGGGTAAATGGAGGTAAAAGTTGACACTCAGGTTGGGGAAATGATATGAGATGGTGATGTACTGCCAAGTTCGAGTTGGCCATACACCACCAACCAATCCCTGGAGGTAAGAGTGGGATCGGAGAGCATCAAGAAGGCAGTTCCACAGACTGCATAATGGAGGAACAAGAGTCGAGGTGTCCAGTAAGCCTGGATTTTGAGAGTTTAACCAGGAGGGGTTCGCTGGAAGAACATGTACATCTTGGAGGAGCTTGGGAAGTTGGAGTGAGAAACAATCAGCAAAAAAAAGAACGTTGGAGAAGACAGCCACAGCTTCTGATGCGATTGAAAAGGGCTACGTGCAAGGCTGCTGGCTATACAAATGCACAATGCTAACTGGGTTGCTTGTTGCTAACTGGGTTGCTTGTTGTGGCCTTTTTTAAATGTCCAAGACTTTCTTAACACAACTTGATTATACTTTTGAATGAGCTTGCTAACTGATGTTGACCAAGATTGAATTTTCTGGAGGAGAAGAGGGGGGAGAAAGGGCTAAAACCCATGTGGTCTAAAAATCAGGCTTCGGCATTTTTAGGCCTTTGAATAAAATATAGTAATTATCTTAATGATTAATAACCATGTGCTATTATGCAATACATAAAGTTTCGCACAATAATTACAAGCTATTGATTGAGGTGTGATGAAACGTGAGTAAAAGGTTAGTTTTAGCTTTTTCATCTTGTAAGCAGAATTTTACCAACGCTTAGAAAGTTTTACCTTGGATTTCCTGCAATTCTGACATTTCGGCCAAAATGTGAATCGTATGGAATTGCATGCCAGTCGACGCAATAAATGTTCCAATTTTAGAAAGGGGAATTGCACTGTGTTTCGTTCTTCTTAAAACGACCCGAACGGAGCGCATCGCGGAATCATAAACTCACACCACGACGCAACAGACAGTCACACTCGATCTTTTAATACATCTGCTGGTTTCAGTGTAAACACCATGATTTAAATTTCAGAGGAGAGTTAGAAAGCTCATCGTGGAACAGAAAACAATGAATGGCGAGCGATCCAGCCGTGTATTTTATCTGATAATAGTTACAGTACATATCTGTAAAGACCACAGCAAACAATGATACGCCTTTTAATACAAAGTGCTTGACCACGAGAAAACATCTATATTTGCTTCTGTACATCCTGCGAGTGGATTATCTTTTCAGGATTATTTTCATCGGAATATGCACTTACATTGGCTATCTGCCATTCAAATTCTACTCACAGCTACACAGTACAAAAATAAGACCACATCAACTGAGCTACGTTACATCTTAGAATGAAGCCTCTACGGTGACGTCCGGAGTTTAATACAGTACCGTTCTACACGTCTCACAATACCAGCGAATAGGTAAACATACATAAGTCTGTGGCTTCTTACTTACAGGTATGATGGAACCATAGTTGGTGTTTAAAAAACAATTCTATGACCCATAATTACTGACTAACAACGCCCGATTTGAACTATGGCAAGCTTTCGTTGGGTACAAATGTCTGTCCTTTGAAAACGAAACAACAAAAAAAAATTACGATGTTTACAGCCGTTTCATGCAACAGTGGATGGGTGTTGGTGTCTCAGAACCCGAACATGCTCGGGGTCAAGAGGTCATTTTCCAGCCAGCCGCTTTTCATATCCGTTCCTTGAACTTTTCCCTGGAAAGAATAGAAAGGAGGAAGAAATAAGCGAGCTTAATGCAAATTTTCACTCACTTTGTTTCACGGAGTCATTCAAAGAGCATTACATTGCAGTTGTGTTTCTTGCTTGATGAGGTAGAGACAGTTCAAGACGAGTGATCATGAATGTTCTGTACTCCTCAAACATGGCAGCCATTTAGGATTTGTCCAAGGTGCGGGCACATAATGGTCTACACATTTTTGGGGGAAAGGAAATGTGCAATTTTATTTTACCGTCCACAATCGAACGATCGCAGATGACAAACCCAGCTTTACATCCATTCGAAACGACCAGGCATGGATTGCCGCAACACCTTCGTGCCCAAAAAGCCAGGATGGCATTCTACTACTCAGGCCGGGAATTGAACCCGGATTAGATGGCTCAAAGGAAAGTGCCCTTCCTCTGAGCTATCCTGTCAGCCAATGAGTATATAATGAGCCAACAAACTGAAAACGTGTCATTCGACAGTGTTCAGTCCTTTACAATAACAATGTAAAGAAAAATGAATGACTAACACACCACGTTTCGGAAGACCACGTTATCATTATAGAGAATAAGCATTTCAACACGAATAACAAATAGCCAAGTGGCAGATGTGCCGCTTAAAATGGAACTTAAAATTGGTAAATGAATACAGCCATCGAGCCCCCAAGGGTCGGCCAGAATCACACAGTCCCCATGCCCCTTTATTTCCAGGAAGAACTGCTTGATTTATTTTCCACGCATATATGGAGAGGCAAAGAGCTGCCTTCATCCGAGACGAAAAGCCACCAGCACAGGTTTCAAGATCTTTTTGTATATAATCGAACAAACAGAAACTATGGGTTTAAAGTGTCTAGCCAGCCAGGGATGATCATCAGATCAAATTCATGTTGGAGAATCAAAAACCGACTGTTTCCATCTCCTAGTTGTGCCTCTGGCATATTTCCCTAAGGAGCATTACTTATTATAAGCCACTTATAATCAGCCAACAATGTACATGCTTCCTGTATAAATTATCTAGGTGCTGACAAAATGAACTACCCATTCCCCTTTCCCTTCCACCCCCTACCGCGAAGAAAATTTCAACAATGAAAAACATTCTGCCTCATGAAAAAACGGGAGAAAACCCACTGATGGGAGACAATGAAGGAGCGCAAAGGCCAAATTCATTGTCCCATCAGCATTACATCATTGCAAAGCCCACTCTGAACTTTATGGACTTGCGTTGGCAGCCTTATGGGTCACGGAGAAGGCAGCCAAGCTTGAACTTCCGGGAGATGAGGATGCGTATCGAAACGAGCATGGAACGGCCAAGGAAATTGCCGTAATGGAACGGAACGATAAGAACACTCGGGTCTATGTGGCCAGGGAGCCCCACAATGGAACTGTCAGCTTGTTGGGATTTGCAGCAGCCATGGGCAGGCACAAGCATTGCTGAGATAGGTTTCCCTCCACAACACCACACCATCCCGTCCCCCCGGTCCAATCCCTTCCTTCTAAGGTAGCTTTGCTCTGTGTGTGGTAACAAAGTATGGAACTGCTGGCAAAATTCTCATTGGTATCACCTCTAAATGGCAGTAAAATAGTAAGGGCTACTTGAGGGTAATGCAGCTGTGCTGAATTGCGTGGAAAGATCCATTAGGGACTTGTACGCGTGGCCAAAGCAGCTGCATTTAGTGGCTTCCACGAGAAAGAATAATAATATTTTACAGGAAATGATCCACACGGAGCTGCTACTATTTTTATTACCATTTAAGCTTACAAGCACAGGATCAATGTTAGCTAAAAATGGGATGACAAAGGCCTAGCAAATGTTGGTTGGGTCATAAAGGTAAGGTGGTCTTACGGGTTGGGCCTACACAACAGCCCAAGTTGACCTTTGTGTTCACCAATTGACCAGACGCTGACCAGCACAACTCTAGGCACAATGCCCGCTTCAGACTTGCGAAGACAGTTTCTTTCCACAAGCTCTCTGTATGCAGCTGTGTGTACACTATTCTTCCTGTTTTCCTTTATTTGTCCGCTACCGGTTTCACTGGAGGGGACTATAGGTTTGCTCTCCATCAGTCCGACCTGCGATTTTTCAGACTTTTTTTTCCCAAACCCTTTCACATATTCAACTGAAACGTAGTACATTATTATGATAAGTTACAAAAGAAGTTTGAGTTTCAGGACATTTCACCAACTTTTCACAGAGTTAGGCCCTTTTTGGACTTAGAAAATATCACATCAGTCGGGGACACGTGTTGCAAAGCAATTCTCGTCATTATTTTTTTACTTCTTGTCGTACTACTCTTGATGGTGCCCACCTGTGGTGTGAAATAGCCCAGTTGCTGCTCACGAGTCATTGGAGCCACACCGGGAGGAACCTCTGGGATCTGCAAAAAGTCATATTCAAAGAAAGAATAAATAAATAAAATCCTTTAGAAACTTCAATCACAAACGCAATTTATGAACAAAGTCAATGCACCACTCCAATAGAAAATTATATAGATACTATCCAAAGGATTCACAGACAATATTTCTGGATTTCCTTTGAAGGTGCATCCACAAATTGTTAATTAATTATTTAATAAAATTAATTAATTGTTTTTAATTATCTCAACTCTTTAGGTGATTTTAAATATATTTGTTGGATGACAATCCATACATACGCAAATCCACACACCCAATGTCACATGCTAGGTGGTGATGGAAAGGACGTTAGATCTCACCATCTGCATATATTGGTCACGTGATACCTGCACAGTCCCATAAATTTGGTAGTTGGTGGTGCCTTCAGTTTTTACTATATTGTCTGTGTAAAAGATTTACAGTGCATTTGAGGCTTAATATCTGCAGAATTATGAAATCAATTTCTCCATAAATATGGTTTCGAACCACAAATACTAATGTTGGATCTAACTGTAACTGAGAAGATAAAAGGAACAAAAATATATGCAGAATTACTGTGTATGATCCAAAAAATCTATCGGAATCCCAAGGAGGTGTTGCTTAATTGCCACCTTGTGGAAGTTCATTCCCACAGTTCAGCCAACTTGATGGGCTGGCAGGATGGCCTGGAGCACTCCCCTCTAAGCTGTCTATAGTCTAAGTTTGAATCCCGATCAGCTATACACTGTCATCCCGGTGTTTCACAGGCAGGGTGATTCATCAATCATCAGTGTGTGTGCCGTCCCTCGGATGGGCGTGACACTGGGCGTCCCATCTACCAGCATTAGTTGGTGGACATTAAACATCCCACGGTGTACTTCGTGAAGAATAAGCACGCTATCGCCGGTACCATGAAACAAATTCCTCCTGTAACCCATAGAGGGCATTGCATCAGCATCACAGTCAGCCTCAGCCAATGATGCCAAACTTGGTAATGGCTAGAATCACACCTAGAAAATTTTTGCGGATTGAAAATATATCAAATGCAGGTCTTTTGTGTTACACTAAATGCCATTCAATTATGCTTTTTCCTTTATGGTTCGACATGCTGATTCCTCAATGAAAATTTTATCGGCTTCAGTCATTTCCTTTTACGGTAAGGCCAAGAAAATGTAACCTGTTGCCAATACGATTTCATTACTTGTTAATCCTTTACAGTAAGATGATGGTGGTGGTTCATGTGCAGCCTGTGGCTGCTGGTTGCATCATCTTCTCTTTTGCGAGCACGGTTGCCACTGATGCAATGCATCTCCCTAACCAGTCATCCGGTACTCATTTTGTCGACCTTGTAAGGATGACAGGCTGTGTCAACCCACCTGGTGGTAATTCAATGACATGACAGGGGCTCAAACTCAGGACCCTAAGATCTCAAGCTAGCCACCTTAACCATTTAGCCACCACTAGGCTTTTAGTAAGATTATTAGTGACGTAGAAACAAATGGATTTTAAAAAATCGAGGCTCATGGAAGAGCAAGAGAATTGGAGACGCAATGTACTCAAATAAGACCAGAGGGGTGGTTAGACAGTCATTATTTTCCTCCGATGAAGGATTAACATCCGAAACTACAAATTCTCATTGGTTCTCATGGCAGTTAGCAATCAACATTCTTGCATCTTGCATCAATCAACATTCTGTTGATTCTATCCATTATTAATTCTAACTTGCTGCCCTGACTGATTGCTGGGAAGGCAACGGCAAACCACCTATGGAATAACCATTACCCAGGAACTGCTTTTCGGCAGCAGCGACACTCTATTAAGAGTATGGTACATTTGATCAATTGATTTATTGATTAATCAGCACACTTTAGAAACCCCCATACTGCCTCTCTGCCCCATCTAGACTCCCAAGCAAAACAAACATAACGCAAAGAAATATAAATAAAACTTGTCATTACTTCATTTCTAATCACCTGCTTTTGTGCAAAAATAAAACGTGGTGGAAACAAATAATCATACTACATATTGTTGTGGGAATGCCTTCTGGGAGTAACTTTGCATAGTATAGTGATATTTATTTCCCATATTGCATGTTTTAGGAAGAAGTTTCGGGAACTGAGTGGCGTGCTGACGAGGAGGGAGTGTCGTTGAAGCTGAAGGGAAAGGTGTATGCTGCATGTGTGAGAAGTGTTATGATTTATGGGAGCGAGACATGGGTAATGAACGTAGAGCAGCAACGAAGGCTGGAAAGGGTGGAAATGCGAATGGTTCGGTGGATGTGCGGAGTATCGTTGAGAGAGAGGAAGACAAATAATGAATTGCGAAAGATGATGGGAATAGAGCCTGTGATGGATGCTGTGAAGAGAAACAGGTTGAGATGGTTTGGTCATGTGTTGAGAAAAGCTGAAAGTGACTGGTTGAGAAGAATGATGGAAATGAATGTAGAAGGAAGTAGAGGACGGGGAAGACCGAGAATGACTTGGCTAAAGGTGGTGGAAGAAGAAATGCGGGCAAGGGGATTAACAAGGGGAGATGCAGAAAATCGGGCAAAATGGAGAAGATTGTCATGGGGCCTGCAAGGCTAACCCCCGCACTAGCAGGGAAAATGGCCTTAAAATGCCTGTTGTTGTTGTATATTGCATGTTTTAGTACAAGTGTGAGGCAATTTGATTGTGATATGGATTATGCGTCATTTTATATAAGCCTGGTGTTGGCTTAGCGGTTAGGGTGCCGGCTTGGGATCCTAGGATCCTGGGTTAGAATCCCAATCGATCGCTGAATTAACGCCAAGGGGGTTGACTCAGCGTGTCATCCTGCCGAGGTCGGCAAATTGAGTACCAGCTTGCTGGGATGAATGATCACGGTGTGTACCCCGATTTAGAATAGGTACACCGTATCCCTGTGCATCGTAAGAGGCGACCAAGGGTTGGCATCAGGAAGGGCATCCGGCCATAAAAACATTGCCTCAAACAGGGAACCATGATTGTCATGGGGCCCGCAAGGCTAACCCCCGCTCCAGTGGGGAAAATGGCCTTAAAACGATCATTCATTTATATATATAATATATATATATATTTAGCTTGGTGTTGGCTTAGCGGTCAGGGTGCCAGCTTGGGATCCTAGGATCCTGGGTTCGAATCCCAGTCAATTGCTGAATTAATGCCAGGGGGGTTGACTCAGCCTGTCATCTCTTCCCTAGGTCGGCAAATTGAGTACCAGTTCACTGGTAATTCCCTGTGTGTCGCAAGAGGCGACTAACAGGGTTGGTGGGCGGCAAGAAGGGCATCCGGCCATAAAACATTGCTTCAAAAACGGGACCATGGTGCCCAAAAAAGGCCAACCCCTGCTCTGCGGGGAAAAATGGCCTCAAAGGTGGGTTTTTTATGTGTAGAAAACTGTTGTAAACCTGCACCACATGCGTGTGTGCCTAAACCCACTTTCCCTTCATACCCTTTTTGATGGTCTTACCTTCATAATCCGTCCTTACTATTCTTTAAAGCGGCTATCAGGTGCGAGTTTGGGTGGGAAGGCCACTATAACAGCGGAGCTCTCCAAAAGCACTAAGTAACAGGTCGGGAGGGAGAATGCCCCACACACGAACTACGCTACAAACCAATAACAGCTGAGCATGGAGGGGCAATATGCATCATGAAATGGGGTGGAGGGGGCGAATATGAAAGACGTGACCAGACTCCCCCGGGGGGACACGAAACAGCAGCTGAGGCGCGCAGCTTGCGCAAAGTGCATTGACGGAGTTCCCCTGCAGAGTGGGCCTTTTCCAGCTCAGCCGGCAGCCATCCAATAAACCATGCCCACATGGGAATTCTGAGTATGTGGCGGACGGAGTGTGGGGTATGGGTGGGATTGGGGGATTGAGGAGGGGGTTGGTGAGGGGAGGAGAAGGAGCTGTGGGGTAGAAACGTACCTGGTCACCCAGATGTACCTGAGTTTGAGGGTGAGGATTGCAAGGGGTGGGGTTGTGGGTGGCTTGGGGGTGTTGGAGTGGGGGAAAGTCAAAGTGCAAAACCATCCTGAAGGAATTGTCACATTTTATGCCAATTGAGAGCCTCATGGTTCAGATGGTGTGGCCGGTGAATGGGAACACACACAACCCTGTGTGATTTGAGTTGTTATAGCATGTATCGAATCAGTCCGCCACCCCTCATGTATGGAGAATACAGAACAGAGGAGAAAAGGGGAATTCTGCCATTTTTGCTTCCGTAATAAATAGATGGCGTTGTGTTTTGGCTGATAGGTTTGAAGAGAAAATAACTGAAAATTAACTTTCACCCTTTAAAAACTGTGCGAATAAATTGTTGAAATATCAGCTGCTGTTTTGTTCGCATCCTTCTCTTACCTGTATTGCAAGTGGAGCAAACTGATTTGTGATGCTTTAAAAGGCGGTGTATAATCAGAAATACTGCTTGATAGGGCGATATATTACTGTTCTATGAGTAAAATGGAAATATTGAAAGAAAAAGTATTGAATATAGCAAGCATTTCCGAATCCAATCGATATAAGAAACAGGATTGAATGCGACTCACCATTATTATAAGTGAAGAAGACGATGAAGGAGGAAGAGATTTTGTTTTAATGTGAATTGAAAGCGACCCATCTATTCTCATCTTACTCCCCATACTGTTTGCAGATTGCCAAGCATCTGAATGATACAACGACGGCAATCATAATTGATGGCGAGCATACGTACGCCGTGTAAATCCCCTATAGGACAATTGTTGAAGACAGCGGACGGATGGATGCAGGTATGCTGAAACCGAGCTCCTTTAATATCATAGATCAGTTTATAGGGCTGCAGATTATTGTCAGAAAGTGCCTTAAAAATGACGGAACTGGCAACTAGTTTCCTACCAGCTACTTTTGGTATTTTTTATAAAGTAGCGACCTTGACAAGTTCACAAACCCAAAATACCCAGAATACCTCTGGGGGAACATGCTTAAATGACGTCATCAAAATGGCTGCCAAAATTGTAAAGTTTGGCATTGTGTGCAGGTGCTGACGTGGTACCTAACCGTTTATATAGTAGTTTTACTGTCAAGAGAAAAAGCATCAGCCTTTTCCTGGGATGAACACTTTCATTTGTGGAGAACCAGAGAATAAAAAGAAAGGAATAAAACTTACAGCAGCGAATATGAAGGCAGCGGAAGTTTGTGAGAATGTGCTTACAACAATGGTTATGATTACAAAAATGATTCCCAAATACTTCACCGTGCAGTTAGTATTAGTCACAGAGACATAGAAAAATTACAACCAACAACTGAATACCCTAATACTCAAGAAATTGATCTTAATGCATCAACTGTGTTTAATTTAAATATTATTTAAATATAATTTAAATATTTAAATTAAATTATTAAATTAATTTAAATGCATTTAAATGCATTGCATGCATGCATGCATTTGCAATGCATGCATTTAATTCAATTTATTATTTAAATATTATTTTAAATATTATTAAATATAATTAATAATATTATTTTTAAATATTATTAAATATTAATATTATTAAATAGAATATTTAAATCAGATGCTAGTAACATTTTATTACAGATCAGGACACAGGGACCCTCAATGTAAAAATAAAATACAAAAACTTAATAAAAATGGAGGCCATCTTGATGACGTCACTTGAACATGTTCCCCAAGGGGATTCTGGGTATTTTTGGTGTGTGAAGTAGTCAGGGCCCATACTTTATAAAAATATCAAAATTAGCTGGTAGGAAGCTAGTTGCCACTTCACCCTCATTTTCATGCTCAATCTGCAGGCCTATTATAATGATTGATGGAACAGATTATTTAAATCAAATGTTATATTTTGAACACAAATTGGTACACCACCGGTCAAAAGTTTTAGAACACCTCAATTTTTCCAGTTTTTATTGAAATTTACGCAGTTTAATGTCCAGTGAATAACCTGAAATGGTACAAAGGTAAACAGTAAACTGCTCGAGGTCAAAAAAAAGAAGTTTCGGTGAGCAAAAACGGGAAAATAATGTAAATTGCACAGTTCTATTGTAAAAAAAAAAAAAGGCCTTCTTCAGGGAACAAGTAATGGGTTAACAACTTACAGCTGTTCTGCAGCAATGTAAGTCAATTAAGCCTTGAAAGTTGATGCAAACAATTCCTACAGGTGTCCCAACCACTGCTGATTACTTGATTACAAACCCCCTGTCTGTATAAAAGCAGTATTGGAACAGACTGTTATTACACCCTCTGAAGCAGTATTTGGACAATATTGCACTGCCGGAAGTAGTACATTGGAAACTGGAGGAAACTCTGACAGGAAGAGGTCTGGCAGACCCAAAGCCACAACAGAATCAGAAGACAAGTTTCTGAGAGTCAACAGCTTGCATGATAGGTGGCTTCCAGGACAACAGCTCCAAGCACAGCTTAACACTGGTCGAAATAAGCAAGTCTCAGTTTCAACTGTGAAGAGAAGACTTCGAGCTGCAGGTTTGACAGGTCGAGTGGCAGTAAGAAAGCCATTGCTAAGATGGCAAAATAAGAAAAAGAGGCTTGCCTGGGCCATGAAGCACCGCCAGTGGACTACTGAAGACTGGAAGAAGGTCTTATGGACCGATGAATCAAAATTTGAAAACTTTGGTTCATCACGCAGGGTTTTTGTACGCCGTCGAGTAGGCGAAAGGATGGTTCCTCAGTGTGTGACACCAACTGTCAAACATGGAGGAGGAAGCGTGATGGTCTGGGGCTCTTTTGCTGGACCCAGAGTCGGCGACTTGCACAGAGTGAATGGCACCCTGAACCAAAAGGGCTACGACGGCATTTTGCAGCGCCATGCAATACCCTCTGGTATACGCCTAGTTGGTCAGAGGTTCATCCTACAGCAAGATAATGACCCTAAACACACCTCCAGGCTACGTCAAAACTACCTTCAAGGAAAGAAGAAGACGGTAGGCTTCAAATCATGGAATGGCCAGCACAGTCTCCAGACTTAAACCGCATCGAGCTGGTTTGGGATGAACTGCACAGAAGGGTGAAAGCAAAGCAACCTACAAGTGCAACACATTTGTGGGAACTTCTGCAACAGTGTTGGGAAGAACTTCCCAAACAACATTTGATTTCCATTGTAGAAAGAATGCCACGAGTGTGTTCGGTGGTTATATCTGCAAAAGGTGGCTACTTTGCTGAGTGAAAAATTTAAATTAAATTTTGTTAAACAAAATGATTCTATGATTTCTTTTTTTATCTCCAATTGTTTATTTGTTCTATGCTTAATTTCAGAGTACATTGAGACATTAAACTGTGTAAATTTCAATAAAAACTGGAAAAATTGAGATGTTCTAAAACTATTGACCGGTGGTGTACATCAATAGGAAAACAAGTCTCGTTTTACTGTGAGATAATTTTTATGAGACGAGTGAGACAGGAGAGGAGTGAGATAATTTTTATACTCTGTCTGCCTGCTGGGCAGTCAAACTAAATTGAAAATCATTCCAAACAGGAAACTTACTGTTTTAAGGACGTCATAAAGGACACAAACATGAGGCATGAATAACTAACGTGTTGTTTTACATAGGGTGATGTAATTAATAGACACTGGAAAATGGCAGTAAATTCCAGAATTAATTTGTTTATCGACCTTTTACAATCTATATTTTATTTAAATTTACTTATTTACTGTATGTGAAGACTGCAGCACAAAATCCCATGTCATAATACTTCCATGAACCTCTAGTTTTACACAACTTCAGTTTAAATAAAGGTTCAATGGGGTGGTGTATAAGGGTGGTATTGGGGACTGCTTCTGGACTACTTCAATAGCACCAAACTTTCGGATTTATTAACAATCGTTAAAATCATTATTTTATTCAAATTTAAGTAACACTGTCCGGGGTATCGTGTTCAATGAACTCTCGTTCCAGAAGTGTCTGCTTGTGTGTCCGCGTGTTTTTTTGGCTTCCATGCATTCCTGAATTGCTGGACCGAATGAGGTTATGTTTACCTCTGCCACCTAAAGTGGTGAAAGGTTGTGTTTTCACCCCTGTTTGTTTGTCAGTGAGCAGTATATCTCAAAAAGTTACTTTACAAAAAACAAAAACAAAAAGGGTTTTCAAGTGATTCTTCATCATTGAAGCCTGGTGTTGGCTTAATGGTTAAGGTGGCTGACTTAAGATCTTGGGGTCTTGAATTTGAGCCCCTAGGCACGTGCGATTTGGTCTCTTCCGAAGACAGAAGCCTCTTCCGGAAGATTGCTTTGCGCCGAAAAGGCAGAAGAGAAGCAAGATGGCGGCCAAGCATGTATTACTCGCGCTCATGATGGAAGAATTAGACAAAGATGACACTACATCACAAGTTGATGCAAATATCCAGATTGTGTTTTCACTTGCAAGTTTTGCTGCGTAAGTATAACCAGCAGCGTTTCTCCGTGACTGAAATTAGGCGAGGCCATTTTGTTTTTGACGAGCCCGCGCCTCTTCTGCTGGATTTTTGGGAGAGGCAGAAGAGCTTCCGAGAAGAGAAGAGTCCAAATCGAACGACCGGAAGAGTCTTCCGGAAGTCTCTTCCTCTTCCAGAAGTGCAAATCGCACGTGCCTCCTGTCATACCATTGATTAACAAGTGGGTTGGCTCAGCCTGTCCTTCCGTTCGGTCAGGAAAATGAGTACCAGCTTACTGGGAACAGTGAGCCATTTCAGTATCCTGTGTCGGAGTGGTGACCCATCCAGGAAACTGCTTCATCAGCTCTATACATCTGAAGATACAAAAGGAGTGGTTTCTTCTTCTTCTTCTTCTTCACCATTAAAATATGGGGCCAAAATGATATATAGCACGACATTTCAAAAAGTTGTGGGCGAGTTATGCAAAACTTGGTGGTTGAGTTGGGTAGGGGACAAGAACAAGCCGATTAGATTTTGCTTTTGGTGGGATACAAAATGTAAAATGATCAGCCTGGTTTCCCTCACCAGAGAAGAGGGTATTGCATTTGAGTCCGTTTGTTTGCCTGTTTGTTTGTTTGTTACTTGCCGGAATAGATTCCGGCAAGTATGTTGGTTGGTTGGTTTGTCTGTCTGTCTGTTTGTGCGCAGTCCTACGTCTACATTGTTGCACATAGCATCACCATACTTTACACACATATTTGCCTTGCCCTGGAATAGAATAATAATAATAAGGACATGGGTTGAATCCCTGCTTGAGAGAATGCCAACCCACTTCCCGCCACCACGGTCCAACCCACAATCCCACGAGATATGCAGAAAGGACGACCCAAAACGAATGATCTTATTTTTGATTCGTATATAAACATCATTAAAAGTAAATAATGACCTCTGCCAAAGTTCAAACGACGTGGGTTTAATCTCTACATGAGAGAATTCTACATAGCTATTTGGGCGGTGTATAAGCTAACAGATCGCTGTCTCCATCGATCTTGCCAAGGCCGTAACACCTATCGGCTCAAAATACTTTTAACTGTTGACTTGGTAGTTTTTTACAATGACGGAAACACGTATCGGGAGTACATATGACATAGCGGTTGTGAATGTGACAGCTCTGAGGCGTCTTTCGCTTCGCATCGCAGTGACAGCGAGCACCAACATGGCGGCTGTAAGATTAACATCTGGCTTCAAGCTCCCTCACCACCCAAAGCCTTCAACCACACATATTAACATGCTCCTCCCCCTTCAATTCCCGTTCTTCAAAGCAAAGCGGTAAAAATTGTTGTATCGCCATTGTATATTACTAGCAACGGTACCTGCCCTAAGGGCGGGGCTTCAATTGGGAGGCGCAAATGATAATTTAAACTATTTATATAAACGGGTGGTGATATCATACCTCCGTGGAAGTACATTCCGGCAAGTCCTCGGTCTCTGACTGATTTTTAATCTGTTTGTCTGTTTGTTTGTTTGTCCACACAGAATAAATATGATTTTCTCTGCAACCGTTAGTCCGATTGACAGGAAATTTTCACCATCGGTGCAACTCCACCTGTATAATTTTTTAATACTAATTATGACGTCATAGGTCACATGGTACAGGCGCCATCTTGGAAAAACTGAAACATTTTGCACCTCTATATCTCCGAAAGCGCTGCATAGAAAAAATTGGAATTTTTTGAAAATTGAAAAATTGAAAATTGACCTATCCCTCATTATAAAGAACTCCATGTGGAATAAAATATGCTACTGATGATGTCATATGTGCCTCCATTATGACGTCATAATTCGATAAGTACAAAACTTCATCCTATCAAGATGAAATTTCTTGAGCATCATCTGGGGATAAATTGGTGGAGAAAAAAAATTATGACGTCATCGTTCACGCGGTTCGGCAGCCATATTTGTTTTACTACAAAAGCCTTCAAAACCACTGAAAACACGTCCTGGCGAGGGTCTGCAATCTCTGATTGCTCTTTCTTGTTGCCCTGCGCTCGTGAAGCGAAAGGCAGGGTTAAGCATTCGGGTACGTACGTGCGTACGTATGTGCGTGTCTGCATTTAAAAAATTCATTTTCTCGGCAACCGTTGGTCCGATTGACATGAAATTTTCACCATAGGAGGGACTCCTGCTGTAGAATATTTTAGTGAATATTATGACGTCACAGGTCATGTGGTACGGGCGCCATCTTGGAAAAACCAAAAAACTTTGCACCTTTATATCTCAAAAATCGCTGCACAGAAATAATTGAGACAGGTCTCATTGCAAAGAACTCTCCATGCGGAATAACATATTTGAATGATGACATCATAGGTGCCGCCGTTATGACGTCATAATTCGACAAGTAAAAAACTTTATCCGATCAGGATGAAATTTCTTAAACATCTTCTTGGTATAAATTGATGCAGAAATAAAATTATAATGACGTCGTAGGTCACGTGGTTCGGACGCAATATTGTTTTGAGTGAAAAGCCTGAAAAACCACTAAAATCACATTTTCTCCAAAACGACTGAACAGATCGAGGCCAAACTTTGCAGGCAGAATCGTATACCCATGATGAACAAAAAAGTCAGCGAGCATGACGTCATGCATCACATGGTTTCAGAGTTATGACGTTTTTAAGCATAAACTTTTAAAACCTATCTCCTCCCTCATTTTTGATCCTATCGAGGGGACTCTTCACAGATGTGTTCAGCATATCAGTCTCCTAAATTTCAAGATGATTGGATGTACGGTCTCGAAGTGAGAGGTTGTTATTGCGTGAAGAAGAAGAGTCTTCTAGAGTGGGCATGGAATTAATTATCACCATGCACATGACGAGCAGGCAAAGTACGGAGCGACCTCACGGGGTCATTTTGACCTCAAATAAAATTCTGATTTCAGATTTGTCAATCGCTGAGGTATATTAACACACGACCAAAACAGATTTGGCGAAATTCCGACGATTTTTGACAAAAATATAATATTTGTGTCTGCATTTCAGTAAAGTAAAGCGTGTGCCGTGTCAGCATTTAAAAAATTGAAACGTGGCTCATTGTAAATAACTCCATATGGGGAATAGGTGTTGTTAACGATGATGTTATTGGTGCCATAATTATGACGTCATAATTCGACATGGACAACGCTTAGTCTGATCAGTTTGAAATTTAATTGAGTTTATGCAACAATTGATCTATGCAACAATTATTTCGAGAATATAAATTTATGATGTCATCGCTCACGTGGTCTGGCAGCCATATTGGATCAAAAAAAGAGAAACATTCAAAAATAGAAGAGTTGGCTCACACCAAGTTGACTGCGCAAGGTAAGTATTCTATGAATACCATCTAGTTTCTTTATGTGTTTGATGTTTGTATTTGACTCCTGTGTATCATATAGTGTGCCACTCCCCACTCCCCATGGGTGTCTTATCAGTCAAAATAAAATACGCCAATTCTCCAAATGAAAACCATATATATCATAAAAGTGTAGAAATATCATATCAAATATCATATTGTTTGTGTGTTTGTTTTACTTCTATGCAGTATGCACTCCTGAAACGCTGGACAGAATGAGTTGAAAACTGGTGGTTGTACTCGGAGTGTATGCGAAGGTTTTAGGTGGCAAACTAAATCCGTAGCCTCGGCGGTTCAGGGTGGAGGAAAGACCCCAATCCTCTCTATGTATATTCTGCATCATATAATGCCACCTGGTGGAAGCTGGTATTCCATGTCAGTGGAACGAAGTACCATACATGTGCTCGAAACATACTTGCCTTTGGGCGGCCTAGTCCTGGTTTTATCCTTGATAAAACAATAAACAGTTGGGCTGGTGCTTGGCATGTAGGGGGTTTGCATTTCTGATTCCTTTGGATGACATTAAGCCAGGTGTCTCATCGGCTAGCGTTTGCTTGTGGACGTTAAATAAAGATCCCACGGTACATTTTTAAACAAGGAGACCATTGTGTACCCTGTACCCTGGCCAAAACCAAAAATTCTGGCCTTCCACTGAGAAGAGCAATGGCAAACCATCCAGTGTGCTTTCAGCCTACTGACCGCTATATGACAGTGCTAATGCTCTCGAAAGATAATTAGGATGAACGGATTATTTTTATTGTGAGCAGGATTGTTTCTCAGTGAGCAGGATATCTCACAAAGTTATGGACGGATTCAGCCGAAGTTTGGTGGTCAGATTGGGTGTGTGACAAGGACGAATTGATTAGACTTTGGTGAAGGTCCGAATACGGATCCAGATACGAGAATTAAAAAAATTTAAAACTGATTCTTCACCATTGAAAAGACCCCGATACCTCTCTCTATGTAGATGGGCATCGTATAGCACCACCTGGTGGTAGCCTGTATTACAAGTCATAATAAAATATGCTGTAGACATCATAAAAGCGAGGGAATTAACCGGTCCTTAAGAATGGGTTCTTTGCTAGTGTTTGCAAAATTGGCATGTAACAAGCTCCCCATGGGTCAGAAGCAGTCATCATTGTTGGACAATAACATGGCTGAGTCGCAGGGCAGTCTAGGCAAATGGAAGCCGCCCAGACATATTGAGGCTTTGGACTATAGTTATTCTCTGCAAACTGCTGTAATTAGAACTGTAACCAACTATAGTTTTAACTTTGGTATTAAGGAGTAATTATCTGCAGACTTCTGTAATTAGATACTGTAACCACTCCAGCTTCCGACAATCCTTACTGCAGCACATACACCACAATAGCGTAAACTAAAGTTATTCTAAAGTTAACTTAAACTGCCAGGAGGTATATGAGAGCACAACTGCAGTTCTAACTACACCATTTTTGTCTAATTCTTGCTTCAAGGCCTAAAACGCATGCTTAAACATGCCCTCGCCTAAACATGCCCTCGCCGACGTGTAAAAGTTTATTTGTTATTTAAACGCTTGTGATTAGGTTTTGATCCACATTAGATAAATACTCTTCGGCGATTGGCAATTAACTTTGAATGGATGATCACCGCACGATTAGTTATTCTACATGCATATAACTCTTAAACACCTTTCATAAATTTGGCCAAGAATGTCTATGTTGACTATTTGGCCCATAATGTGGGAAATTTGTATAACATGTGTAAATTGTTAATAAAGAGTTTGTTTGTCTTAGTATTTGGTTAAATGGCCTGTTACAACTGCTAGGAATTCGGGGCATAACTGGCTACGTTACTCAAGGTATGGTTGCCACCTTATGGCATGATCAGTTGAGTACACCTTGTGGGTGGTCGCAACCCCTGAGCACTTGACAATATTATGCACAAAAAAGTAACACCGACCATGACATTGTACACCAACTAATATTACATGTGATGTGAACAATGTACATGCAATTGCATGAAGAGGAATAATGATTTGTCGCACCTTTCCAAAGGAGCTGTGAACGTCACGCTCAGGAGGTACCTCTCCTCCATGAAGCCAGTCCCTGCCCTGGCCAAGCATCCCAGCAAACCTTCCTGTGGTATTTTCATCTCGGCATGTGGACTGCCGATCCTGGTACTGCTTCAACTGAGGAAAGAATGATTGAAGAAATGGTAGGAAATTTAGATGATAAAGAGATAAACTCCATATGCAATTGCACATTTCCAACCTCCAACCAGCTTCGTAAGTTGATTCAGAAACCGCACAGGATACACTCAGAAAGGCCATTCTCCGTCATGAGTGTTGTTCAAGCTTCAAATACTGTTGCAAGATGTGTTATGACAGAAGAGATGTCTTAGGAAACTATCCAGCAGATAGTCAGCACAAAAGGTTGAAGGATAACCAAATGTGTGTCTGGATTTGAACATACAACACATCCACCTATTCATGGCAACAGTTGAGTCCGTCCTGCTTCATGGAACTAAAGCATGGACCCTCACTGCGACCCAAGAGAAGGGACTTGATCGACGCTATACTCGACTTATTAGATCAGCTTTCAATGTCCATTGGTCTGAACACATAATAGGACAAATAAAGGTCTCTATGGTTCTTTTCCAAGGCTGTTCGTTAAATTAGAAGAAGACGTCTCAGTATTGCTGGGCATTGCTACCACCACAAAACGAACCTGGTTCCAATCTTATACTCTGCACACCTAAACATGGAAGGCCGAAGCGGGGCAGCCCAGCTCTGAACTACATCAACATGTTGAATAAGGATACACGCCTGGAGACAGAGGAACTGCACACAGCAATGGTTGATCAGGATGACCGGGGAAGCTGATGATCAATGTCATCTGAGTCCGGCCTAAGAGCCAACCTAAGAAGAAGACATACACCTGCAGACAAGTGTCGCTACAGTTTTGCCATTTTATGAACCATGATTAAACACAAATTCAAATCAACACACCGAGTCTAGTTCTATCAGAGGTAAAATTCCTGTTAAAGACACCAAAAATATGAAAAGAGGGCTCATTCATGGCTCATATTAATGGGTTTTTTCCTCTCCAGTGTCTAAAGCCAAGCATAACGTAGAGAAGATGACTTCCACTCTCCTTTGGTGTAGTCACTGCAGATGTGAAACAGAAATCGTAAAGACATTGGCCTTTTCGGCAACAGCTGTGAACGATCGGACTTGTTGAATTTCCGTGACTACCATAACGTCTCTGTCAAAGATTGCAACGCCATCAGATTTCAGTCAATCCCAGCAGCCTCAAAGCTTTGGAAAGGAAGATTGGTGGGTGAGGGAGAATATGGAGGGTTAGGGTTAAGTTAGTGGGAAGGGATGGGAGGTGGCGAGGAGGGGATGTCTGCTGGGAGCGAATTCTGGGAACAGATTCAACTCTGGGAACAGCTTGGATTAGACCCATGAAGCACAGCCCTCACATCGAACGCATCAAGCCATTGGGATAGCACCAAAAGGAGAGCAACCGGTCCAAGTTTTCAGTTGTATCACGCAGTATGTTGAATAGGTAATGTATACGTGGCTTCATACAATTATTGCATATACGAGTGAACAAATGTTACAATCAATTAAACATACATTTCTTCTCAATATTATCAAGAAATCTGATCATGATACATGATTTTTTAATTTCTTTTTACATGATCGATGCTCATAGAAAAGCAAGATGGTGGAGAGTACGAACTGGCTGGTGCAACGGTTGGACACAATATTCCAGGAAATGAATGAAAAGGAAAAATAAGGAGAGACAGGAGTGGGGGGAAACACAGCAACCTGCAAGAAAGAGGGTTGGATTAGCAAGGGTTAATGAGGGTAATAAGGATTGGGGGGGGGGGCGAGGAGGGGAATGACATGAGATGGAGATGCACCGCCTGCTTGAAGTCTTGGAGGGAAGAGTGCAGGGACTGAACAGTCTCAAGAAGACGGTTTCACAGACTGGGAGAAAAGAGGAAGAAAAAAGTTGAGGTTATGCAGTCTGGATAAACCAACCTCGTTTATTCGTTACTTTAATTTTTGGTTGTTGTACTTTAATGAGGTAATATGCATAGTCTTCTGTCAAAACCTTCTTTCTCTGGAGTGAAAAAACAGTAAAGTTAAATGAGGATTCACAGATAGTTTCTGTTACGTGTTATATATATATATATATATATATATAAAGTTTTTTTTTTTTTTTTTTGCATTGATCTAAAGCTCATGCAGGAGCCTGTATATAAATTAAATTAGTAGATATTCGTGAACTGGATAAATACATAGATTGAGTGTTGATCTTAGATTCACGGCCTAATGAACCATTGGTTCAGATAATTGTCCTAAACAGGGTTTTAATATCAGATGAGTATCCTAACTAGTACTAGCAAGTTGGCTGTGCCCGCAGGGGATTCTAAACGGGGTAGGGGTCAAGGTGGCAAAAATGCAAATGGCGTCTTCTGTCATCAAGCCAGCAAGCTGGGAGCAACAATTCACATTTCCGCATCGACGCAATTTAAACGTTCTAATGGCGATGAGGAGCTCCATTTGAAACTGTTTGTTCAATATATGCCACTTTTTGAGGCTTAGGGTCCATAATAAAAAATTGTATTGGTGTTAAAGCCAGAGACCAATCGCAAATCAATAGTAGGATTATTACGAGATTATCAGCAAGACGGTGAGAGTTCGGCAATTCTATGCGAATGAGTGCAAGCGATGAAGTGAGGGTTTACAAGATGAGGGTCGACGCGGACATGGGTGTATTTGTGCCTTATTCCTCCTCATCTTGTTTGACTGCTCAAGGTGGCAAAATGACACGACAGAACGGCGTTTCATTTTGGCTATGTACCCCGGACATTTCAGCTCATGGAGAAGCTTAATTAAAACTTCGGAGAAAAAAAAAAGGCTCTTCGTCTCAGAAGATGAAAAACAAAAAATTCAATCAAAAATGTAATGGCAAAATTTTGCTTTTTGGTAATATGAAATAACTTCCTTGTTTTACTGGCATTTGCAGTTTATAACCGAACAGGCAAATTAATGCTCGTAACATTTCACAAAACTGTCCTGAACTATGGCATTGAAAAGTTCCCCCTCATCTCGACTACACCTCCCCACCTATCCATCTTACCTTTACCTGTCCAAGCTTTTCTAATCAGTATTCTGACCTCCAATTTCATTATAAATTGCATTTTTTTTAAAGTGTTGTTAACACTACCTAATAGGCCGTAATAAAACTTCTGCACACAACTTTGCCCCCACCATATCCATCCCCTCAATTCCCATACAGTTCACTCAATCAAGTTACTCTCGTTACGACGTTTGACCATCATCTTGGGGCTTCGCAGGCAGAGCGTTGTTGCATTGGAGGGACATTAAGCTGATCGTCCCATCTGATGGCTTTCGTTAGTGGACATCAAGGATCCCACGGTAGCTATAAAAAAAAAAGGTCATCTTGAGCGAATACACTTACCAAATTATAAATTACCACCCAAATCTACTCCCGGCCCTGCTGGCAAAGGGAAACCCGTCGGTTTGGCAGCAGCAAGGATTGCCATGCACTGAATAGCTCGTGATGAAGATGAAAATCGAACTTATTTGGAGTTTCCTACTTCAGTTTTGGAAGTAAAATTATTCGTTTCACCTTTCTACATCGCAAGGCAAATAAAATCGAAAATTAAACTTTTGCATTGAGGTATGAACAAACTGTGCTTGCTCTTAGTGCCCATTTTTACATCATTCCAACTCCCCTCTGAACTGGACTCCAACTCCCCTTCCATCGGTTTGCCATCATCACAGCTCCGTTCGCAAATGAAGATAAAACACATGAACACGGAGCAGACCTCTGGCCAGTTTGAGAGGATTTATAGACGAGCAGCAGCAGCTACTGTGAGTGTTTCAAGGAATCGTGGGTGAAATGTGCTCCGATTAGCAGAAAAGACAATGATAGAGATGAATCAAATGAAGTAGTGCAACTGGCAGCGTGCACACGGCCTGCCCTCGGGAGGTTCTGACATTAGATGAATAACCAGATGTGACACGTGTGAAATTGTTCAAATGTACTAATGTACTTCAGAGTTATGAACGCACACAAGCAAGGCAAGATTTTACAGCTAACTTGCTTCTTACTACTCTTTATCATGCTCTATTACCTTAGAGCTATAACTTGGAACAATGGCACAAAACTTTGCGACTGCCAAAGATAACAACGCCTGTTCAGTGTTCAGTCGGTTTATGGTCGGCGAGACGATTTCTAAAAAGGGAAATCGTGAGACTCATTTCAAGAGGCATCTCTGCGAGACGCTGATAGTACAATTATGGGGCTCCTCGATTAAGAGAGCAATCCTGCTGACATTTTCAGATGCCCAACGCCGCTTGTGCCAAGCAAGTTGTGCAATGCTGTCTGTCATCAAGATCACGTGATTAACAGTGATAATATGTGCCCCTCTGGCCCACCACATGCGCAATCTCCGACACTGCCATGTAAACAGGAAAATGACAACACGAAAGCAGAATCCGACATTCGGTTTACGTCACATTCATCTTTGTCATCCAAGAGATCGGGAATCGAAAGGAAAGTCCCACAATAACACAATGGTTTTTCGTTGTTGTTTTCACCACCACTAAGCGTCCACTGGATATTACCAAGGAACTGAAAAGTGTGAATGTAAACAAGATTGTAAAAGCATATTTTGAGGGCAGTAAGAAAACTCAGATCTCCAGGGGACAGGCCTCCTGAGAGACAAACAAAGCAAGCATGGTGCTGGTTCGGAAAACATATAAGAAACCAAGAGATTTTGTCTCTTGCACAAGTTTCACGGAGTTCCTCATTTGCTTAATGTCAGACTTTCTGCTCACCTTCACTCCTTCATTCCTCTTTTCTCCCGCCTCTGGAACAAACTCCCTCACTCTCTTCAATCCCACTCCACCCTCCAGCTCTTTAAAACAGCTGTTCACCACCATCTCTTATGGTTCACCACCACCCCCCATCCAAAACCTTGATCTTTTCTACCTCCGCTAATTTCACCCATAATCCTACCCTTTTTTTTTTTGAAATACCAAATTCTGTCCTGCAAGTCTTTGGTCCCCTTGTGTTTTATACCTCTCCCACCCCCCCCCCCTTCCCACGCCTTCTCCCCCCAAGCCCTCTCCCTCCCACACTTCTCCCTGCTCTCAAATGTTGTGTTTGTGTGCTTCCCCTTCTCTCCCCATCTTGTCTTCCGCTCCCTCTTTTTATATATTTTGTTTGTCTGGTTGATTTGTTTGTGAAATAAATGTTAGCTCTTTCACGAGCCTCGATTCAGTATACAAAAAGAAAAAGTTTTTTTTTTTTTTTTTGTGTTATGGATTTTAAAAGCTGCAACAAAACAGGTTTGGGAACAAAAAGCGAGAAGTCCTCTGGTTAATGATGCTTATTGGAGTTGACAAAGCATCACGATGCACAATGCTCTGAAATCAGTTATAACGGTGTGAATTTACAATTGAGAAATTTACAGAAGATCCGACTCTGTGTTGACGGAATTGTGTTCTTTCCTCCGCTTATTCGAGGCTGCAGACAACTGACAATTATTCAAGTTGACTTGTACACCCATTTCCAATCTTACCTATAGTGGCAAATTCTAAGTCTGTCCATCTGGATGCTCGACACATTCTCACGGTAAGAATATAAATATTCCATCTGAGACCGTTTAGCTCTTCTATCAGCTTTGACGTAATTGCATTTTGATGTCTACTTCAAAAGTAGTAGATGTCTACTTCTCCCGCGATGACGCTATCTCCGAGGGCCTTTCACTTACTCACCGCAGGCAGGTTGGTGGTCTTTCCATCTTCTACCGACTCCTCTCCGGCCTTGCCCCCCCCCCCCCCAGCTCTCTCTGGGCTCTGTCCCCCAAATATTCCTACAGGTCGCACAAGATCTGCCTGCAACCCTCTTATGGTTAAACTGCCAAAATCAAGACTCTCTGCTCACCTTCACTCCTTCATTCCTTTTTTCTCCCACCTCTGGAGCAAACTCCCTCACTCTCTTCAATCCCACTCCTCCCTCCAGGTCTTTAAAACGGCTGTTCACCACCATCTCTTATCTTCCCCCATCCAAAACCTTGATCTTTTCTACCCCCGCTAATTTCACCCCAAATCCACTTTTTTGAGGTGACTTTTGACTTATTTCCTGGAAGTCCTTGGTGTCCTTGCGTTTTATACCTATCCTGCCTCCCCCCAGGCCTTCTCCCTCCCACACATCTCCCGATGTCCCTGCTCTCAAATGTTGTGTTTGTGTGCTTCCTCACCTTCTCTCCCCATCTTGTCGACCGCTCCCCTTTTTATATACTTTGTTTGCTTGCTTGTTTGATTTGTTTGTTTGATAAATGTTAGCTCTTCCACGAGCCTCGACTCTGTATACAAAAAAAAGAAAATAAAAAAAAAGTGTTTTCCAAAGCACCGACATTGTTAATTATTTAGTTATTTGGAGCACCCTTGGGAAATAAAATAAATAGATAAATAAATAATAAAAATAAAGAAAATTAAAATAAATAAATAAATAGCAATACCATGAAGGTGTAGGATATTAGCAAAGGAATTCATGTTGAGCGAATTCTTTCCGCAATATGAAGAGTGAACTCGGTTTAAGGTTGTGATGAAATTTGCCCTTTAAGACGTCATCGAGGTCAGGTGATAATGAGTGCAGATGCTGTCGAAAGGATTGTCGCCGAGTCTGGTTATATGTCACATATGACAGGAAGCTTCAATCTACAGGTACGAATAGATTTCTCACTTGGAATATCGAGAGCACGCAGATATACATCCAATTTTGTATCTATAGATTATGATTTTTTTTCATTTCTAAATACATCAAGTAATTATTACGTAATCGTGACGTCCATATTATATAAAGCATCAGTGTCAGCATCAGCCTGGCGAATCGGGAAGGCAGGAAACCACGAAAAAGAATTGAAGACGTATCGTTCTCTCCAGATAAATATTGTCTGCTCGTTTGTGTCCGGATGCTCATCTGTTACACGTCGGTTACGCGACGCAATCTCAAAGTTTTCGCACCATCTCCACTAAGATTCTGCCTATCATGCGTCCGATCGTTCGCATGCACCATCTTACTGCGCCTCATCCAACCACCACGTGCTATGATTGACCGGAGGTGCAAATCGTCGCGATTACACTTCGAATAATTCCACTTGGCATTGTTTTGCATGTCGCATGTTATTTTACTTGGGAGGCCCCACCGTTCATGCATAAGTACTTTCCCCGCCGTCCTCTAGGAATTCGACGACCTCCATTTTCACTGCCAGGCAATCTGTATTCATGGCGGCGCCACGTCGCTTGTGCGTCGGCTATTTGGGCTAATTACAGCACGCATCGTGCTTCACGCACGAGGAAAAGCTGAAGATGGCGAACATTCAAATAAATCGATTCCTACGGATCTTCGCTCTCCGCGTTCATATCCACCTCGCTAGTCTCAGCACGAGGTCATTTCTTCCTCATTTGCATTCTTCGAAGCTCCATCATCAATATTCCGACCATTATTGTGCGTTCGTCTACATACCCGTCGCCCGGTTATTCTTCAATCGTGCGAACGACTGCGTGGAATCCTCCTGTTATCCGATATTACAAACACTTATACACTTCTTTCTGCACGGGTCTGGCACGACAATGAGGTATCGCAGAAGCGCGGCGATGCAAGTCAAACTAGGTGGGGCGCACAAGCAGCTTGGTGCCACCACTAATACTAACTAGGGCGTGTTGTGGATGCAAATGTCGCTCGCAAGTGCCGGAGAGCGCTCACGCACCATTTCGTTGCTGAAGCAATTGGATGAGTCCATGAAGTTCTGCGTCTGCAGGTCCTTTTGGTTGCTCTGGTACAGCGGGTTCCCGTAGCCGTACAGTCCCTGCACAGGGACAGCGGCACAGATTACATACGCCAACTGAATCCGAGCGACGTGGCGCTAACCGCCTCTCCACGCTCCGGAAGGACAAATCCATGACCTTCAATGAGAACACTGCAATTCTGTTAATGGGGTTGCGGCTTTCCCACACACACAAATGTGGTTATCTGCATCGGGCCGTGTTTGCTTGATGGGCCACAAATCAATCGCACGGCAAGTTCCTTGGAAGGAACACAATAATGCACCGAGCACGATTAACATTAAACATTCAATAACTTCCGCACAATTTGTATTTGCTAAATCTACATCCGTTGTAACATTCAACAATCATTTACATTACAGGAAGAAATAAATGTCGAGCTATCATTGATACCAATGTGTTCGTGGTTGAGGACATCGGAAAAGCCAACAACACAATTCTCCGTTGGGTGGTCGGTGTGCAGCCACCTGTCTGCTGGTTGCATCATTTATCAGTGCGAGCGTCTGCCCCGGATGCAATGCCTCTCTATAACCAGTTATCTAGTACTGATTTTGTCGACCTCTGAAGGATGAACAGGCTGAGTCAACCCCACCTGGCGTTAATTCAACAAGATTCGAACTCGGGACCTTCGGATCCCAAGCCCACCGCCCTAACCATTAGGCCGACACCAGGTGATAATTCTCCATTGAATCATCATTTTACCTTATTTTGTACCTGCACATGTGGACCAGTTTATATTCCATGGATTAAGGAGAATTTCATCCACATTAACAATTATTTAGTTTTAATCAAATCCGGTCTTGCAGTGTTTCCACGAGCCCAAAGACCTTTTTTTTTTTCTATGCTCAGTCGAGGCTCATGTAAGAGCTAACACATAGAACATATAATAAAGGGAGCAGAAGACAAGAGGGAAGCACAACAACAGTAGGGAACAGGGACATCTGGAGATCTGTGGAAGAGAGAGGGCTGGTGTGGGGTACACGGATAAACAAGATGGACACTGCTCGGATTAATTCTAGGTGATCCTAGACCTAGATGATCACCAGGCCTCAGCCATTGCAACGAAACGACAAACACTTTCCAAAGAAGAATTTCAAATCATAAACCAGTCCAGTGCGGGAGGAAGATCTCCGTCAATGGACTTCGAGGTCTGTTTGGCATACTTGCAGCACCTGACAACTCCAGGTCGGTGAGAGTGAGCAGCCATGGGAATCAAACCCACACCAGTCAGTGGGGAAAGAAACGAATCTTTAACCACATGACCAAACAGCCAGCTCCACTTTCATTAAAATCAAGGTTAAATCACTACCTCATGCGCTCGGCCATGCACATCCACAATCTCTACACACCCTGGTTCTTTCCTATCCTGTTCCTCTTTGGGCCATTGTTACTCGTTTTTTGTGTTATTCTTCTTTTCCTCCTTGTGTATGTCCATCCCCCACCTCCATCTTCTCCAATATCCTTTGGTAGTTTTCAAATGTGCTGCGCTTTGTCGTTTAGCTCCTCCTTGAGCCTGAACGCTTGACTTGTGTAGAGACAGAAAAAAAAAGAGCTATGTAAATGCAAATAAATAAAATAATAAAAGACCTACGAAGGAAAATAAGAACATTTAAAACACTAAAATTACGAATTAAAATAAATAAATAATAGGAACCATAAGATAGGCTCCACGATGGAAAGGAGAGGCTGAAATCTGACTAATGGGAGGGTCGATGCAACATGCCACGAACCGCTCTGCAGGCATTCTTTGAGGAAAAGAAGAAGCTTTTAGTTTCCTTCAGCTGCCTCGGCTACCAGGCACACAAAAGCACCATTTTCTTTGCTTTGTTGTCTCTCCTCCTTTCTCTCTTCAATTTCTATTGGCTTATCTTAGCCATCTCAAAAGTCCCTCACTTCTAATCTCCCCTGTTCCTCCCACCCTTACCAGCCCCCAATGCTGCTCCCCTGGGAGGCTCTAATCAGCAACAACTCTTTGTTGGGAACAAAGGGAGACAAACAACGTTCAAAATCCTGTGCCAAGACTGAATACCAGGGTAAATGAAGAAGAACAAGATCAAATTGCATATTGAGAATAAAGGAAACTGATTCGCGGATTGGCAGAGCTCAATTCATTAATCCTCTGGCATAAAAAAATGTCTCATGGCAAAGCCCATCTCTACAACATGGCATCGATATAAGATGATAAATACAGTGGCTAACAGTGAAGCAGAAATCCAATATTGCCTATTAATGGTAGAGTGTCTGTACCATAGTCCATCGGTAGTGTAGGCCGTTTGATGCCCATACCATGCAGGTGTTTCCATCGTCTAAGGATTGTGTGAGGAGCTTGTACATGTGAAACAACGAGTAACTAGAACGGCACTCGGTAGAGCACGTACCTCCGCCAGGCTGAACAGTTTACGATTTGTATCCGACTGATAGGCCGGATCTGGATTCGGACCTGAACCAAAATCGAATTGGCTTGTTCTTGTCACCTAACCAACTCATCCACCTGGTTTTGTCATAACTCATCTACAACCTTTTGAAATATCATGCTATATATCATTTTTGGCCCAGTCCCTGGTGTTGGGCTAGCGGCTAGGGTGCCAGCTTATGGATCCTAGAATCCTGGGTTCGTAATCCCGGTCAATCGCTGAATTAACGCCAGGGGGGTTGACTCAGCCTGTCATCCTTCCGAGGTCGGCTAATTGAGTACCAGCTCACTGGTAATTCCCTGTTTGTCGTTAAAGGCGGCAAAAAGGGTTGGCGTCAGGAAGGGCATCCGGCCGTAAAACATTGCTTCAAAAAGGGGACCGAAAAACAACAACAACCACAGTTCCCGAAAAAGGCCAACCCCCGCTTGCGGGGAAAAATGGCCTCTAAAGGTGGTTTTATATCATTTTTGGCCCCATCTCTCAATGGTGAATAATCACTTAAAAATTAAGAATCCTCGTAACCAGATCTGGATACTCGTCAAAATCGAACTGATTCGTCCTTGTCACACACCCAACCTGCTCACCGAGTTTCATCCCAATCTGTCCATAACTTTTTGAGATATCGTGGTATATATCGTTTTTGGCCTGTCCCTCAATGGTGAAGATCACTTAAAAATTAAATAATTATCGTATCTGAATCCATATTCAGATCTTCACCAAAATCGAATCGATTCGTCCTTGTCACACTCCCAACCTGCTCACCAAGTTTCATCCCAATCTGTAAATAACTTTTTGAGATATCGTGGTATATATCGTTTTTGCCCTGTCTCTCAATGGTGAAGAATCACGTAAAAATTAAATAATTATCGTATCTGAATCCACATTCAGATCTTCACCAAAATCGAATCGATTCGTCCTTGTCACACTCCCAACCTGCTCACCAGGTTTCATCCCAATCTGTCCATAACTTTTTGAGATATCGTGGTATATATCGTTTTTGGCCTGTCTCTCAATGGTGAAAATCACTTAAAAAGTAAATAATTATCGTATCTGAATCCACATTCAGATCTTCACCAAAATCGAATCGATTCGTCCTTGTCACACCCCCAACCTGCTCACCGAGTTTCATCCCAATCTGTCCATAACTTTTTGAGATATCGTGGTATATATCGTTTTTGGCCTGTCTCTCAATGGTGAAGATCACTTAAAAAGTAAATAATTATCGTATCTGAATCCATATTCAGATCTTCACCAAAATCGAATCGATTCGTCCTTGTCACACCCCCAACCTGCTCACCGAGTTTCATCCCAATCTGTCCATAACTTTTTGAGATATCGTGGTATATATCGTTTTTGGCCTGTCTCTCAATGGTGAAGATCACTTAAAAATTAAATAATTATCGTATCTGAATCCATATTCAGATCTTCACCAAAATCGAATCGATTCGTCCTTGTCACACTCCCAACCTGCTCACCGAGTTTCATCCCAATCTGTCCATAACTTTTTGAGATATCGTGGTATATATCGTTTATCGTATCTGAATCTTGGCCTGTCTCTCAATTTTCTCTCAAAATCTCTCAAAATTAAATTTTGGCCTGTCTCTCAATAATGAAGATCACTTAAAAATTAAATAATTATCGTATCTGAATCCATATTCAGATCTTCACCAAAATCTAATCGATTCGTCCTTGTCACACCCCCAACCTGCTCACCGAGTTTATCCCAATCTGTCCATAACTTTTTGAGATATCGTGGTATATATCGTTTTTGGCCTGTCTCTCAATGGTGAAGATCACTTAAAAATTAAATAATTATCGTATCTGAATCCATATTCAGATCTTCACCAAAATCGAATCGATTCGTCCTTGTCACACCCCCAACCTGCTCACCAAGTTGCATCCCAATCTGTCCATAACTTTTTGAGATATCGTCGTATATATCGTTTTTGCCCTGTCTCTCAATGGTGAAGAATCACGTAAAAATTAAATAATTATCGTATCTGAATCCATATTCAGATCTTCACCAAAATCGAATCGATTCATCCTTGTCACACTCCCAACCTGCTCACCAAGTTTCATCCCAATCTGTCCATAACTTTTTGAGATATCGTGGTATATATCGTTTCTGCCCTGTCTCTCAATGGTGAAGAATCACGTAAAAATTAAATAATTATCGTATCTGAATCCATATTCAGATCTTCACCAAAATCGAATCCATTCGTCCTTGTCACACCCCCAACCTTCTCACCAAGTTTCATCCCAATCTGTCTATAACTTTTTGAGATATCGTGGTATATATCGTTTTTGCCCTGTCTCTCAATGGTGAAGATCACTTTAAAATTAAATAATTATCGTATCTGAATCCATATTCAGATGTTCACCAAAATCGAATCGATTCGTCCTTGTCACACTCCCAACCTGCTCACCAGGTTTCATCCCAATCTGTCCATAACTTTTTGAGATATCGTGGTATATATCGTTTTTGGCCTGTCCCTCAATGGTGAAGATCACTTAAAAATTAAATAATTATCGTATCTGAATCCATATTCAGATCTTCACCAAAATCGAATCGATTCGTCCTTGTCACACTCCCAACCTGCTCACCAAGTTTCATCCCAATCTGTAAATAACTTTTTGAGATATCGTGGTATATATCGTTTTTGCCCTGTCTCTCAATGGTGAAGAATCACGTAAAAATTAAATAATTATCGTATCTGAATCCACATTCAGATCTTCACCAAAATCGAATCGATTCGTCCTTGTCACACTCCCAACCTGCTCACCAAGTTTCATCCCAATCTGTAAATAACTTTTTGAGATATCGTGGTATATATCGTTTTTGCCCTGTCTCTCAATGGTGAAGAATCACGTAAAAATTAAATAATTATCGTATCTGAATCCACATTCAGATCTTCACCAAAATCGAATCGATTCGTCCTTGTCACACTCCCAACCTGCTCACCAAGTTTCATCCCAATCTGTAAATAACTTTTTGAGATATCGTGGTATATATCGTTTTTGCCCTGTCTCTCAATGGTGAAGAATCACGTAAAAATTAAATAATTATCGTATCTGAATCCATATTCAGATCTTCACCAAAATCGAATCGATTCGTCCTTGTCACACTCCCAACCTGCTCACCAAGTTTCATCCCAATCTGTAAATAACTTTTTGAGATATCGTGGTATATATCGTTTTTGCCCTGTCTCTCAATGGTGAAGAATCACGTAAAAATTAAATAATTATCGTATCTGAATCCACATTCAGATCTTCACCAAAATCGAATCGATTCGTCCTTGTCACACTCCCAACCTGCTCACCAGGTTTCATCCCAATCTGTCCATAACTTTTTGAGATATCGTGGTATATATCGTTTTTGGCCTGTCTCTCAATGGTGAAGATCACTTAAAAATTAAATAATTATCGTATCTGAATCCATATTCAGATCTTCACCAAAGTCTAATCGATTCGTCCTTGTCACACCCCCAACCTGCTCACCGAGTTTCATCCCAATCTGTCCATAACTTTTTGAGATATCGTGGTATATATCGTTTTTGGCCTGTCTCTCAATGGTGAAGATCACTTAAAAATTAAATAATTATCGTATCTGAATCCATATTCAGATCTTCACCAAAATCGAATCGATTCGTCCTTGTCACACTCCCAACCTGCTCACCGAGTTTCATCCCAATCTGTCCATAACTTTTTGAGATATCGTGGTATATATCGTTTATCGTATCTGAATCTTGGCCTGTCTCTCAATTTTCTCTCAAAATCTCTCAAAATTAAATTTGGCCTGTCTCTCAATAATGAAGATCACTTAAAAATTAAATAATTATCGTATCTGAATCCATATTCAGATCTTCACCAAAATCTAATCGATTCGTCCTTGTCACACCCCCAACCTGCTCACCGAGTTTATCCCAATCTGTCCATAACTTTTTGAGATATCGTGGTATATATCGTTTTTGGCCTGTCTCTCAATGGTGAAGATCACTTAAAAATTAAATAATTATCGTATCTGAATCCATATTCAGATCTTCACCAAAATCGAATCGATTCGTCCTTGTCACACCCCCAACCTGCTCACCAAGTTTCATCCCAATCTGTCCATAACTTTTTGAGATATCGTCGTATATATCGTTTTTGCCCTGTCTCTCAATGGTGAAGAATCACGTAAAAATTAAATAATTATCGTATCTGAATCCATATTCAGATCTTCACCAAAATCGAATCGATTCATCCTTGTCACACTCCCAACCTGCTCACCAAGTTTCATCCCAATCTGTCCATAACTTTTTGAGATATCGTGGTATATATCGTTTCTGCCCTGTCTCTCAATGGTGAAGAATCACGTAAAAATTAAATAATTATCGTATCTGAATCCATATTCAGATTTTAACCAAAATCGAATCCATTCGTCCTTGTCACACCCCCAACCTTCTCACCAAGTTTCATCCCAATCTGTCTATAACTTTTTGAGATATCGTGGTATATATCGTTTTTGCCCTGTCTCTCAATGGTGAAGATCACTTTAAAATTAAATAATTATCGTATCTGAATCCATATTCAGATGTTCACCAAAATCGAATCGATTCGTCCTTGTCACACTCCCAACCTGCTCACCAGGTTTCATCCCAATCTGTCCATACCTTTTTGAGATATCGTGGTATATATCGTTTTTGCCCTGTCTCTCAATGGTGAAGAATCACGTAAAAATTAAATAATTATCGTATCTGAATCCATATTCAGATCTTCACCAAAATCGAATCGATTCGTCCTTGTCACACTCCCAACCTGCTCACCAAGTTTCATCCCAATCTGTCGATAACTTTTTGAGATGTCGTGGTATATATCGTTTTTGCCCTGTCTCTCAATGGTGAAGATCACTTAAAAATTAAATAATTATCGTATCTGAATACATATTCAGACCTTCACCAAAATCGAATCGATTCGTCCTTGTCACACCCCCAATCTGCTCACCGAGTTTCATCCCAATCTGTCCATAACTTTTTGAGATATCGTGGTATATATCGTTTTTGCCCTGTCTCTCAATGGTGAAGATCACTTAAAAATTAAATAATTATCGTATCTGAATCCATATTCAGATCTTCACCAAAATCGAATCGATTCGTCCTTGTCACACTCCCAACCTCTCCACCAGATTTCGTCCAACTCCGTCCAAAACCTTTTGAGATATCCTGCTCTCAGACAAACATACAGGGGTGAAAACATAACCTCCATCCACCTTCAGTGGTGGAGCTAAACATTCGTATATTTTCCCATGAATTACAAGGCAATTAGGAGACAATCTTTCATTTGTTTTACATTCATCTAAGACCTATAAAAGTTGCTTAGACAAAATAAAATCACATCCAGGACAAAGACATTGGTCAATATCAGTGTACTTTTACATGACTTCCAAGGACATTAGCAAACACATATGGTATTTGGGATTTGAACCTGGGTTTCCTAGATGGCTCGGGGTTCAAATGGGTAAATGAACAGAACCATGGAGGAATACAGAAAGCACTTGCCATTTGAACTTGGGATTCCAGAATCATGAGCTTTGTGCTCAAATGGGGGAAAAATGGGAACATAAAGCAAATTAAAACAATATAATGCTACTCGAACATCAAATGCTTCAAACCAATGGACTATTCCATGAGCTTGAACATTGAGGCCGACTTCAACCATTAGGCCTTTATTGACTCCCAAAATTTAAGGCACAACCTGCTTACCTGGTAGTAGCCAGCAAAGCTGTTGAGCTGCTGCTGGTGCATGTAGAGGGTTTGCTGGCTGGGTGGTGCCGGTGGACCTGCATAGCCATTCTCAGCGGCTGCAGCGGCCACGGCCGGGGGGCCGAGAGGGAAACCAACAGGAGCGCCAGGGTAAGGACCGGCGCCGTAAGGAATCGGAGGGGGGACCATCTGGTTCACTAACCGATTGAGGTGCACAAGAGAGGCCGCCATCGTCGTGCCGAGAGGCACAGAGGCGGTCAGGGGAAAGGCCGGGAATTCAGGAGCCTTGGGGCTGTTTTCGGCCGATGTTGGCACAGGGCCTGAGTTTGCTGTCATACCGCCTCCAATCCCAACCCCTCCGATCCCTCCGGCTCCTCCTATGATTCCGCCCCCTACAAAATCCTCCCTCGTATCGTGGCCTACGCTCGGAGGGTTGAGACAAGGAAAGCTCGGTCTCTCATCCTTGGCCTTGGCCACAGGTCTCGCCTCAGGCTGCTGCGCAGGTTTAATAACCGAAGGGCCTGGAAGGTACGGCGGTGCAGATTTGGGGGTCGATTTGCGTCCACGCTTGCTTTTTCCCGTACCGTCCTGCTTTTTGTGCGTGTTGTAAAGCTGGAAAAGGGCATCGGAATCATCTTTCCCACGCCGGTACACCATATCTCCAGAACCCACCGGGGTCGTGTAACTCTGAGTAGAAAACACACGCATGGATGTTCATGGCACAAAGACTCGGACTACCCACACCCACCCCCTCCACCACGTGTCCAGCTCAATAATCAAAACCAGCTTTAAAATCATTCCTCATTGGTCAATGCAAGGTGTTTTTATCTGGATGCATAAGATTATCAGATCATCCCTTCTAATTATTTCATCAGCCAATCGATCTGCAGCCGAACCTACAAAATTAGCAGAAAAAAAAAAAAAAAAATCTAAAAAAAAGAATCAAATAAATAAATAATGGGATCACCAATGCAACATGTCAGGTCGACCTTTACAGGTGGAATGGCCCACACACAAGGTAACCATGTTCCAGAATCATGGGTGACGATACCTGTGTAATCACACATACCTGTGTGACGACGCCATTCTTCAACATGGGTTCGTCTTCGAATGAGTAGGGCTAAGACAACAAAAACAGGGGCATTAGCGACAAACAATCCCAAAAAGCAACAACAACCACGTTTAAGGAATTGGGCGGAGGAGCATACAATGATGATACTAATGTGTGATGAACCGCGAACAAGCTATGGAATTCCTGATCAGTGTTATAAACTCGTTCTTGGTAAGCATTGTGATACAAATCAAAGAAATAATGTAGAAATGGAACGTTCAGTGTTTACTGGACTCTCCTGACTATGGGGGTCACGTGATGCATTCACAGCCATTGGGGTCGCATAAAGGGGGGATGCAGTTTGAGGGTTTCCCCCGAGTATATCTACAAAATTGGTCTCCAGGTTAAAAAAAAAAAAAAGCGGAAAGGGACCCTTAAGTAGGGTGAACCCTCGCTAGAGGATCCAAAGATCCAGGTGTTTTCCCTAACCCTGGATCGGAGCTCACATCATCGGGCAGGAACGTGGTCTGAGAAACCTTGAGGGGCTCCAGGCGCATCTTAAAGCGTGGTCTCCCTGGCTGCTGCTGCTGCTGCTGCTGCTGCTGCTGCTGGTGTTGGTGCTGCTGCTGCTGCTGCTGCTGCTGGTGGTGCTGCCACTGCTGCCAGGGTTGGTGGTGTCCGACCTTTCTGGCGGTGTCGTCGATCGATGCTCGAGTGAGACTAAGATCGGAGCCGCCAGCAGGGGGGATCCCGTCCGGACTATGCGCATCTGGGATGAGCAGGAGCTCTCTGTGGCCGAGTCCTGTGGCCGAGCACGCTTCGGGAAGCCTGGCGGCCTCTCCACCCGGCACGGCCGTGGGACTCACCAGGCCGCGTCCTGACACGGGGTCGGCACATCCCGCTCCCCCTCCTCCTCCTCCAGAGGCCGCTCCGTCGAGTCCAGGCCGCGCCCGGGCATTGTTACCGATGGTCCCGCTCTCCACGGCTCCGTACGCGCGCTTCGTCGAGTCCATGAAGATGTAAATGCGGGCAGCGCGGGCCGAGACCATAAATCAAAGGGGGACCGTGACAGGTAGGCGACCCCACCGGCGCGCTCTCTTTTCCCGGGCCTCGTCGCTCTTCCGGAGCAGGCAAGGCAGCGCTGGGGCCCGCTCTGCGTGCCTCGAATGCTGATGATGCCGCCGCCGGTGCCGTTGCCGCCGTTGCTGCCGCTGCGCGGGCGGAATGGTGGAGGGGGGAGGCGCAGAGGGGGCGTTCCGGGCCGGACCACGGGAGCTTACAGGTAAAACGTGGAGGGGATCCTCAAGGAGCGCTCGACGCCTTCCACAGATCCGGAGGGAGCGGCGAATCCCCCCGAACGTTTTCCGCGCTTTCTCTGCCGCCGCTCCGCGCTCTCCACCCGTGCCCTCTCCATCTGCTGCCCCGACCCCCCTCCTCGCGTCCCGCTTCCATTGCCCTCGCTTCCGATCGTACCCCGTCGGCCGTGAGAGGCGCGCGTGCTTCGGCTCCTCGTCCGCCATTTCCTTTGGAGCGATGTTCGCCCGTCCGCGGTATTCAGACGACCCTAGCGAAGGACACACTCACAGAGGGTCCCGTTCCTGCTGGACATAGATAGCAGGACAGGGTCCGACACATGGAAATTCCATGAGGCTGGAGGGTCGACCCTCAATGAAGCCCCGGGAAGGTCCATCCTATAGATCGTTCATACTTAGTGATAGTTGATGAATTTAAAACTTTCAACTTATTCAACCGAAAATGGTCATCGTGGACCAACTTATAGAAATCCAGAGGGTTCATGCCCAATAATGGTCTCTCCCTCTTGGGGAAATGTCCACTGGCTGCAAGTACAGTGTCTCCTGGAAATGTTCTATTTTAAACTATAAAAATAAATAAAACTTCATGTTTTCACAATTTCGTCCGGGGAAAGATGCGCGAGCGAGGGTCGCCAAGGGGATCCCACTACTCTCGGTGGGAGACCCCTGCCCGCACCGTCGACCCGTAACGGTCCATCTTCGATTCCAAGGCCATTTTCAAAATTCTGCATCATGAAAATCCCCATCGTGGAGAAATCACTGCAACAAAAAAAGAAAGACGGAAGAAGCCATTACTGTACTTGGTCTCCCGCACAAAGCCGTGACGTCATCAGAGCACGCGACGTCCGCGGACCCACCAGGCGGACCATGGTCTTCGCGTTTGATGCGCATACGGTGCACGTACCAAACGGGACGGTGCATTCCGACGAACGTCACGAATCCGTCGCCTGGTTGCAATGTGCGCCCGTTGTGGTCTTGGTCGTGGTCGTGGAGGGACTGTGCGTGACCCCCGTGCGTGCGTCCATGATCCATCTACACATATATATTTGATTAATTAGAGCTTTCCGTGCACGGTCTCGCGCACCCCGAGGGTCCACGTACCCTCGGGTGGTCCCGCACGTTATATATCTATTTAGGCCTTTGTATATATATATATATATAATATATCGAGGCAGGAGGAGGGTCCAGGGTTTGATCCAGACGTGCTTTTTATATAAGTCGGTTAAGGTCTCCAGCACGGGAAGCACAAACATGTGCAGGAAACTCAAAGATCTGGGACTGATTATTCTAATTGCCTTTCGATTCCAATCGTTCGACGCACGCACTCGCAGCCCCCATTACAATGTTATATATATATATATATATATATATATATATATATATATATATATATATATATATATATATATATATATATATATATATATATATATATATATATATATATATATATATATATATACAGTATATATATATATATATATATATATATATATATATATATACGTATATATATATATATATATATATATATATATATATATATATATATATATATATATATATATATATATATAATTATATATTCCCCATTACATCGACATGGACTCCATGGTTTCCACTTGTCCTATGAAAGGCAACGATGAGTCTCAGGGACCAGGTGCTGTGTATATATTATATGTCTAACACACGTGTCCGTGTCCAATGGTGTGCCACGTACAATCCTCCATTTGCTCGTCAATATCCCACCGAGTGTAGGCTCTACATGAACGTTGGATACAGACACAAATTCGATGTGTGCAGACACTTGAGAGTGCCACGGCTATGTAGGGAGTGAGACAGTTTCCATTGGTACTTGGTAGGTTAGGTATATACACTATACAGGTATAGATCCGGTATGCCTGAAAGTGGATCGTTATTGTGACGTGTGCTGGTCGAGCGTGGATTGTAGTTAAATTAATGTGTTAAATAACAAGCATCCTCCATTTGCACAACGACAGGATATTCAAAGCACAGAGCGAGTTCTTGCACCGGAAGTGGGGGGTTCACAATGTTGGAGACAACTTCCATTCAATATGGTCATGGACTATGCACGTGACGAGCACGGAGGTCCACTTGAAGATCATGATTAAAGGTCCATATGACGAGCACATAGGTCCATATGGCGAGCATGAAGGTCCACATGACAAGCACATAGGTCCATATGACGGGCACGGAGGTCCACGTGATGAGCCCGAAGGTCCACATCATATGACGAGCATGAAGGTCCACATGACGAGCACAAAGGTCCACATCACATGACGAGCCCGACGGTCCACATCACATGAAATGCACAGAGGTTCACATGTCGAGCACGGAGGTCCACATGATGAGCAATAACGTCCACGTTACCAGCACGAAGGTCCACATGACGAGCACGGAGGTCCACGTGACGAGCCCGTAGGTCCACATCACATGACGAGCCCGAAGGTCCACATCACATGACGAGCACGGAGGTCCACATGATGAGCGCGGAGGTCCACATCAGGTCCACATGATGAGCAATGACGTCCACGTGATGAGCACGAAGGTCCACAAGCACGAAGATCCACGAGTATGAAAGTCCACGAGTATGATGGTCCACGAGTATGAAGGTCCACGAGTATGAAGGTCCACGAGTATGAAGGTCCACGAGTATGAAGGTCCACGGGGATGAAGGTCCACGGGGATGAAGGTCCACGAGTACGAAGGTCCACGGGTACGAAGGTCCACGAGTACGAAGGTCCACGAGTACGAAGGTCCACGAGTACGATGGTCCACGAGTATGAAGGTCCACGAGTATGAAGGTCCACGAGTATGAAGGTCCACGAGTAAGAAAGTCCACGAGTATGAAGGTCCACGGGGATGAAGGTCCACGGGGATGAAGGTCCACGGGTATGAAGGTCCACGAGTATGAAAGTCCACGAGTATGAAAGTCCACGAGTATGAAAGTCCACGAGTATGAAAGTCCACGAGTATGAAGGTCCACGGGGATGAAGGTCCACGAGTATGAAAGTCCACGAGTATGAAGGTCCACGAGTATGAAAGTCCACGAGTATGAAAGTCCACGAGTATGAAGGTCCACGGGGATGAAGGTCCACGAGTATGAAAGTCCACGAGTATGAAGGTCCACGAGCATGAAAGTCCACGAGTATGAAAGTCCACGAGTATGAAAGTCCACGAGTATGAAAGTCCACGAGTGTGAAAGTCCACGAGTATGAAGGTCCACGGGGATGAAGGTCCACGAGTATGAAAGTCCACGAGTATGAAGGTCCACGAGTATGAAAGTCCACGAGTATGAAAGTCCACGAGTATGAAAGTCCACGAGTATGAAAGTCCACGAGTATGAAAGTCCACGAGTATAAAGGTCCGCGAGTATGAAGGTCCACGACTACGAAGGTCCACGAGTATGAAGGTCCACGAATATGAAGGTCCACAAGCATGAAGGTCCACGAGTATGAAGGTCCACAAGCATGAAGGTCCACGAGCCTCTCTCGCCACGTGGACCATTTATTCCCTATGAAGTCCCATCGGGAGTCTTTATATCGTGTTGTCCTGTTCATGAGGCGTCCGTGATTTATTTTTGGAATTACTTAAACACATGGTCACGTCAGATTTTTCAAAGGTGGGTCATGGGTGTACCATTGATTGATGTATACATGCTGTAGGTGTGTACGTTGAGATACCTCGAAAGCACGTACGTACCGGTACGTTTTTACTGCGGTAAAACCAGGTACACGAGTCCGAATACTACGATTTGCCATGTTGGGTAAGTCTGGAATTTATTTCTTTTCGACGAAACAGATGTTGGTGATGAAGCGAGTGCATGACCCATGACCTTTGTGCGGTAACCCGGATGTTCAATCCCTGCATGCAGGAGCAGCATCGTTGGAGAGGAGGGGGAGGAGGAGGGATAGAAAACGGAACGATTGGAGGAATTACAAGTGAATGGGAATATAATGTTCATTGGATGAAGGAATAGGGAAGACTTGGGATGACATAGCATTTGAGAAATGAAGAGTGATGTGAGAGCAGAGCGAGGAAAAAATGAGGAATCAGACGCAGAAAAGGAAGGAATAGAAAAGGAAGGAATAGCCCCGAGCACTGAAGGAAATCTAAATTCTAATGGGAATGAAGGAAAGGGAAGAGAATCCCCGAGCATCCTGTCCCTGCGGTCTTTGTCATGGCTCCGGAATGACATTCCGCCCACACATACCAATGGCCAAACAACTGCCTTTTCATCCCAGGGGAAGGCAAGGGGGGGGGGGGGGGGGCACCATCTCGTGAGGAAGTATTTTGGCTTTGTGATCGACCGAAACGCTAAACCACATCAGACCACCGCACAATTGCGCAAACAAGCCGCCATGTCCCAAGTGAGATCCCACGTGACACACAAAGAGCCACAAACCCAGCACAGTCACACACACACCAAGATGAATGTTGTCGCACGCACTCGTTCAGAAATTTCATTTGGAAGTTTGAACTTCAAGGAATACATTTTCTTACCTCCACAACCGAAGGTGGTCACCCTTTTCTGTCTGTCTGTCTGTTTGTTTGGCTGTGAGCTGGATATCTCAAACGGTTTTGGAGAGATTCGGCCGAAATCTTGTGGAGAGGTTGGGTGCTTGACGACATTGAAGTGGTTCGATTTTGGTGAAAATGCAGATCCGGATCTGGATCAGAGAATTTCTTAAGGAATTCTTCACCATTGAGGGATTATGGCAAAAAACGATATATAGCACGATATCTCAAAAGGTTGTGGACGGATTCAAATGAAACTTGGTGGACAGGTTGGGTGTGTGACAAGGAAGAGCTTATTGAATTTTGGTGAAGATCAGAATCCGGATACAAGAATTTTTAATTTCTTTAAAGTGATTCTTCATTGAAAGATACGGCTAAAAGGAATATATATCACAATATCTCAAAAAGTTGTGGACTGATTCAGATGAAGCTTGGTGGACAGGTTTGGTGTGCGACAAGGAATTGATTCAATTTCGGTGAAGATCCGAATCCAGATGTGGATCAGAGAGTATTTTTTAAGTGATTCTTCATTGAAAGATAAGGCCAAATACGATATTTAGCACAATATCTAAGAAGGTTGTGGATGAATTATGACAAAACTCGGTGTATGAGTTCAGTAGGTGGCAAGGAGAAATTTATTCAATTTGGGTTCAGGTCCAAATCCAGATCCGACCTATCAGTGAGATACAAAACGGAAACTGTTCAACCTGGTGGAGGTATACGTTCTACCAAGTGCTGGTCTAGTTACATCCAGTTTTACAAATAGAAGACGTAACACTGAAAATGCCAAGGTCAGCAAAACAAGTAATTGTTATTACAAGCGTGACTCGGCGCGCACCACGTGCCTCACCACACGTCGTTTCAGAGGGGTAGGCATCTTTGACCATTTCGGTGTCTTTTGGGTCTTTATGGTGTTTTGGGTCTTCAGGGTCATTTGGGTCTTCAGGGTCTTTTGGATCCTCTGGGCCTTTTAAGGGTATTTTGGGTCTTTGAGGTGTTTTGGGTCTTCAGGGTCTTTTAGGTCCTTGGTGTCTTCAGAGGCTTTTGGGTTATAAGGGTCTTCGGTGTCTTTTTGGTCTTTGGGGTCTTCAGGGGCTTTTGGGTCTTAAAGGTCTTTTGGTTCTTCTCGGTCTTTAAGGGTCTTTGTGTCTTTTGGGGTATTCAGGGTCTTTTTATTTTTTATTTTTTATTTTATACTGAATCGAGGCTCGTGAAAGAGCTGACAACCGCGAGGGAAAGACAGTACAGGGGGACCACGAGGGAAAGACAGCACAGAGGGACCGCGAGGGAAAGACAATACAGTGGGACCACGAGGGAAAGACAGCACAGGGGGACCACGAGGGAAAGACAGCACAGAGGGACCGTGAGGGAAAGACAGCACAGAGGGACTGCGAGGGAAAGACAGTATAGTGGGACCACGAGGGAAAGACAGCACAGAGGGACCTCGAGGGAAAGACAGCACAGAGGGACCACGAGGGAAAGACAGCACAGAGGGACCGCGAGGGAAAGACAGCACAGGGGGACCACGAGGGAAAGACAGCACAGAGGGACCACGAGGGAAAGACAGCACAGAGGGACCACGAGGGAAAGACAGCACAGAGGGACCGCGAGGGAAAGACAGCACAGAGGGACCGTGAGGGAAAGGCAGTACAGTGGGACCGCGAGGGAAAGGCAGTAAAGAGGGACCACGAGGGAAAGACAGCCCACGGGGCCCATGAGGGAAAGACAGCACAGAGGGACCACGAGGGAAAGACAGCACAGAGGGACCACGAGGGAAAGACAGCACAGAGGGACCACGAGGGAAAGACAGCACAGAGGGACCGCGAGGGAAAGACAGCACAGAGGGACCGCGAGGGAAAGGCAGTACAGTGGGACCGTGAGGGAAAGACAGCACAGAGGGACCACGAGGGAAAGACAGCACACGGGGACCCAGAGGGAAAGACAGCACAGAGGGACCACGAGGGAAAGACAGCACAAAGGGACTGCGAGGGAAAGACAGCACAGAGGGACCGCGAGGGAAAGACAGCACACGGGACCACGAGGGAAAGACAGCACAGAGGGACCGCGAGGGAAAGACAGCACAGAGGGACTGTGAGGGAAAGACAGCACAGAGGGACCGCGAGGGAAAGACAGTACAGTGGGACCGCGAGGGAAAGACAGCACAGAGGGACCACGAGGGAAAGACAGCACACGGGGACCGCGAGGGAAAGACAGCCAATATGTCTTTTGGGTCTTTGGGGTGTTTTGGGTCTTTGGGGTCTTTGGGGGTCTTCAGGGTATTTTGGGTCTTCAGGGGACTTGGTGGTTTGAAGGGTCTTGGGTGAATTAAAGGGTCATCAAAGGTCTGAGGGCTCTCAGCAGTCTTAACGCAATTAAGAGGGTTAACAAGCGTTACGCCTAGGTCCCCCGTCGGTGAAGTGATGTGAGTTGACAAAAGTGGAAGACACAGAAAACATGCTATGATATGATATTTCGCTCACAAGGTTCAGACATACATGGAGGCGGCCATCTTGGATTTTCAATCTTTCGATTTCAATTTCCAATCCACCCAATTTTCAATAGCGTTCTTCCTTATGCCAAGATACACCCACACACCAGATTAGAAGTTGGTACTTCGCTTATTTTTCAAGATATTCCGCTCACAAGGTTCAGACATACATGGCGGCGGCCATCTTGGATTTTGACGTGGCGACCCAATTTTCAATAGCGTTCTTCCTTATGCCGAGATACACCCACACACCAAAGTAGAAGTTGGTACTTCGCTTATTTTTCAAGATATTCATCTCACAAGGTTCAGACATACATGGCGGCGGCCATCTTGGATTTTGACGTGGCGACCCAATTTTAAACAGCGTTCTTCCTTGTGCCTAGATACAGCCACACACCAGATTAGAAGTTGGTACTTCGCTTATTTTTCGAGATATTACGCTCACAAGGTTCAGACATATATATGGTGGCGGCCATCTTGGATTTTGACGTGGCGACCCAATTTTCAACAGCGTTCTTCCTTGTGCCTAGATACACCCACACACCAAATTAGAAGTTGGTACTTCGCTTATCTTTCAATATATTCTTCTCACAAGATTCAGACATACATGGCGGCGGCCATCTTGGATTTTGACGTGGCGACCCAATTTTCAATAGCATTCTTCCGTGTGCCTAGACACACCCACACACCAGATTAGACGTTGGTACTTCGCTTATTTTTCGAGCTATTTCGCTCACAAGTTTCAGACATATATATGGTGGCGGCCATCTTGGATTTTGACGTGGCGACCCAATTTTCAATAGCGTTCTTCCTTATGCCGAGATACACCCACACACCAGATTAGAAGTTGGTACTTCGCTTATTTTTCAAGATATGCAGGTTACAAGGTTCAGACATACAGGGCATTAGACATACATGGCGGCGGCCATCTTGGATTGTGACGTGGGTTGCACCCTCACACCATATTCGAATGCGGTCCTTCGCTTACGCACGCACGCACGCACGCACGCACGCCGCACGCACACACACACGCACGCCGCACGCACACACACACGCACGCCCGCACGCACGCACGCACGCACGGACGGACGGACGGACGGACCGACGGACACACGGACGGAGGGGAAAGCCATAGTCCCCCTTTCGCTCCACTGAGCGACGGGGGACAATAAGCGAAGTACCTTCTGGTGTGTGGGTGTATCTAGGCATAAGGAAGAACGCTATTGAAAATTGGGTCGCCACGTCAAAATCCAAGATGGCCGCCTCCATGTTTGTCTGACCCTAGTGAACGAAATATCATATCATAGCATGTTTTCTGCGTGTTCCACTTTGTCAACTTACATCACTTCCTCGACGGGGCACATAGGCGTAACGCTTGGAATGTAACGCGACCCAATTTTCAATAGCGTTGTTCCTTATGCCGAGATACACCCACACACCAAATTAGAAGTTGGTACTTCGCTTATTTTTCAAGATATTCATCTCACAAGGTTCAGACATACATGGCGGCGGCCATTTTGGATTTTGACGTGGCGACCCAATTTTCAAAAGCATTCTTCCTGATGCCGAGATACACCCACACACCAAATTAGAAGTTGGTACTTCGCTTATTTCCCAAGATATTCATCTCACAAAGTTCAGACATACATGGCGGCGGCCATCTTGGATTTTGACGTGGCGACCCAATTTTAAACAGCGTCCTTCCTTATGCCTAGATACATCCACACACCAGATTAGAAGTTGGTACTTCGAGTGTGCGTGCGTGCGTGCGGGCGTGCGTGCGTAAGCGAAGGACCGCATTCGAATTTGGTGTGCGGGTGCAACCCCCGTCAAAATCCAAGATGGCCGCCGCTATGTATGTCTGATGCCATGTATGTCTGAACCTTGTAACCTGCATATCTTGAAAAATAAGCGAAGTCCCAACTTCTAATCTGGTGTGTAGGTGTATCTAGGCATAAGGAAGAACGCCATTGAAAATTGGGTCGCCACGTCAAAAGCCAAGATGGCCGCCGCCATGTATGTCTGAAACTTGTGAGATGAATATCTTGAAAAATAAGCGAAGTACCAACTTCTAATTTGGTGTGTGGGTGTATCTCGACATAAGGAAGAACAGTATTGAAAATTGGGTCGCCCCGTCAAAATCCAAGATGGCCACCACCATATATATGTCTGAACCTTGTGAGCGAAATATCTTCAAAAATAAGCGAAGTACCAATTTCTAATCTGGTGTGTGGGTGTATCTAGGCACAAGCAAGAACGCTGTTTAAAATTGGGTCGCCACGTCGAAAATCCAAGATGGCCGCCGCCATGTAAGTCTGATGCCATGTATGTCTGAACCTTGTAACCTACATATCTTGAAAAATAAGCGAAGTACCAACTTCTAATCTGGTGTGTGGGTGTATCTAGGCATAAGGAAGAACGCTATTGAAAATTGGGTCGCCACGTCAAAATCCAAGATGGCCACCGCGATGTATGTCCGAACCTTGTGAGATGAATATCTTGAAAAATAAGCGAAGTACCAACTTCTAATTTGGTGTTTGGGTGTATCTCGCCATAACGAAGAACGCTATTGAAAATTGGGTCGCCACGTCAAAATCCAAGATGGCCGCCGCCATGTATGTCTGAACCTTGTGAGATGAATATATTGAAAAATAAGCGAAGTACCAACTTCTAATTTGGTGTGTGGGTGTATCTCGGCATAAGGACGAAGGCTATTGAAAATTGGGTCGCCACGTCAAAGTCCAAGATGGCCGCCACCATATATATGTCTGAACCTTGTGAGCGAAATATCTTGAAAAATAAGCGAAGTATCAACTTCTAATTTGGTGTGTGGGTGTATCTCGGCATAAGGACGAAGGCTATTTAAAATTGGGTCGCCACGTCAAAGTCCAAGATGGCCGCCACCATATATATGTCTGAACCTTGTGAGCGAAATATCTTGAAAAATAAGCGAAGTACCAACTTTTAATCTGGTGTGTGGGTGTATCTAGGCATAAGGAAGAACACTATTGAAAATTGGGTCGCCACGTCAAAATCCAAGATGGCCGCCACCATATATATGTCTGAACCTTGTGAGAGAAATATCTCGAAAAATAAGCGAAGTACCAACTTCTAATCTGGTGTGTGGGTGTATCTAGGCACACGGAAGAACGCTGTTTAAAATTGGGTCGCCACGTCAAAATCCAAGATGGCCGCCGCCATGTATGTCTGAATCTTGTGAGAAGAATATCTTGAAAGATAAGCGAAGTACCAACTTCTAATTTGGTGTGTGGGTGTATCTCGGCATAAGGAAGACCGCTATTGTAAAGTGGGTCGCCACGTCAAAATCCAGGATGGCCGCCACCATATATATATGTCTGAACCTTGTGAGCGAAATATCTTGAAAAATAAGCGAAGTACCTTCTGGTGTGTGGGTGTATCTAGGCATAAGGAAGAACGCTATTGAAAATTGGGTCGCCACGTCAAAATCCAAGATGGCCGCCTCCATGTATGTCTGACCCTTGTTAGCGAAATATCATATCACTAGCAGAAGTACCCGGCATTGCCGGGCGGGGGAGGGGAGGGTAACGGGGGGGGAGGGGAGGGGAGGGGAGGGGAACGGGGGGGAGGGGGGGAGGGGGAGAGGGGAGAAGAGGGGGGGGGAGGGGGAGAGGGGAGAAGAGGGGGGGGAGGGGGAGAGGGGAGAAGAGGGGGGGATGGGGAGGGTGAGGGATGGGAGGGGTGGGAGGGGTGGGAGGGGGGAGAGGGGGGAGGGGCGAGGGGGGAGGAGAGGAGGGGAGGAGGGAGGGGGGAGGGGAGGGGGGGAGGGGGAGGGGAGGGGGGAGGGGGGAAGGGGGAGGGGCCGGAGGGGGAGGGGTGGGGGGAAGGGGGAGGGGAGGCGGGAGGGGATGGGGAGGGTGAGGGATGGGAGGGTGAGGGATGGGAGGGGGAGGAAGGGGGAGGGGGGAGGGGAAGGGGGGAGAGGGAGGGGGGAGGGGAGAGGGAAGAGTAGGGGATGGAGAGGGTGAGGGATGGGAGGGTGAGGGATGGGAGGGGTGGGAGGGGGGAGTGGGGAGGTGGGTGGGAGGGGGAGGGGGAGGGGAGGGGAGGGGGAAGGGGGAAAAGGGAGGAGGAGGGGGAAAATGGAGGGGGAGGGGAGAAGGGAGGGGGGAGGGGAAGAGGGGAGGGGGTAGGGTGGATGGGGTAGGGTGGAGGGGGAAGGGAAGGGGGGGACGGAGGGGGGAGGGGGAAGGGGGAGGGAAGGGGATGGCCAGTCAACAATGAAGTTGCAGTTCTCATGGTCGGAGAGCAGCACAACAATCGGACATAGTCCTGCATATTCGCAACAGCACGAAGCGGATTTTGGAGACTCACTGATCCTGTGACGTCCTCCAGTACCGGCGTTGCCGGGCGGGGGAAGGGAGACCCGTACATTCCCAACCCGTACATTCGCCCTCTCGACTCAAGCTCACTCGGACAAAAGCCTCGCACAAATTACACCGTGAAGGCCCAATGGTCATGTCTATGCCACAAATCACGGGCGCACTGAATTGAAAATATATAGAACGCTCATACTCCGTGAAAAGTGAAGCCGTCGTGTCGCCATGTTGGTCAGCACGACTCGACCAACTCGCCTCGCGGATCTCGTTTTGTGCGGCAAGAAACTGCTCCAATCGGTTACGGAAGGGTTGTGGAAAGACCTTTCACAGCTGTTTCAAAGACGTCTTTAATTCATATCGCACAAAATCGATACAAAACACGATCGCATAAAAGGTGAAGAGAAGGTGAAGTGAAGTGAAGAAGACGTAACCAATCGGTTGCGGAAGGGTTGTGGAAAGACGTTTCACAGCTGTTTCAAAGACGTCTTTAATTCATATCGCACAAAATCGATACAAAACACGATCGCATAAAAGGTGAAGTGACGTGTGACGGGATGGAACATCACGTGATCGCTCTGAGCGGCGGGAATGGAACATCACGTGATCGCTCTGAGCGGCGGGAATGGAACATCACGTGATCGCTCTGAGCGAATCAGCGAGCTGCTCTGGAACCGGCTGAGATTAGCGGGTACTTCGCTGAAATGCGCTGAGGTAAATATGAATAAAAAATATGGATCGTCAAATATTTTGAGTTCGGCCATGTTCGTCCCACGCTCAATGGCCATGTCTATGTCAAATATCAAGCACGTAAGCCTCTCCGTTTAGGAGTCTATCGGTAAAATTACACACACACACAAACACACACACACACACACACACACACGCACACACAAACTGTGTTTTAACAAAATAGATAGCATGTTTTCTGCGTGTTCCACTTTGTCAATTCACATCACTTCCCCGACGGGGGACCTAGGCGTAACGCTTTTTCAAGATATTTCACTCACAAGGGTCAGACATATATATGGTGGCGGCCATCTTGGATTTTGACGTGGCGACCCAATTTTCAAGAGCGTTCTTCCTCATGGCGAGATACACCCACACACCAAATTAGAAGTAGGCACTTCGCTTATTTTTCAAAATATTCATCTCACAAGTGTCGGACATACATCGTGGCGGCCATCTTGGATTTTGACGTGGCGACCCAATTTTCAATAGCCTTCGTCCTTATGCCGAGATACACCCAAACACCAGAGTAGAAGTTGGTACTTCGCTTATTTTTCAAGATATTCATCTCACTAGGTTCAGACATACATGGCGGTGGCCATCTTGGATTTTGACGTGGCGACCCAATTTTCAATAACTTTCTTCCTTATGCCGAGATACACCCAAACACCAGAGTAGAAGTTGGTACTTCGTTTATTTTTCAAGATATTCATCTCACAAAGTTCAGACATACATGGCGGCGGCCATCTTGGATTTTGACATGGCGACCCAATTTTGAATAGCCTTCTTCCTCATGCCTAGATACACCCACACACCAGATTAGAAGTTGGAACTTCGCTTATTTTTCAAGATATTTCACTCACAAGGTTCAGACAGAAATATGGTGGCGGCCGTCCTGGATTTTGATGTGGCGACCCACTTTACAATAGCGGTCTTCCTTTTGCAGAGATACACCCACACACCAAATTAGAAGTTGGTACTTCGCTTATTTTTCAAGATATTCTTCTCACAAGATGCAGACATACATGGCGGCGGCCATCTTGGATTTTGACGTGGCGACCCAATTTTAAACAGCATTCTTCCGTGTGCCTAGATACACCCACACACAAGATTAGAAGTTGGTACTTCGCTTATTTTTCGAGATATTTGGCTCACAAGGTTCAGACATATATATGGTGGCGGCCATCTTGGATTTTGACGTGGCGACCCAATTTTCAAAAACCTTCTTCCTTATGCCGAGATACACCCACACACCAAATTAGAAGTTGGTACTTCGCTTATTTTTCAAGATATTCATCTCACAAGGTTCGCACATACATGGCGGTGGCCATCTTGGATTTTGACATGGCGACCCAATTTTCAATAGCGTTCTTCCTTATGCCGAGATACACCGACACACTAAATTAGAACTTGGTACTTGGCTTATTTTTCAAGATATTTCGCTCACAAGGGTCAGACATATATATATGGTGGCGGCCATCTTGGATTTTGACGTGGCGACCCAATTTTCAATAGCATTCTTCCTTATGGCGAGATACACCGACACACCAAATTAGAACTTGGTACTTGGCTTATTTTTCAAGATATTCATCTCACAAGGTTTAGACATACATGGCGGTGGCCATCTTGGATTTTGACGTGGCGACCCAATTTTCAATAGCGTTCTTCCTTTTGCCTAGATACACCCACACACCAGATTAGAAGTTGGTACTTCGCTTATTTTTCAAGATATTTCGCTCACAAGGGTCAGACATATATATGGTGGCGGCCATCTTGGATTTTGACGTGGCGACACAATTTTCAATAGCGTTCTTCCTCATGGCGAGATACACCCACACGAAATTAGAAGTTGGTACTTCGCTTATTTTTCAAAATATTCATCTCACAAGTGTCGGACATACATCGTGGCGGCCATCTTGGATTTTGACGTGGCGACCCAATTTTCAATAGCGTTCGTCCTTATGCCGAGATACACCCAAACACCAAGTTAGAAGTTGGTACTTCGCTTATTTTTCAAGATATTCATCTCACAAGGTTCAGACATACATGGCGGTGGCCATCTTGGATTTTGACGTGGCGACCCAATTTTCAATAGCGTTCTTCCTTATGCCTAGATACACTGACACACCAGATTAGAAGTTGGCACTTTGCTTATTTTTCAAGATACGCAGGTTACAAGGTTCAGACATACATGGTATCAGACATACATGGCGGCGGCCATCTTGGATTTTGACGTGGTGACCCAATTTTAAACAGCGTTCTTGCTTATGCCTAGATACACCGACACACCAGATTAGAAGTTGGTACTTCGCTTATTTAGCGAAGTACCGTCTGGTGTGTGGGTGTATCTAGGCATAAGGAAGAACGCTATTGAAAATTGGGTCGCCACGTCAAAATCCAAGATGGCCGCCACCATGTTTGTCTGACCCTTGTGAACGAAATATTATATCATAGCATGTTTTCTGCGTGTTCCACTTTGTCAACTCACATCACTTCCCCGACGTGGGACCTAGGCGTAACGCTTGTGACGTAACACGACCCAATTTTCAATAGCGTTCTTCCTTATGCCGAGATACACCCACACACCAAATTAGAAGTTGGTACTTCGCTTATTTTTCAAGATATTCATCTCACAAGGTTCAGACGTACATGGCGGCGGCCATCTTGGATTTTGACGTGGCGACCCAATTTTCAATAGCATTCTTCCTGATGCCTAGATACACCTACACACCAAATTAGAAGTTGGTACTTCGCTTATTTTTCAAGATATTCATCTCACAAGGTTCAGACGTACATGGCGGCGGCCATCTTGGATTTTGACGTGGCGACCCAATTTTCAATAGCATTCTTCCTTATGCCTAGATACACCCACACACCAGATTAGAAGTTGGTAGTTCGCTTATTTTTCAAGATATGCAGGTTACAAGGTTCAGACATACATGGCATCAGACATACATGGCGGCGGCCATCTTGGATTTTGAGGTGGCGACCCAATTTTAAACAGCGTTCTTGCTTGTGCCTAGATACACCCACACACCAGATTAGAAGTTGGTACTTCGCGTATTTTTCAAGATATTTCGCTCACAAGGTTCAGACATATATATGGTGGCGGCCATCTTGGATTTTGACGTGGCGACCCAATTTTCAATGGCCTTCTTCGTTATGCCGAGATACACCCACACACCAAATTAGAAATTGGGAGTTTGCTTATTTTTCAAGATATTTATCTCACAGTTTTCAGACATACATGGCGGCGGCCATCTTGGATTTTGACGTGGCGACCCAATTTTAAACAGCGTTGTTCCTTGTGTCGAGATACACCCACACACCAGATTAGAAGTTGGTACTTCGCTTATTTTTCAAGATATTCATCTCACAAGGTTCAGACATACATGGCGGTGGCCATCTTGGATTTTGACGTGGGTTGCACCCACACACCAAATTCGAATGCGGTCCTTCGCTTACGCACGCACGCACGCACGCACGCACGCCGCACGCACGCACACACGCACGCCCGCATGCACGCACGCACGGACGGACGGACGGACACACGGACGGAGGGGAAAGCCATAGTCCCCCTTTCGCTCCGCTGAGCGACGGGGGACAATTAAGAGGGTGGTAATTTTATTTGAAGAAGAAGAAGAAGAGGTTTTCGTCGCATATAAACATAGTGACATAATGACATAACGACATAACCATATACGTTTGCTCTATTATAATAAGAAGATATGAAGTAGGTTAAACTTCCTTCCTTCCCAATGCATAAGCTTATTGATGATATATCCCTCCCTTTTGTAAAGTAACTCGGTCTATTTAGCGACCAAAATTATTCAGCCCTCATGTGCGGTCACCCGAGGAAAGTTTTAACCTAAGTCTTTCACGAACTGACTGGCCAGTCCTGTCGTTCGACTGAAGGTGTGGCAATTTGTAATTCGTTCAGAGTATTGGCGATAACTTGCCTTCTGTTTCCTAAAGTTGCAGTCACATCTTCAACGACCACCATCTAATGCAAGAAGATGGGGGCTCGGCTGAACATGCATTCCATGCGTGGCACAATTTGTGATGTAATCCCATACCTACGAATCACCAATCTGACAGTTTTCAGTTGGGTCAGGCATCGAACCAGGACTGGACAGTTCAAATGTAAGTACACTACCTCTGCTCCATCCTGTGCCTTTTGGGACATAAGCTTGTTTGTTATCTGTTATTAATTTTGGAGCAACAACAGTGTAGTCATTTTCAAAGCCATTACATAACCTGGAGCTGTTTAAAAGTGTCATGATGGTCAATTCAACAGATTTTTTTTTTCCAATCAAAAAATATTATTTTTATTATTATGTACAAGCAAAGGTACCCAGCGTTGCCGGGCAACACAGGGTCACTTCATTGACGGTAGTATTAAGAGAAGGGGTAGGCCGTAGGGAGAGGACAAAAGAGAACAGAGAGGTGGGGGAGGAGGAGAAGGAGGATGGTGAGGGGGGAACAGGATAATGGTAAGGGAGGTGGGGGGGGGGGGGGGAGAGGAGGAGGAAGTAGCAGAGCAGGGCAGGAGGAGGCAGCAGGGGTGTTCCATTACCAATAAGCCTGAAGAGCACTCGCCAAGTGGCTTAAGCACTCAAGGTAGCAAGCACTCCCACAAAACAGTTGATAAGGAACAGCTGGCTTGGCAAGCGATAACAAGGTCATTGGTAATGGCACATACCCCAGGAGGATGGGTTGGGGGGGTTAACTTTATCAAATGAAGGGCCCCCAGCTTGTGCTCCCCAAACACCATTGTTAATCCGTCGTGTGTGAACATCATAGGGCCACACCGTAGGTCTCTCTCAAAATAACACCTGTCGCTAGCAAATTTCATCTATTGCTTCGCTGAATATCGAGAAGGTGGGATCTTCTTCATCTTTTTAAGCTTTATGGCATTTTCAGAGCCGGGAGGCTCTATATACGCCATACGCCCTAACATAACAGTGGTGAACAAAGGAGACTTTATGTAATATATAAGACTATATGGATTTACCGCTCTCTTATAAAAATATCAGAACCGCCTTGCAGAGTCAGCAATGCTTCTGGTTCAAATGGCGGAAAATGTTTGGCAGATCCGACATGCTAATCCCCACTTCTTTAATACTGTACTTTGAAATCGACTCAATCTGGGTCCATCATATATAGAGGGAATTTTAAAAACAAATGGTTCAAATCTTTGGGTTTCCTTCAAGTACCGTAGGTCTGAGTAGAGTGACACCCTATCCCTGGGGTTCTTAACCTGGGGTATCCATACCCCTTGGGGGTATGGGGACCAAAATCTGGGGGTATGGGACTCGTAATAAATAAATAATAATAAATTGTAATAAATTCAATGAAATATCAACTTTAAATATATAATAAATATATATTTAAATAGAAATATATATATATTTCAAAACAAATTATATTCGTATAATTAATATTTCAAACAAATATAAATTCAATTTTCTAATAAAATTTGAATAAATCAACTAAACGCCCCGGGCGTATGCATGCGATTACAATGCATGATTGACATGACAATGAGAACATTTCCATCGAGATTAGGGCGGGTCAAAGTTCACACTCACCTGTGTGAAAGAAGGAGATGGAACTTATAAACTCCAATGCATGCTTTGCAATTTGCTAATGAGCAATGGAAATTTGAATCCATCAGGACTGAGAGCACCTCCAAAGCAAACACAGGGATCATCTTGACACCTCCATTGATGCTTTCAAGGTGAAAAGACTTCGTTATGATCAGAAAGGAACTCTTTCATTGCATGGGTTTGTTCCCACTGGGAAGCCTCTTCTGGAAGCCTCCAACAAAGTTTCGTACATGATTGCCAAGGAAAAGAAGCCCCACACAATCGGAGAAAGCCTAGTTAAGCCCTGTGCATTGGAGATGGTTAAAATCGTGCTGGGGGAGGATGCTGTGAAGCGATTGAGTCAGGTGTCATTGTCCAACGACACTGTACGCCAGAGGATTGGAGACATGAGTCAGGACATAGCAACACAAGTTGTCAGCGAGATTAAAAGCAGTCCTGCAAAAATTACCAATTACCACGTTTCAAACCACTGTCAATTGATCGTATTCGTCCGCTACGTTCATGAAATGAAACTCAAGGAAGAATTTTTATTATGCGAACGACTCGAAACAACAACTAAAGTAGCTGATGTGTTCAAGTTGATCGAACTGTTCTTTGATCGCCATGAGTTAACATGGGATTTGGTTGGGTCTATTTGCAAGGACGGAGCTCCTGCCATGATTGGCAAGAAATCTGGGTTCGTCGCTCTGTTCAAGGAGAAAGCTCCACATGTGTTGACCACACACTGTGTTCTACATCGCGAAGCCTTGGCGTCCAAAACGTTGTTAAAGAAACTGAAAGAAGTGATGGTAATAGTCGTCCAGACAGTCAACTTTATTCGTGGACGGGCATTAAATCATCGGTTATTTCAAAAATTCTGTGATGAGATTGGGGCGGAACATTGTGTTTTACTGGACCACACAGAGGTAAGTTGCCTATCTCGTGGTCGTGTTTTCGCACGTGTAGTGGAACTTCGGGAAGAAATTCTCGAATTCCTCAGGCATCAACAATTCCCTCTTGCGAACAGTTTTGAAGATGAGCATTTTATTGTTAGCCTGGGATATTTGGCCGATATTTTCGGTCACCTCAATGACTTGAATATGTCGATGCAGGGAAGGGATGTGGACATTATTCAAGCGAGGGGAAAGTTTGTGGCATTCACGAAGAAATTACCTATTTGGAGTCGCCATGTTGAAAGCGGAAACATGGCGAACTTTCCAATCCTTGGCGATATCCTTCTTGATGGAGAAGATGAAAAGGCATTGCCTGGGGAAATACTTCAAGAAGTCAAGGACCATTTGAAAGTCCTAAGTACCAATTTTGAGGGTTACTTCTCAGATATTGATGATCTTAGCACGGAATCCGTTTGGATCCACAACCCTTTCTCGTTTTATATTTCTACGATCAGTGACAACGATTTAGTGAAGGATGATTTGATCGAGTTCCAAGAAGATCAAAGAAAGAAAGCTGATTTCGGAAAAGCCTGGCTGGATTTTAAGCAGTTTTGGTGTGAGCAGATAGCAGCTTACCCGAGCTTGGTGAAGAGGGCAACAAATGTGTTGGTTCCCTTCACAACTATGTATCTCTGTGAAACAGGTTTCTCTGCATTATTGAACCTGAAAGCAAAGTGGAGAAATAGACTTGATGTGATTTTTCACAACTTCAAATAGACTTTTCTGATTGCAGGAAAACAGCAGCAACAATCTCACTACAACAACAACAACAACAACATGCATTTTAAGGCCATTTTCCCTGCTAGAGCGGGGGTTAGCCTTGCGGTCTGCATGACAATCTTCTCCATTTTGCCCTATTTTCTGCATCTCTCCTTGTTAACCCCCTTGCCCACATTTCTTCTTCCACCATCTTTAGCCAAGTCTTTCTCGGTCTTCCCCGTCCTCTACTTCCTTCTACATTCATTTCCATCACTCTTCTCAACCAGTCACTTTCATCCTTCCTCAACACATGACCAAACCATCTCAACCTGTTCCTCTTCACAGCATCAATCACAGGCTCTATTCCCATCATCTTTCGCAATTCATTATTTGTCTTCCTCTCTCTCAATGATACTCCGCACATCCACCGAACCATTCGCATTTCCACCCTTTCCAGCCTTCGTTGCTGCTCTACGTTCATTACCCATGTCTCGCTCCCATAAATCATAACACTTCTCACACATGCAGCGTACACCTTTCCCTTCAGCTTCAACGACACTCCCCTCCTCATCAGCATGCCACTCAGTTCCCAAAACTTCTTCCATGCACATCTCACTCTTGCAACCGTTGCCGAGTCTGATCCACCTTCTCCATTCAGCATGTCTCCGAGGTAGCAAAATGTTTTCACACCTTCCAGCTTCATGCCGTCTCCAAGATCCAACTCAACATTTCCTCCATCTGCAACTCCCTCTGTGCACACCTTACATTTGAATGTAGCTGCCACACTGGTTAATAACCCTCTCAGACCACTACATTTTTGATGAACCCACTCAGCGCACATTGTACATTGAATGGAGTTCACTCCGACACCCTTCCTGCACACAGCACATGGCCACTTCCAGGTTCTTTCCACCTCACTACATGCTTTACCACTTGCCATCACCTTCGTCTTTCCTATATTCACCTTCAGACCTTTTGTCTCCATACATTCCTTCCACTTGTTCACCTTTTCCTTCAGTCCATCCATACTTTCCGCAATCAACACCAGATCATCTGCATACAACAACTCCCACGGTAAACCCTCCTTTACCTTCTGAGTAAAGCACCTCCATCACAGCCAGCACCTCCATCACAGCTACAAATAGTAGTGGACTTAGTACCAACCCCTGATGCACTCCCACCTTCACCTCAAACTCACCACTGTTCCCGTCCTTCGTCCTTACAGCTGTGCGCGCTCTTTTGTACATTGCCATCACTACTCTGATCAACCATTCCTCCACTCCTAACTTCCTCAATGCCCATGTCAATACTTTGTGTGGAACCATATCGAATGCTTTCTCCAGATCAACAAACCCAAGAAACAACTTCTTCCTCTTCTCCATGTACTTCTCCTGCAACTGCCTCACAATAAAGAGCGCATCTGTCGTTCCTCTGCCTGGCATAAATCAAACTGCATTTCGTCGATCTTCACCTTCTTCCTTATCCTCCTCTCCAACACCCTTTCCAATGCCTTCATTCCATGCTCCAATAACTTTATCGCTCGGTACGAGCCACACTCCAGAGGGTCACCTTTTCCCTTGTATAGAGGGACGAGGGTACTCAGTTCCCAATTCACTGGAATGCGGCCTTCTTTCACCACCAGATTACAGATCTCTGTCATTCTCTTCACACCCCAACTTCCTGCTGCCTTCAACATATCTCCCACAACTCCCATCGGCCCTCCCGCTTTTCTACTCTTCATTGCTTTTATCGCTCCCTCAACTTCCTTCTCAGTTATCTTCTCTGCCGATCCTAAAACTGGGTTACTCTCGATGTTGCCATCCCATTCATTCTCTGTATTCAACAGCATTTCCTTTCCTTACATCTTTTCCATCTTCCTTTAATTCCATCTGGGTCCACAACGATTTGTCCCACTTCATCCTTCAAGCAACTCACCCCCATCACATCACACGTCCCTTTCGCTATCTGCTTTGCAATCCTGAATACCGCTCTCTGACCCTCTTCTCAATCCAAGCTTTCTCTGAACATTTTCCTACATGCCTCCTGCGCCGTCACTACCTCTTTCTTTGCAGCCTTCTTGGCTGCCTTATAACTTTCATGCTCTGCTTTTTCTGCTCCCGTACCCTTCGCCTTCTGCCACTCCATGAACTTCTTCCTGTTCTCGTCAATCCTCTTTCCAACTTCCTCATCCCACCGCCATGTTTCCGAGTGCCTCGGTGGTCCTTTTGTCCATCCGCGTACCTCACCAACGGCTCTCAACAGACTATCTTTGATTGGCATCCAACCACGTTCAAGCTCAACCACATCATCCTCTACCCTACTCACCCTCTCTTTTAATGCCTCCCTTACTGTCACCTCTTTGAACCTCCACAGCGGTGCCCATATGTAGTTGTAATTGTCATGGTTCTCTTTTTGAGGCAATGTTTTTATGGCCGGATGCCCTTCCTGATGACAACCCTCTTAGTCGCCTCTTACGACATGCAGGGATATGGTGTACCTATTATAACCAGGGTACACACCGGGTAGCAACAATCTCACTAGATTAGTAAAACGGCTTGCATAAAACTTCCATGTTTTAGTTTAGTTTAGTTTGTTTTGTTTCTTTGTTAACAAGCAATGAAATAAATAGGGATAAAATCCTAATGATTTTCTTTCCTGGTCTGTTCCTAATTATCCATATGTAAAACTAAGCTATTGAGATATTTTGAAGTCACACTGGAACCTAAATGGGACTGGTCATAAGGCGCAGATCCCCAAACTTGGCCCATTTTCTGGGTAATAAGTTACCAATTTTCATCAAAAAAATAGGCAATTAAAGTAAAAACACCCCTCAGAATGCACCACAGAGCACATATAAATCAAAAAAATTGTAGGGGGACATGCCCCCAGTACCCCCTAGCTATGCGCACCTAGGGTGCGCCTTGTTCATTCAACAGTCTGGCAAAGGGGGTATGGGGACATCGTGAGCAATCCATTGGGGGTCTTGACAGGGAAAAAGGTTAATAACCCCTGCCCTATCCTATGGAGGTTTGAATTAAGGTGACAAACTAGAAGCAGGAATGACAGCCTTTATTAAATAAATAGATAAGCTTAGTTTTATGAATCGCTGTTTTCTTAAAATTTACAGATTTCACTCCAGATTTGGGTACTTATTTCTCAAACCCGAATGTAGATTTTGATTATATATACTTTAATTAGTTTGTGAGAGTAGATTGTGTTTCCAAGGCAAGGCATGTTTGAAAAGGCCTAAACAAAATGGCAGCTAAGACCCCTGTGAGGTGATGTTGAGCTGAACAAGGATAAAGCTTTTCATGAAGGTAAGTCGTTACTACTCTTCAAAAGAGGTGTTTATATTGTTACGGCCATGGGTTTCGGGATCTACTACAAGGGAGAGCCTTGGCTCCTCCCAGATGAGCGGACCTGAGGCCACCGAGCGAGGATGACTCCGCGACCCAGCAAGTTGTTAATCAATCGTGAATGCCAGTTAGTCTACCAGGTCCCCCAAGATCCTCCGTCCGATTACCGTTTACCTGGGGAGAATGTGGATTTCTAACCAGATTTTGCGCCCTCGATGTGCACCGATCTTATCTTAGGTTTTAATCAGATGCAACTGAGCGGTACTGCCAGTGCACACTGGATATTGACTGGAGCCAATTAGTGGGAACTGAAACGTCCTGTCCAACCACTAGTAGAAATGTACGTCTATACGTCACATATACTATACGGCTATACGATATATATTGTCTTTTCGGACAATGAAGGAAATAAAATGCACAGACAAATTGGAATAACAAGCATAAGGGGTTTATTTCCAAAAGGGGGTGAGGAAAGGTATGTGGACATTCAAAGCAATGAGTTTATTGTATGTACAGCAGGGAAGGACATAAGACATGCAATGGGGAGAATTTGTGTTGACACAATGCACAGAGCAAAATGACACAATGCAGAGCAAACCCGTCTAATTATCCCCTCAGTACAATCTTATTAACTAACACAACATTGGTGCCAATTCAGAATCACACCATCAGAGTTGAAGAGAGAGAGAGATTGAGGTTGGTTCATCCTCTACCTCCCCACGCGAGGACCGTCGTGTCCCTTGCCTCCCCATGCTATGGATTGGACAAAGGGGAGAAATACGAGGTTGAGCTCTTTTAGTTATGGAGTCGTTAATTGCTGATCCACTGCTCCTGGCTGTTCTTTCGATCCAACACCCTTGTTAGCTCATCCACCTCTCCTTCAGAACTCTGCTCTCTGCCAGCTTATGAATAGTTGTTCAGGCCCAGACCATAGCCCGACTTGTTGAACCCAGACAAGACTGATTAATCGATCGCTAATCACTGCCTTTTATGTGTCTGGAGAGGGGAGAGGCTAGGCGGAGGTCGAGGGTCATGCTCGGCCTCTTCCAGGCATGGTGGACTTGGGCAAAGTTCATGTGCTACCTGTTTGTCCCGGTCACAGCGAGCTCATTGGCACAGCCGAGCCTTTTTCTGACATCAACCTCACCGCCAGTTTACTGTGCACACTTCATCGACATGATTTTTGGGCCTGGCGACTTTTTCTTTCGTACTTAACATGGGTGGACATATTTTGCTGTGCGTTGGCACGAACACGTGCTAGGTACTCAAATGGTACGGCAGGCAAGCGGAAGATCGTGGTTATCTATAAGACGTTAAGGACATTTGTGCTTCCTGTAAGCAGGGTTTGAAGATGGGGGGAGGTACAAGAAGCATCAACATTCGTACTTCCCTCTTACCGTGTGGCTGTTGTCGACAGTTTTGAAGTTAAAGGCAGGGCCGTGGGCGTTTTTCAGTGGTTGTATGGTGAAGGTCTGAATTTGTGTGATGGTGGTTAAGCAATTGGGATAAAGTGGGGGTGGTTGAGCATGGTGGTTAATAAAAGTGTGAGGTGGTAGATATTTCTTGTTGTGGAGGAAGGTAGTTGTGGTATGGTGGTACGGAGATGGCTGGGAGGTTAACAGCGGTTAGTGGTGGTCGATGCAGTTGTTGTTGTGTTGCCCCAGTCAGTTCTGGTTGAACAAACCACCAGCACGGGGATAACCGATCGACCTCACAGGTGCGAACCAGAGATCCCTCACATCCAAGATGTTGTGCTCATGCCTACGTGAAGCCAGCACTCTGTCTTCCATGATATGTTTTATTGTGTTTGGAGCGGCCTGTGGTTGCAGGTGTTGTCGAATTTATGTTTGTAGTGTAAAAGTTGCAGGTGGTGTCCACAGCGAAGGTATGAAAGGTGAACACGATCAGACTTGGGGAGTAGTTTCTCTGTGTCATCAATCGGTGGGGGTTTTGTGCCCAACATACTGTTTGGGTCCAGGTTGTTTATTGCATTTATTGTTATGTAGGTGTGGTTGTGTTTTTTGTAATTTCCATTGTTTGGTGGGGGGATGTTACGAAGGATGTCACCATAGTGTCGTGTGGTGTGGTTTTAATGTGTCTAGGGGCCTGTGGGTAGTTGTACATGTAGTGGCATGGGTGATTAGGGTTGGCATTTGCATTGCAAGGAACTGTGCACCTGGCATGTCTAAGTGGCCTTTGATTTTTAGCATTTTTACTTCTGTGTGTAGGTGCTCGATGGGTGTTGTTAATGAACAACCTGTGATGATGCGTAGGGCTTTGTTTTGTATTGTCTTCAGGGTGTTGAGATGTGTGTTTGATAGGCTGGAGGCCCAAGATGAGCTGGCATAGTTGATGACTGATCTAATGTACTATTTGATGTGGTTGCCTATAGTGGTGGTGACAATTGGAAATTGGCGTGGGATTTGAACGCCGTTTTGGCGTGGATATGCAAATGAGGTGATATACCTCCATGGTGACACGATGGGGATAGTGCTTTGTTTTAAAGATGCATAAAGAAAGAGAGAGAGAAAACCCCTAGCTCATCCCATGCAACAGATATTGACCCGTGAAACCCACTACACAGAAGGGAGGCATATCTGAACATTTAATAACGAAATAACTAACTCGGGAAACTGGAATTTGGGTGCCGTTGCGTTGGAGAGTTCTGGTTTGCAGAACTGCATTAATACTTATCCGAACACCCATTTTTTCATTCATGAACTCCTCCGGAGTTCCCTTAGTATGCATGCAAAGTTTTGGGATGCTATAGGTTTCATGGATTTGGAGTTATGAAGGAGACACACACACAATTATATGCATTGCCTTTTATTACCTCCGCCACAGAATGTGGGCGGAGCATGTGTTTTCACTCCTGTCTGTCTGTCTGTCAGTCTATCTGTGAACAGGATATCTCGAAAAGTTATGGACAAATTCGGACAAAATTGGTGAAAAGGTTGGGTATGTGACAAGGACAAAATGATAAGATTTTGGTGAACATCCAGATCCGGCTACGATAACGTTTTAAGTGATTAAGTGAGAGATAGGCCCAAAAACGATGTATCGCACGATATATCAAAAAGTTGGCAGTCATGGACGAGTTATGACAAAACTTGGTGAATTGGTGGGGAAGGTGACAAGAACAAGCCAATTCGATTTTGGTTTGGGTCCGGATGCATATCAATGGGATACAAAACAGTTCAGCCTGACAGAGTTATGCGCTCTACCTAGTGCCATTCTAGTTCCTTGATGTTTTGCCTCACTGTCAGTTAGTTCTTCCTTGCTCTTCCATGAGCCTCACTCCTGTATAAAACGAGGAAGTTTGACATGACTAACTAACAAAAAAAATGACTGCCATTTTGAGATGTGACTAGGACGTGAACAGACTGAGGAAAGGCAGCTGTTTTGTGAAAGGTTGCCCAATACTGTCGACTATAGACTAGTTTGAAGAATGACCATCAGCCAAGTAGCTTGCTGGCAATTGAAATCTCCATAAATTAGAAAGTGAGGCAATGACAAAACTCCATGGATTCTATGGACAGTGAATAAGTGGTTATGCAGATGACGGCCAGGTATGCTGTATCAGGTGGTGACTTCAATTCACAATAATGTTCTCCCTCGCATGGCAAATATGACCACTACCACACTAATGGAGAATTGTTGAGATTTTCAAAACAATTCTCGATACACTCTTGACTTATTATATTGTTACGGAAACGGAGTACGGCTCTCCCCTTAGCAAGAGGTGGTTAGCCCCTTGTCTTGTTAAGCTGACCGTCTCCGCTCCTGGTACTTGTAACGCTCTCCCGCAGGATGGAACGGGTCAGGGTTATGGGTCCAGGGTTTATCCCGAATACCTTTATCCGTCCCTCCGCAGAACAGGGAGACAAGTACCGCTCGAACCCCGGTTTTAGGTGGACTAATTGCTGAGCGGTTTTAGCAACCCGGAGTTCGAACCGTTAACAAGGACTAAACCCGATTCTGAGCGTCGGCCAAATTGCGCCACCGGTACTCAATTGAAAGAAGGGACGGAAGCGATCGAACGAGAAGGAAACCAAACGGGTAAGAAATAACAGGGATTTATTATTATTATTTACACAAAAACCCAAAGAGAAGAAAAGGAAGAAAAGAAATGTAATTTACAGGGAAATGAAAGGAGCAGAAGGACACAGAGCAATTCTTACTTATACAGTCTTACTTAAACCCACAGGACAAACGAACAGACTCACACGAATGGGGAATTGCAGATTGGATTGGCTGGAGGGAGAAGATGGTGGGACCACAGGGCTGGAAGGTTTGCCAGGGCGGCACAGCAAGCAGGTCCGCTCCGGGCTGGAAGCGAGCATGGCGGCGGCAGGCACACATATCTCGTTCCACGCGGCAGGCACACATATCTTGTTCCACGCAGCAGGCACACGTATCTCGTTGCACGTGGCAGGGCTGGTTTTTGCTTCGACACGCCTCTGGCTCCCTCGATCATCTGCCGGATGGGGGCTTCCCTCGACGGGTTATATAGCCACGCCCTACCAAGCCATAGCCACACCTTACCAAGCCATAGCCACACCTTACCAAGCCATAGCCACACCTTACCAAGCCGTGCCCACCGAGTACTGGTTGGACACAAGGGCTTCCTGGCTCCACCTCCTGATGACGATGGGCGGGCCACGCCCTTCTTCCCCGAGTTGACCGCGTGCGTAATGGAGGGCAAATGCAGCTGGCAATGGAGGTTTTGGGCAATTAAAAGGGGAAATATCTTATTTGATTCGGTGCAACGCAATGAACTAGTGGAAAAACAGAGCCTTATACTGACATATAATAAAGAGATAACTATTTAGAAGGTCCTATGATTTTCTACATGTATGCGATGGACTAGCTAAAGGGACGACCTTTGACCTTTACATGAAGGGAGGTATTTACAGGAATCATTACATTATTTACAATGGGGGGTATATTTACAAAGACAGGATTCTCAAATCCGTTACAATATCCTGATTTGCAATTATTTGGGTCATTCAAAGAACAATTGGGTGGCACAAAGTTCACAAACAATGAAGATGTCAGAGCCATGCAGAGGTATGCTCTCTACTGAGTGCCGTTCTAGTTTGTTGTATGGATTCTTCTTCCTCTTTTTAATGGTGCGTCACTTGATAGTTGATACGTTGGCAATAATAGCACAGGCTTTGATGGCCTCCTCTTGTGATGAAGTGCCTTCCTTGTATTCATGTAAACGATCTCATATTGTATTTTTATAGGTCTGCAGAACGCGCGCCTCTCCACTATGCCACGCCCCTAAAATGACATAATCGCGTGGAAGATGAGGCGCGACAACGAACGTAATTAACGGTTTCAAAGTGGAGAAAAGTCAAGTGTGCCGGGATTCTGCGGTCCTTCGGTAATTAATCCCGATTCTTCCAGTGTGTATGCCTGATTATAATTCAGACATCGATATAATTGTGGACAATTGCGGTCGATAGTGTTTTATAAATTCGGTTTGTATGGATTTGAGACCGGAGTTCTGTATTAAAACCGTATGTAATATATCAACAGATAGTTGCTTGGTTAAGATTTGAATCTGTATGAGTCCTGACAATTCGATGGACACCTTTACAACTGGGTAGATAAACATGTGCAGTGAGGGGCATATAGTGGAGATTTGTGTTGTTGAATTTGAGGAATTTAGGGATGACCGGATGAAGTCTGACCTGCTGTGCGTTGATTGGATCAGAGCAATATTGACTGGAGGCCCCAAGTTTGAGGTGCGAGCGATTGCTCCTGGAATGATGGACCAGGCAAGGCTGTTCTGTGTGTAGCTTCACCATCGTCTTGTGACCTTTAATACTCGCACACTCCTGTGTTCTGGCACCTAAAGTCGCAGTAGGAAACTGTAATTTTGGGGATGTTCGGAGACCCAAGCTTGGGACTTGGACAGGTGACAGCAGCTGTAGACCTTAATACATAATTCACTTTACCTTCCTCTCTCGATATATCTCTTTTTCTCTGTCCCTCTTCTGTCCCTCTTCAACTCACCCTCCTGACCCCATTACTTCCAAAAGAAAATGGGAAATTTTCATTTTCCATCATGGTTTAAGAAAATATTCTGCATGGAGTGCAACAGATCTGCTAACAAGACCTCTTTACATGATGGGATTTCAGTGATGATGAACAACTGCCAGATGCAAGAGGAACTTAACCAACTTGCATTGGAGTGAATCCAGCAATACAAAAACAATATATGCAACTTTACCTGTTATTTACAGTGACTTTATTGTGTCCTATCAAGAAGTACAGTTTCGTAATGAATAAATAAATAAATAAATAAATAACACCCCTTTTCTCTCTTTTGCCACAATGTAATGCCTGATGCCTTACCTGTGGTGTGATGTCACAGATCAAACAGTTAAGCGAAGACAATGACCACTTAAAGCAGAGGTTAAGGATCAAATGGAATAGCAGGAAGAAATTGCGAATGAAGAACTGGAGGATTTTTCAGCAATGCTACTTTTCATCTTTTTTTTCTTTTTTTTCTCCTTTATTTATGATTTCTTTTTTCTTTTTCCTTTCTCTTTTTCTCTTTCTTTTTCATTTTCTTTTTCTCTTTCTTTTTCATTTTCTTTTTCTTTTCCCATTGCTATTTGGCTTATGACAGTGCTGCTGACATTGCAAAACCTGAATGATTTAGACTGAGCTGCTAATGGAAGGATTTGCACAAGAGTTATCACAAAAACCAAAATATTAAAGATGACTTGATATTTATTTCCCAATAAGTGAAAAATCTATCCTTGAAGTTAAATAAAAGGAAGTAAATTGCAGCATCCTGAAAATGGATAAAAATGGCAGCAAATAGGAATACCTGATGCATAAGAAGTGCTGTCACACCAAACTGAAGATAAGGCACAGAACGGCAATCTCCTGAAAGGAACTACAAATAAATTATTATGTTGCCTGACATGTTATAATTGCCAGAAAAAAAAATTGTATAGAAAGTTTGCATGTGGATGTTGGTAACTCGAATATGCTACATTTGACAGGAGAGTAAGAATTAGCAACCTGGACCACCTCAGCTCAGTCCCCTATCACTCCAAGGTTAAACCAAGCACATACACACACATTGTATTTTTAAAGGTCTGTAGAAGGCGAACCTTTCTACTATGCCACACTCAAGAAATGACGTAATCCCATGGAAGATAACACATGGGCTAACGGCTTTAATGGTTTGAAAGTGGATAAAAGTCCAGTGTGCTGAGATTCTGTGGTCCTTCAGTATTTAATCGTGATTCTTCCAGGGTGGATGCCTTTGTATAATTACCTCCACCACTGAAGGTGGGTGTAGGTTATGTGTTCACCACTGTCTGTCTATTTGTCTGTCTGTTTGTGAATATAATATATATCTCAACAAGTTGTGGACGGATTCAGACGAAATTTGGTGGAGAGGTTGGGTACTTGACAAGGACAAAATTATTTACCGTGAACCAACAATACAGCAGTTAGAAAACGAAGCATCATACAAATACCTCAGAGTAGAAGAGGGCCACCAAATATGTCACAAACAAATGCGCAAAACAATCACCAAAGAATACCTACGTAGAACGAAGCTAGTCCTGAAAACATACCACTCCCCAAGAAACAAAATCAAAGCCATAAACCACTCCAATAGAGCTGCAGAATAATGAACTGCCCCCAATCAGAAATCAACAAGTTAGACATCAAAACAAGAAAACTCTTTACCATTCACAAAATGTTCGACAAAAACTAGTGCATCCAGAGAATGTACCTGCTGAGACGAGAGGGAGGGAGCGGCCTGATTCAACCAGGTGCACAGAGCAACGAGTGTAGGACTAGCTGAGTATGCGAAATGATCAACAGACGATCGGATGCAATTTGTAAACAAACATGAACACAACAAACCTGAAAAAGTATCCCTACATCACCTGGCAAAGAATTTCCAAAAACATGTGCGAATAGAAGATGCCGCACAGGAAAATGAAACAACAAATACAGCCTCAACGATTGCAAAAAAGACAAATATATATATATATTGTTGCGGATTCGGAGTGCAGCACTCCCGTTACCAAGGGGGGGTTAGTCCTCTTGTCTTTTAAGCTGGCCGTCTCCGATCCTGGAAACTATGACGTCACTTCCGGTCGGTAGTAGCCAGGGTCATTGGTCAATGAAGTCCCAAATACCTGCTTACTAGGACCGACCGTAAGCGAGGAGATAATTTCCACCCGAGCCGCAGCGTTAATGGATGCGCTGAGCGAAGCGAGCTGCGACTCGGGCAGTTAACAAAAGGACTAAACCCGATTCTGAGCGGTTCTAATCGTGCCACAGGTACTCAATTGGGAAATCACGAAGACGATTGGACGAGAGGAAACCAAAGGGTAAAGGAAGAACAGATATTTATTAATTATGTACATGAAACCCGAAGAGGAAATGAAAGAAGGGCCTATACAAGAAGAGGAAGAAGCAGATATGCAGGGCAGGCTTACACAGTCTTACTTATCATGCCCAGGACAGCACAAATGGACTTACACGAAAAGGTGGTGGTGGGAAGGAAGAGAAGGGTCCAGGCAGATGGTAGGCGTCGAGGTCCGGCTCCAAGCTCGCGCTCCGGTCCACGCGTTAGGTTCGAGGCGAAACCCGGTAAACAGCTCCGCGTGTCGTTGAACGCGACCGGACAATTATATAGCGGGGAAAAGCTGGTACGCTGTGTACGTAATTCAAATCTCTGCCGCTCTGCCAGTCAATCTCCGTGGCTCTCTCTCTGCCGCTCACCTCCGTGGCTCTCTCTGGCTCATCTGCTTGTTCGTCTGCGGCTCCTCTCTGGCTCATCTGCTTGTTCGTCTGCGGCTCCTCTCTGGAAGTAGTCCGCGGCGGCGCTTTTATTACATGCCTCGCGTATCAAGCCGCGTCCGCTTCGCTCCGCCTACCGGTGAACACGCCTCGGCCCGGATTGGTCGCGAGGGTTCATCGGCACCTCCCTTCGTGACGCGTTGATGGGGCCATGCCTATGTTCCTGGCGCTCCTCCTCCTTCTTCTCCAACTCAGCCTCGTGCTCAATGGCGTTTGGAACGAGCGCTGCGGCTGGTAGAGACACGCAATGTGATTTGGAGGGCGGCTACGCCGCAAAATGAATGTAGTTTGAAATTTGACAAGGGGCCTAGGTTATTTGATTAATGCAATGCAGAGTCAAACTATTGGGAACAGATCCTTACCTGAAATACATACTAATGAGATAACTGAAGAAGGTCCTATGGTGTCCTACATGTTGCTTGTGGACTAACTATGGGTGCTCCAATTACCCTTACAAAGGGAATATTTACAAGAGTTATTATTTACAAGTGAAGGTTCTAAAAACCGTAACACTGCACCCGTCTCTCCTCCAGGCACGTCCCGTGCCGACAAAACTTTAACTTAGTGTGACACTCAGGTGTGGTTACCCTCTACTTTTAACTTCACCCTGAGTGCGACATTTTTAAAACAATTAAGTATGTCCCACCTGCTGCGTTGCATTCTATCTAACTGACTCACGCCCACAGAATAACCGAATTACGGAATTAATTTTCAACTACACATTGACGGTGGGGAGCATTATCTACAAAGACACTATTTTGATTGTTTACAAAACTACACCCAGGACCTGTCTTTTTGGGAACAAAAGCAGATGGTTTTGAAAAGAGGAAAATCACGCCATGCACTGCACTGTACCGATAGCACCAGCACCAATCAACAAAATAAGCACCAATAAGCACCAAAGCAAGAAAAGCACCACTATGCACAAAAAGCATATTCCGGTGCACAGTCATACATTTCAATATAATCAGCCAATGACGTCTTCTCTTCTCTGCTGGGCCGATGGTTCTGGACGACTTCTTGCTTGCTGTCTATTTAAAAATAAAAGGGCACAAACCGCGTCCACTTCTTTTTTAAATTATGGCCAGCAGGGGCCAACTAAGGGTGGTCCACCTGCATGGCTTAGGTGCCACCTCAACCGTGGTCCGCAAGCAAGATTTCCACTGGCCACAATGGCCGGTCCCCAGCAGAGGTGCCAGGCCCCAAAACGTGGGGTCCATGAGTGGTGCTCGGCCACAAAAACGTGTGGTCCATAAAGTGGTGCTCGGCCACAATCGTGTGGTCCATAAAGTGGGGTACCGGTCCAGGCAGGCAGCAGCGAGGGTGCGGGCACACAACTGCGAACACCTGCGCACTCCCCCCGGGCCCAAAATAAACAAATCCGTGAGTGGGGGAAGGAGGACAAGCAAGCAGCGGGGCAAGATCGCAAGAGTACACGTTAAAACAAGGCAATGCAAAGTGAGGTGCACTGGAGAGCGAGCGGAGAAAGCTCGTCCCTAGCGTACATTCCCTCCCTGTCACCTAATCTACCCTTGCCCCTACCCCGTATTTACACAATCTACACCTTTATCAAATCCGTCGCTACCGTCTTCTCTTCCCCATATCCTCTCTAATCCAAATTGGTCATCAATCCCTCCTAAGGAGGAAGAGATGGAATCACAAGCACAATGTCACCCCCACGTCATGATGCATCTTACAGCCCAGACATTTGCAAAAAACGGTGGTGTGGAGTCCTGTCACCTCGGTGAGTGGATGCGGATGGTGCGAAGAGATTTCCAATCCTAACTACCTTCTAAATGACTTTAACACACTTACTCTACCCGGGGTCTTTCCCTACAAAACCATTGGCCATTTTACACTATGTGGATCTAAAAACCAATTCCCACTGACCATCTGTGGCGCTCACCAATTTGGGGTCTCACTCCCCCAATTCTACTCCCTGTGCCCTCGCACAATTTCAGGGCTGGGTCGTGTGGCTCCCCTAGCAGGTCCGCTCACCTGCACACCTCCGCCACTGCAGTTGCCTCCCGAGCTTACCTGCTCCTCACCCTAACCTACCTGGGGAAGTCCCTCTGGCTCTCTCACCCCCTCGGTGCCCTCTCTGGTGCTGGGCTACCCGGGTCCGTCCTCCGGATCCTCGGGCCCCATTGAACTCTAACTCTACCTGGCTCCCAGATCCTACCTGCGGCTTCACCTGGCCGACAGACTAACAGTGGCGGAGTGCCCATTTAATCACACACTAACAGGCCACACGCCCAGCCAATTTCACTCCACTAATGCACCCCTCAAGCAGTACTCTGCTACTCTCGCACCACAGATGCCAATATCCAACCACAATTTACCTACTCCCCCTACCTACTTTTAAACTACCCTCCCCGGGTACTCGTGAAGGGGGTCCATCCTTCCCCCATCCACTCCTTCGCACCATCCATTCCACACTACTCATTCCACACTCCACTCACTCCACACCATTGATTCCACACAACCATTCTCGCTTGCCTCCATGCAAGTCAATTTTTTTTTTTTTTTTTTTTTTGTATACAAGATCGAGGCTCGTGAAAGAGCAAACATTAATCACACAAAAAGACAAACCGACACACAAAACACAAAAAACAAGGGGAGCGGCAGACAAGATGGGGAGAGAGGGGGGAGGACACAAAAGAGAGGGGGAAGAAGGGGAAGGACACAAACACAACATTTGAGAGCAGGGACATCGGGAGGACTTGGGGGGAGGTGGGAGAGGATTAAAACATATGAACACTGCAAGGACTCTGGGGTGAATTACCGGGGGTAGAAAAGATCAAGGTTTTCGATGGGGGAAGATAAGAGATGGTGGTGAACAGCTGTTTTAAAGACCTGGAGGGAGGAGTGGGATTGAAGGGAGTGGGGGAGTTTGTTCCAGAGGCGGGAGAAAAGGGGAATGAAAGAGTGAAGGTGAGCAGAGAGCCTAGACTTTGGCAGTTTAACCATAAGAGGGTTGCAGGCAGATCTTGTGCGACCTGAAGGAATATTGGGGGGACAGAGCACAGAGAGAGCTGGGGGAGCAAGGCCGGAGAGGAGTCGGTAGAAGACAGAAAGACCACCTACCTGCCTGCGGTGAGTGAGTGAAAGGCCCTCAGAGATAGCTTCATCGCGGGAGATTCCAATGATTCTGAAAGCTTTGGATTCAACAGCATGAAGCCGAGCCAGGTGTGAGGCAGGAGCACCAGCCCAGAGGGGGGAACAGTATTCCATTGAGCTGCGGATGAAAGCCTTGTATGTGGTGAGGAGCTCAGGTGTGCCAAGGAAGGACTTCGCACGACGGAGGATGCCCAGTCGGCGACTGGCTTTGGAGGCCAGCTTGGAAATGTGGTTTTCCCAAGAAAGATCATGGCAGATAGTGAGACCCAAAAGCTTGAGCGACAGAACTTCTTGGAGAGGATTGTTGAGAAAGTAGATGGGAGGGTTGTCCAGTCGGTCCTTTCGGAGAGACATTGTAAGAGTGTGAGATTTGTCAGGATTGAAAGACATGTTCCACTTGTTTGACCAGTCTGTGATTTTGTCCAGGTCTGCAGAGAGTGAGGAGGCTGCAGACTGCCGATCTGAGGGATGAGGAATGGAGCGACAGAGAGTAGAGTCGTCAGCAAAGAGATAGAGAGGATTTTCAAGAGAGTCAGAGAGATCATTGATGAAGACCAGAAAAAGCACAGGGCCCAGAACACTACCTTGGGGAACTCCAGCCTGAACAGGAAGAGGAGATGAGAGAAACCCATTCAGGGCCACACGTTGACTACGACCAGAGAGGAAGTCCGCCAGCCATGCGTGGAGATTTCCATGGATACCAAAGGAGGAGAGTTTGGAGAGCAGAGCAGGGTGCCAGACCGTATCGAAGGCACGTGAAATGTCAAGGGAGACAGCTCTAATTTCCTGTTTGGCGTTGAGGACCTCCATCCATTGTTGAGAAAGCAGAAGCAGCATGTCCAGAGTAGAGTGACCAGGTCTGAAACCAAATTGATGATCAGAGATCAAGCCATTGGAGAAGAGGAAAGATTTAATATCTGAAGCAATGATGGATTCCATGACTTTGCTGATAATTGGGAGAAGGCTGATTGGTCTGTAGTTGCTGGGATCTGTTTTTGCACCTTTTTTGTGCAAAGCGGTGATGTTGGCTGATTTCCAAGCAGATGGCAGATGACCTTGAGCAAAAGAGAGGGTGAAGAGAACAGAAAGAGGGAGTGAAAGAGCAGAAGAACATGATTTTAGGACCCGTGGGCTGATGCCGTCAGGACCAGTTGCAGAATCAGAGTCGAGGGTTGACAGAAACTTTTCCACCTTGTCAGGAGGAAAGGACACAGAGTCCAGGAGCAGCTTGGTACAACTGGGTACGGTGGGTACAGAGAGGGATGGGTTTGGGACACAAGATTTAGAGGCAAACACAGAGTTGAGGCATTCAGCTTTTTCACGTGCGGAGTCAGCCGTTAAGCCGTTTGAGGTGAGGGAGGGGATGGAGGGGGAACAAACACCAGAAACAGATTTGACCAGACGCCACCAGGATTTGGAAGAGGGAGACAGATAAGAGAGTTCGGTCTTGAGAATGGTGAGATATTGTTTCCTGGCTCTCCTGAGGGTGGACACACAATTGTTTCGGGCTTTGTGAAAGGAAATGAGATTTCCTTCCGTTGGATTTGCTTTCCAGGAGACGAAAGCAAGTTGTTTCAGGGCAACAGCCTCACCACAAGATTCCGTGTACCATGGACGGGAGGAAGGGTATGACAACTGAAGACGAGATGGTATAAATCTGTGCATGAGAGAGAGCAATTTACTTTGAAAGAATTCCCAGGATGAGTTGATGTCAGAGGCGGTAGAGATGGGAGACCAGTCCAGATGATTGATGGCTGCTTGAAGACCGTGCCAGTTGGCCTGAGTGAAATGCCAGACTCGTCGACGCTGAGGAGGCTCTCTGAGAATGGTCAGAGAGATGTCCACTTTGACAAGCACATGATCAGATGAGCCGATTGGAGCAGAAGAAGAGCAGCAGACATTTTCAGGGAAGTTTGTCATAACCAAATCCAGAAGAGAAGATGCTCCGTTGACTGAGATCCGGGTCGGGAAATTGACAGATTGTGTCAGTCCCAGTGAGTCGCAGAAGTCCTTTGCTGAAGAGCCATGGCTGGTGAGAGAGGTACCCACACCCAGCCAACTGGAATGGTGACAATTGAAATCACCACATATGAGGAAGAGAGAGTTGGGATGGGTAGATAGAAGTTGGTCCATATTATCAGACAGTGAGATGTAGATGGAGTCATCGCTGATTGGTGGACGGTACAACACACATATGAACAAAAGGTGGGAGCGAAGGGGAAGCCGTAGCCAAAGGTATTCCTGGGGGTGAGGTGGAGAGAGGGCAGTGGAGGGCGAGTGAGGAAGAGAGTTTTTTATAAAGATAGCAACCCCACCTCCAGGACGAGGCTCAGGTCTATCATACCGGAGGAGGGAGTAACCTGGGAGAGATACCAAGGCATCAGAGACATCATGAAGGAGGAAAGTTTCTGTTAAGCAGATCACATCTGGTTTGTCAGAAGCAACCTGTATGGAGAGGTCAGTCAAGTTTGAGCGAAGGCCCCGGATGTTTGAGGTCCATACCGTTAATGAAGAGGAAGGGGGAGCATCGGGTCCAGAACAGGGGGGGGGAGGGGTAGGGTAAGATGTGGAAGAGGAGGAAGAGGTAGGGAGAGCTGTTGAAGGTGTGTCAGAGATTTCAGAATAGCTTGGAGAAAGGGAAGAATGTGGCAGACAAAAGGTTTGATGGAGATTGGGTGAGGCACAGTGAGGTGTTATTTGAGGAGGGGGAAGAGCAAGACAGGAGGTTTGGGGAGATGAAGGTGAAAGTTGGAAGGAGGAAGAAGCAGGGAGGATGCTTTGAGGAGGAGGGGTGAGAGGGGAGTCTAGGAGGGGAGCGAGGGAGAGTCTCGGAGGGGAGGGGTGTGGGGGGAGTTTAGGAGGGAGGGGAGGGAAGGGGCAAGGGGGGAGATTTGAAAGGGATGGGTGATGGGGAGGATTTGGAGGGGAGGGGTGAGATTGGATTTTGAAAAGTGTACGATTCATGGGAAACGAACATTTTTTGCAAAATGAGTTTGAGACCTTCGAGTCAAAAATACGTTTGAGGACACTGGAGGAGGGATGGAGTTCTGGATAGTTTATGGAATGTAGAAAGGAGGAACTGTAAGAGATGGTATTATATATATTTTTTGGAATGAATAGATTTGGTGAGCAAGACGAAAGCATCCTTTTGTAGGAAAAGAAGAAAAGGGTGTTATAATATATGAGAGAAAATAGTTGTTCAGGGGAGAGATTATACATTTCTAACCGCGTGATCGCGAATGAAGAACGAACGAACAAATAAGAACAACAAATAAACGAATAAGACCTGGGAAGGAAATATTTTTTTGGGTTTTTTTTTTTTTTTTTTTGTGAATACAGATATTAAACAAGGAGGACGGGGTGAACGACTGGGACGAAACAGAGAACGAAAATAAATTCAGCGCATTCGACGAATCGCTGAGAGAAAAACAAACCACAAGGTCTGAGACGGTACGGTAGTCTAAGCCTACGAGTACTAGGCCGCAGAATACTCGATACCATTAACCGACGATTGTGTATACATGAACGAAAAATTAGCACCGAAAATTTTTCCAAAAGATACGCTATAGGTACATACACCGAAAGATAGGTACAGTCTCGACAAAAACACAATTGAGAAATATCACTTAGCTTCGAAAGCGTGAGCGCATGGAGCAGCTTCGAAAAGACGTGACCTCGCCGTGATCTCGCGAGATCTTTGATCTGTTGAAGGTGTGTCAGAGATTTCAGAATAGCTTGGAGAAAGGGAAGAATGGGGCAGACAAAAGGTTTGATGGAGATTGGGTGAGGCACAGTGAGGTGTTATTTGAGGAGGGGGAAGAGCAAGACAGGAGGTTTGGGGAGATGAAGGTGAAAGTTGGAAGGAGGAAGAAGCAGGGAGGATGCTTTGAGGAGGAGGGGTGAGAGGGGAGTCTAGGAGGGGAAACACTGGGTATTTGGGAAACACTGGGAAACACTGGGTATTTCCTTTTCCTGGACGGCCGCCTGTTCTAATAAAATAAAATTCTCTACTTCGGCGGTCACCGGCTTGCCCATACCCTGAGTCTCGATTTCTATCCCGGTCCACCCTGCTTTGCCTTGCTCAGCATCGCTTTCTCCGCGCTTCTCAAGCCGCGTTACCTCGTCGCGTACCCCCGCAACCTTTCCGCCCAATCTGCGGTCTCTGTCCTCAACCATTCCAATCACCCAGTGTACAATCACACTCATCCACAATACTCTGATCAAGTACTTTCACTTCTCCAAACCATTGCCTCTCAATTCCTCATTTCATCACTCTCACCACAAACACATAGCATCATCTGATCTAACTACTCCCTTCTGAAACTCGTGCTCCCCAGCTTCCCTTACACTATGCACTCCCTCGTCGTTATCAACCATCTAATCTACCTACGTCCCCGCTACAGGTATAATGTCGCTACTTAACTCTCATGTCTCCTAAAGTCATTTCTAAACCCTAACATTATCCAAGCCCTCCCTGACTAGGTTTTCACCGCCATAAGCCCATAAAACTACAGCTCATGTGCCCCCAACAATCATGTGAGGGGTGGTAGAGATACCACCCCCCGACACTGGGTATCAACTTCCAATTATCACTATTACCAATTTCAAATCACTATTTCCAAATACTATTACCAATTCAAATTTCGAATCACTGGTTATCAATTCCAACTCCTCTACGTCGGGTATCAATCCAAACCAAAACACTATCATCATCCATTAGTCCGCTAACTTGAGCCTCTCGGTGTGTCCATGCATTCTTTACAGCTCGGCTTCGCAAAGCCGAGCAATGCATACAGGTGGTTTGGGTCTACTGCAGGTTGAGTCCGTCCGGCATTCGGTTCAGGGGAGGAGGTTTGTTTGGGCCAAGGCACCAGGCACCATCCCGGCGCAACGCCTTGCGCTCCCATGAGCAATGGCCCGGCCTTGCCCGGCCGAAACGTCGCCACCGCAAGGGGGCGCCGCTCCGCACCCTCCTCCTTCCCCTCGAACCGGGCCGATCGCTTTGCCAGGCAAAGCACGGATTCGACCGTGCAGGGCGGGGCCTGGCCCGAATCGTGCACGACACCCCGTGCAGGGGCAAAACGGCACCGATCCCGGCCGGCCCCCGCAGCACACAAAGCCCGTCACGGACCGAGAGCTCGCGTCGGCTACCTGTCAGCCTAAACGCTGTCCCGGTCAACGTCGATGCCTTACCCGCATGCCCGCACCACGCGTTCCGTTTCCTACTCACACATCCAGGTGTCTCCAAACACTCCGCACATTTCGTCACCGCACTCTCTCTCCGTGCACACCACCCAGGCACACTCATTCCGCTCACAGACTTCGTTACACACCTGACCACCGCACAACTCCTCACACACCTTGGCACACACTAATCGTTCGCACACTTCTCGCATGCACTCTCCCCCGTTATGTCCTCCGTAACCACCACGGGCGTGCACTCTTTTGTTACATCCCCTGTAACACTCCCCATCACGCGCTCCACCACCAACTCAGGTGTGCCTCCTCGCACACGCTCAACCATTCCAAGTGTGCATTCTTTCTCACTCACCACAACCAACTCACTCTCCGTGTCACAATCACTCCCACTATCACACTCCGTCGTGCATTCTCCCTCGCACTCGGTAACACACTCGCGCCATGACGCCATTCGCACACGCGCGCCATTGCCACCCACACAGCGCACCGCGGACCTCCCACAAACACCCGGGTTACGCTGGAATCCCAAGCGCGCGAAAATTCTTTTGGCGCTAAACACTTTCCCGCCAAATCTCTTAGCCCCATATACAGCCCGACTCACCATCGGGATTCTTCTTCCTCGCTCAACACCACCTGCAAACTTTCATTGGGGTTAACAAGCACGGCATCATGATGCGAATACAGACTTTGCATGCATTCCATCTCAATCTCCGATTTAATTCCTCTCTCTGCCGTCTCTACAATTTCAATTCCGACTATTTCTTTACTTTTAATTTCCTTTTCCTGGACGGCCGCCTGTTCTAATAAAATAAAATTCTCTACTTCGGCGGTCACCGGCTTGCCCATACCCTGAGTCTCGATTTCTATCCCGGTCCACCCTGCTTTGCCTTGCTCAGCATCGCTTTCTCCGCGCTTCTCAAGCCGCGTTACCTCGTCGCGTACCCCCGCAACCTTTCCGCCCAATCTGCGGTCTCTGTCCTTTCCAACTTCTTTTATCTGGCCACCCATTTCGTTTCAACACTCTTCAATTAGATTTCCCAATTGCTCCCCCATTTTTTTTTATGTTCCTGGTGAATTCGTCTCCATGTTCGTCTATTTTTGCCATTAATTGGTCCATAAAAAATCGCATGTACCCTGGTATTTCGGGTTGGGCTCTCGCCGCCATGTGCGAGGCGCCGCCATTTTGTGCGCCTGCAACCCCCTCTACCACACCTTCTTCAACCTCCTCTTCCATTCCTCCCACTTCTTCCCTGGGGTCCTGGGTCGACGCTAACTCCTCCTCTACCTCCTCCTTTCCCCCCACCGGCATTCGATCGCCTTGATTTATCCATGGCACGACTCAATTTTGATGTTAATAATAATTTTGGCCGATCGTAATTTTGACCAAATTTTTTAGATGATATAAAAATTTGGTTCGGGCCTCAAATCCCACTCCTGACACCAATTGTTGCGGATTCGGAGTGCGGCACTCCCGTTACCAAGGGGGGGTTAGTCCCCTTGTCTTTTAAGCTGGCCGTCTCCGATCCTGGAAACTATGACGTCACTTCCAGTCGGTAGTAGCCAGGGTCATTGGTCAATGAAGTCCCAAATACCTGCTTTCTAGGACCGACCGTAAGGGAGGAGATAACTTCCACCCGAGCCGCAGCGTTAATGGATGCGCCGAGCGAAGCGAGCTGCGACTCGGGCCGTTAACAAAAGGACTAAATCCGATTCTGAGCGGTTCTAATCGTGCCACAGGTACTCAATTGGGAAATCACGAAGACGATCGGACGAGAGGAAACCAGAGGGTAAAGGAAGAACAGATATTTATTAATTATGTACACAAAACCCGAAGAGGAAATGAAAGAAGGGCCTATATAAGAAGAGGAAGAAGCAGATACACAGGGCAAGCTTACACAGTCTTACTTATCACGCCCAGGACAACACAAACGGACTTACATGAAAAGGTGGTGGTGGGAAGGAAGAGAAGGGTCCAGGCAGATGGTAGGCGTCGAGGTCCGGCTCCAAGCTCGTGCTCCGGTCCACGCTTTGGGATCGAGGCGAAACCCGGCAAACAGCTCCGCGTGTCGTTGAACGCGACCGGACAATTATATAGCGGGAAAAAGCTGGTATGCTGCGTACGTAATTCAAATCTCTGCCGCTCTGCCAGTCAATCTCCGTGGCGCTCTCTCTCTGCCGCTCGCCTCCGTGGCTCTCTCTGGCTCATCTGCTTGTTCGTCTGCGGCTCCTCCCTGGCTCATCTGCTTGTTCGTCTGCGGCTCCTCTCTGGAAGTAGTCCGCGGCGGCGCTTTTATTACATGCCTCGCATATCAAGCCGCATCCGCTTCGCTCCGCCTACCGGTGAACACGCCTCGGCCCGGATTGGTCGCGAGGATTCATCAGCACCTCCCTTCGTGACGCATTGTTGGGGCCACGCCTACGTTCCTGGTGCTCCTCTTCCTTCTTCTCCAACTCGGCCGCGTGCTCAATGGCGTTTGGAACGAGTGCTGCGGCTGGTAGAGACGCGCAATGTGATTTGGAGGGCGGCTACGCTGCAAAATGAATAGGTTTGGGAATTTGAGAAGGGGCCTAGGTTATTTGATTAATGCAACGCAGAGTCAAACTATTGGGAACAGATCCTTACCTGAAACACATACGAATGAGATAACTGAAGAAGGTCCTATGGTGTCCTACGTGTTGCTTGTGGACTAACTATGGGTGCTCCAATTACCCTTACAAAGGGAATATTTACAAGAGTTATTATTTACAAGTGAAAGTTCTAAAAACCGTAACAATATATATATATATGTATGTATATATATATGTATGTATATATATATATATATATATATATATATATATATATATATATATATACACACATATATACAGACTTGGCATTTAATATGGAATATTTTTTTTGTGGTGGTGAACTTACTTTTCAAGATGACTTAGAACCAAAAGTTCATTGGAATTATGTTGAAATTATTCTAGATTTTGTTAATGTGACCTTTAAAAGAAACAAAAACCACATTTGACATTTCGAAGCAAATAAATTGATCCTTGAAAGTGATGTAAACTGATATCGAACTCAATTCACGGACAGTACTGTGTTAAACTTCTGTGCGTTTTCCAGAAGTATCTCATAATTTTGCACATTAGCCAAAAAATTTTTTAAACAAAAACAAAAGTTAAATTACGACTGGGATTATGGACAGTAAAATTACAGTTCAGTACTTCGTGTAACCCCCACGAGCATTCAGGAGACCACGTACACGTTGAGGCATACTGTTCACGAGATTTGCCAAGGTTTGGACAGGAATCGCTTGCCATGCAGTGACAATAGCCTGCTGCAATTCACGCACAGAGGCAGGCTGCTGGTCCAAGTTGTCGTTTTGATGCGTTAATTCTGCCCACAAGTTCTCTATCGGATTCATATCCGGGGACATGGCAGGCCACTCCATATGCTCTACACCACGGTCAGCAAGAAGGTGTTGGATCATGTGAGCACAATGAGGCCGTGCATTGTCATCTTGGAAGACAAAGTTTCCTCGAAAGGCTGCACGAGCAAATGGAAGCAATGTTTCTTCCAGAATGGCCCTATGCTTGAACTTGTTCAGGTTTCCATTCAGAACCACCAGGTCAGTTTTGCCCCCTGCATGAAAAGCAGCCCAAACTTTCACCCCACCACCTCCAGCCTGGACTCTTGGCACCATACAATCTTCTTTGTAGGCTTCATGCACTTGTCTGCGCACTCGGACGCGGCCATATTGACGATAGACCAGAAATCTAGACTTGTCACTGAAGATCACGTGATTCCAGTGTCCTGGCTGCCATTGACAGTGCTCTCTGGCCCACTGCAATCGGCGCTGGCGGTGTTGTCTGGTCAGACGTGGCTTTCTCAGGGGATGCCTGGCACGTTAGCCTGCTTGAACCAGTCGTTGGTTGACTAGCCTTCTGGATACAGGCACATTTGTCAGTTGCTGCCACTCAGCCCTAAGCCGATTAGCTGACTTGGTACGGCCATTGCGGACTAACCGGTGCAGCTGGCGATCATCCCTCCTTGTGGTTCTGCGGGGACGTCCTGACCTCGGTATTGGAGTCGGGACACCCCTCTGAGCATTTCGTTTCAGGATCTTTGACACCTGACCTTGAGTGATGCCATACTGCCGAGCAATAGCACGCTGTTTCATGCCGGAATTTCGTAAAGCCACCACTAAATGACAAACAGCGTTGTCGAGTTGACGGACCATCTCCAGGGGAAGCGGCAATAACTTTTGTAGACGTGCAGCAGTTGTTTTCCATGAATACAGAACGCAACAACCCTTATATACCCGATTGTGAAGCCAATTGTCAAATGTACCTGTCCGTACATTTTGTCACGCCACCTGTGATATAATCCTGTTATTGACCTCTTCCTGCGACAGACAATCAGTGACATGCTTCTTTTAACAAAGAAATCACCAAAGCGTGAAAGAAACTCACCAGATTGATATACCGAGTTCAGAAAGTAAACCCAAGTCAAGAAAAAAAAAATATTCCATATTAAATGCCAAGTCTGCATATATATATATTTACAGTCACGTGAAAAAGTAAGTACACCCCATGTAAAGTTTTGACTTTTTCAACATATTTCAACATACAGCTATTTGATCTTCATTTCAACAATATTGATAGATAAAGGTGATATAATATAACAAATATCATGAAACATTTACATTTTGTAGTACATTTAACCCTGGTTTTGGGCTAGCGGCTAGGGTGCCAGCTTTAGGATCCTAGGATCCTGGGTTTGAATCACGGTCGATCGCTGAATTAACGCCAGGGGGGTTGACTCAGCCTGTCATCCTTCCGAGGTCGGCTAATTGAGTACCAGTTCACTGGTAAATCCCTGTTTGTCGTAAAAAGGCGACAAAAAGGGTTGGCAGCAGGAAGGGCATCCGGCCATAAAACATTGCTTCAAAAAGGGGACCAACAAAAACAACAACAACCACGGTGCCCGAAAAAGGCCATCCTCGCTTTGCAGGGAAAAATGGCGTCTAAAGGTTTTTTTGTTTTTGTTTTTTAAAAATTTACATTTTGAAGTACATTGTATAATTTAAATAAACATAAATGCAAATTTCGCATGTGGAAAAAGTAAGTACACCCCTACATTTATCACTACTTCAAATACCTAAAATTAGAATCAGGTGCACCAGCTCAGGTGCAAATGATGAGAACATCGTTAGAGACGATCTTGGAGGAACCTGTCTTATTTATCCCTCAGACATTTAGTTTGGTTTACTCTTTGTTGTTGAAGTGTGCGGTGTCACCATGCCTAGATCAAAAGAGCTCTCTGAGGCCTTCAGAAAGAAGGTTGTCGATGCCGACTAGTCTGTGAAGGGATTTAAAAAGATCTCCAAACAATTTGAAATCAATTATTCGACTGTCCAGAAGATCATCTACAAGTGGAGAAGATTCTAAACAACTGCCAACTTGTTCAGACCAGGCCGCCCCAGCAAGTTTAGCCCGAGAGCAGACCGCAAGATGCTGAAAGAAGTCTCTAAGAACCCCAGAATGTCATCACGGGACCTACAGGTAGCTCTTGCCACTGTTGATGTCAAAGTGCACGAGTCTACCATTAGAAAGAGGCTGCACAATTTGATCTACATGGGAGGTGTGCCAGGAGGAAACCTTTGCTCTCCAGAAAGAACATCAGGGCAAGACTGAAGTTTGCCAATGAACACCTCGGCAAAGACCAGCACTTCTGGAACAATGTGCTCTGGACAGATGAGTCAAAGGTAGAGCTATTTGGCCACATTACCAGAAGACATGTTTGGCGAAAACCAAAGACAGCATTTGACCACAAGAACCTGATACCAACTGTAAAGCATGGTGGTGGAAATATTATGGTTTGGGGCAGCTTTGCTGCATCAGGGCCTGGGCAGCTGACCATCATAGAATCCACTATGAATTCTTCATTGTACCAGAGGGTGCTTGAGGATAATGTGAGGCCATCTGTCGGGAAGTTGAAGCTCAACCGAAGGTGGACCTTGCAACATGACAATGACCCTAAACATACCAGTAAATCCACCAAGGAATGGCTGAAAAGAAAGAAATGGAGGGTTCTGGAATGGCCAAGTCAAAGCCCGGATCTAAATCAAATCGAGATGTTGTGGGGGGATTTGAAACGAGCTGTGCATGCAAGAAACCCCTCAAACATCGCACAGCTGAAAGAATTCTGCATGGAGGCGTGGGCAAAAATTTCTCCCAGTCGATGTCAGAGACTGGTAGACAGTTATAAGAAACAGCTACTTGAGGTTGTTTCTGCCAAAGGGGGCAATACCACCTATTAGAGCCAAGGGTGTACTTACTTTTTCCACATGCAAAATTTGCATTTATGTTTATTTAAATTATACAATGGACTACAAAATGTAAATGTTTCATGCTATTTGTTATATTATATTGTAGCGGTTACCGCTGGATGCACACAATCGCCTTGCACCGGCCAGAACACGGCCAGACGCGCCTCTCCCGGGCATGCCCGGACTCACTGTTCCCGGGCACGCCCGAACCTCCCGGGCACGCCCGGTCTCGTCTTTCCCGGGCATGCCCGCTCTCGCCTTTCCAGGGCTCGCCCAGAGCGTCCGGGCATGCCCGCTATCGCCTTTTCAGGGCTCGCCCAGAGCGTCCGGGCATGCCCGCTATCGCCTTTTCAGGGCTCGCCCAGAGCGTCCGGGCATGCCCGCTATCGCCTTTCCAGGGCTCGCCCAGAGCGTCCGGGCATGCCCGCTATCGCCTTTCCAAGGCTCGCCCTTGACACCCGGGCATGCCCGGTATAGCTTTTGCCGGGCAAACTTCCCGACATAAATGTGTATATATATTGCTGCCCGATAAACGGGCTTGTCAGAATACCTGAGCTGTTTTGTTTCAATAAAGCAACTCGGACGAATTCCGTCTTTGGTCGCGTCAATTCTTTCGACTCGCGTTGGAGCGCAGCTCCTTCAATATCACCTTTATCCATCAATATTGTTGAAATGAAGATGAAATGGCTGTATGTTGAAATATGTTGAAAAAGTCAAAACTTTCCATGGGGTGTACATACTTTTTCACGTGACTGTATATATATATAAAAAGTAATATCCAGAAATATACACCAACTGGGAGAATGACGAAAGAGAAGGAATATACAAAAAAGAATTGGACAGAGTGGGGATAGACAAAGAAAGCTCATTGGAATGGCTAAGAAGAGGAAGAGGTAAGCTCAACTGGGATGGCGAATTAATCATAATAAATGCCCAAGATCAAGGACACTATACCAATGGATTTAAAAAGATGGCGGGACTAAGCCAGACGGACAAGTGTAGGTTCTGCAAGACAGAAACATAAAGTACTAATCACTTACTCTGGGGATGCAAAAAACGATTATCAGAACAACTTCACACACAAAAGCACAACAAAGTATGCAAAGTGCTTCATTGGTATATCTGCAAAAATGTAAACATCCCAGTACCAGAAAACCCATGGAAACACGAACCAAGGGCAATCATTGAAAATGAGGACGTCATGCTCACGTACGACCTGATGATTCCATCAAGTGTGAACATAGTGTCGTGTGAATGCTCTCAGTTAATACCGGGAGCATCTCGGATAGCAAATCAAGCATTACTCTGAGGTGTTGTTCAATAGTGGATGTTATATCCACACCACCGGTCAAAAGTTTAAGAACACCTCAATTTTTCCAGTTTTTATTGAAATTTAAGCAATTCAAGTCCAGTGAATAACCTGAAATGGTACAAAGGTAAGCAGTAAACTGCTCGAGGTTAAAAAAAAAGTTTAGGTTTGCAAAAACGGGAAAATAATGTAAATTGCACAGTTATATTGTAAAAAAAGGCCTTCTTCAGGGAACAAGTAATGGGTTAACAACTTACAGCTGTTCTGCAGCAATGTAAGTAAATTAAGCCTTGAAAGTTGATGCAAACAATTCCTACAGGTGTCCCAACCACTGCTGATTACTTGATTACAAACACCCTGTCTGTATAAAAGCAGTATTGGAACAGACTGTTATTACACCCTCTGAAGCATTATTAGCGCTGAGGAAGCGCCTCTAGCGAATGACTTCCAGCCAGTGTAACGCGAATTCCTGTCACAGGAATTCTGAGATCATATAAGTGTGACGTGGCAGTTCCTGATTGGTTCGTGTTGGGGAACCCCTTCTCGCTGCCGACGTGACGTAAATTCGCGCACGCGCACTGGTGAAGCGCGAGATTCGGCCCAAGGTTCTTATTATTATTATTATTATTATTATTTTTGTATACAAGATCGAGGCTCGAACCATGATCGAGGCTCGAAATTCCATGCCCGAACCTCAGCGCAATCCAAGAGGATTCACTTGTTTGGACAATATTGCACTGCAGTAAGTAGTATATTGGAAACTAGAGGAAACTCTGACAGGAAGAGGTCTGGCAGTCCCAAAGCCACAACAGATTCAGAAGACAAGTTTCTGAGAGTCAACAGCTTGCGTGATAGGTGGCTCACAGGACAACAGCTTCAAGCACAGCTTAACACTGGTCGAAATAAGCAATTCTCAGTTTCAACTGTGAAGAGAAGACTTCGAGCTGCAGGTTTGACAGGTCGAGTGGCAGTAAGAAAGTCATTGCTAAGATGGCAAAATAAGAAAAAGAGGCTTGCCTGGGCCATGAAGCACCGCCAGTGGACTACTGAAGACTGGAAGAAGGTCTTATGGACCGATGAATCAAAATTTGAAATCTTTGGTTCATCACGCAGGGTTTTTGTACGCTGTCGAGTAGGCGAAAGGATGATTCCTCAGTGTGTGACACCAACTGTCAAACATGGAGGAGGAAGCGTGATGGTCTGGGGCTCTTTTGCTGGACCCAGAGTCAGCGACTTGCACAGAGTGACTGGCACCCTGAACCAAAAGGGCTACCACAGCATTTTTCAGCACCATGCAATACCCTCTGGTATACGCCTAGTTGGTCAGGGGTTCATCCTACAGCAAGATAATGACCCTAAACACACCTCCAGGCTATGTCAAAACTACCTTCGAGGAAAATAACAAGACGGTAGGCTTCAAATCATGGAATAGCCAGCACAGTCTCCAGACTTAAACCCCATCGAGCTGGTTTGTAATGAACTGGACAGAAGGGTGAAAGCAAAGCAACCTACAAGTGCAACACATTTGTGGGAACTTCTGCAACAGTGTTGGGAAGAACTTCCCAAACAATATTTGATTTCCATTGTCGAGAGAATGCCACGAGTCTGTTCGGCGGTTATATCTGCAAAAGGTGGCTACTTTGCTGAGTCAAAATTATAAATTAAATTTTGTTAAACAAAATGATTCGATGATTTATTTTTATCTCCAATTGTTTTTTTGTTCTATGCTTAATTTCAGAGTACATTGAGACATTAAACTGCGTAAATTTCAATAAAAACTGGAAAAATTGAGGTGTTCTTAAACTTTTGACCGGTATTGTATGCTCAGGAAGAAGAGGAAAGAAGAAGCTGGCAGCTTTTACCTGACGCGATCTCCGCACGCAGTCTTCAATCCTGTGGAAATTAAACTCACACGAACCGGATTTTATGTACAAAAATAAACAAGGCTTTATTGCCACGGATGCCGATAATACAAAATATAACGCGCCGGTCACTAACTATGGTTCCTATTTGGAGTGCTCCCACACCAGACGTATCAAACACACAAGGGAATATAAAAGTAAGGAAAATAAATGCGTAAATCATCATGCACTCAGCTCGATTGACGCCTCGGCAGTGATCGTCCAGTCCGAGCGCGCACTCCGGACGTGGCTCCGGTGTTGGTGAGAATTAGGCCTCAATCCGCCTCATTCGCACGCTGCTAGGCCTCACCGGCCATCCTGCTCACCCCGGCCTTGTGGTGTTCCAGCGGCAAGCCACCCTCGTCCACGCGCAATCACTCGCGATGTCCGGAACCAAAGGAGAGAGTCAATGGCGGAGGAAGGCGTAAGGACAATTGAGAGAGAAGGCAAGAGATCCAAGGCAAGGAGAAGGTCGTCCAGGCGCGAAGGGATCCAGAACGAGATGGAGAGAACGAGAGGGCCAAAATGCTGGCCAGCGAGTTCTTTTATCGGCCGTCTCGTGATGTCACCGGCACGTCTCCTCCAATCCACGTCTTGCTCGCCTCTGACGTCATCGGTGGTACCTGGCCAATCGGCGCTCTGCCTCCTCCTCGGCCTTCCCTTCGCCAATCCGAGGGAAGCCTCTTGCCCCTCCCCCTACCGAGGGAATCCCGGCGGGATTCATCCCACCTCGTCTCCCCATTGGTGGTGTCTCGTCCAATCGCTGCCCCTCTCGGCGTGGCTCTCGGCCTGCCTGAGCGATGAGTGTTGCTGTGCAAGTTGGTGATGTAGCTGGCTGTGGTTCCATCGGCAGTGCCCCAAACTGGCTTCCGGTGAGTTTTATTGTGGGGAATTTAAGTAGTGTGTGTGGTGTAACTAATGGGCCTTTCCTAGTGCCTATGGTGTCGTGCCAAAAGAGCCAAAGGATAGATCACATAGGGTAAGACTTACAAGGGATAATTTACCCTCATGCCCTAATCTAGTTAACAAGCCCCGCCCCCTTGTGATGGGGACGAATATACACTTAATCCGACGTTCGGGCTAAACAGGTCCTCTACTTATTACACGGGGTGGTTCTTCTTCTTCACGACAGTCGGAGCATGATACCTACACAGATCTACCTGATCTATAACTCTCTACCCCAAAATTCATAACAATAGAAAACAAAGTATTGTGTCCAGACATTGTACTCAGGAACAAAAAGGAAAAGACAGCATTGATGATCGAGATATCAGTACCCAGTGATTTGGTCCTAAACAACGCAGAAATCAAAAAAATGACCAAATACCAGGACCTCAAAAATGAGGTCAAGAGATCTTGGATGCTGCAGAGCGTCGAAATTGTACCAGTGATAATTGGAGCAACAGGATAAAGAACCTCACTGAGATTTAAAAAAAAAACATTCCCGGGAATAACACCGCAAATGAACGAAAGTTGGATGGCAGTGTGGGTTTCGGTGATGATCCTGAAAAGAGTCATTTGGAATAAAACTTTGAAAACAACAATAATCCAACAGCTTGTTCCATGAACTATGATCCCCTATCGAAACAAAGGTGGATACATTGACGACACACACACACATACGTTATAATTAACCCCCCTTCCACCCTAACACTGTTCTTCTTGCCAAAGAAAGCTGCATAAAGCAACCAAGAAAACCTACTCACAATAGGCCCTTTGCTGTTTCAAACTCTAACCGATTTTCTCTCCAGCAGTAAAACATTCACAAGTAGTACATCCATGAGAATCCCATTGCTAGACACCCCTTTGGCCCCCCGGATAGGTTTCATCGCTTATTGGCGAGTCATCAGCGACAGTGTATACAGATAAAGCGCACCACCGAGGCTGAAAATGATGTACCACATGCAATGTCCATATCAGTCAACATATTAATGAATAACAAGACCATTCATGTTGCTCATATTGGAAAGAATTACAGGTGAGAGACGTGATTGGTGATGTAATGGTACAACTGCAACCAGTATTACTGCATTTATCACAATAGATTCCATGGTTTTACCTACTATGGAGATTAGGCTTATTGGCCTGTTCTCTGGCATTTGGCTATTTCCCTTCTTAAAGATCGGGTTGCATCGACCTTTTTCGAGGCATCCGGAAGGATTCCCTCATCTAACCACTTCTTAAAGATAATTTCAATTGTATTGCATATGATGATGGCTGACACCTTCAGGATCCTGAGATGATATTGTCGTGTGATTCCCCTTGGTTAACACCAGGAGAGAATCACGGATAACCAAAGTGGGAGAAACTTCCAGAAGGACAACCATCACTGCAACACTCCACCGATCTGGGCTTTATGGCAGAGTGGCCAGACGGAAGCCTCTCCTCAGTGAAAGACACATGAAAGCCCGCTTGGAGTTTGCAAAAAAGCACCTAAAGGACTCTCAGACTGTGAGAAACAAGATTCTGTGGTCTGATGAAACCAAGATTGAACTGTTTGGCTTCCGTCTTGCCACTCTGCCATATAGCCCAGATCGGTGGAGTGTTGCAGTGATGGCTGTCCTTCTGGAAGTTTCTCCCATCTCCACACAGGATCTCTGGAGCTCAGCCAGAGTGACCATCGGGTTCTTGGTCACCTTTCTTACCAAGGCCCTTCTCTCCCGATTGCTCAGTTTGGCCGGGCGGCCAGCTCTAGGAAGAGTCCTGGTTGTTCCAAACTTCTTCCATTTAAGAATTATGGAGGCCACTGTGCTCTTGGGAACCTTCAATGCAGCAGAAATTTTTTGTAGGCTTCCCCAGATCTGTGCCTCGACACAATCCTGTCTCTGAGGTCTGCAGGCAGTTCCTTCAACCTCATAGCTTGGTTTTTGCTCTGATATGCATTGTCAGCTCTGAGACCTTATATAGACAGGTGTGTGCCTTTCCAAATCATGTCCAATCAATTGAATTTACCACAGGTGGACTCCAATCAAGGTGTAGAAACATCTCAAAGATGATCAAGATAAATGGGAGGCACCTGAGCTAAATTTCAATTGTCATAGCAAAGGGTATGAATACTTATGTCAATGTGATATTTCAGTTTTTTCTTTTTAATAAATTTACAAAACTTTCTAAAATCCTGTTTTCTCTTTGTCATTATGGGCTATTGAGTGTAGATTGATGAGGGAAAAATGAATTTAAACGATTTCAGCATAAGGCTGCAACATAACAAAATGTGAAAAAAGTGAAGGGGTCTGAATACTTTCTGAATGCACTGTAAGCTGTCACTCACTTTAAGGTAGTATCAGTGGTCTCCTCTACACTCTGCGTCACACATGAATCTGTTTGTGGTTGGAGTCCCTCTGGTGGTGTAGATCTTTTTGTACACCTTTCCTATTCCATCTCCAGGCACTGCATCACCAGGCACTGCACATTTTTGTGCACCTTTCTTATCCATCGCCGGGCACCGAAGGGTGCCCGAGGATGACGCGCACTGAAAGGGAGTACTCAGTTTTCACTCCGGTTTCTTGTTTGTTGTACACCGCTTCTTTCCTGTGCCATCTCCAGGTGCTGCATGACGTCATCGCCGGGCACTGAAGGGGGACCTGCGATGACGCTTGCTGAAAGGGAGTACTCAGTTTTCACTCTGGTTTCTTTCTTGTTTTCACTTTCTTGTTTTTCACTCTTGTTTTCTCAGTCTTGCGGGATGGAAGAGATGCGAGGTATTTATCTCACGAAACACACGGGTTTATTCCTAAACCACAAACAAGTAAACACGACAGTAAATTGATAACCAATAACGACTTAATGAAAATAAATCACGGACGAATTAAATGGTGAGGTAAAATAAATTCTCTACTGTGAGACGTCTCCACTCAGTCGCAAATGGAAACACACATGGGAAGAAGTAATAAAATAAAATAAATCCCCTTTTTCCGGCTGGTACTTAACAGTGGTCCAAATGGGTTCTTTTTCCGAGGTTGGCAGCGGTGATGACCTGTTATTTACAGTGACTTCATTGTATCCTATCAAGAAGTACAGTATATATCTATCAAGAAGTACAGTATACCGTATATTCACAATTTTTTTTTTAATATATATTTTTTTAATGTTGGGTTGTATATATTCTTTAGTGGTGGCTTTGTTTATTTGTTTCTAAATATTTCGTCACCTAAGTTCAATTCCTCATAAAATACTCCTTTGAAGTGATAATCCAAAATACCATATTTGTAGAACACGCTGTCACGTCCCCATGTTTTCTTGTCCAAATTCTGTAAATAATTTCTTAAATTAGAGAACAGAGGTCTCAGAAACTCTGCAAGGCTGTACAAGTTCATTAACATGCATTGCCCCATAAACCGATCACAAGTGTGATTTCATATAGAATGATCTCATTGGAAAATTGGTGAAAAACCAATTAATGATAATAAACGCTAGTGGAATGTATAGATGCATGTAGATCTACCCAAATAATGCTATTGAATGTTTGTGGAATATGTAGATGCATGTAGATCTATCGAATTAATGATATTAAATGTCTGTGGAATATTTAGATGCATGCAGATCTACCCAATAAATGATATTAAATGTTTTTGGAATATGTAAATGCATGTAGATCTATCGAATTAATGATATTAAATGTTTGTGGAATATTTAGATGCATGCAGATCTACCCAATAAATGATATTAAATGTTTGTGAAATATATAGACGCATGTAGAATGATCGAATTAATGATATTAAATGTTTGTGGAATATTTAGATGCATGTCCATCTACCGAATTAATCTTAATAAATGTTTGTGGAATATTTAGATGCATGCAGATTTTTTTTTTTTTTTTTTGTATACAAGATCGAGGCTCTGAAAGAGCGAACATTAATCACACAAAAAGACAAACCGACACACAAAACACAAAAAACAAGGGGAGCGGCAGACAAGATAGGGAGAGAGGGGGAAGGACACAAACACAACATTTGAGAGCAGGGACATCGGGAGGACTTGGGGGGAGGTGGGAGAGGAATAAAACATATGAACACTGCAAGGACTCTGGGGTGAATTACCGGGGGTAGAAAAGATCAAGGTTTTCGATGGGGGAAGATAAGAGATGGTGGTGAACAGCTGTTTTAAAGACCTGGAGGGAGGAGTGGGATTGAAGGGAGTGGGGGAGTTTGTTCCAGAGGCGGGAGAAAAGAAAATGAAAGAGTGAAGGTGAGCAGAGAGCCTAGACTTTGGCAGTTTAACCATAAGAGGGTTGCAGGCACATCTTGTGCGACCTGAAGGAATATTGGGGGGACAGAGCACAGAGAGAGCTGGGGGAGCAAGGCCGGAGAGGAGTCGGTAGAAGACAGAAAGACAGAAGACAGATCTACCCAATAAATGATATTAAATGATTTTGGAATATGTACATGCATGTAGATCTATCGAATTAATGATATTAAATGTTTGTGGAATATTTAGATTCATGCAGATCTACCCAATAAATGATAATAAATGCTTGTGAAATATATAGATGCAAGTATATCTACCCAATAAATGATATTAAATGCTTGTGAAATATATAGATGCATGTAGATCTACCCAATAAATGATATTAAATGCTTGTGAAATATATAGATGCATGTAGATCTACCCAATAAATGATATTAAATGCTTGTGAAATATATAGATGCATGTCCATCCACCGAATTAATGTTAATAAATGTTTGTCGAATATTTAGATGCATGTAGATCTACGAATAGGAAGTTTTGGCGTTTGCTTCCAGGAAACATCTGTGAAGTTTGCCAGCAGAGGGAGCTTGGAACTTGCGCTGTGAGAAAAGCACGACAAAGGAATGATTTCACAGATGTAAATGCAAATTTTGTGTAATAATAACAATAATGCTGAATATCTAGTAAAGTAAGTTACAATCATAAATATTGCTCACGGGACGATGAATCAAAAAGGAAAGAGCAATAAGTCTGGATGAGTATTTAATGGGTTCTATTTTTGAGCGGTGAGTGGGTAAATCGGATTATATTTTTCCGCTACACTTTATATTTTAAGAACACGAGTGATATTTTATTTCGGGAGTGAAAATCCTCGACAAACACCACTATTGAAATGGAATAGTGAGGAGACATTGGAACAAAGCTGCGACGGGATCTCGGTTTGAGGTGAAGCGAGAGAGAGCGCGCGCGACAGAACCGGTCTTGGGCTCCTGGGGCTGGGGGGGAGGAGTTTCTGGTCCAGATCGTCTCAGCCGCCAGGGAGGCGCTGCAAGGCCGTCATGGCGGCGGGAGGTGCAGCGGCTACCGCTGCTGCTGCCGCCGCCGCCGCTGCCGCAGCGGCCGTGGCGGCGGCGGCTGGAGGTACGGATGCGGCGCCTGGTGCCCTCCTTCGAGAGCCCATGTACAACTGGCAGGCGACCAAGACCACGGTGAAGGAACGCTTCGCCTTCATGTTTAACAACGAGGTCCTGAGCGATGTGCACTTTCTGGTGGGGAAGGGTGTGCAGACGCAGCGCATCCCGGCGCACAAGTTCGTGCTCGCCGTGGGCAGTGCCGTGTTCGACGCGATGTTCAACGGCGGTATGGCGACCACGTCCTCTGAGATCGAACTACCTGATGTCGAGCCTGCGGCCTTCCTCGCCCTGCTCAAGTGAGTTGCGTCTGGTACGAGGGAGGGAGGTATTGATAAAGGTAAAGGGTATTCTGCGCAACCCCCTCTCGAATTCAACCCGACCGCCCCCTTTCTTCATGGTCCAGTTTAGCGAGACCTCGGCGGGTTGTCTTGGTTACACTGTTAATGCCACCCAACCGATCTCACCTGTGCTCGGTCCTCTCGTCTCTAACGTGTTGTTAGGGATGGAGTGGTTGGGTATGTGAGTTGTTAGGGATGGAGTGGTTGGGTATGTGGGTTGCTAGGGATGGAGTGGTTGGGTATGTGGGTTGCTAGGGATGGAGTGGTTGCGGATGTGGGTTGTTAGGGATGGAGTGGTTGGGTATGTGGGTTGTAAGGGATGGAGTGGTTGGGTATGTGGGTTGTTAGGGATGGAGTGGTTGCGGATGTGGGTTGTTAGGGATGGAGTGGTTGGGTATGTGGGTTGTTAGGGATGGAGTGGTTGGGTATGTGGGTTGTAAGGGATGGAGTGGTTGGGTATGTGGGTTGTTAGGGATGGAGTGGTTGGGTATGTGGGTTGTAAGGGATGGAGTGGTTGGGTATGTGGGTTGTTAGGGATGGAGTGGTTGCGGATGTGGGTTGTTAGGGATGGAGTGGTTGCGGATGTGGGTTGTTAGGGATGGAGTGGTTGCGGATGTGGGTTGTTAGGGATGGAGTGGTTGGTTGGGTATGTGGGTTGTTTGGGATGGAGTGGTTGGTTGGGTATGTGGGTTGTTTGGGATGGAGTGGTTGGGTATGTGGGTTGTTCGGGATGGAGTGGTTGGGTATGTGGGTTGTTAGGGATGGAGTGGTTGTGGATGTGGGTTGTTAGGGATGGAGTGGTTGGGTATGTGGGTTGTTTGGGATGGAGTGGTTGGTTGGGTGTGTGGGTTGTTAGGGATGGAGTGGTTGGGTATGTGGGTTATGAGGGTGGCATTGTGAAAGGGCATATTGAAGGCGAGGAGGTACATCACAGACAAGATACCAACCTTCACATCATAAGGGGTTATGGGGCGATTTAAAAAATGTATGATTGCAGTTTTTTGGGGTTGGGGGGTCGAATGAAAACAAGAGGACACACTGTACAAGACCCACGCCTATAGATCACATAGCGTGACGTCACCATATCCCCAAATCTTACATCATAGCCATATTGTGGGCAAGGTCATCTCATCAGGGTCGAAGCATGGTAAATAGGTGCACGTTTTTGTATCAAGGTGTGGCTAAATTTAAAGGTAACCAACAGATATAGCCAGCCTGTAAACGGTGATTCTCAGAACGAATTTGAATACGAGAAGAAACTGAAATTTATTGATTTGGAGATGGGCCCATTCAACAAAGCAGCCATTTGGTGCTGATAAACTACGTCTGGCCTGAAGTGAAGTGTGCGGTCGTTTTCCATTGCCTGATCGCTGGTCTTCGTGGTGCTGAAAAAGTCGAGACTGTGGGAACTACTTCAATTTGGGATTTGTACAAAGCCATCTGTTCATCATAACTCTGATGGTACAAAAGTCCTGATGAAATGAAGTGACGGAAACCGATGGCGAATGCAATTGATTGTTGACATCTGCATGTATCAAGTGGAATGGTGACCTGGACGCACCTGTGG
>NC_136262.1:87212922-87260422 GCF_964187855.1 Myxine glutinosa | reverse complement strand
TTCGCATTCTGAGTTTTTTTTAACTAAGCATCTGGGGGAAAAATCTCTTTTTCGGGGGAGAAAAACTGTGTTTGACGAATTCTAACCTCTTAACGTTAGCATTTTTGATATACTCAATACACATGTTTTTTGTTCCCATTGCAGAGTTCTTTAGAATGAGCCATTCCTCAAATTTTTCCATTGAGCCGTTTCGGAGATACAGAGGGGCAAAGTTGAAGGTGTTTTACAAGATGGCGCCCATACCACGTGGCCTATGACGTCATCATTAGCATTCAAAAATTCTACGAGCCTAGCCGATCATTTGATGAAAATTTCCTGTCAATCCGACCAGCGGTTGCTGAGAAACTTAATTATGAAGTTTTCGGAGGTGCAAAATAGGGTGGAAGAATAATAATAATAATAATAATAAGAAGAAAAACTCTAGCAGTAATAATAGGTTACTCTCCATTTCATGGAGAGTTAACCTAATAATATAGTAAATATAACCATAACGCTTTAATCCCAATGTCGTGAATGGAAAGTTTATGGATTGAAGCGGTGTATGGTTCATGAATCAATGATATAAGCGGTGTTCAGCACTAATCTATCTATAATTCCAGTAATCTCTGTCTGTCTGTCTGTACGTTTGTCTGTGACCGCTGTTTCTCGACAACCACGGGTCCGATATACTTTTAACTTGCCAGGTATATTGCTGGGGACCCGAGGATGTGCCTTTTCAAGGTTTCATATTAATCGGACAATTACTTACCGAGCTATGTCCAAAAAACGATTCAACCAATCAGAGAGCAGCGAACGATTGCGTGTGCCGAACGTGGCGGGCACACTCTGCCTCGGATGGCACATTTGAGAGCGTATTCATTTATTTCACGTTTGCAAACTATGTTGGCGCTATGTTGGCGTTAAACGATGTTTTAAAACTAATAAAAACGAATTTGCGATTCATTCGCTTTCCTGCGCGTTTGTGCACGCGATGGCGATTGCTTTACCAAACTCCGGAAGCCGTTCGCTTTGGACCAAACCATTTCATGTAAATAGAGGGGGGGGATTGTCACCACTCGCAAGCCGTTCGCTTTGGACCAAACCATTTCATGTAAATAGAGGGGGGGGATATAATTTTAGATATATATATAGTACGGGCATGCCCTAGTATTACTAATCGCAGAAGGAAGGAATTTGCCTCGGTTTTTTGATAGTAATATCATTTTCGCAATAATGATAACATAACGTTAATATTATAGTAAATCTAATCATAACACTAATCCTTTTGTTGTGACTGCAAACTTACTGGAAGTTAAAATATATCATCTTCTACATCTTAAATTAGCGGCAGTTTTGTGTCCATTACGTCTTTGATGTCATTATGATGGCTGACTCCACCGACCGACATTTTAATTTACAAGTACACCTGCTCACTACGGGAGCTGCAGGAAGGGCCATTCCTCTTTGGGGTATATAGATTACAGCAGATCTATGGGCGGGTCTCAAGAACATTGGGTGTGTTCATTTACCAAGGTTCTTGTGGAGAGATCGCCAAGTGGTTTAAGCATTCGAGCAAGCACTCCATTCAAAACCGTTAAGGAACGGCTGGCTTGGCAAGCGCTAGCGAGCTGCTTGGTAAATGAACACATCCCCAACCCTTGTGGGGTACATAGATTACAGTAGATCTTCCCTCAGTTCTGTAAGTAAAACTTACCTCACGGATGTCGGGATTCCTCCAAATTTATTTGTTTAATGTTGTAAGCAGCATTAGCGACTGTTTAAAAAGCTAATCACGTGTGTTTGTGGTTTATAATATTTTACAAGCCCGGCTAAGCCACTGTTAGACTTTTGGTCTTGTTTTTTTCAGACTGATCAGATCAAGCGTTGTACTTGTCGAATTATGACGTCATAACGAAGGCACCGATGACGTAATCATTAACACTAGCCGAAACCCGTGGAACATCCACGGAAGGGAGGATGTGGTGTATGGATAGAGTGTACCATTATGGATGGCATAGGGGATTTGCTTGTCCGAGTAAGAGTTAGGAAGAAAGATGAGAATGAAGAGCGTATATGAACAACGATCGCCGACACCGGCACAAATGCATGCTCTGGATTGTCCACTCAGTGGACGGCTTGCTTTCACCTTCGCCTGTCCAATCAGCGGACGGTTTGCTTCGCCTTCGCCTGTCCAATCAGCGGACGGCTTGCTTCGCCTTCGCCCAGCAGACGCCAATACGATGGCGTCGTATCGGCAGTTAATCGGATGCTTTTGGGCCCCAACGTCGGCTAATTCAGATTTTTCGAGTATGTCTGTACGTGATAAACAAAGAGCGCGGTTCGTAGATTGTAAATCCATTAGTGCCGTGGGCATCGGGTCACTGGGTGCGGCGTAAAAGGGATAACAAAGTCGAGTCCTTACGCTATTATTATATAGATATCTTATTCCCCATGGGGAGTACTTGACAATGAGCTTTGTTTCAACTTTTTCAATTGAGTGGTTTGGGAGATATAGAGGTGTAACATTTTTCAAAGATGGCGTCCCTACCACGTGACCTATGACCTCATAATTATGATTAAAAATATGAATGTATGCTACAGCCAGAGGTGCTCATTTGGTACAATTTCGTGTCAATCGGACCAACGGTTGCTGAGAAAATGAAGTTTTTTTTTTTTAATGCAGACACGCACGTACACCACACGTACGCAACTGAATGCCTAACCCTGCTTTTCGCTTCGCCAGTGCAGGGTAATTATCTTGTCCTTCTTCCCGCCCATGGTACACTGAATTACGTGGTGAGGCAGTTGCTCTGAAACACAACGTGCCTTCTCTTCCTGGAAGGCAAGTCCGACTGAAGACTATCTCGGTGCATTCCAAAAAGTCTCCAACAAGTGTGTGTCCACTCTCAGGAGAACCAGAAAACATATGTCCATCCTCAAGAATGAACGTTAAACGGTGGACTGGGCGACTTGCCTTGTCTTGCGATGTCGACTTGTCCCGAGTGCAAACATGGATGTGATGCCTTGAAATGACACCCTCAAAAACATGTTTTTATGCTCCATTTAGGTTGTACATAAATTACAATATGTACAACGGACTTGTGAGAGCACGAGATGTAAGTGTCTTTCAGAACCACGTTTTACATTTTAAACTTCATGTCAATGTATCATGTCGATGTTTACAAACTCTTTCCATCCAGATTAACATTTCTCATCGATATAATAATAGCGTAAGGACTCGACTTTGTTATCCCTTTTACGCCGCACCCAGTGACCCGATGCCCACGGCACTACGAACCGCGCTCTTTGTTTATCACGTACAGACATACTCGAAAAATCTGAATTAGCCGACGTTGGGGCCCAAAAGCATCCGATTAACTGCCGATACGACGCCATCTTACGACGCCATCGTATTGGCGTATGCTGGGCGAAGGCGAAGCAAGCCGTCCGCTGATTGGACAATCCAGAGCATGCATTTGTGCCGGTGTCGGCGATCGTTGTTCATATACGCACTCTTCATTCTCATCTTTCTTCCTAACTCTTACTCGGACAAGCAAATCCCCTATGCCATCCATAATGGTACACTCTATCCATACACCACATCCTCCCTTCCGTGGATGTTCCACGGGTTTCGGCTAGTAATTATACTAATAGCCTACACACAGTAAAAAAAAAAAACGTATTAGTAATTATGGGACTGCCGGCTGTGTAAATCCCATATGTTATTTAATTGTTTTGTGACACGGTAATATGTATTTTGTAATAGAGATCGCCCATGATAGGCCCAAGGGATGGAGGGGTGTAACTGTTGGACGTTTATTTCGTCATTACGTGTCAATCAGAGCCAGATCCAGATGTGTGTACGAGCCAAATTAGCGACGTTGGCCCAGTATCACGTGTCATGTTCGCCATGACATGATGTCTGACGTGGACAGGCGTGTGAGGGGAAAGAGCGAAGGCGCTGGCTGTTGGATTGTTGAATTGTGTGTTGGATTGGAAGAATTCCCTAGAGGTAGTACAATCGTCTTCAAACTGTCCAGCCTGGGTTTGAATCCTGACCGAGCTATAAACTGTTATCCTGGTGTTTCACAGGCGGGGTGATTCATCAGTGTGTGTGCCATCTCTCGGGTGGACGTTAAGCTGGACGTCCCATCTGTCGGCATTAGTTGGTGGACATTAAAGATCCCATGGTGTTTTTCAGAAAGAGTAGGGGAGCTATCCCTGGCACATGGCCTAATTACAGACACTACACTTCTCTTGCCTACTCAGGCCTACAACTTACTGATCACTCTTTGAATACGATAATTTCCATCAGAAGTATTTTGCTGTGCATTGGAAAGCGATTTGATGATCTGTCCAATTGCCTACATTTTTACGGCGACGCCGTAGGCTAATGCTGTCTAGAACAGCGTTTGTCTGGCCGTATGTATGCATGTATGTACGTGGGAAACTGTCCCAACAAACGTACATCAATGAGAGCTGAGGATCTGGTCACATGACAAGGGAACAGCGTTTAGTGACCATTACATTTGCGTATTTTACTAAAACGAAATATAATAACCTTCTGTGGAACGTTTTTGGGTCCAACGTTTTGTGCTTTTTCTGGTCTTCATTAATGATCTCTCCGACTCTCTGGAAAATAATCTCTATCTCTTTGCTGATGACCCCACTCTCTGCCGCTCCATATCCCAACCCTGAGATCGGCAGGCAGCAGCTTCTTCACTCTCTGTAAACCTGGACACTATCACAAACTGGTCAAACAAGTGGAACCTGTCTTTCAATCCTGACAAATCTCACACTCACTTTGTCACTCCGAAAAGACCATCTGGACAACCCTCCCATCTACTTTCTCAACAATCCTCTCCAAGAAGTTCTGTCACTCAAGATTTTGGGTCTCACTATCAGCCATGATCTTTCCTGGGAAAACCACATTTCCAAGCTGGCCTCTAAAGCCAGTCGCCGACTGGGCATCCTACGTCGTGTGAAGTCCTTCCTTGGCACACCTGAGCTGCTCACCACATACAAAGCTTTCATCCACATCTTGATGGAGTACTGCTCTTCCCTCTGGGCTGGTGCTCCTGCCTCACACCTAGCTCGGCTTCACGCTGTAGAAACCAAAGCATTCAGAATCATTGGAATCTCCCACGATGAAGCTGATTCTGAGGGCCTTTTACTCTCTCACTGCAGGCAGGTCGGTGGTCTTTCTGTCTTGTACCGACTCCTCTCCGGCCTTGCTCCCCCAGCTCTGTTTGTGTTCTGTCCCCCAAATATTCCTTTAGGACGCACAAGATCTGCCAGTAACCCTCTTTGGTGAAACTGCCAAAATCAAGACTCTGCTCACCTTCACTCTTTCATTCCTCTTTTCCCCCACCTCTGGAACAAACTCCCTCACTCTCTTCAATCCCATTCCTCCCTCCAGGTCTTTAAAACAGCTGTTCACCACCATCTCTTATCTTCCCCCATCCAAAACCTTGATATTTTCTACCCCCGCTAATTCACACCCCAGATCCACCTTTTTGAAATACCGACTTCTTTCCTGGAAGTCCTAGCAGTGTCCATTTGTTTTATACATCTATATACATCTTTTATACATTTTTGCGATCCAAATCCACAGTTCTGGTGGCAATATATGGATATGGTGAGCATCCTCTTGATGTTTATCAGAGCACAGCCTGATGGTATATGGGACCTGCACTGCACATGTACTGTATGCCTTCCGAAGGATGCTCCCTTTCTTCTTCAGGTATGATCACACTCATTATGCTAGATGGGGAACCATTTACCTGACAGAAATGAACTGCCTTCCACCAGAAGTCCTTCAGGAATTCCAGAATGGAAACTTTGTAGTGAATGAATCAGACCGAAAGTTCAACCAGGTGGATCCCGATCACAGTCAAGAATGGCTTAATGGCACCGGGAAGAAGAGTGGGGGCATTGTGGCTTGTGGGGATAACCAGAACAATCACAGCATTAAGTAGATGGGCTCTGTCGTTTAACTTGAGAAGTTGTATATCAAGTCTAACTCACCGAATGTTGATAATTGAATTGGACAATGACTATGTACACAATGAGCTCACACCATCCAGGAAACACCGTGACAATCTTGATGAAAACAAAGTAGTCTCAGCTTTCCGGCGATTCAATGTATTCAGCAAGGACGTGGCTTCTCCTGAACTGCAGAATATCGCTACCAAGGATCTGGCATCTGAGAGCATCAAGCATTCTTTGCTTAATGCAGAGAAACTTGGGCAAAAGCAGCTGGATGAGTTTGTTGAGCAATGTCTCATTGAGCCTCCTGATCATGCACAGCATACTGATTTCAATGCTCCATTGCATAGGAACAAGGCAGAGACCTTCTCGTCGCTATATGCTTGCGACTCCAAACAAACCACAGCAAAGCAGACAACCATCAAAGCTGATATAAACATTCTACAGCGACTTGTGGCAGCTTATAAGGCAGGACGCCCCGTAAACCTAGACCAGATACTACAGCATGAACTAATGCCTGTGCCAATTTCACTTGCTGCAATGAATGGAAGTCTTCACACAGGCAATAAATCTCTTCCAGCAGATGTGTTGACACAAGATGTCTCAACCCCTGCAAAGGTAACGCTTAGTGGAACTACTTGCTTGGTGATCGATGGCCAAGCTCAAGTGATGGCCCTTGGAAAGCCCCGCGGAGTAAGTACTTTTGGTGAATATGCAGATGTGTTTGTGAAGTCAGTTTTTGACATGGGTGCAGCGTTTGACAGGATTGATGTAACTTTGGACAGATACCAGCAGGATTCTATCAAGACCTGCACCAGCATGGAACAAACACATGGCATTCAGCCCATACGCAGGGTAATAGAAAATGAATCTGTTCCTCTACCGGACAAATGGTACAACTTTCTGTCACTTGGAGAGAATAAAGCAAATTTGGCAGAGTTTCTTTCTGAGCAGCTTATGGCACATGCTTCTTCTCTTGTATCCAAAACACTTGTCGTGGCTGGAGGATTCAAGGAGATAACAGATTTGAAATCTTCAGATCCAGGGATGGACATATCGCTCCTACAGGCTACACATGAGGAGGCAGATACACGCCTTATTCTGCACTGCATTCACACCAATGCCGAAACAGTTGTGGTTTCAGCACGTGACACTGATGTGCTTGTCTTGCTAATTGCACATTTTGATAAGATGCAATTCACTCACTGTGGATGAAGGCAGGGACTTCTAAGAAGCCTAAATACATTCCCATCCACAATATCCACCAGGGACTACCCTCTAGTCAGGTGGAAGCCATGCTCTCATTTCACGCCATTACGGGCTGTGACAGTGTGTCACAGCTTGCAGGCCATAGTAAGAAGGCAGCCTGGAAAGTATTCCAGAAAGACAGTCAACTTTTGACAGACCTAGGTACAGGAGATGCCACGGAGAAGTTTGCATGCCACTTGTACAAGCTGCCTGATAATGTTGACACCTGTGACAAGGCACGTGTCATGCTTTTCTGCAAGGGTCGTTCACAGGAAGCACTTCCACCAACACCTGATGCAGTGAAACTACACATTAGACGTGCACATTATCAGGCCTTAATATGGAAGCAAGCAAACATCTCTACACCAGCACTCCCCCAAGTAACTGACACAGGTTGGACACATGCCGATGGGTACTTGGTGTCAAAGTTAATGACACTTCCTCCTATTCCTAAGATGTGCCGTGAGATTGTCACATGCAGCTGCACCACAGCCTGTCAAAGCAACAATGCGGCCGTAGGAAAGGGAAGCTGCCTTGCACTGGAGGATGGGTATGTGCATATGGACAAGAAGAATGCAGAAACAGAAGAGACTAGGACTTACTCAGAGTAAGAATGAATACCAAAGCAATGAGTGGATGGACAGAAAGGAGGAACAATTAATAATGATTTTGTGTGCTTCTTTCAAGAAATGGTAATACAAAACACCCTACTGTACTTCAGAACAAAGAAAGGTGTTGGTTTTCTGGAACAACTGTTTCCAACATTGATCTTTTGTATCTAAAACTCCATGTCAGTAAATGAGGGGTATTGCACAGGTAAAGCACTGCTAAAGTAAATTTCAGCTACTTTGCAGCTAGATCCCAGGTACCGGGTGCAAGATACCATTCTGGTGTAGGTTAAGTATTGATTTGATGGACAAGGTGTAGATTTTAATCATCATTGACTCATAGCATTCAACTGATGATCTCTCTGAAGCATTGCTAAAGTTCAAACCAAATCATACCGCGGTACCCCAAATTTCACCAAATCGACATGTCCATATTCACCTTCATCTGCCAGGATCGCTGGAATCTACTTTAACAGGCAGGAAGTGCTTAATTAATGTATGTACTTTGAAGAATGATTTCACGTCATACGAATTTATCATAAAACTTTGAATTCAAGATGGCAGGCAAATAAACCGGTTACAACTTATGTGGAAGCTTTTTTTTTTGTTTTGGGGAAACTTTGGTATTACAGACATGGGTATTGTCATCATTTTAAACACAAGTGTTATTTATGCCTTTGGGCTAATTAATGCATTCGGTGAATAATGGCGGCCATCTTGGAATTCAAGATGGCAGATAAACCAAACGAGATACAACTTAGGTGACAACATATTTGGAATCCTTGGTATCACAAACATCGGTATTGCCACCATTTTAAAACTTCAATAATGCTTAGAAGCGAGTTATAAGGCAAAAAAGATTTTTTAAATGGCGTCCACTTTTAACATGAAATGCCTACAACATTCAATTTTTCTCAAATCTGGACCTGTCTAAAATTGGAGCATACTAAAGTATTGTTACGGTTTTCGCCGCCCTTCCTGCCCTTACCAAGGGGAGATTAAGCCCCTTGTTCTTTTTGGGTCGGCGCAACCGAGAGACTTGAATCACCCCTCCCGGGCAAACGCAAGGTAGGGTTTCGGGACAATTCTCACACGTACCTAAATACCTGCGCCGCCGCGGAAGCGGAGAATCAAGCCTCGCACGAGCCACGCGTAATTTGAGTACACCGAGCGGATTGCGTACCACGTGGTCCGTGCAGTTACCTTTGGTATTGGAACCCGATTAGAGCGGTTCTATTCGTACTACGTTTAGTCAATGATGGAAGGGACGAGACGGTTGAATAAAGGAAGAACACAGGTTTAATTATTATTATGTACAATGATCGGTAGAAGCACAGAGACACAGAGCAGCCTTATACAGTCTTATGTTAAGCCCAGACACGGGCCCGATCAAACTCACAGGGGGAAATAAAGGTACGATGATGTTCACGCGCTGACTTGGTCGTCCAGGAACGGCCCCGCCTGGCGTGGCTCTCTCCGGTCACAGCACGTCCCGCGATGAAGGCAAGCAGGCGGTGGAAGGGATCCTTGCAGCGCGTCTCTCGAACAAAGGACAGATCAGGCAGGCGGGAGGGAAATGTACATGTCTCTCGCCAGGCTTGGCGGTTTTCACACAGCGCGTTTAATTGCTGGCGCGCTCTCACTCACGTAACCCAATAGAGGCTCTGCCTCAAGCTCAACCGAGCGTTTAATTGGTAAGAGCGCTTATAGCTTGGTTCATGCGTGTCTTCTCTCAGAACTTGGAGCTTGCTCAACACTCAAGCGCCTTTCCCATAATAACTTGGTTCAGCTCACCTCTCGCAGAACTCCAGTGGGGGCTTCGCACAACGGGTTATATTGCCAACCCCCTTAGCTCTCTCGAATGTTCTAACCACGCCTTGTGACGCAGTGCCGCAGCCACTCCCTTCGAGCCCTGATTGGCGGCTCGCGCTTACCGTCAGCTTCTCCTCTGCCCTCCTTTGGTCTTGCCTCGATTTGTCAGGCCTGCCTCGTGTTAATTTGCGCCAAAAGCCAAAGGCGGCATAAGGCAATGAAAGGACCGAACTCTCATTATTCTACTCAACGCAAGACTAACACAGGAAAAGGACGATGCTTACACATACTAAGAAATAACTGAACTATCGCGAGGCTACGTGTTGTAGTGTGACTAAAACTATGAGGGGGGAATTAACCTTTATTGTACAAACTCAAAACCGCAACACTACCCCTCTCCCTCGTCAGACTCGTCTCCGAGTCGAACCCAACAAAAATGGAACGACCGGTTTTGAGAATGATCTGGAAAATTAACTTTTACTGGAATTGCGGAATTGGTCAAACTAAACACATAGCCGGTGGGCAGCATTTTATATTTACAAGCACAGAAAACTTAATTTATTTACAATTCTATGACCCAGGACCTGTCCTTTTTGAAAGAGAAGATTGGAGGGGAGAGAAAGAACAGCAAAAACACAAACACACTCAAAAATTCATAACACTTGCTGCTTGCTTCTTGCATGCTTGCATCTTGCTTCTTGCTTCTTCTGTGTGCCTATCAAACCGGCTGGCCCCCGGACCAGCATACAGGCCATTCCTGATCTTCAGGGCTATCTACCTTACAAATCTTCTCATCCCTAGCACACCACAATAAAAATGCACAAAAAATGTGTTTATTGTATTTCTTTGCCAAGCAGGGCCAACCTCATGTGGTCCGACTGCGTGACATTAATGCCACTCAAAACAAGTGGTCCGAAGATGCAAGGTGATGCTGCAGCAAGGTGCTGCACAGCAGAGGTGTAAGGCCACAAAACTTGCGGTCCATAAGTGTAATAATGTGCAGCAAAGTGTTTGCGGCAGCAAAGTGCTGCACAGGTGCAGCAAAGTTATAACAAAAGGATATGGCAGCAAATGCTTCGCAGTTCGGCTGCACAGATGTAGCAAAGTGCAGCAAGGGATGCTGCACAGGTCGATGGTGCTGCACAGTTCCACCTCCAAAATGGTCCTGGGGTGGGGGGAAGAGACAAAGCACGACCAGCAAAGCGGAAAGGGCGCAAAGGTACACAGCAAAACAGGGTAATGCAGCGCAAGGGGCGTGGAAGAGCGAGCAGAGCAGGCTCGTCCCAAGCTGTCCGTACCCCCCAACGTCGGCTTGCACTACCCTAGCCCTACCTTGTATTTACAAATTAGTCTCTACGTCTTGTCTCCCATATCCCCCTCTATTCCAAATTCATCTCCCAATCCCTCCCAGGAAGGAAGGAATGGAACAAAACACAGTCTCATTACGTCATGATGCGTCTTACACTCAAACGGTTCACAAAGCCTTGGTGTGGAGTTTCGTCCTCCTCGGTGACTGGCTGTGGATGATACGAAGAGATTTCTCATCGTAACTACACTACTGACTTTTACTTTTAACCTACCCGGGGTCATACCCTGCCAATCGGCCTCTTTAAACTATGTGGTTCTAAAAACCCGAATTCCCATTGACCACTCTGTGGTGCCCTTGAAAATTTGGGTCTCACTCCCACAAATTTTCTCACTTTGCCCTTGCACAATTTCGGGGCTAGATCGTGTGGCTCCACTAGCAGGTCTACCTACCTGCGCACCTCCACCACTGAAGTCGCCACCCGAGCTTACCTGCTCCTGCGACTACCTAACTGGGGAAGGCCCCTCCTTGCACTTTACCCCCTGATGCTCACCTTGGCATTGGGCAACCCGGGTCCTTCCTTTGGATCCTCGGGCCCCACAACAACTCACAACTACCCTAACTGGCTCCCAGAGCCTACCTGCGGCCTCACCTGGCCGACAAACTACCAGTGGCGGAGTGCCCCAATAACCATACGCACCAATTAAACCACACGCCCAGCCATGTCACTGACTCATGCACCCTCCAAAGCACTACTTTGCCACTACCCGCACCACAGGTGTCAATATCTTTACAAATTTTGCCTATGCCCTCTACCTGGCTTTACACTACCCACCCCCGGGCATCCGTGAATTGGTTCCATCTCCCCCCATTCACACCTTTGCACCATGCACTCCACACCACTCATTCCACACCAAGCATTCCACACTATTTATTCGCACACCATTTATTCCACACACCACCTTTCTCACACACCTTTTGTGTTCACACACCTTTTTCCATACACCTTTTGTTCTCACTCCTCAAACACAATTCCATTTGTCTCAACACAATTTCTCACACACACAGCATCATCTAGCTAACTACTTTCCCCTAAAACTCGTGCTTCCCCGTCGTCCCGTTACACTATGCACTCCCTTCGTCATTATCAACCATCTAATCTACCTACGTCCCCACTATATAGTGCAGCGGCATAGCAAAAATTTAAGAAGAATTGTGCATTTTGTGATGGAAGCACCAAATTTGGCACAATGATAGAATGTTATATTTAGAACATTTTCAGATATGGAACCACTTTGAAATTCACCCAAGGTCGCCGCCATATTGGATTTCAAAATGGCGGCTTTAAAAATCTGTAACCCTTAGGGGGGGGTGGCGGAAACAAATCCTACAGGCACAATTATTGCCCCATTCACCCTATATCTTTTCTAACATCAGTAGACACATTACAGCGGCGATTCTGAGCTCAAGGGAACATCTAGGGGTCTGGGGAGTGAAAAATTTGAAAATTTCGGCCAAAAATACCCCTAAAAGAGGTCATTTGGTGTCAAATTTCAGGGGGGGTCGTGTATTGTCCTGTAGATAAAACATGCTGGTCCGTTGATTAACCCCTAATTAAACGACTTTTTTGTTTGTTTGCTCCATCCAGGTTTCAATCATGTCGAAGCAGTTCAAGTTAGTTCATGTTACCAAGCATGTAACTTCAACGCCAAAGACGCCACTGGACTGGGAACTCTGTGTTCTGTGTCAAGTTGATATAGGAGAGTCCCTACAGTGTCCTGCTGTCACGAAAAGAACTGATGCAGGTGCTGGATACAAGACACTTGAAGACAATCTATCAGCATTCAATAAACTAGGCAAGCTGCCACAAGACGTGGACTTGCAACGACTGGATGAAGGCCAAGGGATAGCTGCCACTCTAGCTGCCCACCAAGCCAAGTGGCACAAGTCATGCAGGGTGAAATATAACACTACTAAGCTACAGCGGGTACAGAAGAGAAGTCATTCAGAGGGAAGCCCTATCCCCAGTACAATCACAGATAAGTACAAGCTTACTAGGTCTCAGGCAGCTTGTGTTGATAGCATATGCGACAATTTGTGCTTCTTCTGCCAGCAAGAGCTTGGTTTGGAGTTTCATCAAGCAGCGACATTGGAACTAGATAAACACGTTCGCAAGGCTGCAGAGTTTCTTCAGGATACCACTTTGTTAGCCCAACTGAGTGCTGGGGACATGGTCGCAAGAGAGGCCAAGTACCATAAGAAATGTTTGACATCCCTATACAACCGCGTGAGGGCAGCAAAAAAGCTTGCTGAGCAAAGCCAGAGCACGGTAGATGTCATTTCAGCAATAGTCCTTGCTGAACTGGTAACGTACATAGAGGAAACTGCTAAAGAAGAAGACACTGCTCCTGTATTCAAAATGGCAGACCTCACCAAGCTCTACACAATGAGAATGGAACAGTTCGGAGTTGTGCTGGAAACACGAGTCCATACAACCAGACTCAAGGAGCGTATCCTGGCACACTTCCCTGAACTGCAGGAGCACAGGCAGGGAAGAGATGTCCTGCTGGTGTTTCAGGAAGACATTGGCAGTGCATTAGCCAAGGCATGTCAACATGATATTGACAGTGATGTTGTGCACCTGGCACGAGCTGCAGGGATTATAAGGAAGGATATGTTCCAGTCATCTCAGCCTTTCAATGGGTCCTTCTCAAACAAATGTCAAGAAGAGTCTGTGCCACAACTGCTGCTGACAATGGTCTCCATGATTTTAGAGGGCGCAGGCATCAAAGATCAGGCATGTCAGTCATCGGCATCGGTGTCTGTGACAATAGCTCAACTTCTCAAATACAACAGTGTGAAGCATGAGAGGAGAGGTGCAGGCACAGACGTACGACACAGCATTAGTCAAGAGACTCCTTTGCCAATATATCTTGGCTTGATGCTTCATGCCCATACGAGAAAGAGGGAACTGGTTGACACATTATCTGGACTAGGGATCAGCATTGCCTATGATAGAGTGCTACGGATCTCTGCAGAGCTGGGGAACGGGGTCTGTCAGCGCTTTCGGGCGGAGAAGGTGGTCTGTCCCCCAAAGCTCCGCGGTGGAGTGTTCACCACATCAGCTGTGGATAATATAGACCACAATCCCAGTTCCACGACAGCACACGACTCCTTCCACGGAACTGGTATTTCATTGATACAACATCCAGACTATGACAATCAAGGCACAGACCGAGGTATTGTCATCATCGGGGGTGTCTCAAATGTCAAGACTGTGGAGGACCTTCCACGGTATTACACAGATGTACAACCAGTTAGTTCACTTGCCAAAAGCCACCCTGTACCAGCTGGAACCCAGGCGTCGCTGCAGAGGAATCCTGCACAAGCTGAACTGGATAAAGAGAAGAGGTGGCTCCAGACTGTGAAGGATGCATGTGACAGTGGTGACACACAGAATCCAGGAAACATTTCTTGGGCTGCACATCACGCAGAGAACCAATCGGCCAAGGATACTAGTATCACAGTCACACCCACTGCCTTGCTTCCCCTCTTCCATGACCAAGCCCACTCAGTGGCAATGATCCGCCATGCCATGGATGTCGTGAAAGCAGCGATCAATGAGCTAAACCCTGGACAGATACCCGTCGTCACACTGGACCAACCACTTTATGCGATCGCCAAGCAGGTGCAATGGAACTGGCCAGACACACATGGTGAAGATCTCTTTGTGGTCATGCTGGGTGGTCTACACACAGAGATGGCAGCTTTGAAGACAGCAGGAGACTGGCTGCAAGACAGCGGTTGGACACAGGCATTGGTTCAGGCAGAGATAGCAACAGCTGGCACAGCAGACTCCTTCTTGCGTGCAGCTCACATCAGCCGTACAAGACGCGCCCACCAAGTAACTGTTGCTGCCCTACACATACTGCAGCATCGTGCATATGACATATACAACGAAAGAGCAACTGCAAGAGATGAGGAACCATTGGAGTTCGAGGCATGGTGTGACCAGAGAGCAGCGGCATGTCCACAGTTTCAGTACTGGGCCACTGTACTTAACCTGGAGCTCTGTATACTCCTCTACATACGTTCACTGAGAGAGTCCAACTTCACGCTGTACATGGACACCCTACCAGAGCTAGCTGCATGGTTCGCTGCATTGGGCCATATCCACTATGCTCGCTGGTTACCAGTCCACATCAGGGACATGGTTGGCATTGCAGAGAAACACCCAGATGTTGCTGCCAAGTTCCATGCGGGGCACTTCACATCCAAGAAGACTAGGCATGCTTTCTCTGCCATCTCCCTAGACCAGGCTCATGAACAAAACAATGCCACGGTCAAAGACGATGGCGGGGCAGTGGGCCTAACTGAAAATCCAAGTGCCCTTCGACGGTGGATGGTGGCTGGCCCCGAAGTTGCTCGGGTCATCACAGAATTTGAGACCTCACAGCAACTGCGCCAAAGGGGAGAGCACACCCACCACCATGAGCAAACCGACAGTGTGCAGAAGAAGTTCGTCCAAGATGTCCGTGCACTGACGTCATTGGCGTCATTAAATATGGATATGGCGTCAGTAAATCAACTTCTAAGTAGAACCATTCAATTCCTTGACCTCAAGTTTGTACATCCAGACACTAAAATCAAGGCTGTAGCTGGTATAGAACCAGAAATATTTGTAATTAAAGATTTTTAAGCCGCCATTTTGAAATCCAATATGGCGGCCACATTGGGGTGAATTCCAAAGTGGTTCCATATCTGAAAATGTTCTCCATATAATATTCTATCATTCTGCCAAATTTGGTGCTTCCATCACAAAATGCACAATTGGTTTGCTATGCCGCTGCACTAATAGTACAGTGTCACTACTTAACTCTCATGTCTTCGAAAGTCTTCTAGATCCCTACCATTATCCTAGCCCTCCCTCGGCTAGCTTCGGTGCCCCATGGAGGTAACCATCGCTGGCCCCCCATGTGCCTGTCACTGCCATCCCCCTAAACTAATGCTCATCGGCCCTGGCCGTGTGAGGAATGGTTAAACTACCATTCCTCCACGCAGGGTACCATTCCCCAACACTACTCCCCCCAGTCCTCTGAACTATGAGCCCCCGTGGTTAGAGGTACTGGGTCCTGCCTCGGCCTCTAAAGCCAAGGCGATCCATGAGGGCGCCTTTTTGCCTGTGTAGGGTCTTACTCGGTCGGCATGGACGATCCGAGGGAGGGCTCGTGGCCCCATTCTGATCTTAATGACCACGGCACAAATTTGCGCCAGGACGACCCCCGGGCCTTGCCAAGGCGAGGTGAGTTTGGGGCACCTGGCCTTCCGCCTCCGGGGATTGAAGAACCAAATCTTTATCCCCGGAGAATACTGACTCCCCTGGCTCCGGTGGTCGTACCTGCGCTTCATCTTGGCACTTGCCAGCTGAAGCTGGTGGAGTGCGAAGGCATGGACTCTCTCCAAGCCTTCCACCAGGTGACGTGCATAGCCCTCCACGGGCGGGCTATCAGAGGTTTCTGGCACGGGACCGCATAGCAGGTCGGCGGGAGCCCGCAACTCCCGCCCGTACATAAGCAGCGCTGGACTACATGAGGTGGCCCCGTGCTGGCTGGTTTGGTAGGCCATTAACAAATACGGGAGATGTTTGCCCCAGTCGTCCTGACGGGTGGTGGTAAATAGTGCCAATTGTTGAACCAGGGTTCGATTGAACCTTTCCACCATCCCATCAGATTGTGGGCTTAAGGGCGTTGTTCTTGTTTTCCTAATTGACAGGAGCTTGCGCACATCTATATATATATATAAAACACTGTGTGTGTGTGTGTGTGTGTGTGTGTGTGTGTGTGTGTGTGTGTGTGTGTGTGTGTGTGTGTGTGTGTGTGTGTGTGTGTGTGTGTGTGTGTGTGTGTGTGTGTGTGTGTGTGTGTGTGTGTGTGTGTGTGTGTGTGTGTGTGTGTGTGTGTGTGTGTGTGTGTGTGTGTGTGTGTGTGTGTGTAATGTTACCGATAGACTCCTAAACGGAGAGGCTTACGTGCTTGATATTTGGCATAGACATGGCCATTGAGCCTGGGACGAACATGGCCGAACTCAAAATATTTGACGATCCATATTTTTTATTCATATTTACCTCAGCGCATTTCAGCGCACGGAATCGGAGCAGGTGGGCGCTGATTCGCTCAGAGCGATCACGTGATGACGCTATGAACGCTATGAACGATATGACGTTATGAACGCTATGACGCTATGAAAAAAAAAATCGCTATGAAACGCTATGACGCTATGAACGATATGATGCTATGACGATATGACGCTATGAAAAAAAAAATCGCTATGACGCTATGAACGATATGAACGCTATGACGCTATGGACGCTATGACGCTATGAAAAAAAAAAATCGCTATGACGCTATGAACGCTATGACGCTATGACGCTATGAAAAAAAAAATCGCTCGCTTTACCAAGGGCTCGCTCTCCCCCCGTTCCCCTCCCTTCCCCTTCCCCCTCCCCCTCCCCTCCCCCACCCGGCAATGCCGGGTACTTCTGCTAGTCTTTTAATAATTGGCTCTCAAAATTTCGACCCTGGTCGGTGTGCAGCTCCTCCGGAATCCCATGCCGACATCCAAATCCTTCCACGAAGGCCTGTGCGACCACCCCGGCTTCTTGGTTTGGGAGGGCATAGGCCTCCGGCCACTTGGTGAAATAGTCCATAACTACGAGGATGTATTTATTAACGCACAGGTTGTAAACCTGGTGCGTTATAGCGTTTGCCTGGGAATTTCGGGCGCTCAAAAGTGAAGCTAGTTTCTGTCACCCATTTCTGTCGCTCATTTCTGTCGCTCAGATGTGTAAACATGACGTCATCAAATCTATATTTATAGGATAGGTTATAGGAGATATATATGTTATAGGATAGGAATATAGGACCCAAATGACCCAGAGGACCCAAATGACCCAGAGGACCCAAATGACCCAAATGACCCAGAGGACCCAAATGACCCAGAGGACCCAAATGACCCAGAGGACCCAAATGACCCAGAGGACCCAAATGACCCAGAGGACCCAAATGACCCAGAGGACCCAAATGACCCAGAGGACCCAAATGACCCAGAGGACCCAAATGACCCAGAGGACCCAAATGACCCAGAGGACCCAAATGACCCAGAGGACCCAAATGACCCAGAGGACCCAAATGACCCAGAGGACCCAAATGACCCAGAGGACCCAAATGACCCAGAGGACCCAGAGGACCCAAATGACCCAGAGGACCCAGAGGACCCAAATGACCCAGAGGACCCAGAGGACCCAAATGACCCAGAGGACCCAAATGACCCAGAGGACCCAAATGACCCAGAGGACCCAAATGACCCAGAGGACCCAAATGACCCAGAGGACCCAAATGACCCAGAGGACCCAAATGACCCAGAGGACCCAAATGACCCAGAGGACCCAAATGACCCAGAGGACCCAAATGACCCAAATGACCCAGAGGACCCAAATGACCCAGAGGACCCAAATGACCCAGAGGACCCAAATGACCCAGAGGACCCAAATGACCCAGAGGACCCAAATGACCCAGAGGACCCAAATGACCCAAATGACCCAGAGGACCCAAAGGACCCAGAGGACCCAGAGGACCCAGAGGACCCAAATGACCCAGAGGACCCAAATGACCCAGAGGACCCAAATGACCCAAATGACCCAGAGGACCCAAATGACCCAAATGACCCAGAGGACCCAAATGACCCAGAGGACCCAAATGACCCAGAGGACCCAAATGACCCAGAGGACCCAAATGACCCAGAGGACCCAAATTCTATGTATGTTTCTATGATGATGTATGTTTTGGTGATAGTACATAATGTGAATACTAGTAGCAATTTTACAAAAACCATGGCATAATTTCAAATCTTGACCCGAGATGATAATTATGCTACATCATAATTTCCATGTGCCAACCTGGGCGGAATCCAAGTGGATTCACTTGTTACCTTGGCGGGTGCGGGGTAGTGGTCCTAGGATATCCATAGCCACCCGCTCAAGGGGGCCCCCCACCTGGTGTAATTGAAGGGGGGCCCTCATCCTCCGTGCTGGTCCCTTTTTAGCAGTACAGGTGTCGCATCTCCGACACCAGTCCTGTATATCGCGCCCCATATTTACCCAATAGAACCTCCAGCGGACCCGAGATGTAGTCTTTGTTCTGCCCAAATGGCCGCCGGAGCGGGTACCCATGCACCTGCTGCAAAATGGTGTTCTTAAATTGCTCTGGGACTATCACCAGCCAGGAAGTTTTCTCAGAGGAAATCTCCACCCACTTGCAGTACAAGATGTTATTTTTCAATTCCAGGGTTTGCCATTGAGCCCAATATGCCTTTGTTGGCGCCCCGAGGGGGGTGACCTCTTCCCCACTAGGTCTTCTCCCTAATCGAACCCATTCGTGCACCGGTCCCAGTACAGGATCCTCCCGCTGAGCCGTGCTCCAAGCCAAAGTTCCAAATTCCTCATTGGCGGTTAGTGGCAAGATTGGCCCTCTCACCCGGGTTGCACGGACTACGAGGGTAGGGGTGGAGTCTGCCAATTGTTCCCTGTCCTCGTGCCTCGTGCAAAATTTACAATTTCCCCCCAAACAAGGACGTTGAGAGAGTGCGTCGGCATTCCCATGGGCCTTTCCGGCCCTATGGGTCACATTAAAATCGTACTGCTGCAACTTTTCCAACCACCTTGCAATTTGGCCCTCCGGCTCCTTGAACCGGAGGAGCCATTGCAGGGAGGAATGGTCAGTTCGAACCAAAAATTTCCGCCCATACAAGTACGAGTGGAAATGGCTCATGGCAGCCAGCATAGCCAATAACTCTTTACGAGTGACGCAATAATTTCGCTCGGGCCTACTCATGGCCTGACTATAATACGCGATCACTCTCTCCACGCCCCCCTGCGTCTGGGACAAAACCGCACCCAATCCCTCCTGGCTTGCATCCGTGTCCAGGGTAAATGTCCCATCACTGGTGGGGTAGGCTAGAATGGGTGCGGATGTCAAACACCCCTTCAATGCTAGGAAGGCCTCCTGGCACTCCCTTGTCCAATTAAACCTCGTCCCCTTCTCCGTAAGCCGGTGAAGGGGCCGGGCCATCTCTGCAAATTTTGCCACAAAACGCCTGTAGTCGGAGCAGAGTCCCGAAAACCCCTGCACCTCTTTAATGTTGCGAGGTGCGGGCCACTCCTCCACCGCTGTAATTTTGCTTGGGTCTGTTTTTACCCCCTCGCGACCAATGACGTGACCTAGATAGGCCACTTCCTTAGCGAACAAAGTGCACTTACTCGGGCTCAACTTTAACCCTGCCTGTCTGAGGCACCCAAACACCTGGTCCAAATTAGCTATGGCTTGGGGAAATGTTTTAGCATGCACCAGGATGTCATCCAGGTACACCAGGCATGACTGCCATGGCAATGATGGCATGCTGCCCAGCACATGCTCCATCAATCGTTCAAAGGTGGCGGGGGCGTTACACAAACCAAACGGCATCACAGTGAACTGATGGAGCCCCATACCTGTGGAAAATGCCGTTTCTCCTTCCCTGCCCTATCCATCTCCACCTGCCAATACCCACTCTTGAGGTCCAAGGTTGAGAACCAATTTGAGCCCGCAACGGCATTGAGGGTATCGTCAATTCTTGGCAGGGGATACGAGTCTTTGAGTGTCACGTTGTTTAGTTGGCGATAGTCCACGCAAAACCGCGTGGTCTCATCTTTCTTTTTAACCAACACAACTGGTGACATCCAAGGACTTCCCAAGGACTCAATGATACCTGCATTGAGCATTTTTTCTACCTGCTCATCAGCTTCCTCCCTCTTGCTCCAAGGGAGCCGTCGGGCGGGCTGACGAATAGGCCGGGCCTCATCGGTGCGGATCTGATGTTTCACCAGGCCCGTACGTCCAATATCCTCGGAGGACAAGGAGAAGATGTCCAAATGAGTCTCAATTAATTTGTGGAAGGCCTCCCGCTGGGTCTCCTCCATCTCTACACTACTCCGATTTACCATCTCACAAATGGGATCGGGCCAATTCCTACTATTTCCGAGAAACTCCCTCCGGGACCGGCTCGGCTGGATGTTCTTGTCCTTCACTGCCGCGACTTCATTAACTGGGGTGCAGCCGGCTATCTTCGTGCCCCGTCCTATAGTGCGTGGTTCTGTACTAACATTAATTACCCAGACGGCCACCACCGGCCCGTCCGTTTTTACGAGGGTGCGGCCCATGACTAAACCCGGGACGAACTGCGCTGCCACCGGTTCGACTAGGCCGCAGGCCTCCTGCCAGATTGGGCGAGCTAGCCATCGGGCCGACACTTTGGCCTCAGCCCTTGGGGGAAGGCCTTCATCTGCAGCATTATGGAGTTATACTATCCCCTCTGGACTGGCTTCTCTGCCTCACACCTTGTTAAACTTGACACCATGGAAACTAAGGCCTTCAAGATTATTGGAATATCCCACGATGAAGCTGAGTCTATGGGTCTATCACTATGCCATCGAAGACAGGCCGGTGGTATCTCTGTCTTCTACCACCTCATTTCTGAATTCTGGTCTTGCACACTCTGCTCTTTTTGTGGTTTGTGCCAACCCCCCTCCCCCCCAGGTTTATGCAGGATGTGTGCGGTCCACAATCACCCTCTTCAATTTCATTTTTCCCTCCAGGTCTTCAAGCCAGCTGTTCACCACCATCTCAGATCATCCCCAATCCAATCCATGATATTTTCTATCCGCATTAACCCCCCCTCCCCCACCCCCTCTCCAGCCCACCCTAACCCCTCCTCCTTACAAGTTTTGAGTCTTCTCTCTTGAGAGTTTCCTTCTGTATGCATCTTGTCCACTCCACGCACCATCTCCTGCCCCTCATTCCTCCCCACACCCATTTTTGTCCAAGTCTGCCTCCATATTGGTCTTCAACTCTGCTGTTTGTGTTTCCTCCCTCTCTCAACTGTTCCTTTTGTCCTGTGGTGTCCTGATCTGTTCAGTGTACTAAGTCTAGCTCTTCCACGAGCCTCGCCTATGTATACAAAAAAATAAAATAAATGGTCACGGCCCGGAAGCCTCCAGCTCCGTCCTTTCGGCCGTGCTCACCCCGTCCAATGGCAGCTCATCCATTCCCACTTGCAGGGTCCCCCGGCACAAATCGATTTTACAACCGCTGGCAGTCAACAGGTCCAGCCCGATTAGGCATGGGTCGCACCCCTCCGCCACCCAAACTTCTATTTCCCTCCTTACCGATCCCAACTTGAGGGTTACAAAACCATGCCCTATGATGGGGGCCGTTACCCCGGTAGCCAGCTGCAAACTATGATTTTCCAGACGCTGGATTTTATCCCGGCCGTCTGCACTCGAATCGAGGACCACAGGGCTGATGATCGTGGCGCTAGCTCCTGTGTCCACTACGGCGTCTACCCCCATGCCGGCAATTTTGCACTGAATTGTCAAGCTACCTGTACCAATTTGGCCACAATAGATGACCTGTCGCATCAATGAGGGCTCTTCTCCATCCCCTACTGCCGAACACGGCCCTGCATGCTCGCCACCTATTAGTTTCCCGGGCCCTGGCGGTGGGGGGGGGGGGGGGGGGGGGGGTTTGGGTGTCTGGGGTCGGCTAGCCCAATCCGTTTGAGGCAGAGTTGATGGTCCCGGGGTCCGTCCCGGCGCGGGGCTTGGCACTCCCACGCATGGTGACCCACCTGGTTACAATTATAGCACCTCACCTGGTAAGGTGCTTGCCTCCGGAATTCCAAATTGCCCCCCCTGTAAGTCTGAATTGTGGCATTTGTCCGTGGCCTACCGTGTGCCACCGCTGGAGCCGTCTGCCATGGTCCAGATCCCGCCAGGCGCTGGTCCACCAGCCTTCGGACCATGTCCTCCAGGTCCGGGCCCCTTTCAGGGGCGGACCCTCTCAGGGGGCCGCCACTAGCCACGGGCCCTACCTGTCTCACCGCCACTGCGTGGCGCTCGCTCCCCCGGGCCAGGGGCCTCCCAACGGGCCGCAGCGTCGGCCGCCTGGCTCAGGGTCTGCAGGCACCACATGGCGAGCTGTTGCCGAAGCTCGGGGTCCGGAAAGGCCTGGATGAAATGGTCCAGCGCCAAGCTCTCTTGGGAGGTCGCGGCCATTTCCGCATGCGCTATCCCCACTGCGCGGGCGAATGTCATATACTGGCTCCCCGATGGTCTCCTGGGGCTTTCTTTTCCGCACCGCTAGCTGAGCTTTAACAAGCCCGCTCTGCTGTTCCACGCCAAACCGATTAATTAACGCTGAACGGAGGTCCGACAGGGTGATAGCACCCGGTGGTAAAGCAGTCGGGACCTCCGCCACTAGGCCGCGCAAGGCTGTCACGAGGTGTACCCCACCTTCGTCCGGGTTCCAACCGTTACTCCTACACACGTGGTCGAATTGCGCCAGGTACCCCCTCAAATCGCTCTTGCCGTCATACGGGGCGAGTGGAACCTTATGGCCGCGCGACGGCCGGACCCCATGCGCCGCTCCCTGTGGGGTTAATGCGGGGCCGAACCGTTCGGGCCCCCATAGTACACTACCTCCTGGGGGCTTGCGTGCGTCACCCGTCCCTCTAAAGACTACCCCGGTCGGTGTCGATGCCTGGGCCGCCTCTTCGCAACCCGCTACCCATTCCATACTCGCACACCCCGGCGCACAAACACCTTTCGCACACCCCATCATCAGACACCCAGGCGCACACTCTTTCTCCACGCACTCTGTTACGGCCGCACCCCTTGCCATAGGCCTTTCACGAACGCCCGGGTCTATTCCAACTCCCAAGCTTGTCGAACCTCCCCTCACACCAAACACATTCCCGCCATTATCGCCACTCACCTCGGCGCTTCTTCCTCCACACTTCTCCTCCAACACCTGCAAACTTTTTATGTGGTCAGCAAGCACGTCATCACGATGTGAACACAGACCTTGCACATATTCCATGACCTCCTCCTTTATTTCTTTTTTAGTCTCCCTCCATCTCTTCTTAATTTCACTCATCCCTTCTTCTACTTCCTCCAGCTTTTGCTTTACCCCCTCTATCTCCCGGTGCGCCCCCGCAATTTCCCCTTCTAAGACTACCCGGGTCGTTTCTACATGGGTCCTGACCTCTCGTTCCCTCGTCCCCACTGTCTCTACCACGTCATCTATCCTTCTTGTCAGCCCCTCGTGCACCATCTGACATTCTTTCTTTGTCGCTATAAGTTCTTTCTTTATTTCCCTTTGTGCTGCTTTCAGCCCCCCTATCACGTCCGTATTCTTCCCCACTTGCTCCCTTAATTCCTGCTGTCCCACCGTCAGCTTTTCTACCTCCCAAGTCAATTCCTCTATACCCCCATGTAGTCTGGCCGTACTCTTCCTCAACTCCCTCTCCACGCGCTCCTCACACTGTTTCACCTCGTCGCGTACCAATGCGACCTCCCCGCTCAACCCGCGCCTTATGTCCTCCCCCATTTCTTTTATTTCCTTCTTCGATGCCACCCGCATTTTTTCCAATTCCCGGGTGGATTTGTCTCCCATTTCTTTCAATTGACCACCCATTTTGTTTTCCAACCCCTCCATGTTGCACCTTGCTTCGTCCCTCATTTCCTTCAATTTATTCTCTTGGGTGTCCATTTTCCCATTTATTTTATTTATGTCATTCTTTTCGGCGTCCATTTTCGCATTCAGTTCGCCCTTGTTACACCTTGCTTCGTCCCTCATTTCTTTCATTTCTGCCCTTGATTTATCCCCTTCCCTTTTCGTGGATGCCATGAGTTGAATCATGAGTGAGTACAGGTCCGAAACCGCTGGCGAGGCGCCGCCATTTTCTTCGCCAGCTACCGCCCCCTCATCAATTTCCACGTGCAATTTCCACGTGCGAGGCGCCGCCATTTTCTTCGCCAGCTACCGCCCCCTCATCAATTTCCTCCTCTTCTACCAGCTCTTCCTGTGGGTCCTGGGTCATCAATTCTACCTCGACCTCATCTTCTACCCCCACCGGCATTCGACCGCCTTGGCTAGCCATGGTACGAATATAAATTTGGATGTTAAATTAAATTTCGTCCGCTCGCAATTTTGAGCGCGTGAAGCGCACTCCCGGTCCAATCCCACTCCCGGACACCAAATGCTACGGTTTTCGCCGCCCTTCCTGCCCTTACCAAGGGGAGATTAAGCCCCTTGTTCTTTTTGGGTCGGCGCAACCGAGAGACTTGAATCGCCCCTCCCAGGCAAACGCAAGGTAGGGTTTCGGGACAATTCTCGCACGTACCTAAATACCTGCGCCGCCGCGGAAGCGGGGAATCAAGTCTCGCACGAGCCATGCATAATTTGAGTACACCGAGCGGATTGCGTACCACGTGGTCCGTGCAGTTACCTTTGGTATTGGAACCCGATTAGAGCGGTTCTATTCGTACCACGCTTAGTCAATGATGGAAGGGACGAGACGGTCGAATAAAGGAAGAACACAGGTTTAATTATTATTATGTACAATGATCAGTAGAAACACAGAGCAGCCTTATACAGTCTTATGTTAACCCCAGACACAGGCCCGATCACACTCACAGGGGGAAATGAAGGTAGGATGATGTTCACGCGCTGACTTGGTCGTCCAGGAACGGCCCCGCCCGGCATGGCTCTCTCCGGTCACAGCACGTCCCGCGATGAAGGCAAGCAGGCGGTGGAAGGGAGCCTTGCAGACCTCCCCCCCTCCTTCCGCAACCTCCCCTTTGGACGTCCATGATTGTAGGAAGGCTTATAGGGTATAGTGTTGGGTCATGCCCTGCTCTAAGCTCGCGTTGCTTGCGCAGTTGCTTACTAAAATGGCGGCCGAGCACGCCCATTGGATACTTCCCGTTTACGGCCTCGTGGTTCATCTTGCTATGCTCTAGTATCTTTGGTCATGACGCTCCAACCATTACATCACCCAGTCTGGTATCGATCGCAGACGCGGAGCGGACACTCTTAACCATTACACCACCCAGTCTGCCCAAAAGTATCGATCACAGAGATCTATAAGACACCTATAAGATCTATAAGACACAGACAGTGTGTTTTGTTTGAAAACTGTTTTATGCTTGGAAAGATGATTGAATGTGCTGATTTACAATGGAATCAATGACCGTTGTATTCAGGTTTGAGTTTTATGAAGGGAAGCAAATCAGTTGCGTTAGACATGTGATTGTTCTGTACATGTTATTTAACACACATTTTCTCTGTGGGGGAAGTTCAAGTGGCCGCTATGAACAGATCGCCATTCTGTAAAGGTAGTCGCTAAGGCATGTTTGACTGGATATTTTTTATTATTCCTCCCTGATCTCTACTGTCGTCCAAACTCCTCCCTTTTTTAGATTCGCCAAATAATCGTATTTCCACCTTGGATTTGTAGAAGCATTTAACAGGGTCCTGATTTCGGTTTTGATGTTTTTGGGTTGTTTCTTTTTACAACGCATGTAAAAAGATTTTTCTTTATCAAACCTGAGATGTACCTACTTAGTTGGGTCATGAATTGCACATTAATTCGTTCAGATTATAAATCCATTACAAATGAAGCGTCTTTTTTGGCTCATTAGGTTCCTGTACTCAGATGAGGTACAAATTGGTCCTGAGACAGTGATGACTACGCTCTACACAGCCAAGAAGTATGCAGTGCCGGCCCTTGAAGCCCATTGTGTAGAATTTCTGAAGAAAAATCTCCGTGCAGACAATGCTTTTCTGCTGCTCACTCAGGTAATTGCTCATTAAAGCTGAACATGTTGTTTGGGCCAAAAGCATGCTTTCATTTCCTGGAATCTGCACTTGAGATTTCTTGACTTTGTGGCTTCACAGCTTTGACTGCAGATGTCATTAAATGTGATCAGTTTTATTCTGATATTAGTTTTGAGGAAATGGGAATAGACTCCATGCAGCCAATGCTTGCCTGGAGTCTGTGGATGGAAGCACTTTAAATTTGAATAATTATGCTGCTTTATTGGGCAGCAGCAATGTATCAAGCTTCGAGCATGGCATGACTGTGATGTCCGTTTTTTCGTTATGTTCAATTAAAAATTTAACAGTGGGACGACTTTTCAGTGAGAAGTGTAAATATTTAACTTTATTCTGGGCATTGGAAGTTTTACCTCTTCATAGGATATTTTCCATCAGAGCTGGTTTTGCGTTGCAGAGGTCAACTGGAAAAGTCATTATTGCACGGCTTCATCATTGTATTATTATTATTTTTTCTTTGACCGGTATCGAGGCTTGTGGAAGAGAGAAAGAACAGTGAGCAATGGATCAACAGACAAAATGGGAGAAAGAAAAAACAGTGGGATGACAATAATAGACGGATAACAGCAAAGAGGAAATTGTAGGACAAAGATGCGAATAGTCTTGGTTGGTAGGGTTGTTGTTGTTGTTATTGTATAGCCCTGGACAGTTCTCGAACAAGCCCGCGGCACGGAGACAGCCGATCGATTTTGCAGGAGTGTTCCAGAGATCTCCCACATCCAGGATGGTGTACCCCGCCTTCACGAAGTCAGGACCACGACAGAGATAGACCAAGACAGAGACCGAGAGAGACACACACACAGACACAGTGGTTGTTTTTTTTTAAAAAATGAGTCCCAGACACTGCCTATGCATGGAGTTTAAGAGGTAGTGGACCAGTTTGAGATGGACTACATACCAGACCAATGTGCCTGATTGAACTGCCAGACACGCTGGCAACTTAGTGGATCCCTGAAGATACTGACGTAATGATTTTGTTTGCATAAACCTATTGTTATTTTTAATGGTAAGGTATTTTTTAATTTAATAAAATTTTAATTTAATGGTATTTTTAATGGTAAATAATGGTAAGCCATTATTGTTGGCTTGACCAGGAAACTTGAAGACATGCACTTACTAGCACACCGCTCGTTAGGTTTCTGCAAATTTTGAATGCTATTTATGGTAAATTATTTGGTGATATATTTTTTTATGGCAGAGCCTATAGGACAATTCCGTCTGGAACACCGTTTGTCCATCCGGTATATGTATGTATGTATGTATGTATGTCCCTCACAAACGTCCACCAATCAGAGCTGAGGATCTAGTCACATGACAGGAGGACAGCATTTAGTAACCATTACAGCTGCATATTTTACTAAAAGGAAATAACCTTCTGTGGAACGTTTTGGGGTCCCAGCAGGTGTCGTAAGGTAGGTAGGAGGTTTCAGAAATTCCTCAATACAATTATGATTTTGAAATGCGATCGACATGGACCTTGCTCCCAAATCCGGAAGTGAACACTGGTTTGATATCTCAATACAATTGTGATTTAAAATTACATTTTGATATATTAATACCATAGTATTAATTTGTGATTGGAATGATGAATAATTATGTTTGAAATGAAAATATAGAGATATTGAGTTTAAAGCAGAATGAGGAAATGACGAGGGTTTCCATCCGTGAATTAGTGGATTCGCCATTTGCAGTTTGATTCGCCATTGGATATAGCAACATTCAGATTGGTCATGCTATTTTGTCCAAGTCCTTCATGAACCTGCTGACAATTCCTGATGTTCGACTGAAGGTGGCACAGGGATGTGGAATTTATTGAAAAAAAAAAAAATTGAATACTTACATTATTTGCTAACTGTGAACTGGTATCCCCACCCAGGTCATGCTATCCTGTTCAACTAAAGTATCAAACAAGCCCAGCTATGCTGTTGTTAGACCTGTCGGTCTTGTTATTTGGAAAAAGTTTATTTTAATGCATTTCAAATAGTTTGTTCATTTTCTTTTCCAGCCGAATTGTGTTCTCTCCAGTTTTCTCTGAACACGTTGCTGGGTGTGTGTTCCTTATCTCGCTGACATTGGTGTCTATTTTTCACTTTTACTTGAAATGTCAATTAAGCCGAACCTTGTCTGCAGCATGATTTATTTGCAATCTGTTGTGCTAGCAGAATTTTATTCTCCGAATAGATTGCCAGGGAGTGGCCTGGTGATCTCGGTACTATCGTTCAGAGATTTGGTTTCTTTATTAACATCCCGTACATTGTACAGGTGCAAATGGCTCTTTAAGGCTTTTGTTTGGTGATTTGTGTACACTTAACTTGCCTGATGTCGTTGATATTTCTCTGCTGTAAAACATTAGGTAATACAGAGCACCGTTGGCCTCAGCGAGACTCACGCCCTGGCTGTTTGTCAGACTTGCATTCCCAGTTGATTTTAGCCATATACTAATTACTGCTCCCTTTGGCATGCTTCGATATGTTTCTCTGTAATCTGTTTACTTTATTTAAATTTTATTGTAACTAACTTCATATTATTTTTTTCACACTTTTTTGCAGGCCCGGCTGTTTGATGAGCCACAGCTTGCGAGCTTGTGCTTGGAGAACATTGACAAAAACGCCGTGGATGCCATAAATGCCGAGGGTTTTACGGATATCGATCTGGGTGCGAGACTTTTGGTGCTTGTTTGTCATGGGTTGTGGTTTCACACAGCAGCCCATTTCCTTTTCCATTCTAGGATGATTGCCCAGTCACTTTTTATCTCATACATGTGAATGTTGAAGAACAGGAAGAACCACCTTTAGAGGCCATTTTTCCCCGCAGAGCAGGGGTTGGCCTTTTTTTGGGCACCATGGCCCCTTTTTGAAGCAATGTTTTATGGCCGGATGCCCTTCCTGCCGCCAACCCTGTTAGTCACCGCTTGCGACACACAGTGAATTACCAGTGAACTGGTACTCAATTTGCCGACCTCGGAAGGATGACAGGCTGAATCAACCCCCCTGGTGTTAATTCAGCGATCGACCGGGATTCGAACTCAGGATCCTAGGATCTTAGCATAAAGTTGATTTATAATGGGTGCATTAATATAATTATTTAAATGTTATAGCAGCAAGGTTTGCGATTAATGCAACACGATCATACTATAATGGAGCCGTGTGTGTGTGTGTGTGTGTGTGTGTGTGTGTGTGTGTGTGTGTGTGTGTTACTGTGTGTGTGTGTGTCCTGGGCCCTGTCCTATCAGCGATCTCTCTTACTCTGTGAAAAATCCTCTATCTATTTGCTGATGACTCTATCCTCTGCCATGACATCCCTCATCCTTCAGACAGGCATGCTGCCACCTCTTCCCTCTCTTCAGGCATTGACAAAATCACAAGATGGTCAAACACTTGGAATATATCTTTCAATCCTGACAAATCTCACACACTCTCTCTCTCTCTCTCCATCTCTCCATCTCTCCATCTCTCCATCTCTCCATCTCTCCATCTCTCCATCTCTCTATGAAAGGACTGTGTGGCAAACACTCCTATCTACTTTCTTAACAATCCTCTTGAGGAAATTCAGTCATTCAAACTCCTGCATCTTACTATCAGCCATGATCTTTCTTGGGTAAACCACATTTCAAGTTTGGCCTCCAAAACCATCCTCTGTCATACCTTCCTTCTTTCCTTCCTTGGCAAAATCTGAACTCCTATCCCACCTGCAAGGCCTTCATCTGCAGCATTATGGAGTTATACTATCCCCTCTGGACTGGCTTCTCTCTTGTTCAACTTGACACCATGGAAACTAAGGCCTTCAAGATTATTGGAATATCCCACGATGAAGCTGAGTCTATGGGTCTATCACTATGTCATCGGAGACAGGCCGGTGGTATCTCTGTCTTCTACCACCTCATTTCTGGTCTTGCACACTCTGCTCTTTTCGTGGTTTGTGCCAACCCCCCCCTCCCCCCCAGGTTTATGCAGGATGTGTGCGGTCCACAATCACCCTCTTCAATTTCATTTTTCCCTCCAGGTCTTCAAGCCAGCTGTTCACCACCATCTCAGATCATCCCCAATCCAATCCATGATCTTTTCTACCCTCATTAACCCCCCCCCTCCCCCACCCCCTCTCCAGTCCACCCTAACTCCTCCTCCTTACAAGTTTTGAGTCTTCTCTCTTGAGAGTTTCCTTCTGTATCCATCTTGTCCACTCCACGCACCATTTCCTGCCCCTCATTCCTCCCCACACCCATTTTTGTCCAAGTCTGCCTCCATATTGGTCTTCAACTCTGCTGTTTGTGTTTCCTCCCTCTCTCAACTGTTCCTTTTGGCCTGTGGTGTCCTGATCTGTTCAGTGTACTAAGTCTAGCTCTTCCACGAGCCTCGCCTATGTATACAAAAAAAAGTATTAATAAAATGAAAACAAAGGCATACGACACGGGACAACTGCTGTCATTTGAACAACTGCCTAATATGAACAAGGGAAGTTGGATTAATTGCAAATTCCTTACCATGATGACAAATTCCAACATCTGCGCATTGTATGTGGACAGTTATCCTGTCTGCATTACTTCCTGCTTCACATCGGCTGAAGGCTTTTCTTTTCTTTTTTTTGTATGCTGAATCGAGGCTCGTGAAAGAGCTGACATTTACTTCACAAACAAATCAACCAGACAAACAAAATATATAAAAAGAGGGAGCGGAAGACAAGATGGGGAGAGAAGGGGAAGCACACAAACACAAATGCTGCTTTTTGCATTTATTAAATGAGATTAAATGCTGCTTTATTAAATGCCCAATTGTGCAATGCAGGCTTTAGCCACCTTGGGTAATCTTGCTGATTAAACGTGGTTTGCTTATTGCATCTACCATTTGAAAGTGTATACTGTGTGTTGTTTGTAAGTGCCAGTTGTTAATGCACATAGTTTATCTTATTTTGCTCTATGCATCCCCAAACCTCCATACTTCATTACCTGCATCCTGTCCCAAAGACACGCTGATTGCTGTGTTGGAGCGAGACACACTTGGAATCCGCGAGAGTCGACTGTTTAGTGCCATTGTACGCTGGGCCGAGGCTGAGTGCCAGCGTCGGCAACTTCCCGTCACGTCAGAAAACAAACGGCAGGCTCTGGGCAAGGTGCTCAGTCTCATTCGCTTTCCTGTGATGACGATAGAGGAGTTTGCTGCAGGTGGGTGACCACATGGCATGACATGAGAAGATCTGATGCCTTTTCTACCCTTAATTATATATTTGAATGCTAGGTTTCCATACTGTATTCCCACATTGCATATACTGTGAAAATTGCTGTTCTGTTACTGCACTGAAGTCACCTGTACTATAAAAGTATATGCGTTTTGATGTAAAGAGGGCTCTTTTGTCATGTTATTGTCATATTACACATTTCTAATGGGATTACTGTTAACCAATGTAGTTTTTCAGCTTCCAGTACATTTTAGTGTTTGGCCATCACAAGGAGAGTGACCTAGAGTTTTAGAGCAGAAAAGTATACCATTTAGTGGTAAGTGATGACTGATTTAGTGGTAGGTAGAAAAAGGGAGGAGGATAAATTGGTTTTGGAAGAAGAAATAGGATAAATTGGTTTTGGAAGAAGGAATAGGACAAATGGGTTTGAAGAGGAAGAGGAGGAGGAGGATAAATGAGGAAGAGGAGGAGGCTAAATGGATTTGAGGGGGAGGAGGAGGCTAAATAGATTTGAGGGGGAGGAGGAGGCTAAATGGATTTGAGGGGGAGGAGGAGGCTAAATGGATTTGAGGGGGAGGAGGAGGCTAAATGGATTTGAGGGGGAGGAGGGGGCTAAATGGATTTGAGGGGGAGGAGGAGTCTAAATGAGTTTGAGGAGGAGGCTAAATGGGTTTGAGGAGGAGGCTAAATGGGTTTGAGGAGGAGGATAAATGGGTTTGAGGAGGAGGATAAATGGGTTTGAGGAGGAGGATAAATGGGTTTGAGGAGAAGGATAAATGGGTTTGAGGAGGAGGATAAATGGGTTTGGGGAGGAGGATAAATGGGTTTGAGGAGTTGGATAAATGGGTTTGAGGAGGAGGCTAAATGGGTTTGAGGAGGAGGCTAAATGGGTTTGAGGAGGAGGCTAAATGGGTTTGAGGAGGAGGCTAAATGGGTTTGAGGAGGAGGCTAAATGGGTTTGAGGAGGGGGCTAAATGGGTTTGAGGAGGCGGCTAAATGGGTTTGAGGAGGAGGCTAAATGGGTTTGAGGAGGCGGCTAAATGGGTTTGAGGAGGAGGCTAAATGGGTTTGAGGAGGAGGCTAAATGGGTTTGAGGAGGGGGCTAAATGGGTTTGAGGAGGGGGCTAAATGGGTTTGAGGAGGGGGCTAAATGGGTTTGAGGAGGGGGATAAATGGGTTTGAGGAGGGGGATAAATGGGTTTGAGGAGGCGGCTAAATGGGTTTGAGGAGGCGGCTAAATGGGTTTGAGGAGGCGGCTAAATGGGTTTGAGGAGGAGGCTAAATGGGTTTGAGGAGGAGGCTAAATGAGTTTGAGGAGGAGGCTAAATGGGTTTGAGGAGGAGGCTAAATGGGTTTGAGGAGGAGGCTAAATGGGTTTGAGGAGGAGGCTAAATGGGTTTGAGGAGGAGGCTAAATGGGTTTGAGGAGGAGGCTAAATGGGTTTGAGGAGGAGGCTAAATGGGTTTGAGGAGGAGGCTAAATGGGTTTGAGGAGGAGGCTAAATGGGTTTGAGGAGGAGGCTAAATGGGTTTGAGGAGGAGGCTAAATGGGTTTGAGGAGGAGGCTAAATGGGTTTGAGGAGGAGGCTAAATGGGTTTGAGGAGGAGGCTAAATGGGTTTGAGGAGGAGGCTAAATGGGTTTGAGGAGGGGGCTAAATGGGTTTGAGGAGGGGGCTAAATGGGTTTGAGGAGGCGGCTAAATGGGTTTGAGGAGGCGGCTAAATGGGTTTGAGGAGGCGGCTAAATGGGTTTGAGGAGGCGGCTAAATGGGTTTGAGGAGGCGGCTAAATGGGTTTGAGGAGGAGGCTAAATGGGTTTGAGGAGGAGGCTAAATGGGTTTGAGGAGGAGGCTAAATGAGTTTGAGGAGGAGGATAAATGGGTTTGAGGAGGAGGCTAAATGGGTTTGAGGAGGAGGCTAAATGGGTTTGAGGAGGAGGCTAAATGGGTTTGAGGAGGAGCCTAAATGGGTTTGAGGAGGAGGCTAAATGGGTTTGAGGAGGAGGCTAAATGGGTTTGAGGAGGAGGCTAAATGGGTTTGAGGAGGAGGCTAAATGGGTTTGAGGAGGAGGCTAAATGGGTTTGAGGAGGAGGCTAAATGGGTTTGAGGAGGAGGCTAAATGGGTTTGAGGAGGAGGCTAAATGGGTTTGAGGAGGAGGCTAAATGGGTTTGAGGAGGAGGCTAAATGGGTTTGAGGAGGAGGCTAAATGGGTTTGAGGAGGAGGCTAAATGGGTTTGAGGAGGCGGCTAAATGGGTTTGAGGAGGAGGCTAAATGGGTTTGAGGAGGAGGCTAAATGGTTTTGAGGAGGAGGCTAAATGGTTTTGAGGAGGAGGCTAAATGGGTTTGAGGAGGAGGCTAAATGGGTTTGAGGAGGAGGCTAAATGGGTTTGAGGAGGAGGCTAAATGGGTTTGAGGAGGAGGCTAAATGGGTTTGAGGAGGCGGCTAAATGGGTTTGAGGAGGCGGCTAAATGGGTTTGAGGAGGCGGCTAAATGGGTTTGAGGAGGCGGCTAAATGGGTTTGAGGAGGCGGCTAAATGGGTTTGAGGGGGCGGCTAAATGGGTTTGAGGAGGAGGCTAAATGGGTTTGAGGAGGAGGCTAAATGAGTTTGAGGAGGAGGATAAATGGGTTTGAGGAGGAGGATAAATGGGTTTTGGGAGGAGGATTAATTGGTTTTGGGGAGGAGGATAAATGGGTTTGGGGAGGAGGATAAATGGGTTTGAGGAGTTGGATAAATGGGTTTGGGGAGTTGGATAAATGGGTTTGAGGAGTTGGATAAATGGGTTTGGGGAGGAGGATAAATGGGTTTGAGGAGTTGAATAAATGGGTTTGAGGAGTTGGATAAATGGGTTTGAGGAGTTGGATAAATGGGTTTTAGGAAGAGGATAAATGGGTTTGAGGAGTTGGATAAATGGGTTTGAGGAGGATAAATGGGTTTGAGGAGGAGGATAAATGGGTTTGAGGAGGAGGAGGCTAAATGGGCTTGAGGAGCAGGATAAATGGGTTTGAGGAGTTGGATAAATGGGTTTGAGGAGGATAAATGGGTTTGAGGAGGAGGAGGCTAAATGGGTTTGAGGAGAATGAAATGGGTTTAGGAAGGAGGATTTTAATATTGTTTTTTTTTGTTTTCAAGGCTAAAGACGTCATTTGAAATCCTCCTAAATGGTTGCATATGCGATTATTTTGTTTCGTGTGCTCAATATAAATATATATATATATATATCTGTGCAGTGTATGTCTTGTCTTGTTTCGTCACTGAACTACTCCCTCAAACTCTTGTGAAATCGTACCAAACTTCTGGTATGGACCTATATCTCCCATCGGTATGTCTTAAGGGTATTTTTTTTGAAAAGATTTCCAATTTTATTATTTTTTGGGGGGGGGATTTTTTTTTTTCAACTTAAGTTTTCAACTTCAATTGTTTATAAAATGTAATATCACGTATATTACAAATACATTTGTACATTATGATTGTTTGAATTATGATTGGTGTAAACCATGACAAAACAGCAACTCAGGTACAGTCATTTATCTATATAATCTACATATCTGGGCAGTGTCTGTTGTCACTGAACTACTCCCTGAAACTTTTATTTCCGTGGTTGTGAAGTGTTTTTAATAACGTGGTGGTGGTTTTGAATCACGTGGTGGTGAGGTGTTTTTAAATGACGTGGTGGCGAGGTGTTTTTTAATGATGTGGTTTGGTGAGGTGTTTTTTAATGTCATGGTGGTGAGATGTTTTTTAATTACGTGGTGGTGAGGTGTTTTTAATTACGTGGTGGTGAGGTGTTTTGAATTACGTGGGGGGTGAGGTGTTTTAAATTACGTGGGGGTGAGGTGTCTTAAATACGTGGGGGTGAGGTGTTTTAAATTATGTGGGGGTGAGGTGTTTTAAATTACGTGGGGGTGAGGTGTTTTAAATTACGTGGGGGTGAGGTGTTTTAAATTACGTGGGGGTGAGGTGTTTTAAATTACTTGGTGGTGAGGTGTCTTAAATTAGGTGGGGTGAGGTGTTTTAAATTACGTGGGGGTGAGGTATTTTGAATTACGTGGTGGTGAGGTGTAATCGTCCCAAACTTCCAGTCTGCACCTATCCCTCCCGTATGTATGTGCTGAGGGGTTGTTTTTTGAATTATATATATTTTATAATTCCACCAAGAATATATAATCCACCAATTGAATTATATATATATTTTCAATCTAACTCTTCAACCTAAATTGCTTATAAAAATGTAATATCACAAACACTACAAATAATTTTGTGCAAAATAATTGTTTGTATTATGATTGGTGTAAATCATGACAACACAGCAACTCATGTTCAGTCATTATCCTCAGCTAAAATAAGCCCGTGCCTCAGTAACGACGCGTGGTGAGGCGAGCGCAGCAAGCCGAGCCAAGCTTGTGTGTATATATATATATATATATATATATATATATATATATATATATATATATATATATATATATATATATATATATATATATACAGTCATCCCTCGCTATATCGCGGTTCACTTTTCGCGGCTTCGGTACATCGCGGGTTTTTCTCGCTAGTATATGTAAAATTATATCGCCGATTTTTCGCTATATCGCGGGATTTTGCGGTATAAATGTATTTTTATATACTATTATTTTAAATATTTTTGTGGTAAAATAAGCATTTACTAGCCTAAAAAATTTAAAAACGTAAAAAAATAAGAAAAATACAGTAATTAAAACATATTACAAGAAATAAAATACTGTACATAGTATACAGTAGAACAGTAGACAAAGAGACAAAGAGTCGTGTGTATGGAAAACGCAGATGCGGCAGCTTCCATTTGCGCTAGTTACCCACGTAATGGGTAACTGTAATGCTCTTTCTGGCTGTGCAGTACATTCATCATCGTCATCACCTTCATCGTCATCAGTACTGCACAGCTAATTCATCATCATCTTCATCACGCAAGTTGTAGTATTGAAGAGCCGGGGCTCTTGCTTGATACGGACGAAATGACGGGCAAGACACAAACTCGTCCGAGAAGATATTTATTCTCAAAACCAACTCGGGAACACTGAAAAGCCCATTTATCGGGCTGCATTATAAAGCACAACCAGAAACCGAAAGCCACGCCTCTCAAGCGTGGCGTGCTTCGGCGGTCACGTGATCAACAGGTGTAGCTGATTATACCCGCACGCGCGGCACGCTTTGGCGGTCACGTGACCAGCCACTCTGGCACCGGGGATCCCCGCCGGTGACGTCACCGGCTGGAGCAAGGAGATTCTGATGCTGGTCTTGCTTGGGGAACCCATGGGTCGCTACAGTATCTTCAATCGTGAGTACCCATTAGAATTTTATATGTTGTTAAAATTACGTATGTTTAAGAGTGTAAAAAGTGTTTAAGAGTATAGGAAGTGTTTATAAGAGTATGGGAAAGGTTAATAAGAGTGTGAGAAAGGTTAATAAGAGTGTGGGAAAGGTTAATAAGAGTGTGGGGAGGGTCATAAAGCTTTAAAATATATATAAATAATAAAATAAAAATATGGTCGCTACTTCGCGGATTTTTGTCTATCGCGGGGGGTTCTGGAACGTAACCCCCGCGATAAACGAGGGATCACTGTATATATATATATATATATATATATATATATATATATATATATATATATATATATATATATATATATATATATTGTTGCGGATCTCCGAACGTCGGCCTTCCCCTTATCAAGGGGGGATTAATCCCCTTGTCCTTTTACTGGCCGACGCGATCCCGGAGTTATGACGTTCCTTCCGGTCGGTGTTAAATAGGGTTGTTGGTCGAATTAGTCTTATTACCTAAGTACTAACACTGACCGTGAAGCAAGGAAATAACTCCAGCCCGAACTACGGCGTTAGTAGACACGCCGAGCGAAACGAGCCGCGATTCGGGCCTTTAACAGGTACTAGACCCGATTCCAAGCGGTTCCTAATCGTGCCACGCTTACCCAATTGAGAAATGACTGGGACGATCGGATTAAGAGGAAAACCAGGAAGAACAAGTGAATCCACTTGGATTCCGCCCAGGTTGGCACATGGAAATTATGATGTAGCATAATTATCATCTCGGGTCAAGATTTGAAATAATGCCATGGTTTTTGTAAAATTGCTACTAGTATTCACATTATGTACTATCACCAAAACATACATCATCATAGAAACATACATAGAATTTGGGTCCTCTGGGTCATTTGGGTCCTCTGGGTCATTTGGGTCCTCTGGGTCATTTGGGTCCTCTGGGTCATTTGGGTCCTCTGGGTCATTTGGGTCCTCTGGGTCCTCTGGGTCATTTGGGTCATTTGGGTCCTCTGGGTCATTTGGGTCCTCTGGGTCATTTGGGTCATTTGGGTCCTCTGGGTCATTTGGGTCCTCTGGGTCATTTGGGTCCTCTGGGTCATTTGGGTCCTCTGGGTCATTTGGGTCCTCTGGGTCATTTGGGTCCTCTGGGTCATTTGGGTCCTCTGGGTCATTTGGGTCATTTGGGTCCTCTGGGTCATTTGGGTCCTATGGGTCATTTGGGTCCTTTGGGTCATTTGGGTCCTCTGGGTCCTCTGGGTCATTTGGGTCCTCTGGGTCATTTGGGTCCTTTGGGTCCTCTGGGTCATTTGGGTCATTTGGGTCCTCTGGGTCATTTGGGTCATTTGGGTCCTCTGGGTCATTTGGGTCCTCTGGGTCATTTGGGTCCTCTGGGTCATTTGGGTCCTCTGGGTCATTTGGGTCCTCTGGGTCATTTGGGTCCTCTGGGTCATTTGGGTCCTCTGGGTCATTTGGGTCCTCTGGGTCATTTGGGTCCTCTGGGTCATTTGGGTCCTCTGGGTCATTTGGGTCCTCTGGGTCCTCTGGGTCATTTGGGTCCTCTGGGTCATTTGGGTCCTCTGGGTCATTTGGGTCCTCTGGGTCATTTGGGTCCTCTGGGTCATTTGGGTCCTCTGGGTCATTTGGGTCATTTGGGTCCTCTGGGTCATTTGGGTCCTCTGGGTCATTTGGGTCCTCTGGGTCATTTGGGTCCTCTGGGTCATTTGGGTCCTCTGGGTCATTTGGGGCCTCTGGGTCATTTGGGTCCTCTGGGTCATTTGGGTCCTCTGGGTCATTTGGGTCCTCTGGGTCATTTGGGTCCTCTGGGTCATTTGGGTCCTCTGGGTCATTTGGGTCCTCTGGGTCATTTTGGTCCTCTGGGTCATTTGGGTCCTCTGGGTCATTTGGGTCCTCTGGGTCATTTGGGTCCTCTGGGTCATTTGGGTCCTCTGGGTCATTTGGGTCCTATATTCCTATCCTATAACATATATATCTCCTATAACCTATCCTATAAATATAGATTTGATGACGTCATGTTTACACATCTGAGCGACAGAAATGAGCGACAGAAATGAGCGACAGAAATGGGTGACAGAAACTAGCTTCACTTTTGAGCGCCCGAAATTCCCAGGCAAACGCTATAACGCACCAGGTTTACAACCTGTGCGTTAACAAGTACTTTCTTAACACTTTGTACACTAATAAGAAGAGGAAGGAAAAGGAAGAATGTACAGGGAAGAGGAAGAGGCAGATACACAGGGCAGCCTTAATAACAGTCTTAACTTATCCCTGGACATGGGCCCGTTCACTCTCAGACTCACTCGCAGGGTCACTCACACGGGGTTGAAGATGGTCGGGTTGAGGGTCCAAGGGTCCACAGCTCGTCCGGTCCCCGACTCGTACCATGCAGATGGTGGAATACGGCAGGCAGCTCTCCCCGTGGCGTAGGTGGGAAACGGACAATTATATATCGGGGGATAGGTAAGCTGGCGATCAGACGGCGTACGTAATATGTGTACCGGTGCCTTTACACGTGCTCCCGGTATTACTATGATCGATCCGAGCGCCCTTCACCAACGTCCTTCTCACGCTGCAGTCCTCTGCAGCGTGTGCCGCGCGCCCGCCCTTTGTAAAATGCTTGCCACAGCGCGTCTCTCCCTCTCGTAACTACTCAACTCCGATCAGGTCAAGACTCGAGCGCCTGTCTCATAGCTTTGATCAAGCCCTCTCTTTCCTCATAACTTGTTCACAATGACCACAGTTGCGTCCGTTCTCACAACTCAGGTACAATGTTCAAGCCCTCTCTCTCCTCATAACTTGTTCACAATGATCACAGTTGCGTCCGTTCTCACAACTCAGGTACAATGTTCAAGCCCTCTCTCTCCTCATAACTGAGGTGGGGGCCTCGCGCAAGGGGTTATATTGCCACGCCCAGCGAACCCTCTCGAATCTCGAGCCACACCCTGTCAGGCGATCTCACTCGAGCCCTGGTTGGCTGGTGAGGGCTTACCGGCTCCGCCTTGATGGCTGCTTGACGTGGCAGCACCTCCACCCTTGCGCTCCGCCCCCCTTTTCGGGCCTTACCTCGTGGCCTTTGGGCTGGTTTGAGCAGAAGCCCAACGAGGTCGCGACGGCTGCTGGCAACCGAAAGGGCGAGGGCGAAGTACAGACTGGCTAGCGCTTAATGGCGTCGATGGAAGGGAGGCTGTAGAATGGACGAATGGGGCCTACTCTTATTTGTTTTGCACAACGCAGATGCAACTATTGGGAATGGCCTTATCCTAAACACATACTATGAAATAACTAACGTCCTAAGGTGACCTACGTGTTGCTTGTGGCCTATCTATGGGGTGCAACCTTTAATGATGTTACCTGTGTGGGTTCTCAAAACCGCAACTATATATATATACCTTTCTGACCTGACATCTCACACCTGTCCTGCCTTTTCACACCCGCACGTGCCGCGTGTTCTCCGGCTGGATAACGGAATCTGCTTTTGATGGTACGGAATACGGAATTCGAAAGGCCCGCTCCCGTTGATTGTGGCCGTGGCCTTGTTTGCCGGTGGCCTTGTTTGCCGCTGTGGTCTTGATTAGCGGCTGCAGTCGTTTGCCGCTGCGTTTGCCGCTTTGCCTCCTCGACCTTGGCCTCGTACTCGTCCCTTCGCTCCTGCCTGGCATGGCTCTGAAGTACTCCGCCGCAAGGCTTCTTCTGCTCAATACCCGCTCCACCCCATCATGCATCTCTGCCATCAAATCAAATGGACTCCTCCGACGACCCAGGTACATTCACCGTGGCTCCGGTCGCAAGTTTGTTTATTTGCAATCAGGTCACTCCATCCCCGTCCTCTGGTCGGCTCAGCGCACTCTCACTCTTCGTCCCAGCGCACCTGGTCACAGCAACCCACACGATCGCACCTCTTGCCTACGAACCCTGGCTAAATCACCTGAATTCATCCCTGCTGTTCAAAACAACATCAAGCTCACCCTGTTCAACACCCGGTCCCTCAACAATAAATGCCTCATCCTGAACGAATACATCCTGGATAACAAACTGGACTTTCTCTGTCTCACCGAAACCTGGCAACAACCTCTGGACTACTACACACTCAACCTCACCACACCCAATGGATATTCCTACGTCAATAAACCACGCTCGGAGGGCCGAGGTGGTGGAATTGCCGTTATCCACCGTCAAGACATCAAGACCAACCTCATCTCCATCTCATCTGCTCCATCATTTGAACACCTGGCTTTAAAACTCTCTGGTCACACGCAGTCAGTCATGGCTGTCGTCTACCGCCCTCCCAAACCACACCCATCATTCCTGTCTGACTTCTCCTACTTTCTGACCCAGCTATGTTCCCTCTCCCCCTCAATCCTCCTCCTTGGTGATTTCAATATCCACATGGACTCCACTGACTCCACAATAACCACTGACTTCACTGATTTACTCACCTGCTTTAACCTCACTCAACATGTCGACTTTCCTACCCATATCCGTGGTCACATTTTGGACCTTGTCTGCTCCACTGGATTAAATTTGCACCATCTCTATGGCTCCGACCTCACCCTCTCTGACCACTTAGCCATCACTCTGACCATCAACATCCCCGCCCCAACACCAAGGCATTATCGCACAATCAACTTCCGTAAGCTAAACGCTCTTTCACCTACCTCATTCTCATCCACCCTCTCTGAAAAAATGTCCACTTCTCCCTTCATTGACCTCCACACCCCTTCCGACCTCACTGACTACTACAACCACACTCTCTCCTCCTGCCTTGACCAGCTTGCGCCTGTAAAAACCAAAACAGTTTCTTTCACCCATTCTGCTCCCTGGTTTACCCCTGAACTCCACCTGATGAAAACTCGTGCTCGCCAACTTGAAAGACTCCGCAATAAAACGGGTCTCACAGTTCACTCCCAAGCCTACAAGGACCACATACAACACTACAAAGATGCCCTCTCCCGCGCCCGCTCTGCCTACTACTCTCAAATTATCCACTCTGGCTCCGGAAACCCAAAAGCACTCTTCTCGACAATAAACAAACTCCTCCGCCCCCTGAACACCACCACCCAGTCATTCACAGTAGACAACTGCATCTCCTTCCTCTCTTTCTTCCAACGCAAAATTGACAACATCTACAACAGCTTGACCACCGCCGCACCCGCTCCCCCTCCAACCACCTGCCCCCCCTTGTCCTGCCATCCCCTGTCTCGGTTCTCCCCAATCTCTCCTACTGACCTCTCTGAACTCCTCATAGGAATGAAAACTGCCACCTGCACTCTTGACCCCATCCCCTCCAGCTTTGTCAAAGCCTCCCTCCCTGCTCTCTCTCCACTTATCATTGCAACAATAAACTCCTCCCTGTCTACAGGCATCGTCCCACCTTCCCTCAAAATTGCTGCTGTTACCCCCATTCTAAAAAAACCTGGTCTAAACCCTGACACCCTAAACAACTTCAGACCCATCTCCAACCTACCCTTTCTGTCAAAAGTTTTGGAACGCGCTGTAGCCACTCAACTCAAACATCATCTCTCTGCCAATAACTTGTATGAAACATTCCAATCCGGATTCCGCTCCAACCACAGTACTGAAACTGCTCTCCTCAAAATCACCAACGACCTTCTCCTCTCCTCTGACGCTGGCAACCTCAACATTCTCGTCCTCCTCGACCTCAGCGCTGCCTTTGACACCATCGATCACACTATCCTCCTCACCCGACTTGAATCCACCTTTAACGTCACCGGCACTGCCCTCTCTTGGATTAAATCATACCTCTCTGACAGATGCCAGTTCATCTCCATCAATAACTGCAAATCCCCCACTGCTCCCCTCCCCCAAGGTGTCCCCCAAGGTTCAGTTCTTGGCCCCCTCCTCTTCATCCTTTACCTGTCCCCGCTCGGTCACTTAATCCGCCGTCATTGTCTCCAATTCCACTGCTTCGCCGATGACATCCAGCTTTTCATCTCCACCAAGTCCGTCTCCACCGACACCCACTCTATCCTGACAAACTGCATCACTGAAATAAAATCCTGGCTTCAAATCAACTTCCTCAAGCTTAACTGTGATAAATCTGAAATAATCATCATTGGCCCAAAAACGCTCACAAAATCCACCCATAACTTTGCCCTCAACATCGACGGTATCCCAGTATCCACCTCCCCTCACATCCGGAATCTTGGCGTCATCTTTGACCAAACCCTTTCCTTCGACAAATACACTAAACAGATCACAAAGTCAGCCTTCTTTCACCTGAAAAACATTGCCCGTCTCCGCTCATCCCTCTCCTCCACGGCTGCAGAAACCCTCATCCACGCCTTCATCACCTCCCGTCTGGACTACTGCAATAGCCTCCTCTATGGTTCACCCTCAAAAATCACCAATAAACTCCAATACATTCAGAACTCCGCTGCCCGTCTACTCACTCATTCCCGGACCCGTGACCACATCACCCCCGTCCTTTACAAGCTTCACTGGCTCCCCATCCCCCAGAGAATCCAGTACAAAATCCTCCTCTTGACATACAAAGCCCTCCATAACCTGGCCCCATCCTACCTGGCTGACCTCCTCTCCAGACACACTCCCACCCGCAACCTCCGCTCTGCTGGTACCAACCTCCTGACCCCCTCCATCCGGACCAAATTCAGATCCTGGGGGGACAGGGCCTTCTCCATCGCTGCTCCCACCCTCTGGAACTCACTACCTCACACCATCAGAGACTCCTCCTCACTCACCACATTCAAAACATCACTAAAGACCCACCTGTTCAACGCTGCATTCAACATTCAACCCACAGCATTTAACCCCTGACTATCTCTTCTCCTTCTCCCTCCTTTTGCTTTAAATATTTCCCTATTGATTCTTGTCTTGTCTTTTTGATTCTTGTCTTATATATATGCCGTATATCGCTGCTGTTTGTTTTCTTGATTCTTGTCTTTTTGCAATTGTTGTTTTCATGTATTGTTATGCATTATGTTTTCCACTCTGTCAAAGCGCCTTTGGGCTTCTGGAAAAGCGCTATACAAAATAAATGAATTATTATTATTATTATTATTATTATTATATATATATACTAGCTGAGGTACCCGGCTTCGCCCGGGTTGAATAAGAATAATACAAATATATGATGAAAAGAACATGTATATTTTAGAGCAATATCACAGTACATTTCCTACATGACGTTTTGTCAATTTTCAATTTCTCAAAACCTCTTGGTATACAACATTTCTGGTTTTCTTACTTGGTGCCAAGACATAAAGATTGCTTGGTTTTCCAACCCTCGAGCAGCCCACGTACAGCTGGCCATGGGAAGTAACCCGGCATTGCTGGGCGGGGGAAGGGAGGGGAGGGGGGAGAGGAGGAGAGGGGGAGGGGAGGGGGAGGGGAGGGGGAGGGGGGAACGGCTAGCTTGGCAAGCGATAGCAGGCTTTTATTTTTACCTCAATGAGGGCTATATATATAGTCCGTGCTTGGAGCCTTCAAGTTCAACATAAAGTTTTTTTATGAAAAATAATGCAGATGTATAACAATCCACCAATGCAAGTTCAGAAATGAATGCAGATCCTTTACTTTGCGATACATACGCAATTCCCGCCATTTCCACTCACGATCGAGGCCTCCACAGTGACCGCGCCTCTTCTTCCTCCTACAACTTCGTCTCACTTCTTTCACTCAAAATGCACGAAATTCTGCCGCATGAAATTATGTAGAGGCCTCGTCGGGGGGGATATAAGGTAGATAAGGAAGGCGTTGTAACAGAAGAATCAAAATAAAAGTGGAAGAACATAAGGAAATGGGAGCTATTCTGGACCCACAGCCAAACCCGACAAACCATTGCAATACACCCCGAACGTCTAGCGCCGCCACAAACTACACCATGGAATTGCAGCTGGCGCGGTTTTTTTAAACCATTGATATTAAAACAAGTGAATCCACTTGGATTCCGCCCAGGTTGGCACATGGAAATTATGATGTAGCATAATTATCATCTCGGGTCAAGATTTGAAATTATGCCATGGTTTTTGTAAAATTGCTACTAGTATTCACATTATGTACTATCACCAAAACATACATCATCATAGAAACATACATAGAATTTGGGTCCTCTGGGTCATTTGGGTCCTCTGGGTCATTTGGGTCCTCTGGGTCATTTGGGTCCTCTGGGTCATTTGGGTCCTCTGGGTCATTTGGGTCCTCTGGGTCATTTGGGTCATTTGGGTCATTTGGGTCCTCTGGGTCATTTGGGTCCTCTGGGTCATTTGGGTCCTCTGGGTCATTTGGGTCCTCTGGGTCCTCTGGGTCCTCTGGGTCATTTGGGTCCTCTGGGTCATTTGGGTCCTCTGGGTCATTTGGGTCCTCTGGGTCATTTGGGTCCTCTGGGTCATTTGGGTCCTCTGGGTCATTTGGGTCCTCTGGGTCATTTGGGTCCTCTGGGTCATTTGGGTCCTCTGGGTCATTTGGGTCCTCTGGGTCATTTGGGTCCTCTGGGTCATTTGGGTCATTTGGGTCATTTGGGTCCTCTGGGTCATTTGGGTCCTCTGGGTCATTTGGGTCCTCTGGGTCATTTGGGTCATTTGGGTCCTCTGGGTCATTTGGGTCCTCTGGGTCATTTGGGTCCTCTGGGTCATTTGGGTCCTCTGGGTCATTTGGGTCCTCTGGGTCATTTGGGTCCTCTGGGTCATTTGGGTCCTCTGGGTCATTTGGGTCCTCTGGGTCCTCTGGGTCATTTGGGTCCTCTCTGGGTCATTTGGGTCCTCTGGGTCCTCTGGGTCCTCTGGGTCATTTGGGTCCTCTGGGTCATTTGGGTCCTCTGGGTCATTTGGGTCCTCTGGGTCATTTGGGTCCTCTGGGTCATTTGGGTCCTCTGGGTCATTTGGGTCCTCTGGGTCATTTGGGTCCTCTGGGTCATTTGGGTCCTCTGGGTCATTTGGGTCATTTGGGTCCTCTGGGTCATTTGGGTCCTCTGGGTCATTTGGGTCCTCTGGGTCATTTGGGTCCTCTGGGTCATTTGGGTCCTCTGGGTCATTTGGGTCCTATATTCCTATCCTATAACATATATATCTCCTATAACCTATCCTATAAATATAGATTTGATGACGTCATGTTTACACATCTGAGCGACAGAAATGAGCGACAGAAATGAGCGACAGAAATGGGTGACAGAAACTAGCTTCACTTTTGAGCGCCCGAAATTCCCAGGCAAACGCTATAACGCACCAGGTTTACAACCTGTGCGTTAATAAAACGTAGCCTAAAACCACCGGGATTTTATGCTGATTCCGAATCTGTGTCTAAAACTTTTCTCCGATGTGTTGTTCTTGAGTTATAAGCGGACATCCAGACACACACACACACACACACACACACACACACACACACACACACACACACACACACACACACACACACACACACACACACACACACACACACACACACACACACACACACACACACACACACACACTCCTATATATATATATATATATATATATATATATATATATATATATATATATATATATATATATATATATATATATATATATATATATATACGTAGTGTGTTCAAAAAGTATCCGACCTTTATTTTTCGTGCGTAAAAAAAAAAGAAGCTAGGGAGGCGTTAATTGGTGCACGTATGTAGGCGATCCTAATGCACACGCGTGAATTTTTTCCCACCTGCAGAAGCTGTCATTCGACGGCAGACCGCCGATGAGTGAGGACATGTAAGTGAGCGCCGTCGGATTTTCGTTTTTGACAAAATGACGGAAAAACTTGAACAACGCTACTGCATCAAATTTTGTGTTTTTTGGCCTCGGGGATGTTGGATGCTTCCATTGTGATGACTGCAACTTGGTTTCTGGGTCGTACCCATAAACCCAGGACTCATCGCCAGTGATCACTGTGTTGAGGAAGCTGGGATCGCTGTTCACAGTCTCCAGCATGTCCTGTGCGATCTCCAAACGGAGTTGCTTCTGCTCAATCGTTAGCACCTTTGGTACGAACTTCGCTGAGATTCTCCTGAAGCCCAAATCCTCCTTCATAATGGAATGAACGGTGTTGAATCTTGCGAATCGTTTCCACTTGGGAATCGCCAAGCTTTACACAAAATTTGACGCAGTAGCGTTGTTCAAGTTTTTCCGTCATTTTGTCAAAAACGAAAATCCGACGGCGCTCACTTACATGTCCTCACTCATCAGCGGTCTGCCGTCGAATGACAGCTTCTGCAGGTGGGAAAAAATTCACGCGTGTGCATTAGGATCGCCTACATACGTGCACCAATCAACGCCTCCCT